>NW_024525378.1:5302048-5902048 GCF_017590135.1 Pyrgilauda ruficollis | reverse complement strand
TGCCTGAAAGATCTGTCAGTGCCACTGGGGGCATGGTCACCTTTAGAGGGAGTGTAATTCCCAAAGAGGGGCTGTAATTCCTGCCTGGGGGATCACTCAGGGAATAAGATTTCTGTTTTCCTTGGCAAGCCATGCAGGGTGAGTGATGTTTTGCCTTTTCCAGCCTAGCTACAGGGCTGGTGATTTCCAAAAGGAGTAACTGGGAAGAGGCTGGCTTTATAGCCCCATCCTAAACCTCCTGATCTCAGAAGAAATTCCTGCCTGGCAGGCTGTGCTGGGGGGTCTTTCTTGCCTGAAGCACAAATTCAAATCTGGCACAGGTTCGTGCTGTAAATTTTGCTAATACCCAAATGAAAGACTCCAGTTGTTCATTTTAGAAAGAAAACAAACAAAAAGTCTGAAGAATTTATGATTGTCAGTACCAAACTTTTAAAATTTGGGTTACTAAGAATTTGAAGAGTATTCCCCATCTGATCTCTCATGAAATATTGAATATATGGAGTGAGACCTGATCTCCAGGAGTGCTGAATGTTCTCTGGAAGAATTGGGCTTAGTAGAGAAACCATTTATTTTATACATGGGCAAATTCCAAGCAATTTGTTTGGTGTATTGCAGTTTTCTGGATTTACAGCCATGCATTATTCTCTGACTCACTGCTCCATTAGATTAATTTCCATTTTCCATCAATTCCTTGGCTCTCAGATTTGTTGGGCTCCCAATATTTTTTTTCTTTATATCTTGCCAGTTAATTTTCCATTGGTTATGAAATCAGGAACTTCATTCAAAATGTGCTCAGAATGAACAAGGAAGCAATTTGAAAATCATCCAGACCTTAGGATTTTGCAGTGAATCTCTCCCATATTATATTTCCATTACACATGTATTACCCATTACATGCATTCTGTATTCCACTCTGGTGGCTGCTCCCCAAATGGATGTGAGTTTGGTTTGGCTACCCCCTCCCAGCAGAAAATTAGGGACATGATAAAAAATTCTTAGGAGTTCTTCTATGGAAATTCATGTCATGTGGCTCAAAGCTTTTAACTTTCCCCCCCTAGATCTGTAGTTTCTAGCTCTTGATCCAGTTCCTCTCAAGGGGAATGTGAGGTGAGATTGATGTGGCATTACCTAAGCAAAATATTTGTCATGCAGCATGAAATCCCTGGAATCTCATCTGGCCTGGCATCTTTTACAAAGATTTTGTTTTGCAAACAAAGCATGGAATGTGCAACATAGAATTCCTTCATCTGGTGCTTGAATATGGTTTTAAACAAACAAAATAGTGTTTTAAAAAGACGTGCTCTGTACCCCCTGACTTGGGTGAAGGTTTGCTCAGGAGTGGGTTCTTTGAAGCAGTTCAAATCTGAAGGGTTTTAGATCTGAAAAAAGTGATTAATGGGAAAATTTCAGCCCCTAAGAAGATGTAGAAGGAAATCTCTGACCTTCTAAACTGAGGCTTAAATGAACATTTACCATCTGTGCTCTCTTATTTTGTGCCATTTAGTCCCTTGTGCATTTTTCCATTATTTAGTTAGACAGCAACCAACCAGGATCTGGTTTCAAACCATTCACCTGGAGCTGGGGCAGAGCAGGGGTGATGCAGTTTCACCTCTTCCCAAAAGCTGAGCTCAGCAGTGCCTGCCAGGCACTGAGTGGGTGGCACAGAGCCCCAGGTTTGGGCTGGGAGGGACTTTAAACCCATCTTGTTCTCCACCTTCCTCTCCCCCAGGCTGCTCCAAGCCCCTTCCCACCTGGCCTTGGACACTTCAGGGATGGGTTCATTTCTGCTGCTGGCTTTCCTGAATTACTGTGAGCTCAGGCTCCAGCTCCCAGGGCAGACCTTCAGTGGCAGCTCTCCTTGCCTCCCGTGGACAGCAGCAGCAAACAGGCAGCATCAAACTTGCTTGGCTCAGTTGGTTTGGGGCCACACGGAATCAGGGCTGGGAATGTTTTCTCTGGCACTTGGAGCATCGGGTTTCCTACGTGCATTAGTCAGTGATAAATCTTTCATGGTAACAAGCTGTTTCATTTGCTCTCCCAGGAGAGGAGGGGGTGTGTGGATGCCAGAGATGTTTGCAAACCTCGCTGCAGCAGCCTGGTTTAATTACTGTGCCTCAGGTTAGATTAACTAGTTTTGGGAAAATAAGAAACTGGAGCGGGTGTCAGGTGGGTGAAGTGAGATTAATTTGGTGATCCCAAAGAGTCTGGCCCTCCTGGGTGGGGAACCACTGACCTGCTGAGGTGAGGCATCACTGACTCAGGGCAATCAGTCACAGAATCACGGAATGGTTTGGGTTGGAGGGACCTCAAACCCATCTCCTCCCACCTCTGCCATGGCAGGGACACCTTCCACCATCCCAGGCTGCTCCCAGCCCTGTCCAGCCTGGCCTTGGAGACTCCCAGGGATGCAGGGGCAGCCACAGCTGCTCTGGGCACCCTGAGCCAGAGCCTCCCCACCTTTACAGGAAAGAATTTCCTCCATATATTTAACCTAAATATCCCCTTTTCAGTTTCAACCCATTTCCTCTTGTCCTGTCACTACAGTGCAGGCTGCTGTGTTGCAGACACCTGGAAGAGAAAATCACTGACTTCAGCATTACAAAATTGACAGTTGCTTTGTTTTTTGTCAGATTTGGTGGCTGGGGATTTTCCTTTTACTAAATCTGTCTGCTCCTGAAGTTTCTGTTCCCTGAGTGGAGCTGTGGTCTGGGTTTACGTGCTGGTGTTGTCAGGCTTCAGCAGCTCGAAAGCAACCACATAAATCTGTGCCCACCACTGTGGTGCCTGAGAAAGTGTAGAATAAAATCCCTGCCAGCTTTCTGTGCTGTTCCTGCCAGGCTGAGCCACCCTGTGTGTGCTGGTGCAGAAAAAGGTGTCATTTTTGTCAAAACCAAGCCTGTTTTCCTGACATGACAAGAAATGTATCACAAACAAACTGCTTGAGAAGCCCCATGAGTTTTGTGTTTTAGAGGAGAACAGGATCATCTGATTGTCTCCAGGGCCAGCTCCAGCACTAGGAGGAAACATCATTTACTTCTTCCCAGAAAAGCAGTGAGTAAAAATTCTCCTTGACAGGTGATGTGCTCCTGCCTGAGCTGAAGGGATTCAGGGGCCACAGAAATGAAATGGGAAGATCAGGAATATTTTTCCTTTCCACCCAGTGGAATGTGCTGTTATTAGGGATAAAAAGAAGTGACATTTATCTCCCTCTTTTCACTTCATTAGGTAGGACTGTGCTCCCAGGAGGGAAAGAGTGGATGGAGTCCACTTGCTGTCTGTAGCTTTTACTGCCCTGCAATGTTCTCCTTTCAATCACACAAACATTTTGCTGTTGTTGTTTGCTTGGGGAGCTTCACTGGGCCTTGAAGGACAGAGGCATCACAGACAAGGACTTGCTAATACTCTATAAATATATAAATATATAACTCTATCTGAAGTGCTTGAGAGAACCATGGAGGCCACGTTTCAGTGAGCAAAGTGGGGTGTAACAGGTTGGAAGTTTTGTTATCTCTGAGAGGATTTCCTGCTTTGGTTTATTTCAGGCTGGAAAAAGCTCCTGGGAACTGCAGAGCCTGGCTGGGAGCACAGGGCAGGGGTCTCTTACAGCAGAGAGGTTTTTCTGATGGCCAAACAGTAGCTGGTGTCCTGAGGGTGATGGATTGTACCTGCTTGGAAGAGGGGAGAAAAAAAAAAAGCAGTGTTTTCAAAAAAAGAGGATGTGAGGAATGTGGATATTAAAGAGATGGTAAAAGATGGCCTTGGACTGGAGCTGAATCCCATTTCCATGGTGGATCTGGTGCTTCATTCCCCAGAGTTCCACCCTGGACTTGTGGGGTCTGATCAAACCTGCAGCAGCTTTTTGAGGTGCCCCCTCTCCATGCCAGGCAGCTTGTCACTGTCACATTCTCTGGAAAAATCCCTTCACCCAGGATTCTCCTCCTGGGAAGCTGAAAAAAAAAAAAAATCAAACCAACAGCAGAAAACAGAAAATATGGAGCAATACTTTTAGTGTAAATTAAATATAAATTGTTCCCTGTCATCTCAATAGTCAAATTCCATTATTACAGCATCTGTTTACAAAGCACTTGTGAGTTGATTTACTCCTGATTAAATTATGGGCAGTGTTCATCTGCCCTCCTGATGGACTAATTTGGTTTTGTCAGTTAATGCTCATAGCAAAGTATATGGGTGTAATAATTCATTGCAATTGCAACCCTCATGTTTTTTGACACCAAAATAATGAACTGAAAACATGTGTATGATTACACTTGCAGCTACAAACAGGAATTAGTTATTATCCTTTCTTTGGAGGTCTTGGAGGCAATTTTAATGGCCACGCATTATTAAAATAGTAAAGGGGATGAAAGACATGAAGCAAAGCATTTGTGTTTGCTCTGGCTTTATCCTGTTTTATGGTAGGTGGGGATTTTTGAGAATCATGTAAAAGGATATATTTCCTAAATTTTGATATGAAAGAATGAAAGTATTGTACACATCCAGGCCATCATGAGTTTAACTGGTAAATCAGCTGAACAAGGTTGAGTTTCCTGCCTTTGTGCTTTATCCTCCTGGCTAATGCAGTGGATGTAATGATGGAATAAAAACCATGTGAGCCCTTCCAAAATTAAACATTCCTCAAGAGCTGGAATATGATACCCTTAAAATATCCATATGTTACCTTGGTTTGGAATGAAATACATTGTATGAAATTTAAACATGGGGGAACTATGATAGAATAGGAAATATGTTTGATTTCATTAGTTTTGAAATGGAAATGCAGAGTCATCAAAGCTCTGGTAAAGAGAAAACAGGCTGGGAGGGAGAACTGGATGGGTTTTATTCTGCAGAAGAGAAAGACTCTGCAGTGTCCCGAGGGTTGTGGCAGATGGGTTGCAGGTTAGGAATATTGCATTTTTGCAGACTTTTCCTGTAAGGCTCCATCCAAGCAGCACCTTTGAGAGGGCTCCCAGCACAGCAGCCAGAGCTCAGCTGGGTTAAAGACCTGAGTCCATTTATTACTTTATTATACTATATTATACTAAAGAATACTATACTATACTAAAGAATACAGAAAGGATATTTACTGAATGCTAAAAAGATAATAATGAAAACTCGTGACTCTCTCCNACTATTCTCCAATAAATATTTTCTTTTTCTATTTTTTTTATTTTTCTTTCTCTTTTTAAATTACTTCAGCTTGGGGAGCACGTTTCCAGTGGCCTGTTGCAGGACTGAGAGCAATTTGTTTTCCAGCTTATCTCTCAGTTTGCTGCGTGCTGAAGATGCCAATAACACTGACTTGGAAAATAATGATCCATCATCATAAATTCCTATGGATTTGTCAGGCTGGGGGTGGCAGCCCCAGCTGAATTGGTCGCTTTAAAAACAAAAGTAGGAAAAAGATTTGTTGTGTTTCTGAATATCCTCTGTTTCTCAAATCCATTTCTTAATGGAAAAATGAGATTTTCTTGTTTCCCCCTTCTCAGAATGCAGAGTTTTAGTAAATAATGTGTTAAGTGCAGCAAACTTATCAAATGATAAGTGCCAGCTAGGCAAATTGATAAGTGGGATTTGTTTCCTGTAAACAGCAAAATGCTGCTTTTGCAGATAAAACCAAAGCTTTTATCTTCAAGGCAAACTGTAGATGAACTAGAAGGGTAATTTAACATTCACAGTTGTTTAAATGGGATTAACTCCTGTGAAGATTTGTTATCCACAATCTCTCCTTTCCTTCCTCCTTCCATCCCTTCTTTCCTCCCTCTATCCCTCCCTTCACCCCTCCTTTCATCCCTCCATCCCTCCTTCCATTCCTCCCTCCATCATTCCATTCCTTCATCCCTCCTTTCCTCCCTCCACCCCTCCTTTCACCCCTTCTTTCATCCCTGCATCCATCCCTGCATCCTGCCTTTCATCTCTCCTTTCCTCCCTCCATCCCTCCTTTCATCCTTCCTTTCCTCCCTCCATCCTTCCATTCTTCCTTCCATCCCTTTTTAACATTCACAGTTGTTTAAATGGGATTAACTCCTGTGAAGATTTGTTATCCACATGTAGGAATCCCAGAGAAGGCATTTCAGAAGTGAGAAATTTTTTTCCCCTGTGAAGTTCAGCATTTTAGTTAAAATTTGATATTCATTAGAATCAGAGATAGCTGGAATTGATAGCAGTGTTTTGTGAGGGTCTTCCTACCATTTAATATTTTAATGTTCTCCATGTGGGGGGAAAAAAACAAAGTCACCATGATCTCCAGCTTTGGTGGCAAAAGGCACGCAAGAAAGTTTAAAATACAAATTAGCTCCTCTAGAATCCAACTATGTGGATCTAATTACATCTAATGCTAATTATCCTCTTGATCTTAGCATTTTACTGTATTCCAGCTACATTGCCAAGCATGAATCACACATTTAGGCTTATCCACATAAAACCCAAAAGCAGGCTGGGGCTGCAGCTTTGCCTTGGGAGTAGAACAGTGTTTAGATGATTTTTATATTTTTTTTTCCCTTTCCGTTCAGCTTTTCTGAAAAAAAGTTACCTGGGAATGCCCAGTGCTGTTTGCACTCCAGGAAAGTTGTGGTTTCTCTGCTTTTTTGGAAAGAGGGTTTTTGTTATGCTTAACTCTGACTGAGCTGGGTAATGTTCCACTTGAGGTTTGCTGCTTCCATTCATATTGATTGAATTAGGGAATCGTGGCTTAGATGCCTTTCCCCCCTCCTTTCCCTTGGGGAGGGTATTTTATAACAAATCTGAAATGATTCATGAGAGAGTGGGGCTGTGACCATTTCTTAAAGAAAGGCTGAGGAGAAATTGTGGGTTCTGATACCTGTGATCTGCAGGGGGATTTGCATTGTAAATTGGGGTGCCCCAGTGAGGGGGAGAAGATCACATATCTGACTCTGTTGATATCAGAAGGTTAATTAATATTGTATTTGCGGGGTTCCCAGACAAAGGAAGGAATGATGAATCTGACTCCATGTTCTCAGAAGGCTAATTTATTACTTTATTATACTACATAAATATGACAGTGACAAATTAATTCCTTTATTATACTGTATTATTTTATATTATATTTCATGACATTTAAATTGTATCTGCACAAGCACTTAAGTGCACACACTGCACAGAATCTCGTGACAATCCTGACACACACACACCCCCCTGGCCAAGGAAACAAAACACCATCACTCTGGGTAAACAATCTCCACATTGCATTCTACTTTGGCACAAACACAGGCACAGCAAATGGGATAATTTAACATTCACAGTCGTTTAAATGCGATTAACTCCTGTGAAGGTTTGTTATCCACGTGTAGGAATCCCAGAGAAGGCATTTCAGAGGTAAGAATTGCTTTGATCATTCTTTTCTCTGCTTCTCTCAGGTTGGGGCGCCTCAGACACACAAATATCCATCCCGGCGTGGCTTCGCTTGGTTTGTGGAGCCCTGGGAGCAGACCAGGAGAGGGAGGCAGAGCACGCTGCAAAGCCCAGCTCCTGCCTGCCCGGCTCCAACGCAGCAGTTTCTGCAGCTGAGGGTCCGTGCTGTCACACCCCAGGGCAGGCAGGGCCGGTGCTCACTGGGGCAGCGCTGCCAGCACGGGGAGCTGCTGCCTCTGCCTCGCTTGGGGCATCGAGGGAGGCTCTTCTGGGCTTCAGGTGACCCCTCCATCTCTCCTTTCACCCCTGCTTTCATCCCTGCATCCTGCCTTTCATCTCTCCTTTCCTTCCTCCTTCCATCCCTTCCTTCATCCCTCCTTTCCTCCTTCCTTTCATCCCTCCTTCCATCCTTCCTTTCCTCCCTCCATCCCTCCTTTCATCCTTCCTTTCCTCCCTCCATCATTCCATTCTTCCCTCCATCCGTCTTCTCACCCCTCCTTCCATCCCTCCTTTCCTCCCTCTATCCCTCCATCCCTCCTTTCATCCCTCCTTCCATCCCTTTTTTCCTCCCTCTATCCCTCCCTTCACCCCTCCTTCCATCCCTCCTTTCCTCCCTCCATCCCTCCCTCCATCCCTCCTCATCCACTGTGCAGCTCCCAGCCCAGTTCCTCACTGGTAGCCCCTGAAATCCCAAAGCTGGCTGGGGCAGACCCTGGGCTGCACTCAGATCCCATGAGGTAGATGCTGGCTGGTTCAGGTCAGCTAATCTGCACAGATTGGGGTTCATTTCAGGGTCATTTGGGCTGATTTAATGTGATTTGATGATTACAAGCAGCAGCATTTGGTTTATCAAATAGGCCAGATTAGATGTAAATCAAATTTGTCCAGAGAATTTGAGCCCAAGAAATGTTCAGCTGTGAGGGTAGTGTACTACTGGTGATCTCACCTGCAGGGGGAAAAAGAGGAAATAAATACTTGAAAATCAGAGCTTTTGTCTTCATGGTGTTTTCTGCTGTGAGAAATTTTCTTAGTTTTATGAATTGAAGCCTCCTAAAGTGAATAGTGAAATGCAAAGAGAAAAAGGATTCTTCTCTCAGCATTAGCTCTGCAATCTGCCTATTAAAAAAAAAAAAAAAAAAGGGATTTTAAGGAAATAAAAAGTATTTTGGGAAACCAGCTCTTACAAGAGTCACATCAAGGGCCTTCTGTGCTCCTGGCAATCAGTCCGAATTCATCAGTCAGTTTCTCTATAGCTGTGCCCTGTGTAAAAGTTTTATTTGATGTCCCAGGCAACCTTGAGAAATCTTCTGGGCTGCATCAATTCGATTTAGTTCAGCTTCAGTTAGAGTAGATAATCTCAAATCAGCCTGGAGCACCCACACTGTGCTTACTGCAGGATTTTGGTTGGTGCATGTTTAGGATTTTTGCCAGGACAGTGTGACCAAGGCAATGACAAAAGTCTTTGTGCCAGGGGCAAGTGCAAGGAAATTCCTCCTTGGTGCTGCTTGCAGCACCCTAAGAGAACATGGAACCACCCAGCTCAGCAACAATCCACCCCAAAATAATGCTGTGAAGGAAGGGTAGGGCAGGCTGTGCATGGAAGCTCTTGCCAGAGGAGAGGTTTTACTAAATAAAGTTCTGGTGAGCAGTTACTCTCATAATTCACTGATAAATCCTGTTGGGGAATTGGTCTTGGTAACTCTTATATTATCAATTAGCTCAACTACCATGAGGCATTAATAAATATTGCAACACTCTTGAT
Source organism: Pyrgilauda ruficollis (assembly GCF_017590135.1). Classification (NCBI taxonomy): domain Eukaryota; kingdom Metazoa; phylum Chordata; class Aves; order Passeriformes; family Passeridae; genus Pyrgilauda; species Pyrgilauda ruficollis. The sequence continues at coordinate 5,892,918 of NW_024525378.1, read as the reverse complement.
GAAGAGTTAGATGTTTATTCCCCTTTTGCACATGGCATACCTGAGGAATGAAGGTTTTCCCTCATTTTTGGTAGGTACAGAGACACGGTGTCAGTTTCCAGACTGGGGGAAGATGTGACTCGTGTGTGTGAGGAGCCTTTGGTGTCTGCTGGGTCTGGGCCAGGGAGGAGCTGCAGGGAACAGCTCCAAAGACAGGTCTTGTGTTTGTGGGGTGCCCTCGTGGCAGAAGGGAGGAATGATGAATCTGACCCATGTTCTCAGAAGGCTAGCTTATGATTTTATGATACTATATTATATTAAAGAATACTATACTATATTAAAGAATACAGAAAGGATACTTACAGAAGGCTAAAAAGATAATAATGAAAACTCATGACTCTCTCCAGAGTCCTGACACAGCTTGGCCCTGACTGGCCAAAGAGTGAAAACAACTCACAGCAGAATGCAGTGAAACAATCACCTGTGGGTGAACAATCTCCAAACACATTCCACATGAGCACAACACAGGAGAAGCAAATGAGATAAGAATTGTTTTCCTTTTCTCTGGGGCTTCTCAGCTTCCCAGGAGAAAAATCCTGGGCAAAGGGACTTTTCAGACAATATGACAGTGACAGACAGGACTGATCCCAGAGGGGTATTCCTTTGATTCACAGACTGGCTTGGGTTGGAAGGGACTTTAAAACCTTCCTGTCCCACTGCTTCCACCATCCCAGGTTACTCCAAGCCCTGTCCAGCCTGGCCTTGGGCACTTCCAGGGATGCAGGGGCAGCCACAGCTGCTCTGGGCACCTGATCCAGGGCCTGCCCACTCTCATGGGGAAGGATTCCTTCCCAAAATCCAATCCAACCCTGCCCTGTGGCAGTTTGAAGCCATTCCCTGTGTCCTGTCCCTGTGTCCCCTGGAACACATCGCTCTGCAGCTCTCAGTGGGATCAGGTGGGCTCAGCCTGAGAGCAGAGCTGGGCTCAGCTGTGCCTCTCTGACCTGCTGCGTTTTTGTTGCCAGTCCAGGCTCACCTCCCTCCACAAACAGCCTGAGAATGAGTTATGACATTTCTTATTAGGAAATAAGGAACGTGGTCTAGAGGTTGTTTACCAACAGGTGCATGTTTGATTGGTACCACGTGAATTGTTTTTACTTAATAACCAATCACAGCCAGCTGTGTCAGACTCTCTGAGTCACTCACAGGTTTTTATTATTCATTCTTGTTAAACCTTCTAATATATCCTTTCTATAGTTTAGTATTGTTTTAGTATAGCATAATATAATATAATATAGCAGCCTTCTGACATGGAGTCAGATTCATCTCTTCCCTCGTCCTGGGAGCCTCACAAACACCACAGTAAGGTGCCACATGAGGTGATAAGCTGCCACATTCCCCTGGGGAAGGACCACATCAGGGTGTGACCCTGCCCTGGTGACAGACTGCAGAGAAAATGCAGGATTGGCATTTCCAGGAAATCCCTCTTGTTACAGCCTCAGTCCCTGGAGCCCCTGGGTGCTGGAGGGGGTTGTTGGGATGAAGAATGTCTCCTTCCATTTGTTTTCCTACATGGAAAGAGGGGTGTCCACTGTAAGATGCTGCCCCCAGGGTCTATTTCTGTGAAATGGTTTTCAAGTATCACCCATAATTTCCTTTAATGTGAAAAAATAGGTCTGTGATGAGGAGAGAGTTGCCAGGGCTGTTGTGTTATGGTGGAGAGTAATGTGTTTGAGGAAAGGTGTTTGTCTTATTTTCTGGGGCTGTCATGGTTAATAAATGGATGAATAATTAAGTAAACTTATCCATATTTAACTCCACAGCCTGTGGGCATATGACCAATTTGGACAGTCCTTATGTCAAGGCACATATATCAGCCTTGGAAGAAATCTCAATTCTTTACAGAAGAGCAAATTTCTCTGAGCAAATTCCTTGCTGAATTTCCAATTAACTTAATAAATAGGTTTTCTTCTGTTTGTATTTGTTTTACAAATGTCCTGTATTGCTTTACCACTGATACCTCAGTGCTACTGCTCATCCTGTATGCCATGATTTATGTTTCTCTGTCCAAAGCTTGAAGCTTCACTGGGTTCACTGTTATTCTGTATAGAAAATTATGTAGAGAGTTGTGAAAGTTCTTGATTGAATTCCATATGTAAAACACACCATGATTCTGGGGAAATTAAGGGCTAAAAAAGGATGGGTTTAGGTTTGGATATTTTTAAGCCTGGATTTTTAATTTCTTTAGCTTTGGACCCAAATTTTTTGTTAGGCTTTTATCCCCTTTTGTTTTCATCTACATAAAAACCTCTTCAATGGATACTGGATGAAGATGGGTGTTATTGCAGGTGTATTTCAAGACTCAGACTGAGTTTTTGGGTAAGAATCTGGTCCTTGAATGTTCTGGAAATGTTTTAGCAGCTCTGGATCCCCTTTGCTGCCCGTGAGCAGCAGGGTCAGTGGAGCATCTCCTCTGTTGTTATGGGAACACCAGCACTGGGGTGCCAGGGAAGGCAGCAGAGATGGTGTTTGTTGAATGACATGTAAAATCAGGTTTTGCTATTCTCCTCAGAGAGATTTCCACTCTTGCTTTTGCAGCAATGCTGTGGGTGCAGGATGTTTGGGGATGTAACCTGTGCTGGGAACAAATACTCTTTATTTCCATGTGGAATTGCCATCTGGGTGCTGTTATTTGGGATGTGCATCTCCATCCCTTCCTGTGCTGTTGCAATAATTCACTAATAGCTGCTCAAGATGTGAGAAATCCACACTCACAGCTCCCCAAAACCTCCTGGAATTCATTGAATTACGGGGGGCTGAGGGTCCTGAGGTTCAGTGTAGGGTCAGCAGTGCTGCACCACACCTGTTTCACACTGCTCAGGTGTTTAACACAAACCAGCTTGCATTTTGAGTGGCATCTCCTCTTTGAAGCGTGAACAAAAGCCATGAGGTGAAATCCTGAGGGGGTTTTAGGATGAGAGTGTGCAGACAGGGCGGCTCCAGCACAGCTGCACTTTGGGCCATAAATATTCAGAGGCTGGGGGTAAAACTGCTCAGCCGTGGGTGGAGAGGCACTCCCAGCACAGCTCATCCTGCTTTACCCAGCTCCTCCAGCCCAGCAGATGCTGCTCATCCTTTGCCATGCTCCTGCCTCCCATCCAAGGCTGGCGCTGCAATATGTGCTCATAAAAATTTCTGACCAGACAGCTCTGAGCCTTGCAAAGTTTGAAGACTAGTTCAGTATAAACTCATTTTCCTCTGTTTTGGGTGGAGGATGTGTGAGCTGGGTAGTTCAAGACTTTATTTAAAAGACTTTTTCCCACTTTCAGACATGACAAAGCCTTTGGCATTTTGGAGCCCGTTAAAGCATCCAGCTCAGAGCTACAGCAGAGTATTTAATTTCATTATTTTCACTCCATCTTTCTCCCTAAAAAATGTCTAAAGCACACATACCATTAGAGCTGCTTGAATGCTCCACAGTAAAACTGCAGGAACTTTGTCACTGCATCTGATTGGAAATTCAAATGGGATTTGCTGGTGGGGATCTGAATCCATCTGTCAGCACAGGGCACGTGAGGAAGAAGGTGGGGATGATGTTACCAGAGTCAGCAGCTGTGGGATCATTTCGTACATGATTTGCAGCACAGGGAGTTCTAAGCACTGCTAAAACCTCATGTTTTAAAGAATAGAGCCAGGAAAATTGGAGATCTTTTTCTTTTCTGAGAGCAGTGAGTTGTATCTATTTCCTGGGTGTTGTGTTCACAGGTGCTGAGCATTCTTAAGTCTGATGCTTCTGGAAATTTCCTGCTCCAGCTGTAGCACCTGGATCTCCCCAGGTCAGGGAGAGGTGGTGCTGAACAAGGGGTTTATGATGTTGTGCACCTTCCCCCCAGACACACATTTTGCCTTCCAGATTTTTTGAGGGGCTTAATTAATTTGATTATTTCATATAACTGCAAGAAAAAAAAATCAATAAACTACTGGATGTCTTTTTTTTTCTTTAAAAATCAGTATTTCATGGTTGCTATAATTTATTTTTTCACTCTCCTCTTCCCTGCTGTTGCCAAAGCAGGGAAGAAGCTGATGCTCACTAATACTGTATTTAAATTTGTTGATCAAGTTTGAGAGAGACCCATGAATGAAAGAGAAAATTCAACCCAGCATTTTCAGTATTTCTAGTTATTCCATAAGGAAAAAAGAAATCTAAATGTTGCAAGCAAACAAGAAATGCAAATGTGTATTTTTCCACCTGGTAAATTGGAATTTTGCTAGTTTGAAATTTATTTATTTTTTTATCTGACCCAAGTGTTGACTTCTAATTTAGGGTTTTTTTCCCTAGTTCTGTGTATCACTAATAGAGGCATATTGGGTTTGATGGAAGTCATAACCTTGTAACAGACATTGTTTTTAAAGTGTGGAGCAGAACAGTCTGGAATAAATCTGTGCTTTATTTTCCAATCAAAAACAAGCACTCTTCAATCCAAGCTTCTGCTCCTCCTGGAGAGACTTCACAAATGTGCTCCTGCCTTGGATTTAGAAGGGAACAAATGAGGCACCAGGTGACAAAAATCAGCCATGCAGTATTTTAGATAACTCGGTTTGTCCTTGTTCTTCTCAAAGACACAGATGCCCAGTACTCTGCTCAAAAGCTCATCACAGGAAATCCTCTTTATGCCTAGGAAGAATTTCTCCATATGGTAATGTCATCACACAGGAGCGACAGTCTTCTGTTGATTGTCCCCTGCAGGTACCCCAGTAAGAGAACCATTATATCAAAATTCCGAGTCTTACAATTCCTTGTTGCAAATCTGATTGAGTTTTGTTTCTTTGGGAAGATAGACTATTCTCTTTGGGTTTTTTTTCCTTCCCTTCTCTAAGAGCACTTCGTTTTAGGGACTGTTTAGTCACTGAGAAGTGCAGAGGAGTGGGAAGTCAGAGTAACACCTGTGTGACTGAGGCAGGAGAGGCTGTGGCCACTCTGGGGTAGCAGGCAGGGCTGTGCTGGGGATGTGTGGAAGTGTCTTGGTTTGGAAAGACAGGTGTGTGCTAAGGAAGGCAAGAGCCTACCCTGAAATGGAAAATGTAAACCCCCTCCCTCCAAATTGTTATAAATTTGAAATTAAGGGGGTCTCAGACAAAAATTTGGGAGCAGGAATAACAGTTCTTTAATAGGAAAGAAAATAAAAAGATAAAATAAACAATGCAGTAAACTAAAACAACACTGACAGAGTCAGAACACACCTGACACCCTGTGGGTCAGGCTGTTGGTAGCAGTCCCATTGGAATTGTGGCTCAGCCCTCCTGCAGTGCCAGGGGTGGTTCTGCTGGAGCAGGGATCCTGTAGAAGGGTGCAGTCTTCCTCTGAAGATCCAGTGGAAGAGGCAGCTGCTCCCCTGGGAATGCAGTGGAGAAAGCTGTGCTGGTATTCCAAATCTCAGATTCTATCCAGGTAGGAATGCTTGGCTCCTCCCTCTGGGCTCACATCTCCCAGTGGGATGCTGTAGTTCTTATCAGCCATGCAGGGACATTCCATAGCCTGTTATCAGCAGATGTCCCCCAGAGGGAGGAGTGGGTGTGGAAGAGATAAGGAAAACTGCCCACTGAACAGGAGACAACTGCCCCAGCTCTAACAGATGGCAATAGAACACACACTGCCTCGAGTCTGGGACAGGAAGGGTGGGCTGGGGTCTCCCTGTGTGCCTGGGCTCACACCCCCCCCACTCCCCACAGCTGCCCTGGTAATTGCTGTGTTGGCTTCTTGAGGTGGGTGTAAATCACAAACCAGCCTGGGAAAAAGGCCCCTCCTCATTCAGCTTTGACCCAGCTCTGATCTACCAGCTTTGCCAACAGAAGCTGCTTTTTTTCCTGTTGGCACAACAGTGGCTGTGCAGCTGTGGGTGAGAGAGTTTGGACTCTGTAACCAGTGTGATGGATGAAACAGGGAAAAAATCCCAAACAACATCCTTGGCTGAGGAGCATTGAGTGTTTGTGCCTTTCTTTCTGATTTGAAAGTCAGAAATAAAGATTTTTTAGCTTGGAAATGAACAAGTTTTATCTGCAGGCTGGGGAAATATGTCTGGAGAAAAGGAGACCTGGGGGGAGAACCTTGCTGCTCTCCAAGTCCCTGGCAGGAGGGTGGAGCCAGGTGGGCTCAGGCTCTTCCTGCAGGGAACAGGTGAGAGGAAACTGCCTCAGGCTGTGCCAGGGGAGGTTCAAGTTGGATACTGGGGAAAATTTCGTCACTGAGAGGGGGCCAGGCCTTGGACAGGCCCAGGGAAGTGGTGGAGTCACAGCCCCTGGTCGGGGTGGACCTGGCAGTGCTGGCTTGGTGGTTGGACTGGATGATCTTGGAGGTCTTTTCCAACCCAAATGATTCCATGTGCAAACATGGCCATCTTAATGCTGGTTTTATTTCCAGTTTTTCTGTACTGCTGCTGCTCCAGCACAAGTATCTGCACTCCTGGAGGGACTTCTGTCATTTATCAGGTCTCTCTACAGCCAAGTTAACAAGCTGGCTGCAAAAAGCAAAATATTTCAGATGATGAAAAGAGGTTTTCTAATTTTAGTCCTTGAAAAAAAGGATGTCAATGTTGTCTCTATTTACCAGGTAAATTTATTTCTAAACCCTTAATCCTTTCTCTGTTTGCCAGGTAAATCTTTAGTGCTGAAGCTGACTGGTGTGTGTAGGAGGCATTTTTGTGTTTTACTCAATGCTTAGAGATCAGTGGAAATGAAAAGTTGTATAATTACCCTCTGGCCTTTTATCTTTCTCGGGTATCATCTCTAGAGAACCAACGATGGGGTAGAGAAGCCTCTGCACAGCAGATAATCACAGCCATTAGAGGAAACAATACCAACTTAAAATCAACTGTGTTTTGCTCAGTAAAACATTGATACTGGAGTCTGTGTTGATCTATTCCTGAAACCAGGAGGCCGAGGAACAGCCACTGCTCAAGGCAGCACCCACAAATTCAGCTAATTGTTGAATATTCTAGTAAAATCTTAAAATACTCAGAGGATTGGTGTTACGAGATGGGGGGACACAGAGGATATGAACATTTGCTCTAAGTGAAAAATACAAGTCAGCCTTAATTACAAATTTGCAATCAATGCTGCTGTGTTTTGAAGGTCTTGGTAAATAATTAATGAGCGAGTGAAGCACAAGGATGGAAATTTCCTCTAAAAATCTGATTTTAAGGGAGTATCGGTGCTTTTTAAAGGAGGAGAAGGAAAGGAGCAGATTTATGGTACAGCTGGAATGTAAGAGGGGAAGCAGTGGTTTTATTCAGGAGCTCAGTGCAGGTGGAGTGGTTGAGCAGCTCCCTTTGTCATTATCCCTGATCCGTGCAGCAGCTGAGTGGCCGCGATCGGTGATTGCGTGGGGAATATTCACTTGTCAATAGGAACTCAACTGAATGTCACATCCGCTTAATGGCATTTAAAGGGGAAGGAAATCACTGTCTCAGACCCCTGAGAAAGGGCAGAGCATCAATTTATCTCTGTTTGGCTGAAGCCAGTTGAAAGCACGACGCAAGTTTGCCACTTAAGGAATTTTTTTTTTTGCTCCAGTTCTGAGTTGAACTGGTTTTAAAGCTCATGTCAGGAAGAAGAACAAGCTCCTATGGTGGGCAGTGGCTCAGGTAGCCCACGGACCTCTTGGATCTCTGTGAGCATCTTCCCTTGGGCTTTCACCTCCTGCTCAAACTGGGCAAGGTGTTCAAGCCTTGTGGGGCTCCGTGCCCAGCCTGAACCCTGGACAGAGAGCACAGCACCTGCCAGGGGCTTTGTGACATCTGCAGGCAGCCTTCTTCAGAAAATAATCACATGTCAGCTCAGGTAGGCCAGGACTCCTCCATCTTTTTGAAACATCATTAGATATGACTCACTGATTAAAAAAATACAATTATTGACTGACATATGATTGACAGATTTGGGGTGCTTTTTTGGCTCTTTCTAATTAATGAAGTAATTAAGGACCATCAAACCTCTACTCACAACATCAGAGCTGCCTTGGAGCAGCCCTAAATGCAGTTCCCTGTGTCTGCAGGGGTGGGATGCCAGGATCTGCTGTGGCTGAGTCATGCAGAGCCCACAGGGGCTGGGACACTGGTCCAGTCCTGATGCAGTGCAGTTGTTTTTGCAGTCCCCCACAACAGCACCAGCATTTCCAGGTTTAGTTCAGATCTCACTGCAATGCCCTCTCAGCTTAGACAGCCTTCACAGCTGTTCTTAAGTTTTTATCTCAATATTTTGGGTCCTGTTGGTGCAGTCCTCATCACTCAGATGGACTAAAACCAAAACCACGCCACCCTAAGTAGGTTTGTCTTGTTTCTAACAAATATGTTGCTATGGGAACTTGATGTTGCTCTGATTGTTGCACCAGATGCACCAGCTATCTGTCTCTAGGCTGGCTTTATTTTTCTGTAAATTAATTGCATTTAAACTAAACATATTAAGTTATTTCATGTTGATTAATCTGAATGTTAAGCAGGGTGCTTGCAGTTTCCCCCTCCCTGCTCACCCCAAAACATTAATTAACTGCTCCAGACCCTGCAGTCCCTCACCCATCACTGTGGTCTTCCCCAGCTCTCTGCAGTTACAACACTCACTGCCTGCATGGGAAGTAATCAGTGTCCAAAATAATTGCTTTTCACAAGTCTGCAGTCAGCTTCCTTGTCACATATTTAAGCTGTAATGAAACTGTTTCGGTTGCCAGGAAAAAATATTCAGCTGAAATGTACAGTAATTGCAGGTGGAAAGCAGAGCCGATAATGGAGCTGGTTTTATTTAGGACGTTGTGTTTCCATTTGTTGGAGGCATTTCCTCCTCTCCTCATTCCTGCTGAGGGATCCTCCCAGTGTCTCTGCTTTGCATTGAGGCAGTGGAAGAGGCAGGAGAGCTCAGGTGGGGTGCAGGGGGCATGAAGAGCATCTTTGGCCCAGAGGCAGACAAGGGATACAGGATAAATCTGATTGCTCTGTGCTTTGCTTGTGCATTCAGCCAGCAGTGGGGCTTTGGGAAAATACTTAAATTGGAGTTGGTTACCTGAAAATCTATAAATAAATTATCCAAGAGTTGTTTCTAAATCTAAATTTCCTGGGAGCTCGGCAGCAAACAAAACCATTGCTTAGGTTTGCAGCACACCCCAGTAGATTTTCTCCTAGAATTCAGAAATCTTGGAGCAGAACCCTTGCTGTGGCAAAGGACAAAATGGTGAATGTGTACAGCAGACTTAAACATTTCCTACATAGCTCTGTGATCTGTGGTCAGAAGCTGTAGAGAAACTGGCTAATGAATTAGTAAGCCCACAGGGAAATCTTATTTACAAGGAAGGCAACAGAAACATTAATGTATCTTTATTAGCCTTATTTAGGCCATCTGCTGTGTACATGGTGGGAGCTGCACAGTCCCTGCAGTCAAACAGCAGCAGGGATGTGCTGAGCTCCAAACTCTTCTCATTTAAATGCTTCCTTAGACCTCTTCAGCTCCTGGAACGTTTTGCTGCAGTGAAAAGTCAGCTGATCACCAACGAGGCAGGGAGCGTGGAATTTTCTGTGTCTCCATTCAGATTCATTTTCTTTCCTATTGCTTATCTTTGACTTGGATTTTGATAGGTTTTTGGGGTCAATTTGCCATTGAAATTACTATAACCCAAAATTTAATAGCAAATTCTGTGCTTTGCAAGCCATTCATTGGGAAGATAGTTTTGGATCAACTATAGTTACTTGCTTTCTAATGCATACACAGATTTTTCTGCATATGTTTAGATAATTTGAATGTAGCCCAAGGAAAAGGAATTAAAAAGTTGATTACCATAATTTTGAATTTTATTTCCTATTGGCCTTTTCCTATTCCAAGTGTGTTTCACTTTGCAAATTGTTTTGCTTGGATCTTGCCAGCTCAATCCTTGCAATTTCTCACTGAATTCAGTGAACCCACGACACCAGCTGCTCTCAGTGGCCAGAGTTTTGTTGCCAAGGTTCTCTTCACACCTTTGAAGCATTATTTATTTACTTTTTTAAAGGAATGAAAGTCCATGTGCCATGGTAATTCCTTGCTCTCCTGTTGAGCCTGAATTTTTAACTGAAATGTAAGCCTAAGCAAGCAGCCTGTTAATTCCCAACTAACCTTCTCACTGGCTGATTGCAGCTGGGAAACAACAGCTTTCCCACTTTGCTGAAATAAATAAGTTGGGAGGAATGTGTGGAGGAATCTTAGAGGCTTTATTAATGCCAAACACAGAGAGGCTCCTGCTTAGATTGTACTTCTTTGATTACTCAACTGAGTTATTAGATACATGAAGAACAGCCATTTAAATGTAAATCCATTCTCCTTCTGTAATAGATAAATGGGCTTTGCCTTGAATTTGTAAGCAGAATATATCACTTTGATATAGCAACTGGAGCTGAATAAAGCCAGCCAGTAGACCAAGGGAAGGATGCAGATTCCTTTAAAGTGAATGGAACAGAGGAGACCATCAGTTAGTTAATTAACTTCAATTTCTATATTAATGAACTTTCTCTGGTGCTTGTTTAAGCATCCAGATGCTTGCAAAATGTTTTCTTCCCCAACAAGAGGCGTTAGTTGGCATGTGATAATTACAAATGGGGGTACCTGTCTTTTATATCCCAGATGTAATTTTTTCATGTGCTCTGTGGCAGAGTCACAGTGTGGGTGGTCCAGAGCTGTGCTGGGTGGGCATGCAGGCTCTCAGCCCCAGGGCACCACAAGTTTAAATCCTGGAAGAGGGGGGAAAAATGGATTTTTGCATGTTTTGTGTGTTCCCCATGAGCCCTGTAGAAGGCAGGAGGTCAGATGTTCACCAGAGGTGGAAAGCAGATCTGGGCAAAGGGATTTTTCAGAGAATGTGAATGCCACAGTCGGATTTCTGTCTGAGCACAGGAAAAAGAGGAATTGTCCCATGGGCATGGACCTGGGCTGAGAGGAGGGAGAGCTGCCTGCAGAGACAGGCTCCCACCCAAACCAGAGGCAGATGTTTTCTCTTGCTGACTTTCTATCCCTTAGAATCCCCTGTGTGCTGGTAAGCAAATTGCTGCTTCTCTCACCATCCAAATTCCAGTTTGTAGTTCTGTTCCTGCACCCTTAGCTTTTCATTCCTTAAAATAAAAATACTCTGAAGGAGGAATCATCTCTATTTTAGCTAAACTGGGCTGTGTTCTCAAAAGCCACTAGAAAAGTACAGTCAAGAACCAGGAAAACAAATGGCAGAGTTTCACCTTGATCATCTGTAGGAAGTTTTCTGTTTTTTTATCCTGGACTCCTGGTGTTGTAGCTGCAAGTGTAGCCATCCTTGTTATCCACCTACTATTGGGTGCTGTTAATGGGATGCTTAATTCTTCCTAACATCACAGCAATCTGTGAAATGGAACAGATTTAAATTCTAATACTTAATAGCTGAATAAATACATCTGGCAGCCATAGACCATCTCAAGTATTGCTCACTGTAACTGTAATTAAAATGTAATTAAAGCCAGTTAAAGCCATCAGACATCTGGGTGGTGAGAGGTTAGGTCCATCCTGCTGCTTTCACTGCCTCTGTGAGAGCTGGGGGATAATGGAACAGTCCTCTCATCATGGGAGTGTATTTTCAGTAATCATGGGCACCAGATTTGCAGTGATGGCTGCATTAAAAACACACTGGGAAAAAAAATATATATATTACAGATTAATCTATTGCTGTTGGTTCAGGTGGAGGGAATAGCTTCTGATTGTGCTCTGTGTGAGGAGTCCCATATGGACATGAATTAAAAGTTTCAGAATCATGGAATGGTTTGGGCTGGAAGGGAACATAAATTCCATCTTGTCCCAGCCCCTGCCATTGGCAGGAGCACCTTCCACTAGATCAGGTTTTTCCAAGCCCCATCCAGACTGGCCTTGCAATGGACCTTTTTGCCATAATACTTTAAAATACTTGTTGCAGTTGTTTTTGCAAGCTGGGAGCTAAAGGAGCAGAAATAAATGAAAAAGGAGGGTGCTGGTTATATATCCCAGAAATATCCTTGCAAAACCTTACAGTTGTTTTTGGAAACTGCCTGGTGCTGCTTTTATTACTTATAAATGCCATGGAAGAAATTAAATTGCTTTTCATACTGTATCCCTCCAACCTGAGGAAGTTTCTGTGGAGGTCTCTGGAGGAGAAAGCTTTACTTTAATCCCCTTAAAATTGGTGTGAGTGCTCCAGCTTGTTTGGCTGTTCAAGCCCTCTTTGTCCTTGTGTCTTCCCTTGCTTTTCTGAGGATGGGGAGGATGGGTGACTGATTTTGGGACAGTTTGTTTATTGCATTATGTTGGTTGTGTTGGTTGTGAACTGACTCTGGTTGGGGTTCGCTGCTTTTAAACTCATTTTTGAGTTGTGGTACTGAAGACTGCTCTGTGAATTACCCGCTCTTGAACATCTTTCCTTACATTTCTGATGACTTATTTGCTAGAAGGGATAATTAAAAATTACAAGTCTGGAGATATGGCAGAGACAGTGGGGTGTAGGGAGCGATTTTCTTTGTGGTTGTGTTGTGAACGAAACCCTCGATGCTTTGAGCAAAACTGTGTGACAGAAAGAAAATAGGACAGTTTGACTTGATGAGGATTTATGTCTGTTGGCTTCCTCTGACTTTAAATACTGTCTCCCACAGAACCTGAGTTATTAAACCTCGATGACTGATGTATCTGCATAGACCAAGGAGTGACCCTGAACTTTTGCTAAGCTTTTAAAACACAAAGTTCATTTATTTAGACTTTCTTTCTCTGTCTCTAAAACTAGAGTGAAGAAAAGGAATTGAGAGCTCACCTGAGAAAATCAGAGAAGAGCAGGAGCTCTCAGAGGTGATAGACTTGTTGTGAATATAACATTTCTACAAATAAGGCTTAACTTTTAGGCTACATGTTTTTTAAATCTGCTGGAATTAGAGACTGGGCTTTGCACATCCATCTGCCCTTGTCACAGATATTTATATGACCACTCCCCACCTTGAGTTTTGGCAAGCATTACTCAATATTTCATCTTAAATTGATGATGTGTACACTAAATACTCTCTGAATGTGAGCTGTAGCTATGAGATCCTTTAGGTACCCCAGGCACAGCTGAGTGAGCTGAGCTTTACCTGCTTCAGGGCTGGGTGTTCCAATGCTGAGAGCCCAGGGGAGAGGAGACTTTAAATAGAGCTGGACTTGCTTCCTCAGCTGTTGAAAACTCAAATTTTCCCAAGGCTTTGAGTTTTAAAGACAGAAGAGAGAACAGACCCTCTACAGCCATGTTTTAGTCTTGAGACAGTATAAAACCTGACTTTATCTGAGATGCCATGTGCCAGGTTTGCAGCCTCCCAGGACTTGAAGGGACTTGATTGACTTAATATTATAATAAATAATTGACTTAATATTACAATAAATAATTATTTTATTTTAATATTAGCTATTTCCTCCCTGATATCTCAGGATGCAGATTCACACACAACAACACAACTCCAAACACACACACACACCACTTTTTTATTTAGCGCTTTTGCGGCAATCAAGTAAACACAAAGTAATGAAAGAAAGGAGTTAATTCCTCCCTTGTTCCCAATGAATTTTGCACAGGAAGCAGCCATGTGTGCTGGCACCACTCTGTGCTGAAGAGCAGGGCACTGCTGCACCACTGACTCCAGTTAAGCAGCCCCAAGACACCCTCTGAGGCCAATAATGGCCTCTAAACAGGAGCAGTCTTACAGGGGATCAGCCTGCCAGGCCAAAAGCTATTTATTGTCAGCAAGTGTGGCATGCCAGGCTGCTTCCAGATCTGCCACCTCTCCAAACTGTTTCCAGACACAGCCAAGTGTGAGCTTGCTCAAACTGATATTAACATTTCATTTTTAATGGACTGATTAAACTGACCACCACGAATCTCAGAGGTCAAGTGTAGTTTTGGTTTGTATCAGTTAATTCCTGGTTTTTCAGTAGGACGCTGACAAAATGCTGAGAAAATCATGTCTTTGTGTCAGGATTGTTCAATTCCCTTTGGTGTCTTTTGCATTTAAACTTCTGCTCAAAACTATAAATACCATCTTGTTTCCCAGAATTTTCCAAGGGATAGAAAGCTTATTTAAGTTTTAAAACAGCTGGAGTAATAGGCAAACATGTCATTAAGATCCTAATCAAATACACACAATTATTTTATTGTGCAAGCTTGCAGTTTTAATAGAACTAAAAATACAATTGAATTCAAGTCCAAGGTAACATAATCCCCCTCTGTGGTTCTGCTGATTGGAATTTTAAATTCCACGCAAGAATAAATGGAAATAAGTCTCTTTTTTAAAGCACCATGGTGCCAAAATGTGACATCTGTAATGACATGCTCATCAGAATTGGTTGTATAATTTGTACCTTTAATTTATTGGGCAATGAGACTCCTAATATGTACTTCATGTGTCTCCAAAGGTTTTATTTGGCCGCCAGCCTGAAAAATATCAATATTGTAAGGATTAAGCAACCAAACAAAAAATCAAACAGTCCAACAGAGAGACTGAATCAATACAAAAGAAATGTTTGGGTTGCGTGAAGTCACTGGACAAGGCAGAGGGATAGAGCTGTGCAGAGATCGATGTGCCAAAGGACAGACAGTCAGAAACACCTTCTCCAGCTCAGCCAGGTGCTGCAAGGCTTGAAAAAACAAAGGGAAGGTGTGAGCTGGTGAGATGGGTGTTGGGGTGGGGTGGTTGTCCCACCCACCACAGCAAACCCCCATTTCCTGTTGTTTCACCCCAGAACTGATGGCCTCAGCCAAGTGTGCCTCAGGTGTGACACTGGTGCCACAGCAGGGAGGGATGTGTTGCTCTGTTCTTTAAGTTCTTCTGAGCCTTCTGATGTTTACATTCTTGTAATGAACTTTTTCATGCACTTTTATGTAAATAATTATCGTTTTACATTCTTCTCTGGAGGAGGAGAAATTTGATGGACTGTTGGTTTGTCCAGTGTCATTGGAGAGGTGGCACTGTCATCCTCCAATCCACTGTCACTTTTAAAAATCTATAAATGTTGGAGTCAGAAAATAAACTTCCCTTCTTTTGGAGGTTCCAGCGTGCGTGTCATTTTATTTCGTGTTCTAGAGTGACAGTGATTGTTGTAATTGTGTAGACACAGCAAAATTCTAAAGTGTCTTGAGAAGGAGGAGGGTTGAAAGGTCATGGAAAACACAAACTACATAATTTATTCACAGGATGGGTCAGAAATGGGTTTTGAGCACAAATCTGTAATTAACATCTCTATAATTGACTCATGGGCCCATCGTCTGTACAATTAACTCCTTTCTGCTCATGTTGGACAAGCATTCCTTTGATCCAGACAGAGTTTGTAATTTCAGATCTATAGTTTTTAACTGAAAATCCATGTGGCTGAAGAAGATTAAAGTCTCCTCAAGGAGGACACTGCCAGCACTCACAGTATTTCTGTCTGATTTAAGGGTTTTGAGGATCTTATACCCTGAAGGTGACATGTTCCCTGTCAGACGTGAGGCAAATAAAAAGTTGAAGCTTTTTAAAAATTTGTCAGTGGGTCTGTCGTAGATTTTTGTAATTAGGCAATAATCTCTGTGACCGTGGAGCTTTTGGAGATCTTCTTCTGTCACTGAGCTCCCTGAGGCTGCTGCAAAGGTGTGGATTTGATTTTCTATGGACTCATAGAGTTGATCTCATCAGGGAAAGCCCTGGAACTTGTAAATCAGGCAAAGAAAAATGCATAATTATTTCCTATGATACATTCTCATGCGTTTCACAGAGAGACTGTTAGAGATGCAGCTCTGGCTGCTTCATTTTTACATTTTTAACTCCTTTGCCTTTCAAAGACCTGTCTTACCATGAAAATTTATGGTGGGTGCAAAATTCCTCATCTCCCAAACAAACCAAGTAGCTGGAAAGGAGCAGCCAATTAAGATGCACGATGCTTTGCCCTAAGTGACAGCCCATAAATCAGAGCCCATGGAATATTACATTTTAATGCACTGTGGAAGCCTCGTGCTCGGTGCATCCACAGCCCCCAGATTGCTTAGGGATGAAGTCACTCCTTGGGGGAAGTGAGGGAGGTCACACTGATGCTATAAAAAGGTGTCAGGCCTTTGGTATGTTGTTTGTAAAAGTAAAAGAAACAAGATTCTGGGCGTCTGCTTGCTCTCACTGTTATAGGAGGTGTTTAGGAACCTAAAGTGGGTTCCTTTCTTACTGCTATTTAATAAATGTGATTTATTAGGAGGCTGAAGAATGCTGTTAGCAGAAAGGCTTGTGAGAAAAATTAACAGAAAGCATGACTTGAAGGGGTGAAGTTCACAGCAAACCCAGTAAATTTGGCAAGGAACATGTTAGCAAAACAATGCACTTGGGCACGAAGAAATCCCAACCGAGAAACAGGGTCAAGAAAAACACCCTCCTGAGTGGAAATGGGTGTTACAGATACACACAGAGCCAGACCTACAGTTTTCACAAAAATAACACAGGAATGTGCAGAGTAGCAGCACAAAATTTCCCTAAACTTGATTTTATTATTCTTTGCTTTGATTTTTACTGTACTACCCCACCACAAGACCAGAATGCAGGGGAGGGGGCTGTCTGGAGCAGTCCACGCTGATTCCTCTGGATTTTGAGGTGATTCATGGAGGAATGTCACTGCTCCTCTTTCGGGGGTGATCCCCAGCTGAACCCATCCTGGATGTGGGGGATCCTCCTCCCAGGAGCTGCTGGGCAGTTCTGGTGGGGGGAACCTGCCTTGCATCCCTGAACTTCTATGAGGCTGGTTCCTTCTTTGAGAAGATGCTCTCCTCTGTCAATTCCTGTTCTTCCCCATTCCCTCTGAGCTCCTTTATCTCCTTGTCTGAGTGTGTTGCCTTTGTTTCTTTTCTTTCCAAGGGGTCAAGTGCTTACAAGGCAAGGAATCAAAGAGATGGGGAAAAAAAACCCACCCAACCCCCAGAGCCCAACAACGCAGAAAGAAAGAAGGGACACTGCTGGGAGTGCCAGCACTTCTTTCCTTGCAGTAAATGAATTCTGTGTCAGGGACAGGGAGATGGAGGAGACTGTTCCTGGTGTCTCACTCCAAAGGGCAGCACATCCTTTGTAGAAAGGGGACCCAGCAGGCTCTGACCTCTGGAGTGGCTTCAATCCTCCACAGGCTCAGCCACAAATATCTCCACTGATGCCTCAGGTTTTAGCTTTTATATTTTTCAGATTCTGTTCTGCTTTAATGTGTAAGACTAGGCTTCATATAAGGGGATGGTGAGCTCTCTTCACAGAGCAGGGAGACAAAAGAATTCCTTCTCTAGCTGGGGACCAAGGACAAATGATCCAAATCTCAGGCCCAAGAGCATAAACAACATGGGCTGAAGAGATAAAAACAAGAAGGATGGGACTTCATAAACTAAAGCTGTAATTGGACAGTTAACCCAAATATGCTAATGGACCAAAACTTATAAAAGTGTGAGACCCTGGTCGTGCATTTTTGTAGCCATTTTAAGTTGTGCTGCCCAAGGTGGCTCCATTGAGGCCTCTTAATAAATCTCTGCTTTATTCTTTAGCTTCATCTAGCCTCTGTTCTAGGTCAGCCTTCACAAGGCATCACCACAGGCACTACTGCAGCTCAAATAATTGAAAGGAGAAACATGTACCTTAGCTCCTCTCCTTGGTGCTGGGGACAGCTGATGTGCCTAGCCACAGGCTGATACAGTCCTATGGACTCTAGAGTGATGGAGGAGATTGGGGAACTGATCCTCAGGTACCAGATTGGGTTTGTGGGTCAGGGAGCAGTGGTGTGGGCACTGTGCATGCACTAATTTAATATTCACAGAATTCACTGAATCACAAGGTTGGAAGAGACCTTCAAGGTCATTGGGTCCAACCCAGCCCCAGCACCCCAACTCAACCCTGGCACCCAGTGCCACATCCAGGCTTTGTTAAACACACCCAGGGATGGGGACTGCACCACCTCCCTGGGCAGCCATTCCAGAACTTTATCACTCTTTCCATGAAAAACTCTTTCTTAATATTCAACCTATATTTCCCTCTGGATGTACCACTGACCTCTAAATGCTACACACAGGGTGAAATACTCGGTAGTGAATCAGGTTTGTAGGCTGCTCTCAACACCTGTGCTGTCCTGAGGCCCAGATTTGGCAGGAGCCAGCCCAATAATGCCCTGCCCAGCTGAATTTCCAGGAGGAACCTTGCCCTTCTATTTGGAAAATGGCAGCACAGTCTGCCCTGCTGCTGGTGAGTTTTTGGTAAACTCTGATCTGAACGGGTCCTCTCCACTTCTTTCCAGATGCAAAATTGTGTCCTGTGTTCCAGCTTCCCCCAGAACTGCTGCTCAGCTCCACCTGTGTTCATTTATTCATTTTTTTTGAAATTCAATGAGCAAAGCATGAAGTTATAAGAAAATACCTCTCCCCCCTTAAAGATCCTTTCATGAATAATTCCTGTGTGCCTGCTCCTTGCTCATTGTTACACTCAGCAGCCTTGGCAGACAAAGGGGTCAGTCCTTGGCCTATGCAAATGTTAATTCAGATCTGAATTTCTTTTTTTTTTTCCTTCCAGGTTGGCAGCCCTTTGTTTAAAATGAAAATACCTCCAATTCTCTTTAATTTCTTAGGCACAAAAATACATTAATGATAAGGCAATTTTAGGCCACTTGAGCTTGTTTGACCTCAAAAGGTGTAGGAGTCAGTATGGGTTGTATTGCCTGAAGTATAATATAATATTCCACACCTTGCACCCTGCTATGCATCCTGGAAAATCATAACCCATCAATCAAGAAATAATCTCTGGGCTTGCACCAGTTTAACCAGAGGAGAATATTTCACCCATTTTGTTTTCCCATCTCAATGCCATATGGAAGTCCCATAATTAATTAAACCATATGAGAATGTATGGAAGCAACTGAGGCAAAATATCAGAAATTGGTGATACTCAGTATAACAGGAACCTGAATCTGGATTAAGCCCATTGTAGCGCTTTTTAGGAATTCAAAACTTCTCCTGCCTTTCTTTTTTTCATTTGAGGCAACTTCAGAAGATAAAGTTGGAAGAACAATGAGGCTATATTCTCAGATTTCCAGCCAAAAGGGTGTCCTTCTCCTTTTTCATCTCATGTTTATTATTTTACCCCATCAAATTAAAAAATCAGATTCTTCTGTTAAAGCAACGTGTAGGAGGAACCAGAGCAAAACAGGCTGGAGGCTTCCTCAAGAAAGGCAAAATCTTATTGTTTGCTCCTTATCAACAGAAAGCAACAGCCACTTTAAATGAGCTGGATAACAGAGTAATTAATTCCTCTGTCTGAAACTTTTTGCCATCTCTACGTGTGATTAGGGATGGGCTGGGATGAAAAGCTTTGTCTCTGGAGCTGCTGCTCTGTTTTATTTCTGGAGGTTATTTTGACAACATCCTCCTGCAGCCCATGCCTGGGTCTGTGCAAAGCTCTTCCCAACCTTGCTGTCCATCAGTGGGAGTCAGACGTGGGGGCTGGCACATCTGGGCTTTGTGTGAAGCCAGAAAGGGCCCTCAGCCACCAGGCAGATGTGAAACCCAAAGGTGTGCAGCCAGCATGATGCTTTCCCTTGCTTTCCCCTTCTGAGTGAAGCAGGATTACCTTGGCCTGGGATCTGAGCAGGGAGAGAGTAGATGCTCTTATAGTTTTCCTTCACTGAAAACCAGCCAAAATGAAAGTTTGGAGTCAGGAAGATTTTAGTGCAGGAGTATTGTGTTTGCAGGGAGCCCCGAGGCAGGAAGGAATGATGCATCTGACTCCATGTTCTCAGAAGGCTAATTTATTACTTTATTATACTATATTATATTAAAGAATTCTATACTAACTATACTAAAGAATACAGAAAGGATACTTACAGAATGCTAAAAAGATAATAATGACAACTCGTGACTCTTTCCAGAGTTCTGACACAGCTTGGCCTGACTGGCCAAAGAGTGAAAACAACTCACAGCAGAATGCAGTGAAACAATCACCTGTGGGTGAACAATCTCCAAACACATTCCACATGAGCACAACACAGGAGAAGCAAATGAGATAAGAATTGTTTTCCTTTTCTCTGAGGCCTCTCATCTTCCCAGGAGAAAGATCCTGGGCAAAGAGATTTTTCCAGAGAATGTGAATGCCACACAGGAGCAGAGCGGAGTTGTCCTGTTTGGTGTCACAGAGCCATGGATGGCCAAGCCCATGGGCACTGAGGAGAGCTGCATGTGGACTATCCTACAGGTGATATAAAAGGTGGATCATTCTTTCTTGAAAAGCCTCATTTGAATGGCCTCCTCTTTTCCTCAAGATAATTTAGACTATGGGAATAACTGGCATAAGGAGCACCTGCACTGCTGTTCTGTGTTCTTTAGTTTCCCTCATGCTGGGGACCTTAAAGAAGCACAGGACAGGGAATTCTCCCCTGGAGCTCATGTGCTAAGCAAGGAGTGTTTGTTTTTATTGTAATCATTATTATTGTTACAAATGCCCCTGTTCCCGCCTGCCTGCACCTCTCTCCCCAAGCCAAAGCCTTGGTGGAATTTCCTGGGACATCCCAGCCAGGCTGCTGTGCCCCAATTATGCTGCCCATTTCATGCCAAGCACACACAGACTTTACAAAATGGGGATCAGTAATCTTTGTTTTCCCTAGATTTCCTCAAACCATTTCAAGACCCATTCGAGGTCAGGGAGACCTGTGAACTCCTCAAATTAAATTCTGAGTAGCTTCACATTTGCCCTTTGTATTCATTTGCACTAATCAGTCTCTTCCCTGTTATCACTGGGTGAGTCACTCACTTCCCCACTCCACTTGTGGAGTTTGCATAGTGTGGTCGATTATGACCCAGTTTGGGTAATTTGTCCTCGTAATGATTCATTTATCACTATCCAGAACCCACTTCAGCAAAACACTTAAATGTGCTTTCAAATGCTGTACTTACAAAGAATTAAAATAAGCACTTGCTTGAATGGTCTGGAGGTGGAGAAATTGTGTGTAATCACGCTTCTCCCTCACTGATAGTGCTGACAAATGTTCCACCTTACAGCATTTTGCAAAAAGTAACAATTGGAGATAAATAATTTTGATAAGCAGAATCAAATAACAGCAGCATGTCATTCCTGATTAGATTTGACATTGTGCTAACATCCATCTTCCCCAAACAGCTGCATTGATGCAAGGCTTTCCTGCTGGAATCTGCCTCTAAATTATAAAACTGTCCAAAACGTACAAAAAGATTTATTTCCATTCCGAGATCATTGATTTGCTAGAGAACGACAGAGGAAACTGCAGTATTTGCTGGATACCTTTGCAGCACATTTATGTAATTGATTCTTTTGCAAGCAGATGCAGAAGAAATATGAAATAGAGTTGCTTCAATTTGAACGCTGTTCCACATGGCCAGTAGTTCTGCAGCTGGTAGAGTTGGTTTTAAGTTATATATATATTTATAAACACACACACACACATATATATATAAAATAAAATCTTTGCCAGCTGAGTTGTGGCAGTGAAAACTACCACTGGTAGTTTTGGATACAAAATTTTGGATACACACAAAGTTCTTACTGAAACTCACCTCTACGTTTTTATTTAAAATGCATTGAAAGTTAAATCTTGTCTAAATAGGTTGGGGAAAGTTTTAATGTGAGAGCATGTTGACTCTGAGTAGCACTAAATACTTTGCTTAATTTGCATTTGTTAGAAAATTTTGCCATTAAAACTGCAGCAGAGCGTGAGCTGTGGTACTGTGAATGGTTTCAGGACAGGACTTTTACACCTTATTAGCACTGCAGTAAGGGAAAAGTACTTTAAAAGGCATTAAGGGGGGAAAAAATGTCATTAAGAACATATTTGTCAGCTCCCAGAGATGCTAATGAATAGGAACATAATGGCATTAACAGCTGGAGATCATCTTCTTTTCCAGGGAAAACTTTAACCTCACACACTTCTTTCATCTTGGTATGGAAATATGTGCTAATGAAAGCTCTTCCCAGGACAGGAGCTATTGAGGGGTTTAAGATGTGGCAAAAAAAGAGCCTTATGAGTGCAGTTCTCTTTTATACTTATTTATATTTAAATTATAAGTATTTATTTTGAACATATAAATAAAAGTCATTACAAAAAGTAACAAGAGGAGGCTGTGAAAGAAGCCAAAAGATTGAGGTCTTACACCTCAGTGTTAATTTGTGGTGGTGGTGGCAGTGCTGTGCTTGTCACACAAGGAGGAAAACCCATGAGAAGATGTCTGATGTTCTCACTGCAAACATTTCTGAGGCTGAGGAGCAATCCTGCGGGGAGGGAGGCTGTTTTTGCTTTTCATTAGCCTAATCTCGTCAGAGTTTAATAGCAAAAACATGATAAACCTCGTGTTCTTTTCATTAAAGAAACCTGTATCTCCTCTAGTTCCATGTGTGCTATCTGCTGGCATTATTAAGGAGTTTATCATCCTGACTTCTCATGCAAATTGCAAAGGGATTGGAAGGATTTTCTCCTCAGCTGAGGAAAGAACTGGGTGGATCCAGTGGACTTGAGCATCATAATTGGCACCTAAATATGCTTTAGGCAGATGGTGCTGTAGATTGTGCCAGCAAATTACCTCTTGACCATGGCTACGTCTCTGCCGTGTGTTATTGTGTAGATTTAAATCTATCTTTATCCATATCTTTATTCAGTGGGAATATTTTGAAGTGTAATTTTAAGCTGCTTACTTCAAAAGGTATTAATGCAGAGAAATGAATCAAAATCACAGCAAAATTTTGGAAGGTCTTAGGATAAAAGTAACACCTGTGTCTCACAAGCTGAATGAAAACTGCATCTGGGACAGGTTTCCCTTTTGTTTTTTGACTCAGCAAGAGCTGAGTCCTAAAAATTAGCAGACAACCCAAAATGAGCTGAACTTTTAAAGGAAGGGAACTTTCCAGTGCACTGAGAGACCCTGCAAATGTACTTGTCTTGCCTTTTTCTCACATCAGCTTCATAACCTCTGATGATAACTCAGAGATCAGCAGCAAAAGGGCCCTTTTAATGAGAAACACGAAGAGTATGTGCAGTCTGACTAGACTGTGAAAATGTGATGTTTAAAATACTACAGAGAGATACCCTGTGTGTGTGTGTTTGTGCTTTCTGTGTGAGCACAGTGTCACCAGCTCCACACATCCCAGCTCTGGAACGATTCAAACAGACTCTGTCTCCCACCTCCCTGAGAGTGTCTTAAATTTGTCTTTGAAATGTGGTAAAAGTACACACTTTGATTCCCACGATGGTGTTTTCAGTCTGAGCTCAGCTGCATTTAAGCTGCAGCTTTCCAAAACCAAATCAGAGCTGTTCAGGCTGTTGGGCTATGAGAAAATAAAGAGCTACTTAGGGGTGAAATAAAGTCACTGCTGATTTCTGCTACAGTCAGAATGGAAATATTGCAAATGGTGCTCAAAAGGGAACAGGAGGAGCCTGCTGGTCACCTGCTCTGGTCTGGCTGTTGTTTGAGCTGCTGTGCCACCACTAAATCAGGAGCAGCGGCAACAAAATGAGTCAGTGGAGCCCCACAAATATGAAGCACTTTGCCAGAGAAAATCAAACTGCTGTAATACATGAATCACTGCTCGCCCTCTGAGTCTCTGTCTGTGTTGGTTTTTTTGTGTCTGTTTTATGAGCTGCTTTTTAGTTGCCTTCTTGGCCAAACCAATCCTCCAGCAGAGCACAAGAGCTGATCCAGCTGAGCAGTTGCAGGCCTGCCACAGCAGCTCTCCACAGCCTAATTACGAGCCAGCTGCAGGTCCAGCACCTCTGGGACATCCAGAGAAACCTCCCCAAAATGCAGTCACTTATAGTCTTTGCTTTTCAGTGGCTACCTTTGATTTCCCCTTTTATCAGACTGAACAAAACACATCTCAACTCCAGCTATCACTAAGGGCCTGAGGTTTCCCTAGCTCAGGGTTCAGCAGGAGGAATTCGGAGTTAATGGCCCCGTAAGCGATGCTGTTGCTAAGAAACCCTGGCTTGGCTCACGATGTCCTTTTGCAGTTTGGCGAGTTCCTCCCTGATGGAAACGCTCCTGTTCCACCCTCTTGGCTTGTCCAGAGCAGGGTGTGCTCTGCTCTCAGCTTGCCTGGCTCAGCCCTCAGCAAAATGACGTGGGAATCCAATTTCCCCTGTTTTTTTACCCACTTTAGCCCTCATTTTCTGAAGTCAAGACCTCCCTCCTGCCCTTGGCAGGTGCCTGCAGTCCATTACGTATTTGCAGTCTGGGACTGGCTGTGCTGCAGCTTATTCCTGCTCCTAAATGCCTCGTATCCAGGAGATATCATCACCTGGCTAGAGACACAGAGACAATTTAAAAGCATAACCCATCTGTTTTACACGGGTAACACGCAGTTCTCTCGTTGCCATGGCAAACCTGGAAAGAAGAGCTGAGAGTGATGTTCAGGTGAGGGAACTGTGCCTCAGTGGGGAGGCAGGAAACAGGTTTGGGGTTGTTTTCTTTTTAATGGGGTGCAGAAATCCATAGGGAAGAAACCAGATGCCTCTGTTGCAGGAATTTCCTTGAGCCACCACCCTCTCTGGGCCTGGCATTTGTATGGGAGAGCCAAGGAACCCTGCACTGAGTCCTTATAGGCTTGATGAGACTTGGGTTTGTTTTTTTTTTTCAGGGATGGTTTTTGTCCCAGTGTTGGCCCTACATCTGACACTGTGTGACATCTGACACACAGTGCAGTTCCTCTTCCTTATTTCTGATGTGTGGGTGGAAGGAAAATGCTGGAGAATGGAGATGAAGATGGCGTTTCTAAAGACCAGGGGTCCTCCTTATGCTCAGGTTTCCCTGTGCTTTTCCCTTCCCCAAGCTGGCAGAGAAGTCCCTGAGGTGTCTGGAGCCCAGCATTTCACCCACATGTTGCTGATGCAGCCCTGTGTCAGGCTGGCCTCCTGAAATCATGGTGAGAAATTGAGAAAAAGCAATTTAGAGGAAAGACACATCATTCTGATGCGTCAGCGCTGATGAGGATGAAGTCCACCAGAGACCTTGAAGCTCCACTGGAGAGAGCAGAGGTGGCCCCTGTGGAGCTATTCAGGGCTTGCTTCTTATTTACACAAAACAATATTTTGCACTGGTATTGAAGTTGAGCAGATTTGGTGCTGATCCCACCCTGACTTTATAAGAAATAGAGTAAATAAATCTCTTACACTGTGTGGTCTCCAGTCGCCCTCAATATGATACCAAAATTAGTTGTTGGAACTGTTTTATCACTTTCCTCTCTTCTGTCTTTTGGCCATAATTAGCAGGGACACTTTCTGTCAATCAAGTGTCAAAACTAAATGTTTTCCCTTCATCCATCAAAATTCTGTGCCAAAGAGAATGGTTGTTCCCTTGGGCAGCTGCTGGGGAGCAGAGCGATGGGCTGGGTTAGTAACAGGAGAATTAACTTTAACTGCTAATGTGGAGGTTTACACAGGTTCAGGAGGCTGTGTAAGATTAAAAGCTCTCAGAAACTGTGTCATTCTCATTGCCTCCAAGGGAAGGAAGTTGGAGCTCCTCAGGATGGAGCAGTGAGGCTGGAGGATATGTTTGTCAGCTGGGAGGGCAGGGTGAGCATGGCAGCAGGTCAGTGTGCTTCCACATGACTCATTTTGGGCTTGTCCCACCCATCACGGGCTGGACATTCAGGGCTGGATGAGTGCCTTGACCTGTCCCTTCAGGAGTATTTAAGCTCCATCCTGAAAAGCAAGTTAGACACTGAAATGCCTCAGTGATGTCGGGAGCACAAGAACTGAGGGCAGATTTCAAAACAGAACGAGTCCCTGAGCCACTTCAGGGGGTTTTGAAAGTTTTAATCAAAACCTTTTCTATTAGTCTAATAGTCCATGTCACAGGGAAGAGGGAGGCTTTAAAACATCTCCTGCTCTGCTGCTGCTGTGGTTGCACCTGCCAGGGCCGTGCTCTCATCTCTCTCTGTGCCTGCTGCAGCCCGAGCTCCTCACTGGGACTTGGCACAGGGACACAACTGCTGGAAAACCCCAGCCCTCCCAAGTGGTGTCTGCAAAATGCTGCTTCCCTGCGGAAACCCAGGGCACTGGGAATATTTCTCTGTCTGCTCTGGGGTGCCCTGACCACCAGGGCAGCACTGACTTTGACCCTCATTCATGGAGAAAGTTTCCTAGACTTCAAGATAGACTGGAACCCACAAAAGTGTGAAATAGATTATTGAGAGTAGTGTAGGTGTATCACTTGGTGAGAAATTTAGGGTTTGGGATTTTTAGTATGTTGTGGATGGAAACAAGATGGAGGGCACAGGGTGTTGTCCTGGGTTTCTTCTTCATGCTTCTTCACCTTCTTATTCTTGGGTTTGGGTGGCATTTTGTAATTGGGCAGAAAAGTCCACATTGCAGCTCTTTGGGATCAGCTATTGGGTTAAAAGTGGAAATAATCTAGGTGTCAGTTCTTAATTGGATAGTTTAGTCTTAAAAGACCTTGTAACAAGAGACTGTTGGCCATTTTGTGCCTTCTAATGAAAAGCTGCTGAACTCATGGTTGTGAGACTGTTTCACTGATAAGAAATAATAAACACCTGAGTCTGAACATGAAACTACTGTCTCAGGTGCCTTCAATCAGAGCCAGAGAAACCAATACTTCCCCAGTCCCACACTGGTCACAGTTACTCCTCTTGTCCTTTATTAATTTCATTGCTTTGCCAAACAGTCCTGCTGCAAAGGCTACAGATGAAAGTGAGGAAAGGAGGTTAATTCAATATATGTTATCCCTGTCTACAGGGATATTTGGGATTTTCACTGCTTTCAAATTCCTGAAATGAATGCCACAAGCAAAGTTTACAAATTCAGAGTGAATAATTTAGATATTAAATCGCTCAGCCATGAAGTCAAGGTTCAAAGCTAAATCACAAAACCCAGGGAACCCAAAACAAAGAAGACATTGTTTTCTGCAGGTAGGGAAATTTAGAAACAAATTATTTGCCCCTGGTCATCAGGAAGAAAAATACACTTAGTGTCACATGAGGCTTTCCTACACAAAAAAAGTGAGGAGGTGCTGCCTCCCCACTGCACATCCCATTGGATACAACAGAGCTAAAAGCACTTCCACAGGAACATCTAGAAACCCTAATAGAGAAGAAATAATGATTCCAACTGAAGAAAACATTTGAATACTCTGTAATTACTATTGAATTTCCTACTTTTTTTTTTTTTTTCTGGAAATGTCATAATTTTGACAAATGATCATGCTCAGGTAGAATGAAAACAACATGAGTGAAAAGAAATGGGAAGTGCCCACTGAGTCCTGTTCAAATGCTGTCCCTAACACTGGAAGAGGATGTGCTTAAGCATCCTCAGGACTTGCATGTTTTCTAAAGGAAACCTTCCCATTGACAGGCCCTTAAAAACTTCTGTGTTTTTCAGTGAAAAAAAAAAAAAAAACAATGCAGAAGAGTTGGACACATTTCTTGTGTGGGCACCTCTGCAAGTGCCACATCCACATTGAATATTTCCAGGGATGATGGTTCCACCACTTTCCTGGACAGCTTATTCCAGTGCCTGAGCACTCTTTATGTGAAGAAATTTTTTCCTATTATTCCCTGGCACAACTTCTAAGTCTGCTGCTTGCATGACTTGTTCTTACTTACAGGAAACGTTAAGTCTGAAGCTGTGGATACAGAAAAAACTGATCACAAGATAATATTATTTAGGAAAAAATCCTCTTTTGCTGCATTTTATAGATGTAGTTTACAGAAATAACAAGTTCTAACACTGGTCTGAACAAATCTGCTTTATTTTAGGAGGACATTATTCGGTTTGGGGCCCATAAAAATAAATGACACACTGAAGAAGTGTGAATGTGAAGATTTTGCTCCAAAGATATAATCATGTCAGGGTTATTAAATGCTGAATATAGTCTCATTTTATCTTTATTTTCTACATAGTTATTTTTATTCCACATAAATAGGGTTGGGAATATTGGCTGCAATGATACAAGTCAAAATCAAGCAGTAGTGGACACTGAAACCACAAAATTGCACAAATTGCAACTAATCCAAAATATCCAGGGTATTGTATATCCATAGGTGAGGTCATCCCATGAGTTGAATGGTTTAGATGAATAAAAACAGGTGTGTATTTCTCCATCTTCAAAAGGAATTGATGCTGTTTCTGTGGATGAATGGGAATGGTTGAGAAGGAAACGTGGGAATAAAACCATTATCAGCCAAAAGCTGCTTGGGGGCTCTGCCAGCAGGGCCAGTGCAGATGGAGCATCTGGTGTGGTCCTCAGCATCACCTTTATCTGCAGCAGGAACTAAATCCCCCTCCCAGGCTCCCTGAGACAGATGGGTTTGTGTGAGTGCTTGATAAAACTTGACCCTCTGATCCGCTGTACTCAGCCGAGGTTTATCAACCTGTGTTTCCACTGTTTGAATTTCAGCTTTTTCTAATGCTCTGCCAATAAAGGGGTTTTTCCTAAGATAGAATTGCTAAGCCCAGCGTTTTGTTAGTGTCACATCCAAGGTTTTAAGCAGCAGAGCTGCTCAAGGCAGCTCCCAAGGAAATTTAAATACTTGCTTTAACAGCATTCTCCATCCCTTCTTTTATCTATGAACAAATACAGACACATGCAGAGAGAGATTTGCAGGTTGCCAGTTTTCATTACTTTATTGAAGTCTCAGAATCATTGACATTTTTCTGATGTGACAAATCTTTTTTTCTTTTGTTTCTAAGATTTCTGGTTGAAAGAAGTGCCATCCTAAGGGTGAAACAAAGATCTCAGGAGCTGATGAGAACAAACACAGCGTGTTTGATTTTTACATCTTGTTTTTTAAGCTCCTTTCAGGATTGCTGGTGACCCTCTCTCATTATTGCAACCTGAGCAGATTACCAAGACAATATCAATTGGTTTCTCAACACTTAAAACAACACATAAAACTTCAGTCTCTTTCATAAGTCTGATGGGAAACAAACCAAGCTCAGTTGTGTTCTAACACTTTCAGTTCATTCAAACCCCAGAAAAGCCAGTGATTGTTAAATTCCCTTTAGGAAGGGTTTTCTTTCACCTTTGACACGAAGGAGATGGAGCATCCTTTTTGCACCAGGAGCTGCTTGTTAAAGCAGAACAACTCCCAGTTTGTAGCTGGGGAACAGCCAAACAAGTCCCTCACTGGTGGTGGCATCTCTCCTTTGTGGTGTGTGATATTTCCACAGGCTGCAGAATGCCTGTTTACAGATGGGAACTGATGTGTTGAGGGTTTAGCTAACCCGTCCAAGACCCTGGAGCTCATTTTGTGTGAAGTGGGAACCAGTCCTACACCCCATCCAAGACTGTTTATGTGAGCACAGATGGGCATCGCTCCTCCAGAGCCAGCTCACAGCAGCTGCACGGCTGATCCTGCTGCTGGCACCCACAATTTCTGTTGTTCTCTTCCTTCTTATCTAAATAAAGCAACTAATGTTTCTGGAATAGCAATTGCACCATCAGCCGTGGAGGTGACAAATAAATGATTACCTGTGAAAAATGCATATTATATGATTAGCTTTTCACAAATATTAAAATTAATATTATATGGGTTATGTTAGAAAGTTATGCTGTATTAATTTTCTTAACTAGTGTGGTAAAAATAGTTTTAGATTATAACATAATGTTAAATAGAAACTATGCTACGTAAGATACTTTTTTTAAAGAGAGGACTCACACTGAGATAGCAGCCATAGGACACCTAAATCTTTCAGAGAAAGAGAATTTATTGCTCTCTTACTGAGTTCTTTCCACCTCCCTCAGCCCTGAAGATGCCTCAGGATTCAGAGGAAGAAGTTGACACTGACCAGACAGAATCTTTTCTTTGAATGGAGTTTATGCATCATGGATGAGGTGTATGAATATGCAACAGGCTGTTTCTTTTAAGTGTTAATCTTCTGTTAACGTGGGTCCTTTTTCAAGCTTATTTTGCCCACAAAGAGGTACCTGGACTGTCCCTAACTCTTTGTTTTTATTGTCTCGTATTGTCCTAATCCCAATTGTCCAAATGTTTATTACTCTAATTATATTACTATTTTTATAACCATGTTATTACTATTAAACTTTTAACATTTTAAAAACAAGAGATTGGTGTTTTTCACATTACCCAACAGCAAGGAGCAGGCAGCAGCTGTGAGCCGGGTGTCACCGCGCCGTCTCCGCCTTTGGAAAGGTTCTTTTGGTTCCTGGCGAGTTTGAATGGAGTTTCTCTTGCAGGAGTTGGATTTGCTGGTTTGGCACCACGCCTGCCACATTTCTCCAAGTTTGACATTGTTCCTGGTCTGGCAGTTTGCAGCTCCCTGGGGAATTCAGCATCTCGAATATTTTTGCAAACAACAACAGCCCAGCCATGAGGTTTGGAGTCGTGGGCTGTCTCAGCTCAAGGCACTGCCCAAAGCAGCAGGACCCTGTTCCAGCTGCTTCAACTCCATTTTCCCATCATAATCATAAGCATAACAGGGGAATTTATATGAATTTGGGCTTTTTTCCCTAGAGTGAGTGGTATTTTTTTGTTCTAATGTTTAGTAGTTTAACTAATACAGCTGGCGTGAATGAGCAAGTTTTTAAGGATGGGACAACTTCTTCATCTGGATGATGTTCTTGTAGCTCTAGTGAGATTTTACCCAAAGAGAAAAATATTGTTTATTTTCTAAATGATCCTGGCAGTATTTTAGTGAGAGGAAACACTGAGCCTTTTAATTTTTAAAATGTTGGCCAAATTCTAGTGAACTTCACCTCACTATCATCATTAGCTGTGACTTAGAGCTGAAGAAACTGAGGCAAAGAAGAAAAGTCCTTTCCAGAGGGATGATTTAAAAAAAAAACTCAGAAAGACACAGCAAAATACAACAGCTCTTCTTTTCCTACTCACTTCAGGTATGGCTTGGATACATTAACAGGAATTTTTTTAGCAACAGGGGGGTTCTCCAAGGAGCATATGGACATCTGTCCTTGCAGACAGGTCTGGAACTCACATCCTTTTTCTGCTCAAATATGAGCTTTTAAGTGGAGAAGGCGTGTAAGGAGAAATTACAAAATTTATTTCTGTGTTGCTGGATTCAAAACATACAATAAACAATGCAAAATTGACATTTTTATTGAAGTGGTTTAAAGTCCAACTTTGAAAGAACTTCTGCACCATAAAAGAGATGTCAATTAAAAACTTTGATTATTCAAAAGCTGCTACCACCCTGCAGAGCTCTACTTGATGTTATTTTCATTTCCAAAAAGGTCGGGTTTATAAAGAGAAACTAATAAGCTGAAAAAATGAGGACCTTTATTGCTGAGCATGTTTTCCTCTGGAACTCTAGTGCCATTTACTGGTCTGATGGCTTTCTTTTGCATCTGGGAAGCTCTGAATGCAGCTCTTTGCCAGTTACACACCAACCATTCAGAACCCAGAGAGACCAGCTCGTCAGTAATTACTGTAATGGGTTATTTGCAGTGTTTCTTGAAAGGTGATTGAGCCCTTAATGCAGACACCAGATATTTTTTTTCTTCACTTAATGGTGTGGTAAATTATTCCTACGAGGGGGCTCATTGAATGCCTCCTTTGAAACAAGTTAAAGGCCACAAAGGAAGAGAAAAATCTGTAGGTCTCTTCTTAGCAATAAGAGGAGAAAATATTTCTGGAGTGGTTCAGATTGAGATCTTCCCAGTGTTTCTGTGAGGCTGTGTCTGTCAACAACGTCTGGCACGAGCACATGGATGGGGCAGATGGCTCAGGGTGCATTTTCCAGCTGCAAAGATGCAGGACAGCCTGGGTACAGGAAAATGAGCTCTGTTTGCTCAGAGCTTCTGCCTTGTGAGCCTGATGCCTGTGGATGTTGCAGCTTTGCAGATCAGCTTCTCATCTGGGTGGAAGTGAGAGGTGTTAAAACAGTGCAAGAATGGCTCAAGAGAGGGGAACAGGTTGGATATAGGAAAATATTTCTTCACAGTAGGGGTGGAAAGCATTGGAACAGAGTCCTCAGGGAGGTAGTGGAGTGACCATCCATAAAAGTGTTCAAAAACCGAGCAGAGATGGCATTTTGTGATGTGGGTCAGTGGGCACAGGGATATCTGGTCGAAGTTTAGACTTGATGATCTTGGGGGCCTTTTCCAACCTTGAGGATTCCATGCTTCCATGATTCTGTGACTCTGTGATTTCATGAGTGGTTTTTTTCTACTGCTAAGAGAATAAATTAATTGATCTGTCCAAATGCAATTAGCAAATGCTACAGCAGGAAAGGCTTCCTAATCAGAATCATTAATCTGGCAAAAATGAACTCTTGCATGTCCTTTTTTTTGTACACAGCAAAAAACAACCTCAATAATATAAATAACACTGGGCTTTATTTATAATTAGCTGTATAAATATCTTATTTTTACACATTGTACTGTCTACATGCCATAACCCAAACTGCTTGAATTTCCAGGGCTGCAGGGCTGGCTATTTTTTGGTTCCAAAGGCAGGATTTTGAGCTTTTTCAAGAACATTCTTAATTTCTCCCCAACTTGTGCAGGTAGAAGTTTTTGCAGGTGGGGATGAGGGAGTATTTGCAAACTGGCTGTGATTTAGAGAAAGCAGAACATGCTGCTGATCCTTGTGCAGTCTGTCTCTCTGTGCTTTCAATGCCCCAAATCTGTGGATTGCTCAGGCATTGGTGGGGAACGTTCCCTTCTCACCTCCTTTGAGAGAATGAGAGCATCCATCGTTATTCATGGGCCTGAAGTCACACAGAAAGCTATAATTTGACAATTAAAAAAGAGTTCAAGAAATTTAGTCAGTCACCTGAGCAAATCAGTTTTACCTACTCTTCAAAAAGAGGTTTCAACTGGGAAAAATATAAATCAAACAGTTTAATTGGGGTTGTCCAGTCTGGAGAAAAGAAGGCTCTGGGAAGACCTTAGAGACCTTTCCAGTCCCTAAAGGAGCTGCAGGAGAGCTGGAGAGAGACTGGGAACAAGGGATGGAGGAACAGGACACAGGGAATGGCTCCCACTGCCAGAGAGCAGGGATGGATGGGATATTGGGAAGGAAACTTTCCCTGGGAAGGTGATGAGGCCCTGGCACAGGGTGCCCAGAGCAGCTGTGGCTGCCCCTGGATCCCTGGAAGTGTCCAAGGCCAGGTTGGAGCAACATGTGGGAGGTGTCCCTGCCCATGGCAGCAAGGGTGGAATCTGTAAGAACTCTTCCAACCCAAACTATTCAATGATTCCGTACTGTGGGAGATTCTGGAAGGCATTTGGACACTCTGGAGCCCCTCATGCCACCAAGCCCTGAGTCTGGCTCTGGAGTGACCCTGCAGAAAACATGGGGAGAGCTTGGACAGGGAGGCCTGAAGTACTCTGAGTATTTTATTTTCCCTCACTGCAAAAACAGCCCCTGTGTCTGTTCAGGAGCTCTTTGTTAACATTAAACACTAATGAATTGCACAGTTTGCCCACACACATCCCAGTCTGTGCAGACACTCTGAGGGCCTGGTTAGCCAGCGAGGTTTCCTTGACAGCCCAGAGCTGTGAACGCTGCTCCTTTGGGATGGGTTTTCACAGGATCCATCCAGCAATGCAGCCTTCTGACTTGTCTCTCCACGGGGGCAGATCCCCAGTGGCGAGAGCTGACTGCTCACACAGAAGTCAGGCTCAAACATCTTCTCTATTCCATGTGGCAGAGTCCGCCCAGGAATCCTTACTCAGCCTCCCTTGATAAAATTATGATCGTGTCCGTCCTCTTTCATTTACTCACTCCTGCTGCTGAGAATTAATTTTAGACTCTGCTGGCTTTTGTCAGTAGATCTCAGGATATATATAATCTATGCTTTATTTTATTTTGTGCTCATCTGGGCAGTAGCTGGAGTGTATAAAATGGGGTCTCCTGGAACAACTTTATTGCTTCAGGCTCTTCCTTGAATGAGTTTTTGGTGCAAGTATAATTTTTCCCTCGTCTCCGACAGAAAGCAATTTCCTTTTTCCCCTGCACGTCCTTCAGGCTCTGGTGATTCTGCCCTGCAGAAAACCAACTTTGTCAACCCATTCTTGCTTCTTGGGGTGGCCAACTGTCCTCACCTGAGCACCTCAGCACAGCACATCCTCTCTGATAGCAGCAGGCAGAAGCCCTGCCCCCCTAAGAGATTTGATCTCTTTTTGGGGTGGCACCAGAGAGCTAATGCAGGATTCTTATGGTTCCTTCACCTCTTGAAATTGATCCTTGCAGTGGGGAAATGATGAAATTGGAATGGGAAAAGCTGGGATGCTGACAGGACTTTGACAGCTGTAACTTTTATTTAGCCCATTGTCTAGCAGCATTACTGATGTGTTGCCATCCTTGAGCCAAGGGCAATGACACGGCAAGGGAAAGGTGCTGTCTTCATTTTTTTCCTTTTTTTTTTTTTTTTTTTTTTTTTCATTTTTAGAGGGCCAAGAAGTATCTTTTAATCTCCACTGGACATACCTGTGCTTATATCTGAGGTTCATGCTTTTTTCCTTTAAGAAGAATGTGATGTTTTCACAAAGAACTGTCTGGGTTAGTGGAAGTGTTGTTCAGCAGAAATGTCTGAGCCATAACATTGTGAGGGATGAAGGGTTTGCCTCATTATCTTTCTCCTTTAGATTTTTAGTGGGCAAAAGGCAGGAAGTTTCTCTTGATTTAAATGAGAAATATCCAATTTCTTCTTCTTTGGAAGCTGTGTTGCAGACTGACACAGGACTTCCAGAAAAATAGTGTCAGGAATGGTTTGGTCTTTTCAGCTTTGTTTTCACTGTGTATGTAGGCTGGAGGTTTGGAAATGCCTCTTTTACTTTCATGAGGAAGACTCAGAGGATTTTATTTTCCAATACAGTTTCCATTGTGTTCATGGGAAAAGATTTGTTTTGCTAAGCAGAGTATAAACACAGCATTGTGGCAGATCCCTCTAAAAATTGGTTCAAGTCAATACTGATCTGCTTTCCCCACATTCTTACTTGAAAATATTTTTTTCTGATTCCTCTGGCATCTCTCTAAACCTAAAGAATTACAAATGAGAGAAGCATTTGCCCCCCTGGGCTTAATGTGCCACATACTGCTCCAGCAGCACTAAACTTCCCGAAGAGAAAGAGAAGAAATATCAGAGAATGGAGAGCTCTAGCTTCAGATTAAAAGGTTGGAATAATTTAGGATAACATAATTTAGTTTGTTTTGAATTACTTTAAAATCAGAAAGCCTGGGAGAAGTTCTCCATGTACCAGTTTCTGGTCACAGTCTATGTAAATCTGGAAGGGAGCCATCAGCTCGAGGAGAACTCTGGTGTACATTTGTATTACTGAAAGCAGATGTGGGCTTAGAGCTCCAGCCAAAATTTCAGAGTAGGAAAAAAAATGATCTGTCCTCAATTCCTCACTGGTCAGAAAGGATGGGATGAATCAATGCCGGCGCATTAGTGCTGGGGAGATGGCTTTGAGGCCTGACATGTCTGATAGAGATGCTAGCTCAGTCTAGAAGTGATAAGAAAATCAAACTGCTGCTGCCTGTGTGCAGCCGTGTGCCTGCTGCTCTCCTGCATGGAAAACCCGCAGCCTCCTGGGCTCACAAGTGTTGCTTGGTGTGAGGACATGCGATTACAAAGCGATTTGTTGGTGGTGACCTGGGGAAGCCAAGCTGCCCGTGGTTTCTCCCCCTTTGTGCTCGCAGGCCCGGCTCCTCCTCAGACATGGCTCCCGGAGCCTCACAGGCCAGGCCCAGGAGCAGCAGGAGTTTGGGTCACAGGATGAGGCTGGGCTGCCTTGTGACAAACCTGTGGGTGCTCATGAGCCCCACCCAGCAGTGCAATTGTTTCACAGCCAAGACTGGCCCTGGCTCAGGTGCCCAGAGCAGCTGTGGCTGCCCCTGGATCCCTGGCAGTGCCCCAGGCCAGGCTGGACAGGCTGGGAGCGGCCTGGGATGGTGGAAGGGAATAAAAAGCCAATTTTTTGCCATGGAAAGGGGTGGGATGGGATTATCTTTAAGATCCCCTCCAATCCAAACCATTCAATAGTTCACAGTATGATTCCATGATTGATGGAGTGGTTTAAAATGGACCCTCCATCACAGTGAACCTCAAACCCTTTTTCTATTAGCAGGAGGTGCAGGAACACCCTGAGTGCTGGGAATCCTCCCAGTCCCCTCTCCAAGGCATTTCCAGGCACAGATTTTGTTTTATTATTTTAATGAAAAATAAACCCTCTCAGCAAGGAGGATTCTGCTCTTTCCCTCCTGCATTTTGGAGACACAAGTGTGATTTGTTATGGCCCTTTTGTCTGGGGAAGATTTGCTCTTCAATGAGTGGCTTCTGACTAATCTTTACTACTTCCAATTTTGTGGGAAGATCTTCTTTAGACAGAAGTAGGTCGAGTATATTTCAACTGCCTCGTGTTCTTAAGATCAGTTTGTCAGAGAGTCCTAAATAACACATTGCTTTATTCATAAACAGCCTGTGCAAGCCAGGGTGTGCAGCACGTTCAGGGTGTGACAGTGATGTGTTACTCTGAGCTTATCAAAGAGCTCCACTGCCTGAGCCACCAGCACAAAGAAAATATACTGAAGAATTATTTGGGTCTCATTTATTTAATGAGCCAGCAGTAAAAATGAAACCTCCAAACTCACCATGGTTGAGAAGCAAATCGCAGCGCAGATTTTTCAAATCTGTAGAAGTCCAGAGCTTTTCACTGGGTGGAAACAAATGTGACCATTGGTTCATATATAAATTGCAGCTTCATAAAGTGTGTGAAATTGCTGGGGGATTTCTGTGAGCTGTGGAGGTGGTGATTTCTGACTGGGAGCAGAATTTCACATATAATACCTGGGGTTTGAGCCCACGAAGGAGAATTTAAAAGATTAACAGTGATTCAAATACCAATAATCATGAAGAAAGAAAATGAGCAATATTTTAGTTGTTGGTCTGACTCACTCCTACTCTAGCTAATAAAAAGCCAATTTTTCCAGCTTCTCTCCTTTGTGTTGTCTGGAGTTCTGGCTCCCTGCACATCAGAGGGAACAGGTCTCTGGGCTGCGAGTCAAGAGACTGACCATTTTTTTTCTTATTTTCACTTTAGCCATGACTTGTTACTTGAGATTACAAACATAATCATAGGATCCTGGAGTGATTTGGGTTGGAAGAGTCCTCAAATACAACTTCATTCCCAACCACCTTGCCATGAGCATGACCAGGTTGCTCAGGGTCTCATCCCCATGTCTGTAATGATGCCTTTGCTCAGGAGAGTCCAGGGGAGATAATGGGGACCAATTATTTCCAGCTACACTTTTCCAGAGCAAACCAACTCTGAGCTTATCAAAGAGCTCCACTGCCTGAGCCACCAGCACAAAGAAAATATACTGAAGAATTATTTGGGTCTCATTTATTTAATGAGCCAGCAGTAAAAATGAAACCTCCAAACTCACCATGGTTGAGAAGCAAATCGCAGCGCAGATTTTTCAAATCTGTAGAAGTCCAGAGCTTTTCACTGGGTGGAAATAAATGTGACCATTGGTTCATATATAAATTGCAGCTTCATAAAGTGTGTGAAATTGCTGGGGGATTTCTGTGAGCTGTGGAGGTGGTGATTTCTGACTGGGAGCAGAATTTCACATATAATACCTGGGGTTTGAGCCCACAAAGGAGAATTTAAAAGATTAACAGTGATTCAAATACCAATAATCATGAAGAAAGAAAATGAGCAATATTTTAGTTGTTGGTCTGACTCACTCCTACTCTAGCTAATAAAAAGCCAATTTTTCCAGCTTCTCTCCTTTGTGTTGTCTGGAGTTCTGGCTCCCTGCACATCAGAGGGAACAGGTCTCTGGGCTGCGAGTCAAGAGACTGACCATTTTTTTTCTTATTTTCACTTTAGCCATGACTTGTTACTTGAGATTACAAACATAATCATAGAATCCTGGAGTGATTTGGGTTGGAAGAGTCCTCAAATACAACTTCATTCCCAACCACCTTGCCATGAGCATGACCAGGTTGCTCAGGATCTCATCCCCATGTCTGTAATGATGCCT
Organism: Pyrgilauda ruficollis; assembly: GCF_017590135.1. Classification (NCBI taxonomy): domain Eukaryota; kingdom Metazoa; phylum Chordata; class Aves; order Passeriformes; family Passeridae; genus Pyrgilauda; species Pyrgilauda ruficollis. The sequence continues at coordinate 5,854,939 of NW_024525378.1, read as the reverse complement.
TTGCTCAGGAGAGTCCAGGGGAGATAATGGGGACCAATTATTTCCAGCTACACTTTTCCAGAGCACTTTTCCAGCTACACTTTTCCACTCATCTCAAACTGAAAAAATTATGTTGTCTTCCTCCAGCATGGTTTGTTTCATTCCTATTTCTTCCTTTCCCTCTGTGTCTCCACAGCTGTTGAATCGCTGCATTCCCTGAATGACCAGATCTCCCATTTCATTGTCAGCAAGTCAAAAACCCTGGAGGAGGATGAAGATGCCTTTTTGCCCAGTGAGAAGGAATCTCTGAAAAGTGCCATGAGGCTGATGAGGCACCTCCTGATGGATGCACAGGTAGGAAATCAATACACAAATGTGTGTTAGGGTGTGAGGAAGGCACATTGCACAGATCTGGAGGAATATGTCATTTTTAGGTGCAGTTTTAGCAGTGGAGAACATTAATTGCTGATTCTTCAAAACTGGTTTTGGCTTCTGAAATCTGCAGCTGTGGGAAGAACATCTCAGTGCACAGAGTGTGCAGCTTGTGCTGGGGCCGAGCCTCAGATTCAGGGTTGAAAATGGCTCTTAATTTCAGGAGAAAATACAGCAATGTACCCATTGATGGGAATACAGCAATAATCCCATTGATGGGAACCCAGCATCAGCACTACCAAAAGAAAATCATCTGTCCACTAAGCATCTGTGCTCAATGCCAGTTTTAGAAGTGCCAGACAACTGAGCTGTTGGTTTAGCCAAGCTGTAAAATGCCAGTTAAAAGTCATAAAATTATGTGCAGATGTTTCTTTGTGCCTTTGCTGCTTCAACAAAAAAACCTCTTTCTCTGTAGCTTTGCTGTGTCGCAGTCTTTCCTTCAACCTACAAAAAACACCCTTTGAAATATTAATTACGTTTATCTTTTTATAATCCCTTTTGGTCTTTATTTGCAAAGCCTGGATGGCAAATGACTGCTTCTGTCAGAGGGCTCTTTTGAAACGGGGTGGTTTCCTACTCTAAAATCAGGAAAAGGAGGCCTGAGGCTGTCCTGAGATCTTCTGGGCTCTCCAGGATTGGGGATGGCCTGTTCTGCTTCCATGTTCTCCCACGTGGAGCCTGGTGGTTATCTTATCTTATCTGCTTCTCTCACTTTCAAAGCCTCTGGTCCTGATTACTTTGGCTGGCAGGGATCCTCTTGCATGTGGGAAATGGCCTGGGGATCCCTGCTGTTAACAGCCCATGTATTTTGATATTTTGTGTTTGCACCAGGAGTCAGTCCAGGTTTGGAGGCTCTGGAGTGCACAGGGAGCAAACCCTTCCTGTTGTGCTCAGGATTTCATTTCTGGGAGGATGGTGGTGATCTCACTTTGGCACATCTGTAACCAAGTCACCTCCATTTCCCCCAAACCACCAGAGTTAATGCTGTTGTGTCATGGAGAGCACAAGGGGTTAGACTGTGCTTTTGGATCTGCTCCCACTGAGGGAATAGATCCCATAGATTCCCCTGCAGGTGGGAATAAAATCACAGAATCCATAGGAATCCATGGAATCCTCCCAGTGTGAGGCTCTGTACAGAGATAAGCAGAAACCCAGTGGCTGGCCCTTTTATTCCCCTCTCCTGGCATGGTCCTGATTTTGACTGGTGGATAATTTAAGGAAAGAATATCCCGCTTGAAATTTTGGGCAGAAAGGATTGAAAGAGACCTTAAATCTCATCCCATTCACCCCATTCACCCCCTGCCCTGGGCAGGGACACTTTCCACTAGACCAAGTTGCTCCAAGCCCCTTCCAACCCTGTCCAAGTTCCAGGTATTTGGAATACCTCTCGGGAGTCAGGCATGAGGGCAGGCAGATAAAAATAAATATGGGGCAAAAAGGTACCTATTGATAATCCCCTTGTGCAGGAATTCTATTTTTAGCACCCAAGAATTGCTTTCCTACTTATCAGCTGTCCTGAATGCATATTAATTGGTGCCTGTGATAGAGAGACTGATTAGGAAATGCTAAGAACAATAGGGAAATGTCAAGTGCTCCTGTATCCTCATGATGTGCCTGGATCCCTTCCCAGAAAGGACAGGATGTTTTCTTGCCTGGGATGTTCAAGTTGGAAGAATGACAAGGTGGGAAGTGGTAGTAGTGAGTAGAAGGATGGAAGTAAACAGGTGATAACATCCAGTAAAAAAAAAAAAACCAATAAAAAAATGCCTGAGGAATGAAAGAAACATGAGTCTGGCAGGAATATCAGCAGCATTATCCCCATCAGTGTATGAATATAAATATGTGCTAACCCTGACTGCAGAGTGCCCTGTGGCTCTAATCACACAGCAGGAAAAAATATCACCAATGCAATTATTTCCCTTCCCTTCCCTTCCCTTCCCTTCCCTTCCCTTCCCTTCCCTTCCCTTCCCTTCCCTTCCCTGTTAGTTATTTTAAGGAAAGATTGATTGTGCAAGGCTCTGTACAAGGATAAACTGGAATCCAGTGCTTGGCACTCTGACTCCCCTCTCTTTCCATGGACCTGATTTTGACTGGTGGATAATTTGAGGAGGGAGCATCCAGTCTGATATTTTGTCTAGAAATCAGCTGGGCTGCTAAGCCAGCAGGAGTGGCTGCTGAGAGGGGACAGTTAATGGGCATTTCTCACTTCTCTGCCACCATTAATCTGCTCTGAAAAGGCAGGGATGATGTGGGGGGTGATGCCTCGTGCCTGCTGCCCTTCTGCCTTGGAGAGAAATTGGACACATTTTTGGAACTCTGCTTGGACACACACCAGGAGATGTTGCTGAAACAAAGGCTTCGGGTCCACCATGGATCTAACTTTGATCTTGAGTCATTTTTTTGGCTTAAGATGAATCACTGAACCAACACACAGAGCTCTTCCACTCTTCCACTCTCTGTGAAGGAGCAGCTCCCTGCCCTCCCAGCGAGGTGTCACTGGGAGCACAAAGGACAAGGATGCTCACCAGAGTGGAGAAGAGGCACCAGGGAGCCTGCCTGGGGTTTCACAGCTGGATTTTCTGATAGTTAAAATGTGCACTCTGTGCCCCTAAGCATCAGTCCAGTCTCTACATATATTAGGCCATATTTATTTCTCCCCTGGCTGCTTGGAAGAGCCTCTTTTGCCCATCTGTTTTCTCAGTTCACTCCACTTTTCACTGATTTTAATGCCTCAGTTTTGTGGTAGTCATGTACAAGCAACTGTGACAGTAGTGACTGTGGCTTTATAGGGGAAATCAGAGGTCACTTCTTGGTAAACACAGCATGGAGAAACAGCTGTTGAGTGGGGGAAAAAATTCTTCTCATCTCCTGTGTGGAAATGGGTTTTCTCCATGGAAAATGGGGCATATCTTGCACTCCTCCTGGCTAGAGAAATGGCATGGGTGGCAGATGAGGTGGCACTGGGGACAGAAATGGCATGGGTGGCAGACTACAGGGGCAGGTCCCAAGGGTAGGATACGATCTTTAACAAATCAGGAGAATTGGGAGTGAAAAACAAGGCAGGGAATATAATTGAAAACCAATAAAGAATTTCAAGGGAGGAGAACATTTTCAGTGAGCTAATAAAGTTTGGAGAAATACAAAACTGACAGGGACATTTCTTGAAAGAAAGCAGGTTGGGGAAGAGACTGGCATTAAATGAAGGGAGAAGTAAAAAGATTCTGGGAAAAGGGCAGGGACAAAAGGAACAGCATAAGGAAACTACAAAAGTACAAATCAAACAGTAAACATATTAATAAAACAAAAAACACACCACAACAGCAGACAAGGTGGCACTGGGGGGAGAAATGGCACAGGTGGCAGATGAGGTGGCTCTGGGGGGAGGATGGTGCTGGCAGCTGTGGTGTGGGCTGGCTGAGGGGCTGCTGATCCATCAGCCCCGTCAGCAGTGTTAAACTGCACACAGGGAGAGGTAATAAGCTGTGTGGAGTCTCTCAGCAATAGGCTGTCAGCTCAAATCCAGCCCAGGGAAGACAGTGATTTAACGAATGTCATTACAATCTGCAGCATCTCTTGACCCCGGTGCTCTCCATCCCTTCCACACCCTGGAATTGAGGATAGGATTTCCTCCTCAAAAAAACCTCTGGTCACAGCGCTGGCTGCTGGGCTGACAGCTCTGGGAAAGCAGCATCACCCTGCATGTGAGGGTGGGGGCTCTGTGCCCAGAGGCTCCTGGTGGTGTCCCAGGGGTGCAGCACATCCCTGACATCACCTGCCCTCCATGGGTCACTGTGTCTGTGCCCACCTGGCACGGGAGGGCTCCAAGAATGGGAATTGTGCTGCCTGAATGAAAAGGTGTGTTGTTTTTGCTGGGTTCCCAGACGAAGGGAGGAAATTATGAATCTAACTCCATGTTCTTAGAAGGCTAATTTATTATTTAATTATATATATTATATAAAAGAATACTATACTAAACTGTACTAAAGAATACAGAAAGGATACTTACAGAATGCTAAAAAGCTAATAATGAAAACTCGTGTCTCTTTCCAGAACCTCGACACAGCTTGGCCCTGACTGGCCAATGAGTCAAAATAATTCACACCAGAATTCAATGAAACAATCACCTGTGGGTAAACAATCTCCAAACACATTCCCAAGCAATAAACACAGGAGAAGCAATGAGATAATTATTGTTTTTCCTTTTCTCTGAGGTTTCTCAGCTTCCCAGGAGAAGAATCCTGGGCAAAGAGGTTTTCAGAAAATATGATGGACAAAGGTGTGCTGAGATAATGCTGGGATGTTGCAATAGGACACAAAATGAATGACACTCACACGCTGAGATATCCAAGGCAAAAAAGGACACGTTTATTTCTGGACTTGGATATTTATAGAATTCCAAAAGTGACCATGGATTGGAGGATGAAATTGCCACCTCTCCAACCACACTGTTGGTCAAACCAACAGTCTATTAATTAAAATTGCCACCTCTCCAACCACACTGGTCAAACCAACAGTCTATTAATTCTTTTTTCTTCCAGAAAGGAATGCAAAACAATTATTATTTGCATGCAAAGTGTGTGAGAAACTCTATTACAAAAATGTAAACATCAGAAGGTTTAGAAGAAATTTAGAAGAACAGGGTGACACTGGAGCAGGTGGAGAGGAAAGGTTTAATAAGCATTTATTCCCCTGACAAGTCCCATCCTCTGCCTGGTGTTGGAGTGAATAAACAATTCCACCGTGCACAGCGCTGTGGCAGGGACATGGCAGCCTGTGATAGATTGTCACTGCTGTCAATCATTTCTGACACTCCTATTATGCTCAGAAAGGATGTTTGCTCTGTGCCTGTTGTTTTATAATCCTCAGAGGTGGAATTTTATAGCCAAGCAGTGTTTTTTCCTCAGACATTTCCCTAAGCAGGATTTATTGCATCTGAGACACACGTGACATGAATCCATTATACCTTCAAACTTTAAATCACTCCCCAGCTTTGCCTAAATTACTTTTTGATTTGTTTTCCTTGAGTTTCTGTTTCTAATTGCAATTGTGAGAGACTGGACTGGCATGGAGCAGAAGGTAGGCAGCATCCAAGGGCTGAGTCATGTGCACCAGCTCTAATCCAGCAGTTTCCAGAGGAATTTTTCTAATGAACAGGAAAGGTGCACCCAGGCACCAGCCCTAGATGAAGGGTAATGGTCTCTTATATGAAGGGGCACATGACATTTTGCTGGATGCCTGCCCTCGAAAGCCAAGCTTTCAGGAAGTTCAGTCCATTTAGCTCCTTACATGAAGTGCTTAATTGACTTCAAGTAGTTTTGAAGTTCTTTGGGAGAAATACCATCTCTTCAGTGCCTTTCCCAGCAGTGCTGTGATTATCCTCAGGTGTTGTTCTGGAGGGAATGAAAAGACATCAAAACCCTCTTTGGGTTTGCACTGGACTTTGTGAATGAGATCATACCACAAATGATGACTTAAGAACAAGATCAGCTTTGTGGGACACCTGGCTTAGATTCACTTGGATTTCAGTTGCTGCCCAGGCATGGGAGTGTGAGGGCATTGAGATATTCACCTGCTTCTCTGCTGGGGAGTTCATTTATTTCTTAGGTAAAGACAGAAAATCAACTTGGTTGTTCTTCTAACCTAAATTGTTAACAAAATAGTGGTTTCATTGCCTAAAAATCATAGAGGAAACACTTTCATTTACATTTAGAAATATTTTTTCTTTAAAATCTGGTGTTGTAGCATATTTTTTGGTGTGGTTTTTTGGTTGGTTGGTTTTTTTCCTTTACTCTGAGTCAAACAGCTCCAGTCCTCACTGACTCGTGGGACAAACCTTAGCAGGTGTCTGCCAGGACAGGTCTGCAGATGAAGTTAATGCCAATTTGAACAGAGGATATTGTCTTGTTTTTCTTTGGAAAATATCTGAGTATTTGAGTTGTCACCACCTTAAGCCTTTTAAGCCTGACACTGATACCCTGTAAATAAATCATTTAAGGTGAGAGTCTTTGGAAAAAAGGAAAACCAGCTTGGCATGACTTACATTCAGCCATTCAACATCCCACCAGCTGTTTGCTTTGTTTTTTTTGTATTACCCTCCATTTCTAACCAGACAAGATAATAATTCTTCAGCCCTTTCACATTCCAGTCTTTTCTCCAGTGGTCCCTGTTGCTTTCCTGAGCAGGCTGTTGTGGAGACAGCCGTGATAATTGCTGCAGAACTGGTAGCAGAGCAGTGCTATTTCCCCAGCTGACCTTTAAAAATAGTTCTCATTTTCTACAGAGGGCTGTTGTATAAAACCAACCATGTTGTTGCAATATTTTGTTTGTTACTTAAATGCTTCTCACCATCTGTTTTTCAGACTTTTAGCAGAGCTTCAGGAGCAATGCCCCATAACCTTTATTTTCACACGAGTGGGTCCTATCAGTATCAACAGGAAGAACAGGGGAAGGAGGATTTCCTCAGTGTCTCAATAAACTGAAATTATTGGAGTTCTGAAAGCGTCCTTGCCACACCAATGTGTTTCAAGGGCTGCAGAAAGGGAAATGATGCAAATTCTGTTATGAAATAGTATAAAAATGCAGCTGTAAATGCACCATCAGATATCTTGGTGTTCATTTATCTCAGCCTGCACAACCCATGAGCTGGTTTGGCTTGGAGAACAGCTTCAGTTCAAGTCAGGGTGTATCTAGAGGAAAGCCCAAAAAACAAACTTGCTGCTCTATATGCTGTATTTTATTTTTTTTTACATTAATCTTGCTGTCCCATTTCCTTAAGAAGAAATCTTCTTGGCTGCCTCATGCCAGTAGCACACCTTCTAATGATCCCTCGAGGTCTGAAAGGGAGCACAAAGCACTGCCTTGTGTAGAAGGAGGAGAAGATAAAAGGCAGAACCTCTGAAGCTTCATCAAGGACCTCATTGTGTCTAATGGCATTATTAACATGTGTTACACAGCCTGGCTTGTGGTGCTTGTCCCTGAACAGGTACCTGACAACCTGCTGCCCCTTTCATTGCCTGAGACAGCCCGGGTGGGCTAATTCATTTGATTTGGAGAATGATGTGCTCAGTGATGAGGAGTCAGAGGCACCTCTAACTCAGGAGAGCTGTAATGTGCTGCTCTCTCCACCAGCCCAGCTCTGCACACCCTTAGTGACCCACAGGTGGTGGGTGCCACCCTGCCTGGTGGTCATGCCTGATTCAAAATCCAAGAACTTTCTGAGCCAAGACTCAGGATAAGGAAGTTTACAAAATTACTGTAAAAACAAGAGTTGCAGCCTTGGAGGAAGGTCAGTTCTTTATTTTCTTGAGAGAGATTCAGGGTGAATTTATGAAGCTTTTATCCTCTGGGACAGTCTGTGCTTTTCCCACCCCACAGGGGTTCAAACCTGAGCTGGAACCATGCAAAGGATGGATTCTGCTGCCTACCATCACTGCAAAGAAATATTTATATCACTAAAAAATGGTGCTGAATCCCCAAATTGCATTTGCTGTAAGGCCAGGGCTGGTGGTAATTCACTGGCTGCAAGGTGGTTCAGCACGGTGACATCAGGTCGGTTCTGATTTCATTCTCATTCTTTCTTATTTTGATCTCCTTTGGAACTGGAAAAAAAGCTTGTTATTCAGAATTAGGTTTGATATTGCTGTTGAAAGCTCCGAAATGCTTTCAGTATTTGCGACCCTGCAAGAGTAGAAGACTAAAAAAAAATACAAAATAAATCACATGTACAAAGAGGAGAGCATAACACCACCTTTAAAGGGTGCAGAAGCAAGACTCTCAGCAGTTTTGTTGTTTGTTTCGTTGCTTATAAGTTACTGCTGACTTTTATGTTTTTATGAGGTGTGGAGGTCAGTGGGAGAGGAGGGCCATGCCAGTGGAGAGGTCAAGCTGGGGGTTGTACAGCAGCAACTCAGCACTCGGAGAGAGAAATAAAGATATATATGTATGTATGTGTGTGTGTGTGTGTGTATAGACTAGGGCATAGAAAACTTGATGGACACCTTTCCTTGATTCAGAGGTGAACCAGAACTGATTAAAAGAGAAAATTCATAAAGAAGCTGAGATTTCTGCAGGCAGATCTCTGCAGATCCTGGATATTGCCAATTGAATTAATATCCAGGTAATTCCAAAATCCAGTTTCTGTGATGTCTTCACAGAAGGCCCTCACACCTCTTAGCAGGTGGCCCAGGACAGAGTGTTTCATTTGCAGAGTCCTGTTGAACACTGAAGAAGAGGTGACAATTTTTTCTCACTTAGAACCTGATGTGTATTCATGAGCGGAGCGTGTGTGCAAAGCTTTAATTGAAGTTCACAAGAGAGAAACGATGAGTATCTTCATAAATGTAGAAGAAGCAATTAGGGGAGACCAGAAAGGATTTGCTATCACAGCAGTTTATCAGCAATGCAGATTTTTCAGTTAATAACAGGAAAAAACCCCAATTGTGCAGCCAGCAAATGAGACAGAAAATCCCAGTTAGCCTCGCTCAGCGCTTGGAAAGCACAAGATGTGAAGACTCAGGAAAACGTGTTCTCTTCCCTCAATGTGTTTTCCCCTGCCTGGAGAGCCTCCTGCTCCATTTCTAGTTAACAAATGAGCTAATGCCCCTCACCTCAGCCCAAAGTGAGCTGCAGCTGCACCGTGGTGCTGGACCAAGCCACTGGGAACCCTGAGAGCTCCATCCCGGAGCAAATCCTCCTCCTGACTCAGCTGCAAACTTCCCCTCCAACCTGTGAGCTCAGGGTCACCAGGCTGAGCCCAGCAGGAGGTGGGAGCCAGCCAAGTACATTTGTATTTTTGTCTCAGAAAAACCAATAAATATTTAATGGCTCTGCGAGACACAGCGAGTGTTTGCGTTCTCTCCCCATATATCAACAGTTGCTTTAAGCACTTGCTTGATAAAAATTAAGCTGTTTCTCCAGATTCCTGCCTCAGATGCTGGGTAGGGAGCTAATTTTGTAAGCAAAAGCTGTCTTGTTTTGGAAAACAAATTCAACTGGAAGAGCTGGTTTTTGAAAGTGAATGCTGGGCTGCTATTCCTGCAGAAATATTCCAAACAGCTTTGTGAGTTAACCCTGGCAACAGATCTTGTCCAGATGTAGTAATCCTTTATACTTTAACTCCTTCTAGGCTGTGGGCTTAGCTCCTTCCTAGGAAAGCATCCGTGCTAAATGCATTCCATTCGATTTCATTTGCACTGAGTTTTGGCAAACCATGGGTTTTCTCTGGACTCAAATTTTTCCCAGCAAGGAGATGAATTCACTGGTTGCAAGATCCTGACACCACTTCAGATCTGCTCTTCCTTCAGGGAAAAGGTGTCTTTTATCCACTGCACAAATTTAAGGATGTAATTTAATTCCCATCTTCCTCATTTATCTGTGAGCTGGGAATAATATTTGTCTACTTCACAGTGATGGTGCGAGGCTCTTCATTCATTAATGTGTAAAAGCTTTGAGATCCTTAGGATGAAAATTGCTTTAAAAGATGCTGTTAATAATAAATATCAAGTAATGCACCTTGGTACCTCTTAGCAATAATTGGTGCTATCATTCCTGCCCAACTCTTCCATGAATTAAAAGGCTTTGAATGGGACTGGAACTACGAATGGGATTGGGACCAATTAACAAGTAATCATATGTCAGTTTTTATATCTTTAGCATTCCTGTCATGGGACTCTTGGGAAAATCTCCATGGATTTTAATGGTGCAATTGCAGAATTCAGCCCCCGACATGTTTGTGGGATAACTACTGGATAACCTGCATTCTTCTGGTAACTCGGTTGCTTAGTGATTAAGCTAAAAGCAAAAGTATGCTGGTTTAATATTAACATAAATGGAATTAGCCACCCTTTCTCTGAGTTAAATGTTACAGGAAAATTCTCATCATAAGGAAACCATTATCTTTTTTTTCTTTTGATATATAGATTTAATTATTTTGTTGTTAGTTTTTGAGCTGCTCGCTGTATTTAACCTCCACTCCAGCATGTGGAGACTAGCTTTTATGGAAAATCCAATAATTTCCTGCTTGGTCACCCAACTTATACTTCTATTAGATTTCTAGCACACAGGACTCACCCTCCTAAACAGAGAGGCTCTAAATATACATCCCAAGCAAATAAAGAGCTCACATAAAGAAATTGCCTGATCTTTTAGAGATATCAACATTATTTCTGTGGAGGGGGAAAGCACTGAACCTTGGAATGATGCATGGGATGAAGCCAGGACAAAGGACCATGTGAAACAACAGCAGGAGAAAGCTGGTGGCCAGTAAGGTGTGAATTTACAGCAAAATGTTCCCCACTCAGGAGCAGCCTCTTCTTCCTGGCTGGAAGAGAATCCTGTGCTGTGAACGTTGCTGGTGCCACATGGGGGAGATGTTGAAGAAGAGCTGGATCACTCCACTCCAGCACTTCCCGGGGAAGAGCAGCCTGAGGGCTTTAGGAGCCTGATTCCTTTCAGTTTCCTTCCCGCATGATAAGTATATAAATATCCTGTATAAAAGGGATCTGTGCAAACCACTTGAAAAATTATCCCTCTTGGCTTCAGGGCGCATCCAACATCCTCGAGCTGAGGAAGGTGTTTTTAACAGCAAGGCCATGGAAGATAAGATCAAGGAAGATAAAATAAGAAATGATGCAGTCCCTTGTGCAGCTCTTGCCCTCTTGCCTCTCCAGCTGGGTTTGGGAAGGGATGGTTTGGAGGAGCTGGGGGAGTCTGGCTGGCATGGGGAGCACTTAGCAGGAATTCTTGCTGCTGTTCCCTAATACCCAAAAAATAAGGATAAGCTCATACAAGTAGCGTGTGATTTACTCAGGCCCACTGGCCATCTTCCTTGTTTCTTTTTAGAATAATACTTTTCACACTGCAAATTAGTGGTTAATGCTTACTTATGCCTGAGAAATTTCCATAGAAATGGCTATAGGGAGAGCATCTGTACTGTGTGAAAGCCAAAAAAGTGACATTGACTTTTTGAATTACTTTTCCAATATTTTTTTTTTTTTTTTTTTTCTGCAGTGGTTTAAAAAGATATTTTTTCTAGGATCCTGATATGTTTTATAATATTTTAGCAGCCAGGTTAACAGGTAGAACCAGTACTTTTGTAACAGGAGTGAGCTGTGAAGCCAGGTTAGGTAGCCTGGAGGAAGCCAAGACATCTTCATTTTTCAGCTTAAAAAAAAAAAAAAAAGAAAAAGAAAAAACTACAAGCACAGAGCACATACCCCAAAAGCTGAAGTGCTGCCCCCTTTGAACACGGGCTCCAGCTGACTCCAGGGGAACTCTGGCTCCTCTTTCAAGCACAGCTTTCCCTTTCTGCCCACAGACAGCCAGGGGCTGTAAGAATACAGCAACTTTTTCCTCTCTGTCTTTCTGCATAGAGGAATTCAGAATCACTGCATGATGTGTGCCCCAATTAATATTCCCTGATTGTTTCCCTTTCCCTTCCAAATGATGTCAGTCTCCATCATTTTTGGAATAATGGTAGTCAGAGGAATGTCTGTTTTTCAGAAATATTTTCTCTCTCATTTTTGTGCTCACAACAATCTCTACTCATTTCAGGCTTTTTAGTTTCCTTTTTATCCTCTTGCTTTTGACTTATATTGTAAAAGACCTACAGTAAAATAATGAAAACTGCCTTAATCTATCACTACTCAGTTTGTACATTATTAATAATGAAGGCAGTGTAATTAGGCTGCAGAATGCACAGTGAACACAACACTAAGATGTCCTTAACTAACATCTGTGGCTACTGCTTGGCTTATATCGGCACAAGCCACCAAGATTTTACATGAAAACAGTTATTTGTGTCTGGCATTGCTTTTACAGAGTACAGGGGCTTCATTTTGTACTGGCTGCCTGTTGAAAGGCAGCGTGAAATCCATGGCAATGAATGCCTAGCTCTATTTGAGTTGTATTTAAAGTGCAGACCCTGGCCTCAGTGCCATTGCTTTGCTGAAAACTTTTTTCTCTTGTGCCCTTGGTGTTTGAGCTGATGGGGTGCCATGGACAGAAACTCATCTTTAGGAGGCCCTTCTTCTCTTCTGCCCCTTGCTGTCCCCTTTTCCATGTCAAACCCTCATGATCCCCATCCTCACTCCCTGTTACAAGGAGGCCAGGAAGGAACAAGGTGCTTTTCCAGTCTGATGGTTTGATCCTCTGCCTGTGCTCTCCTGACCTGTGACATGCTGGATCTCCAGTGTCAAAGGCATCAAAGATGTCTCTGTTTCAACTTGTTCCCCAAATGAAGGGGGGGAAATCTCATCCTTAATGCATATGTAGGGCTGCAAGGCCACCACTGCCTCAGACCTGGCCATGTCCATCACAGAATTATGGAATCATTTAGGCTGGAAAAAAAATCTTTAAGATCAACATGTCCCATCCCTCCCTCTTTGACAGCTTCCAGCTGCTGGCAGGGCACTGAAAGGAGATGTTTAGAACAAGAGGGATGTTTAGATCAGATATAAGGAAGAAATTCTTCCCTATGAGAGAGGTCAGGCCCTGACACAGGGGCTGGGGAGAGAAAGGGTCATAAAGACCATCATGTTTCTACCCTTCTGCCCTTCCACCAGACCAGGTTGTTCCAAGCCCCATCCAGACTGGTCTTGGACACTTCCAGGGATGGGGCAGCCACAGCTTCTCTGGACAACCGGTGCCAGGGTCTCTCCACCCTCACAGGGAAGGATTTCTTCCTTATATTTAACCCAAACCTATTCCCTACCAGTTTACAGCCACTACCCCTTGCCTGTCAAATTGGGATGGATCGAGGTGCTCCTCCCCTGGTAACTTTCAAGCACTTTTCCCCAGCCTGCCAAGCCTCCAGCGGCTGTGAGCAAAACCCCTCCTGTCACAGCCAGAGTTATGATCCACCCCAAATCTTCCTGCTGTGCTCACATCATGTGTATGATCAGTGATGACTCTGCACAAGGCAGAAAATAAAAGAAGAAGAAAATAAACCAGCCCTAGAGCTGTATGAATGTATCAGCTCCACAGAAAACACGGGGAAATGCAACGTCTGCAGAAGGAGGGAGGGGAATTGAGAGTGCAAGGGGTTTTATTGTGGCACATTTGAGAGCACAGCCCACAATAGAGAGTGAATAAAGACCTTATAAAAATACTTGGCAGCAACTCCTCTAAATCTTTCAAGGTATGAGTTTCTTATTTTAGTTGATTTACTGAGCTGACAAAGAGGCAATCATCGTTAATCAAAATAACTCACTCCTGCTTTGAGTATGAGAGCTGAAGTTAGATGAAGGTCATGGAAAAGAGATGATAAACTAGCCCAGGATCTTTAGTGGCTGGAGTTTATTAGGGAGCCTATTCTAGAGGGGAAACAGATTTTGGCAAATGCTGATGGTTTTTAAAACGGATTTTTTTCAAGAAGTAAGGATTGCATCTCTCACAGATTGACAGATGGGATACACTCAAGTATGCATGAAGGGATGATTTCCTGATGGCTTTTAGTAGCAAGAGGTGCTGTATTGGAAAGCATTTGGTATTTTCCTGGAGGCAGGGAGGGAAGCAAAGATTTGGATAAGATATGTAGGAGATGAGAAGTGATAGGGGCCTGTGAGTGCCAAACCACATTTTCTGGGGAAGCTTCAGGAGACCGAGCCACTGACACTTCTGAGAAATGTCTCTCTTGGGCATCATGAAGATTTCTGTCCATGCCTGAGTCCATTTCTACTTAGGGAAGTACCTTTCCTCAACCTTTGACAGTGCAATATCTCCCTGCTATGTTCCTCACCCTGGTCAGGCGTACACCAGCCTGTGTAGGACTCACTGAGGAGGACGTTTGTGAACACCTTGTTCAGCAGTTTGCTGATGGCTGAGCCCCAAATAATGCAAAACTGAACAGGCAGAAGCCCAAGAATCCTTCAAAATTATGCTAATGATTCTTAACAAGTTCCATGTTTTGCCTTGAAACTCACTTCTTTAGCTAAAATGTTCTCTGCATTCTGTCTAGAATTGAGGGAAAATATCTAAATTCAAGCAAAGCAAAAGTGATTGCCCAAAGCAGTGAGGACTGCCAGTGCCTGCTAGCAATATCAATTAGTGTTCTGGTGCCAGAATTATCAATGGCTCTCTTGCCAGTAGCTTTTATTATCAAAAAACTGGGTTGATAACTGTATTTCACTTGGATAACATAATGTGTGACCTTAGCACGATGAAGGGACATCAAATCCCATCGAAATTTTGTTTAAAGCTAAATTATTTGTGCTTGAGATTTGTTTTCTATTCCCTCTTCTTCTTGCCCTGTGGACACATCTGATGAGTCTAAACCTTGTCATTTAAAAGCTTTTGTAAGGTATTTGAAATTTCTAAATAATATGCTTATACATTTTGTCTTGTTTGCATCATCAGTAGCACAAACAATCCGGGGGGCTGCAAACATTAATGGAAAGACAACAAAAGAGCAACTCCCAAATACAGGGGACCACTCCAATGGTAAGAAAGCTGTAAGTTATAATGCAAATAGCATACACCTATGTCAGCTCATGAATTAAATTCTATTTCTGAGAGATCCCTTGTGGCAGCCTACTAAAATAATATATTACGTGCTTAGAGGCAGCACTGGACTGATACAATGAAAGGGGGATAATTAAAGGCTTTGCAAATCCCAAATGTGGCAGCAGCTGCGGGTCAGCTCAGGAAGCAGCTCTGGGAGCCACACCTGTCCCTCCTGCAAGGATGGAAACCCATTACGTGACACTTGTGGAGAATAAACCTGGAGGGGGAAGAGCTTCTCTGTCCTGGATAAATATGTAGAAGAAATCCACTGGGAATGATGCAAAAAAAAAAAAAAAAAAAAAAAAAAAAAAAAAAAAAAAAAAGAGTGGTAGCAGGTGGCAGCACTTCTTTTCACCCTACAAAATGCATATTTGGAAGCAAAATGGAGAGGAGGAGCCAATTAGTGGGATTACTGTGCTTCAAGAGGCAGGTGCTTGCATTCCAGCTAGGAAACTGCTGCTTCCAATGAGATGAAATGCAGGTGCTTTGTATACAACAGAGGCTTTGGAAACAAAGTTTTGCTAATTACAGAAGCAGAGGACAAAGAGGTAAAGCTCGACAGCAGCTTGTTTGACAATGAACAAAGGACTCATAAGGCAGCATTAAAACTCAAGAAAAAAATGAATTTTCAGAGCTGAGCAATTCTGCAGGTTTATTGTGGAAGCCATAAAGAGAAGGGACGTGGTCCTTTGAATGGTGGGGAACAGGGAGATGGGGATAGCTTGGATTGCTTTGGGATGTAAGGAATAAAATGGCTTTGAGCAGAATAATATCCATGGCTGCACGTTCCTACTTAAACATAGAAAAAACGAACATCAGAGAAAAAACTATGGGTGAGCACCAGAGAAAGGGCTAAGCCAGAAATCCTTTCCCTTGTCTGGATGCAGCTCTGGCTCCATCTGAGCTGGGAGTGCCTTTTCCTGGCTGCAGAGCAGATGGTCCCTCTCGGCAGAGCCGGGAGCGCGAGGCGCAGCCCGCACGGGCAGGGCACGGCGCCCGCGTCCTGCAGAGGCACAGGGGGCACAGCATCCACCAAACCTGCCCTGGAGAGCCAGCGAGGGCTGCATGGAGGCTCAAATCATGATGGTGTTGCCACAATTTAGAGCTGTTCCCAGTTACTACAGGAACAATAAAAAAAGTGAAAGAGGGAGATAACTCACGCTGGTGAGGCCCCACCTCGAGTGCTGGGTCCAGTCCTGGCCCCTCAGTTTGGGAAGGACTTTGAGACCTGGAGCGTGTCCAGAGGGATCGATGGTCTTGAAGGTCTCTTCCAACCCAGTGATTCTGTGAACTTTTCTGAGGTGTATTTTGGGGCGTTCAGATAATTTTTCTCTTAGAGCGGTGGCGGTGTTTAATAATTTGGGGTGTTTCAGCTGCCTGAACTCTTTGCTCCTGGCTGTTTGCTGTGCCCACCCCTCAGCTTTGCTGCTTTCTGGTGTGTGAAAAAAAATCCCTTGGTCCTGCCAAGGATACTCTTCAGCAGGTGACCTTCCTCCAACACAGCAGAGCTCTTGAGTGCTCATTATTATTGTTGGATGCAAAGGATTATTTCTTGCCATTCTTAAAACATGGTCACATGGAACTCAGTAGGATTGGTACTGAAATGTGGTTGCAATATAGAAATAACAATTTCCTGGCATGTCTGGATCAAAGCTGGAGTCAAGAATTTTGAAATGGTCACAGTATTTCTAAGAGATGTGAGATCAGATGATTGCCAGAAGTAGATGTAATTGTTTTTGTGGAAACATTCATTTTAGTACTATTTACACATAGACATAGAGATACTAAAGACCCAGGTCCCACTTGCCATTCCAGATGTTGAAGGCTGATGCAGACATGGTGAAGGAAGGTTTTGTTATGAGCTTGGAAAGAAGAGAGCAAGACTTGGGGGATGAAGACAAACTTCTGAAGCTTTGGGTGACCCTCTAAAATAAGTGGCCTCATGGGTTCATTATCATCATATAACCACTCAAATTATTAAAGGTGAGCAGTGTGGATACAGAAAAATCTGCTGACAGGCTGAGAGAGTTGAGCCTGGAGAAAAGAAGGCTCCACTTAGAGCCCTTTGCAGTACTTAAAAGGGATACAGAAGAGCTGGAAAGGGACATTTGACAAGGGCCTGGAGTGACAGGACAAGGAGGAATGGCTTAAAGCTGAAGGAGAATAAATTTGGATAAGGTCTAGGGAAGGAATCCTTCCCTGTGAGGGTGGTGAGGCCCTGGCACAGGGTGCCCAGAGAAGCTGTGGCTGCCCCATCCCTGGAAATGTACAGGATCAGATTGGAGGGGGTTCGGAGCACCCTGGGAAGCAGGGGATGGAAAGAAATGAGTCTTCCAACCCAAATTACTCTGTGATTTTTCCAGCTCCTTGGCTTTCTGTGACTGCCAACAGTGCACAACCAGGATTTAACAGCCAAGTCCACGAGGAGAAGAATAGATGGGTAAAAAACTGGATCAGAAAGAAACCTCCTGGGTTCACCAGGGACAACAACCGAGGTTTGAAACAACACATCTCTGTAGGAGTCACGAGAGAGGGCAGCCAGGAGGCAGCCGGGCTCTGGCAGGGGCTGGAGAAGCGCCCGGCTGCCTCGGGCAGGGGAGGATGATGGTGAATCCCGGGATAGAAACCTCAGAAAAACGAGAGACCTGAGTAATGGCCTGTTAAACAAAACCTCTAAACAAGGGAGCAGCTGGAGGTATTGGTGAGGGATCCCAGAGCGGGGAACTGGCTGGAAATATTTTCATGGGTTTTGGAGGCTCTTGAAGAAACTGGGTCTGGGATGCAATAGCCCAGAGAGCAGAGTTGTGAAAGAGCTGTAATTAGTGTCTGACAAAGCAATTAAAACCTGACAAGAAAAAGCAGCAGAATGAAGCTGATGGAAGTGGACAGGGCTCCAAATGTGAGTTTGATAGTGAATCCAAAACACCACAAGGGGAAAAGGTGCCCAAGGCAGAAACCTGGGTGACAGTGAGAGCTGTACCCCATGGAGCCATTCCCTGCTCCCCAAATGCCCAAACACCCAAATGCCCCATGGAGCCATCCCTAGCTCCCCAGATACCCACACACAGGAAATTGCCTACTGCCCATGTCTTTCCTTGGGGATTTGGTGATTTTTTTCTTCTTGGTTGTCCAATCCTCCAAACTGATTTAACTGAAACCTAAGGCAGGCTGGGTGTGTATTCAGCCAGGTGTGCTGCTGGATTATTTTAAAGAACTAGCCTTATATAAATTTAGTTGTAATATGAAGTTGTTTATTTGCTCCCTTCTACCTGAATTTTGCAATTTGCTACTATTTTAACTAAGCCTTGTTAGAGAAAATGGCTCTAATTTGCTTTTGTCTCTCAGATGTGACAAGAGCAATGCACACGTATGTGCCTGGCTGGTTTTTCCCTGTGGCTGAGACTCACCAGTCAGATAAATGTTGATAATTTTTAAAAATCCTAATACCTTAGGACTGGCACCATGTCTGACATGGACTTGTGTGAGAGCTCCATGTTTTCTCACATTTGACAAAACTGGCACAAGAACTGGCAAATCTGTAAGAAGCATCCATGCAGGTTGACTGCACAAATGAATTTAATTGTTTGCACAGAATCTGTTTTGCTGCTTCACACTGTAACAACACTGATCTGATTATTTTTCTTTGCTTTAAGCAGCAAAATGTCTCTCATTGGTGTTTGCATAATTAATGCTATAGGATTGGGCTGTGATCCAGAGCCATGCCAGGAATCGCTGTGCTCTCCAATCTGCTGCAAAACAGCATTTTCTAGCACATTATTTTTATTCTAATGCTGTAATATGGAAAGCCCTGCAGTGCCCTGGCTAATGTGGCTTCTTCTGTCTCTGCATCACAGTAGTTGGCTCTTTCCTGACCTGGGAGAGCTACAAATCCCATTAGATTAAAAGCAGCATCATCCTGAATGCATTCCTGCTTGTGAACTCCAACCTGCATTTGTCTATTAGATAGATCTACACAGTCTGCTTGTAATTGGGGTGTTTTAAAACCCGCTGGAGCAGCAAAGCACTGCGAGGTGGGATGTCAGAAGGGCTCACCCAAGCTTTGTGTAGCAGATTTTGTGATGCAGCTTCCCATTTTGACTGAGGGTATTTGAGTGTCTGCATTAGGAAAACCCCTAATGGCTGAAGCTGTCCTGTCACATTTGCTGTGTGTGGGAAGAACTGGTTTAACTGGGAAAAACCTTGGAGATCCCTTTATTTCTTCTCTGAATGATCCACAGACTGTTGACCAAAAGGGAAATCTTTGTTTTGTTTTCAAGAGAAGGGAGTATTAATAATGATCACACAACCGTCTGGTTCCTCTGTGGTGACAGGAACATAAGAGAGGAAATTAAATACTACAATCCCAATAATGAAGCAGTATAATCAATAATGTAATCAAACAGATGATTATACCCTAATAATGAGCACACCCCCTCCTTCCCAGAGAATTCTGCAGCTTGGCTACCTGTGCTTCTCACCAGGCACACAGCCCTTTGTGCCAAATGGATTGAGAACTTTCCCTACCCCACTTCCATTTCAATTTTGCTCTCCAGCTTCCCCTTGCACACTCCAACCCCCAAAGCCCTTCCCTTCAATATGATGCTTGCCCAAATGTGCATTACCTGGTAGGATGACGCATGAAAAATATTTCTGACCCTTCATCCCCCCTTTAGTACATCTGGCAGAGAGGTCTTGGACCAGCTCCTTAACCCCCCACTGCCTGTTTTCCACCTGTAAAGCACAAAGAATGCTGTTCTTGGCCTTGGGGGTGTTTGCCTTGGGATGAGAAGGGTGGTAATTGATACAGAGCTGTCATGACTGGAAGGGCTGCTCTAATCTCTCTTTATTGCTCTAAAGCAACAGTGGCAACAAATCATGGCTTAAATAACTCAACACACCTGGCTCAATATCAGTGAACATCCAGCTGTGCCAGGCGTGAAGGAGAGTTCTGCCATGCCTAAAAACCTGACTTTTTTTTTCTCTTTTCCACTTCCAAAAATGACTTGTAGAAGTGTGGGGGGAGGAAGGTGGGCGAGGTTGTGCTGAACAACTCTCAGTAAGTTTGGGAAGTCTCCTCTTTATCTGGCAGCTGTATTGCTTTGCTGATAAGCCCTGCAGCCAGCTCGATTTGACAGGATAAACCACGGCAAGCAGCAGACTTAATCTCCTTGAGGCAAATGGAAATGATGTCTTCCTGCAGATCTGTCTGTGCAGATCCCAGAGGCTGCTGCCAGCAGCAAAGTTTGCTCCCAGGGGCTGCCCTGTGGAAACCCAGGGCACTGGGAATATTTCTCTGGCTGCTCTGGGGTGCCCTGACCCCCAGGGCAGCACTGACTCTGACCCTCATTCATGGAGAAAGTTTCCTAGACTTCAAGATAGACTGGAATCCACAAAAGTGTGAAACAGATTGTAGAGAGTAGTGTAGGTGTATCTCTTGGTGAGACATTTAGGGTTTAGGGATTTTTAGTATGTTGTGGATGGAAACAAGATGAAGGGCACAGGGTGTTGTCCTGGGTTTCTTCTTCATGCTTCTTCCTTCTTCTTCCTGGGTTTGGGTGGCATTTTGTAATTGGGCAGAAAAGTCCTCATTGCAGCTCTTTGGGATCAGTTATTGAGTTAAAAGGGAAAATAATCTAGGTGTCAGTTCTTAATGGGATAGTTTGGTCTTAAAAGACCTCGTAACAAGAGACTGTTGGCCATTTTGTGCCTTCTAATGAGAAGCTGCTGAACTCATGGTTGTGAGACTGTTTCACTGATAAGAAATAATAAACACCTGAGTCTGAACATGAAACTACTGTCTCAGGTGCCTTCAATACAGACCCAGAGAAACTGATACTGCCCCCCCCAGTCCCAAAGGCTTCAGGCTGGAGAAGCAGGTGGGGTACACCTCAGTGTCCCAAATTCCCATGAGCTGCAGGTAGTGGAGGCTGCTGTTACCACCCTGTTCCCTGTGGGCAGGATTTCCCAGAGAGTTCTTGCATGAGCAGGACACAGCAACAGGTTGCTCCATTTGAAGTCTATTTCCACAGATGTGATGAGAAAAGAGATCATGGTGTGAAATGAGCATCCAAACAGGACCTCTGAAATAAAGGAAGAAGAGGCAGAGAGTTTTATTGCTGCAGCAGAGTTTTATTGCTGGAAATCTGATGGGGTTTGTAAATCCAGGATAAAAGGAGGAAGAGATTAAAGAAGAGCTCTAGAGGGAATTTTGAAAAAAAAAAAAAAAAAAAAAAAAACAAAAAACAAAACCCCACCCCAAAAAACTTCCCCAAAATCCTCAAAACCCCAGATGTGTTTGTTTTAAGACCATCAGCAGAGTGAAGGGGGTGGTGGTACCCCCAACCCAGGAGAAGGGCAGAGAGGAGCATTAGTGCTAAAAGCCCCTGCAGGTGGCCCACCAACACCTGCAGAAAGGGACATAAAAGCAAAGTGCACTTTGGGTAATTTTCTGAGCTAAAAATATGGGTAAAATAGAGATAAACTTTCAAATATCATTGTCAATCCCCTGAGCACAAGGGCAAGTGCAGCTGGGAGGTGTGTGCTGGAGGCAGGGGAGTTGTGAGCAGTCTGGCAAGAAATGGGGAATTTCTACTTGAGCAGATACTGGTTATCTGGGCACAACTTTTGAGTGGAAAACACATTGAAAGCATTGTTTTTACTACAGTCCCATGATGAAAGTTGTTCCACTTGAGGCTCTTGGTCTTTTTCTTGCCAGTACTGGTGGGGTCACTCAATGCACAGCATCCAAGGAGGGCTTTGGCTCCCATCAGAGCTGGCTGCAGGTTCCTGTTCATGGTTTCCAGGGATCCCACCCTGGATCTCCCATTTCCTCTCTTCCACCATTTCATTGCTCGAGCAACTCCTATCCTTGTCTCCTACAGAGTAGTTACAGAGTTTTACCACTGGGCCCAAGGAAAATCAGTTTGATTTAGCACACCAACAGTTAATTTTTAAAGGCATAATTCAGCCAAGCAACTTAGAGTCTAAATCAGAGAAACTAAATAAGAATGGGATCTCTTCTGCAAATTTATAGGTGGCAAACTGAAATGTCAGGGGGTCATATATTCATCTGTCAATGTGTAATGCAATTAGACAAGATAATTGGGCAAACTAAGTTTTTACAGAGGTCTGGGAAATGTATTAACTTTCCTTCAGTAGCTTTGAGAGCAGTGCAGGGCCATTGGGGGTTGGTGTAAGGTGCAAAACTGAGTCTGGATTTAGGATTAAGGTGGGAAATATTCCAATGGGAAATATTCCATACACCCAGTCTGCTTTCTCAGTGTCTCAGGCACAGCTTAGAGGAGGAACAGTTTGCTGTGTTCCCTTGTGTTGATTGAGGAGGGCTCAATAGTGGAAATGGCAGGGGCAGATGTAAATATGAAGCCAGTAATGTGCCTTAATTTAATCAACACTTGACAAAAATCCCAAGGAAGTAAATAATCTGTTCACTTAGCAGATTTTACTGGGGTATCTCCAAATCTTTAGTGGCAATGAAGCCTCAAGATGAAGAGTAAACAGCAAGAATGATCAGAATTAGAAATACTGAGCTCTGCCTCTATTTTATTTTTTTTTCTAAGAAGGGCTATGAAAGTTATCTGGACAACTTAAACAGGATCACAAGCAACAGGGAGCCACAGAGACTGGGGCAAGGAGTGCATCCTTCCTCATGTTTAACTGCCCATCCATTTTTACTCCTTCTGCATGTTTATGTGTTTATATCTGCCCTGCCATCAGTTTATTTCTGCCCTGCTATCACTTTAATAGCTGGCATATTTTAGGCATCGAGTCTGAAATAGTCACAAGAAAAAGCAAAAGTAAACTCTAAGAGGCAGGTTTAGAATTACCCCTGAATTAAAAAGCAGGCTTCAATATTTAATGATGAGGTACTAAATGATGTCCTGACAATTTTATTAAACTAAAGTGAGGCAGCACATTTGATTTAGGCCATTTAAGCTTTCTCTTCCCCCTGCCTAGGAAGGCTTGTGGTAGTAATCAACTCCCTATATTCAAAGGAAATTGTTTCTTTATGGTTTAAAGTGTGAAGACTCTTCTAGCTAACCATATATTGCATCCAGCAGGACCCTCTTTTAGCCCATTCAGCATCAGGAGAAAGGAGCAAATAGCGACAAAATTAAGGGAGAAATTGCAGAGCAATGGCCTCGAACTGATGCAGGGCCCTAATTCAGCAGAGCACTCAAGCACACATAGAACTTGTAATCTCTGTCAGTTTTGATGAGGGGGTTGTGAACCCAAAAGCTTTTCTACCTTTTTCTCAGATCCATCAGCGGTTCTAATGAAATCAGGCTAAAACTTTTGGGTTTTATGTTCTCTAGGTCTGCATTGCTGCTGCCTTGCACCATTCAGCCTGGCCATTGATGGGTATTGATGCCTGCAGCACAGGCTCCTCTCAGACCTGATTTGCAGCCCCAGGACTAGGATTGTCTGGGAGCCTTTAAACACAGTATTTTTATGTCATAGCTGGGGTTATGGAGTTATTTTCCACAGCCACGAGTTGTTCAAACAACAGGGTGTAGCATCGTGGCAGGTTCATTACTGCAATTTAAACTCCACATAGAAACAGCCACCAATGAGGGGAAAGATGATCTGTTTGTATGAGCCTGAATTCCCCCAAGATTTAGCATTTAAGGCAATTACTGCACTATTCCTTCAGGCCTCATATACAGGAGGTTCTTGGACAATTATCAAGTTCAGGGGAGAAAACACACAGATATAAATTGTGGATTTTTAAGCTGTGTTAGATTCCTTCCCAGGAAAGCCCGTGGCTCGAGCAGAGCTCCCAGGGCACAGGGGCATTGGGAGGGTTAAAAAGGATTTGATAACTCTGCTGGGACCCCATCCCAGGTTTGTCTGTCCGCTGATCTCCAGCACCACTGACAACGTGAACGTTCATCAGACAGATGCCATCAGTGCTTGCTGATTTCTCCCTGAGGATGCAGGAATTTTTGGAAATCACCACTTTAGCAAAGCTCTCCAGTAGGAATGCTTGGCTGATGCACAGTGCTGTGAAACCTAGAATTTGAGCATGCAAGGTTAATAAACAGCAGCAAGTTACCATAACTCACAACTTAAAGGCCCCAATTTTCACAGTCGGGCTGTGAGATCTAATTAAGGCTGGTGGTGCAATTCAGTTGTTTGGAGACTAACTGCCTTGTTTAATTTATCCACAGATTTTGCTACCTTCATTTTTTTTTAAGTAGCAAAGGAAGACAGAGCAAGACAGAGACCTTTCCCTCAGGACTGTGTCCATCTGCAGCAGAAAGCTTCAGTTCCTCTGTGCTTTGCAGTTTATTATTACTTCTCACCAGTTATTTTCTGGGTAATAGAGGAAGCTGCTGGGTTTATTTTATCTCCTTCATCACTTTAAGCAACGTCAAAGACAGCTAATGCCCACAATGGATGGTTTGCTATTAGAAATATGAATATTATTCAGTGTAATTGGTGCATCACTGTTATCTTGATGGTGTTTGCCTCGGGCTGGATCCTCTTATGGATCTGCAGGCCAGTGTGTTATATCTGACAGAAGGACTAAAAAACCCTAAAGTCACCCTTTGTTTCCAAATAAATGAGCAGCTAATCCTAAAGCCCACAAGGGGTGAGGCTTTTGGGTATTCCCACTCAGCCAGGTCACTGGGATATTCCTGGTACACCAGGAGCTCCCCCTGGAAATAGAGAAACAACAAAGAAAGGGAATTATTAAGGCAAATTCATGTTTGATGCTTCCACCCTGGGAAACTAAGCCTCTTGTGGCAGTTTTGAGTACCAGGATCCATTGGATTGGAGCATGCCAAGAAATGTTCTTTACTGGGAAGGAATTCTCCCCTGGGAGGGTGGGCAGGCCCTGGCAAAGGATGCCCAGAGAAGCTGTGGCTGTCCCATCCCTGGAAGTGTCCAAGGCCAGGCTGGATGGGGCTTGGAGCCTCCTGGGATAGTGGAAGGTGTCCCTGCCCATGGCAGGGGGTAGGAGCAAGGTGAGCTTTAAGGTCTCTTTGAACCCAGACCATTCCATGATTCAATGATTCTATCATCTGTGCAGAATTATATCCAAAATAAACCATTTTTTAGCCTTCAGGTAATCAAATACCAGCTGTTAAGTAAAAACAGAGTATCTTGAGTGTGGCCTTCATTTGCATGTAATGCCTTGTTTTTAATTGGTAGAGAACAGGTTCCCATAGAGGAATTAGGGTTAGGCAGCCCCTTTTTCTGACATTTCATGCTGTGCTCAACCTGCCTTGTTCACAGACACTCTGGTCTCTGCTGTGCTGGAGCCACGGAGAGCCCTGCAAGGGCCAGAAAAAGCCATATTTGTCAGCAAAGCAGAGTGTCACGTTGTGATTCATCCAAGGAACCAAAGTGTGAGTGACGAGAGGAGTCGCTGCAAGCGCTGCTCAGGGAGCGCCTGCAGCCCCATTTCTCTTCACAGAGAAAAGCAAGGCACAATTCTTCCCAAGAATATTCTTACCTCACTTACTGTGCCTGTGTTTGTGCCAAAGTAGAATGCAATATGGAGATTGTTTACCCAAAGTGATGGTGTTTTGTTTCCTTGGCCTGTCAGGGCCAGGGGTGTGTGTGTGTGTCAGGACTGTCGGCTGACAGTCACGAGGTTCTGTGCAGTTGTGAGCAGGGTTGAGTGCTTGGCAGATTCAGTTTAGATGTAATATAACACAGTGTAATATAATATAGAGTAATATAGTATAATAAAGTAATTAATTAGCCTTCTGATACCCATGGAGTCCTCCTGATCATTCCTCCCTGCCACGGGGGTTGCCTGTGAATTCGATAAGTCTGCTCGAGGGGCTCTGTTGGAACCCAGGACACCCAGAGGGGAGCCCTGGGTCACACGTGCCCCTGGCAGGGGGCTGGGGAGTCCTGGCAGGAAGCAAAAGACACTTGGGATTTTGATCTTAACCCATGGAGCAAATTACCAACCTTGTACGAAGAATCACAAGTCACAGAAGTTTATGTAGAGTAATAATGAATTAATCACCGGGTGAAAAGTGGAGTTTTGGGGATTTTATTACAGGGGGTCTAGGAGGCAAGATAGAGGGACATGGGCATTGTCCTATTCTTCTTTCTTCTTCCTAGCCTCCATCCTCTTGGTGATGGTGGCACATTTGGATTGGTTTAGAAGTAGACAGTCTAACATAGGCAATAGGCATTGGAAAATAATGATAAATAAAGTACACGTAATTCATGGTATAAAATGTAGACACCAGCCCAGGGGCGGGCAGTGTGCCCTTGACAGAGCTGCAGATCAGACCTCTGCGGGTCTGAGAGAAAATATTTTAGATAATAGACAGTAACCAACCTTGTGAAGCGGAGCCGAAGAATCCCAACTCTTTCTTCGGCCGTCAGGCTGGGAAAAGGGACTCTGGGGTCCCCCTGACAGCAGGAAACCCGAGAGGGCTGCTCTGCCCACCCGGGCCTGGCAGCTCCTGCTGGGGGCACAGTCCCTCCTCTCCTGCTTTCCTCAGCCACTTTTGCTCAAAACCCCGGTTTCAAGTGGTTTCCTCTTCGCTGCCTCCCTGGTTTGGCTCAGCATCTGCTGCAGCAGCCGGGGGATTCCTCAGTGAGGTTTCTGTTTGATGGGAGACCCTCGGGCCCTCGCTCTTGCTGGAGGAACTAAATAGCTTACATCAGGTTTTGGAGCACCCACTGCTCCAGATGAAACCAGTGGGGAGCTGCATCCACTTCAAGTTTCAGAGCCCATTTAGCTTTGATTTGCATCTGGTATCTAGGGCAAACTCTGGGAAGTGTCTTATTTCATCCAGTCTCGATGATGTCTGTGATTTTATCAGGAAGTCTCAGGGTATTTGCTGTGTTTTTTTTCCCTTAACATCCCAGCTTTAACCATCAATTGATCACATCAGAAGTGAGTCACTCAGTTAAAAATAAAAGCTTGTTTCCCCTGAAACATTGAGTAACACTCAGGAAAACGCAGAAGCTGCAAGAAAAAGGGAAAGGAAAGTGCAAGAACCCAGAATTTTCTATTGTGGACATCTTTTAAGGGACCTTGGCCAATAAACAGGATATTGGGAGGTCTGGGTTTGGTAAACCTGCAGGAGAGCAGATGATGTGAGGTGCTGGAGGGGTTTCTGGCTGTTTCCATCTGATTTGGAAAGGAAGGCTGCTCAACCCTACCTTGTTTTATCCCAGGTGAACAATAAAAATATTGGGTTTATAAAAGGTAAATGATGTTGTGTGAAAGCAGGGACAAAGTGGTGGAGTGATGCCAGTGACAGAGTCCATAGTAAACACAAGAAGAGCTCTCCTGGTCCAGCCCTTCTGGGTGATGCTCCTGGGTGCTGTGTTTGTGGGAGTTCTGTACCATTCCCTGGAGAAAAAGCCTCAAAATGGAAAAACATTGAACGTATAAATGAACTCAAGCATTTTTCACTCCAGTTATGGAGGAGCTGCCCTGGGATGGCACCTCCTGGGAAGGCAGAGAGGACGGGTGGGGTGGGAGCACTTCTTCAGCATCTTTTCCCATTGGAGGGATAACAGAGCAGAGGGCTCCAGGGAATTTGGAGCAGGGAGCAGGAGCCAGGGCTGGGGTGGGCACTCCAGGCATATCCATCCCATTGAGTCACTGGAGCAGAGTGTTGCTCATTTTCCACGTTTGCAGAGCTGGAATTGTGGCTAAAGTATCCCCATTTTGGCTAAAGTATCCCCATGGCATCACCATTCCATCAGGCTCCCAAGGCTGCTGTATGCACAGCTCCTCCTGTGCTGTTTGGGAAACCCAGGCACCCGAGAAATGTTTGACCTAAGCTGCCATTCCCAGTTTTTACTTCTTTTCCTTGCTCTCTCTGCAGAGCCAACACCATTTGTCCCATCCCAGGTGGGGGGAAGGAGAGGCAGCTCCTGCTCCGTGGCTCTCCCATCCCTGCACCCCAGCTTGGGACAGCTCCCTGCTCATCCCATGCAAGAAGGAAAATTCCCTTTAAAACACCGGGTCAGGAGGCTTTCCTGCATGGAGCTGCCCTTTTCTCCACAGCCAGGACTGTTTCCTGGGCAGCTGGTTCTAATTACAGCAGTGTAATTGCAGAGGGCCAGGCCAGCTCGGGGCTCCCAGCCCCAGAGGAACGCTTGGGAATATTCCTCTTCCCTCTCTCCCTGCCCCAGCATTCCCCAGGCTCCACAAATCCCAACTTTCACACACCAAGGGGGGAACAGTCATTGTTATCTCAGGACTGTGAGCCAAGGAGAGAAATAAGAGGACAAAAGAGCAGCTTGTTTTGTTGGGGCTTTTTGTTTCCCCTCCCCAGCTCCATCATTCTTACATTCCGAGCTCTGTCTGCAATTCCAGCCTGCTTCAGGATATCTCTTGCCAGCCACGGATGCCCTGTGGGATTACCCTTTCTCCTCCATTGTCTTTGCCTGCTTTCCTGCAGATAATAGGGAACACAGCAACTTGCAGCACAACAATTCTTGGAAAAACACTGTGTTGGGTGGCTGTGCTGCCTGACAAGGGGTGGGATGGCACAAGAGAAATGTCTGGGGTAGAATTGGTGGGTTGGTGCAATAAAAACCTTGTCATTGCTGTTGGGGTTCCACTGGTTCCCTCTCAAAGAAACATCACAGACACCAATTGCTGTTGGTGCAATAAAAACCTTGTCATTGCTGTTGGTGCAATAAAAACCTTGTCATTGCTATTGGGGTTCCACTGGTTCCCTCTCAGAGAAACATCACAGACACCACAGCAGCAAAAATAAAGGGGGAATTTTCATTTCCTGTTAAAGCAGGTGTAACTGGGCTATGCTTGGGGTCTGAACGTCAAAATTTGGGGGAATGAGCTGCAAGGTTTCCTTCAGAATGGGCTAGGCTGTGCCTTTGTAATAGGCAATCATCAAGGAATGTTAATTCTGTGATTTTCTCCTAAGACACCCAATATGTGTGATTTGGGCTGCTTTCACCCATGACCTTGCCCAGCTGCGCCACAAAAGTCATTTCACCTGTCAGGGACCTGCCCACGCTGCCCTGGTGTTACCATCATATTTTCTGAAAAATCTCTTTGCCTAGGACTCTTCTCCTGGGAACCTGACAGGCCTCAGAGAAAAATGTAAATAATAATTATCTGATTTTTTTCTCCGGTTTTGCTGCTTTTGAATGTGGTAGGTGATTGTTTCATTGGTTTCAGGTGAATTGTTTTTACTCAATGACCAATCACAGCCAGCTGTGTCAGGACTCTGGAAGGAGTCACGAGTTTTCATTCTCATTCTTTGTAACCTTCTGTCTCTATCCCTTCTCTATTCTGCAGTATAATATAATATAATATAAATCCTTCTAAAAGCATGGAGTCAGATTCAATCATTCCTCCTCTGTCCTGGGGACCCCAGAAACTACCACACCCTGGTTTCCCACTGCTCTGGTCCCTGGCAGCCTTTCTTACCCCTCAGAGGAAGCCAGGAGTGGGCAGTGGTGTGTGCCAGGGCTCTGTTTAGAATCACAGATTCTAAAGCCAGTGATTAGAAGTCATTAAAAGCAGCAGATTCCTTATTAACAAAGGCTTTGTGCCATCACTTGGGGCATTGGGTGACATTTCCAAGCCTGCTTTGGCTACCAGCCTCTCCAGCAGAATCCCTGGAATTTGCCACTTGCCCTCTGAGGACTCACCTGTGGCACAGTGACAGCTCTGGGAAGTGTTTAATTTAGAAACAGTTCTCTTTGACTTCATACAGCTATTCATTTCTCAGCCTTTATTTATTTGGATTGCAATGAAACTGCTCCAGAGGAGATTTGGGGTTTTTTCCCCAAAATTTTTTCATCTACATTTAGTGCCTCTGGGAAATGTTTAATTTAGAAACAGATCTCTTTAACTGTTTATACAGCTATTTGTTTCTCAGCCTTTATTTATTTAGATTGCCATGAAACTGCTCAGGAGGAGATTTGGGGTTTTTTCCCCAAAATTTTTTCATTTACATTTATTGCCTCTGCTGGATCTGGGCTTGTGCTTTGCCTCGTGCTTTGTGACAGAGGCAGGAAGTCAGGCAGATATGAAGAGGTCACAGGAATAATTTACTTAATAAGATGTGCCTTCCTACCTACAAGCTGTTAATGTTATGCTTAGTCCCTGAACCATGAAAGGTTATAAATTACTTGTTTATCTACCTCATTTCTGGATGTTTCCATTCTCTGGGTGACATTCAGATCCCTTTTCCTGACTCATTCTGCTTTTGAGCACTTCAAATCCCACAGAACTGGTTCTGATGGATAATTTTGAAATCAAATTCAGGGTTTCAGTGGCTTATTTTTTGCCCCAGCAATATCAATTTCCGAGGGTTCTTTTCTCTTTTTTGGGATGGTGTGTTGTCTAGTAAAATGCCAATTAAAAAATTGGGAGATATTTAGGGAGAAGTCTCTGTCCAAGGTGCATGCTAGATGTGAGAGCTCCAGGGAAACCCAGCTGGGTTATCCCCAGCAGCCTCTGCATTCCCATGCCAATTTATTTCCCAGTGAGTGATACTTGGACAGTGTCTAAGTATCCAAGTGGGCAAGGAGAGGGAAAAAATGGAGAGGGTTGGAGAACTGTGTGAAATTCAGAGCAAGAAGAACAGAGGAGGAGGAACAACAAAGTGCCCAAAGCAAGGGAACAGGCTCCAGGCAGGGAAGAGGATACAGAGATATTTTATCATGTCTTTCCTCTTTAAAATCTTATTTCTCAAAACCCACCTGACAAGTTCAGCAGTTTCACTCAAAAAAAAAAAAAATCCTAAAACTACAAGAGACAAGGGTAAAATTGGCACTGGGGATTGTGAGGCTGTTGGTCAGGCCATGTCCTGGGAAATCAAGATTAGAAAAAAACATGGATTTTTAAAGGCTGTCCTGAACTGATTAAATGTCACAAAATCACTCCAGAGCTGTTCTAAAATTTTTATAGAAATTGTCTAAATTTTTTAAGTTCATCTGAACGTCCCTTAGGTTGTAAAAACCATATGAACAGAGGGTGATGGGCAAAAAGGGACAAAATGAATGGTTTAATAAAATCAGGGACATTTTTCAGTGCCTGGTTTTAATAAATGGGTCATGCAAAAAGAGTCCCCAAATTTCCTAACCCTAAAACTAATGAGAGACCTACCAAAATAACCTGTTCATCAAACTGAAACCAGAAAATTAAGCAAAACTTCTAATAGAATTTTACATTTTCCTCTGGGTCAGGCTACATCACCACAATCAAACCACCTAGTTGTTTCAGAGGATGCAGGAGAATTTGTTAAATACTTTTTTTTGCCAAAACATTTCAAAGCAAATTTTATTTGTTCACATTCTGTTGCTAATTCCTCTTGTAAATATTGTGTGAAGTGTTTGTTGTTCTTTTAAACTGTGAGCAGCTGTAGTGGTCTGGGAGACAGCACTAATGAACAGATGTGTATGGCAGAAAAAAAGCTATTATCTTCCTTTTGTTCACCAAAACTTGTTAATTTGGGACTGTTTGCATTTCAAGCTGCAATTTTATTATACACCAAAGGTGTAATAGTGGGCTTTAAAAGCTGAGATAATTTTTTGGCCTTTAGTTTTTCTTTTCCCTTATTTACCTATCTGTAAAATGAAAATCCATGAATTACCTATTCCAACCCAGCTTCCTACTGGTTCCTTATGGTCTGCAAGAAGCTCATATAAAATAGATTGGGGAGAAGTCAGCTGTAATCAGTGCAAAATGAGAGTTCCCAAAGCCCTAAACAGTTTACATGAGCATCACTTATACAAGAAAACACAATAAGGAAAGGATTGGGCATCCCTGAACTTCCCTTTTCATGCCTTTAGCTGACTGTGGTCTCATTGTGGCCTCACCAAATTCAGAGAAATGTTTCTAATGTTTCAGTGGGAGCAGAATTAGGGATTGTTTGGGAGGTTGTGGTTGTTGCTGTTCTCCATGAGATGTTTGGAAGTTTGGGGAGAGCCCAGGAGAGACCTCAAGAGGCAGAATTCAAAGGTTTCAATCAGGCTGGCATTGCTGGGGTGATTTATGTCTCTAAACCACCCCCAAAAGCTGGAAATCTACTGAAAACCTGTGTACAAGTGGTGTTGGTCATCCTAGGCCTTCAGCTGTGCTCCTGTGGGAAAATGAATTTTTGAGGTGTTAAAGTCCTTGGGTGGAGATCAGTCTGGGAATGGTCTGTCAATGGATTCATGACAGGGGATTATGGAAAAGAAAATCAAATAATCTCCCTGATAATCCAGGAAAACTTCCTGCAGATCCCTTTGTACTGCCACTGTGTGCAAGTGTGGAAATCCAACTGAGCACCATGGATCTGGAGAAGTCCAAACCAGGGGATTTTAAATCTTTTCCTCAGATTCTTCTTGAAAGCACAATGTACATATACTTATAACCATATATATGTGTATGTATGTGTACACACACACACACACACACATACATATATTTTTTTATATTTATTTATTTCATATATATATATTTATATAATATTAATTTGTTTATTTATTTTATTAAAATAAATCTATTTAATATTTGCTTATTAACATTTATTTAAAATTAAATATATTTAATATTTATATTTAGTATTTAATAGTTTTATCTAGTTGATATATTTAATATTTATTTATTAATATTTATTAAATATATATTACTATTTATAATATTTAATATATAATAATATAATAATATAATATTTAATATATAATATTTATAATGATTAATATATATATTATTAATAATGTGTCACTCTGAGGTGTATTTCCCCAGCCTGAATCTCTCTTAATGTCATCCTTTTTATTTCTGGCTCTGCCCTTTTTTCAAACTATTAATTTCCTCCCTGCCTTTGGCACTGACATGTTGTCCCCACGTTCATCCCTGTGTGTCACCCCACTGCACCCCAGCGCCAGGGGTCCCTTTTAAGCTCTGCTGTAATTGAGTATTCCAGTTACAGGGCATTGGGGTGACTCTGCCCTGCCACCACGTGAAGGTGAGAGGATTTTAGGGTCACCCAGGACAGGTGATGTCCCTCCCTCATTTGCAAAGGGAACCTGTTATTATGCAGCTTGAAAACCTACAGGCAGTTCAGGCATCTACCTCATGCTGCAAACTCATATCTTATTTATTGTCCACCATTTAAATTAAGTCACATTTACTGTGGCTCCAAGGCATCTTTTCCCCCTTGAATCTCTGTTTCCAATTATTTTCCCCCAGATGTCATTAGCTGCTGTTTGCCAGGTTGCATCTCATTTTGTTTTCTGTCTTTTTGCTTAATAACAAAAAAACATGAGGGGTCACTTTGAGGCAGTGGAACTAATGGGCAATCATGGATATTACAGAAGCTTGAAAAATTATTAAGGTGATGAAATCTTTCTAGTGCTACATGCTAATGCAAACCCAGCATGGGGCTCTTTCTGAGATAATCCTATTTCTAGGCTGATTGAAATATCATTGTGAGTGTTTTCTTCTAAATACATATGTTCTATGGATCCATACATTTGGCTTCCCGTGAAACTGGAGTTTGCTTTTCATGAACTGGTGCATGAAATAGATTAGTGGATGCTTGTAAAACCTTATTAAGCTGCTGTCATTTGACATTTTGTGATGGAGGGACAGTGTGGGGTGGGCAGTGGAGCAGGGCTGGGTGTGCTGCTCCTGCTGCCCACAGCCACCAGAGCCATCCTCCCAGGGCTTTGCTCAGCACCAGATGGGGCACAGCCACCAGAGCCATCCTCCCAGGGATGGGACTGAGGAGATGCTGCTCTGCAAGGAGCTGAGTAAAAGGGATTTTTACACAAGTCTTGGGAAATGGCCATATTGTGGCCCTGTCAGAGAGTTTCCTCTTGCCAGGACACCATGGGCTGGGATGGTGTGGGGAGGGAATATCTGCTGTGTGAGCCCGAGCTGCCACTTAGTGCAGCTCCCAGCAATCACTGAGTGATTGCTAGATGTAACTGGGGTGGCTTTGTGGCACTTTGGTGGTTAACAGGTTATCCCTGCCATGAGGCTCACCGAGCTGTCACGAGGTGCCAGGCACTCAGGCTCTTCAGACCTTGGCTCACGGGATCACCACGGGCTCCTTGTGGGCAGGGGAGTATGAAATGAAACACAAGGGAAGAGCTTTTCTCTGCATGACCCCATCTCTGTGCTTTGGGTGACTTTTATTCACTCCACGGGCTGAGTAAAGTCCCAGTCTGGGCTCGGCTGGAATAAACATCTGTGGCTGAAAAACTGCACTAATGCAGGGAACACATGATGAAAAGTGGGGATTGTGAGCAGGGATTTTTTATTCAGTACAAGGAAAATTCTCTCCCCAGAATGAATGGCAGCTATTCATGTCAATGAAAGGAGAGATAAGGAGTCAGGACAATTTTACTAACCCTTAATAAGGCTCCCAATCTATTTATAAATGGCCATCGATGTGTGGCTCTGCTTTCAGCTGAAGACTGATGGCAAGAGTTCAATTCAACCTCTTTTTTTTCCCCTTAGTGCTCTAAAAGCATTATGGACTTTGTTGCTGGTTTTCCTTCAATCAGATGCTGATGTTGCTGCAGCTTGGTCCCTCCCCAGCCAGGGATGACTGCAGGGCTCTTGGGAATGCCTTCCCCACAAGCCAAGACCTCTCCTCCTCCTCCTCCTCCTGAGGAACTCTTGTTGTCACATCTGATCAGAGATCCCCCTTTGACCCTCATTAACACTTTCACCTTCAGCTTCACCTTTCCAGACACAGATCACCCTCCCTTACTTACTGAGTTGCATTTGGGTGACATCAGCCCCTGGGAGGATGAATCCTGTGGGATTAACACCTCCAAGAGCTGCAGCAGCACAGGAGGAGATGGTGGGCTCCCCCTATGTCACCTTCTTTCCAGCTTCAGGGAATTGTGGCTTGAAACAGTCTCTGATAGTCCAAGCAGATAATTCCTGTTTGTTCCCCCAGGAGCAGGTCCCTTGGTGCTGCTTTGACTCCCTTGAACAGCAGCTTTAACTTTCTAAGTAATCTATAAAATGGTAAAGGTATTAATGGTGTGTCAAAAAGTGTCTGTTCAAAATATCCCAGTACCATCCCTGTTTTGTCCAGTGAAGCTGTTGGATGGAGGCAGGGCAGGATCAGCAGGGCTGGGGTGGGAATTGATGCCATTAGCTGTGGTTTATTGACATTGAGGGAAATCTTTCATTCTAGACTTCGTATGAATTGTTGCTGGTTTGTTGGTTTTTTGGGTTTTTTTTGTTTTTAATATATTGAGCTGCATTCTCAGAAATCACCAGATGAAATCTCTGCCTGTTCTCTGTCTCAGGCACCCATAATGATAAATTTGGGCTCTAAAACTGCAATGCTGTTGTCATGTGCATTCCTGTACTGCAGTTTATTGGCTTCAATTGTACATTTATTTTATTTTCTCCCCTTTTTTCCCATGTATATTCACACTCTTTCAAGTGCAGAAAATGAGATTTGTACACCTACTGAGTAATCCCATGCACCAAACCCCAGATGGAGGGAAGGAACACCGCTGTTGTACCTTCCACAGACCCTCCTCAGGTGTTTTTGTACCAGGCTGCAGTTTGAAATATTATGGGGAGATTTAGGGGGAAGAAAGGTTTGTGCTTGGCTGCTGAGATAATTTTCTCTGGAATCATATTCCAAAAGGCTTCCCTTGATATTTTACATCACATGAAGCTGTGACCCCTTTGGCTTCGTGGCATATGTGTCTTAAAAACACACTCTTTGCATAAAAGCCTTGGAAATGCTCTGAAGCCCGAGACTGCAGCAAGGACCAAATCCATGTGATGTTGTCATAACAACAAACAATAATTTGAAATGCAGATTTTTCATCTCTACTCTTTGGTTGTGATTGAAAGCTGTGGAAAATGGGGGATTTGCTGCACTGAGATTGTTCCTATTAGAATAAGAAGGTGATAATGGGAGTTGGTAGGATGCCTGAGGGATCAGGAGGATGAATTATGAATACTCCTAAACTGTAACACAGCTAAACCAAGAGCTGGTTGTGTTTCTGGCCTATCCAGCTCTTTCTGCTGAGCCTCTAAGACTGGTGTGACACGGGGGCATCTCTGGAACAAACAGCTTTCCTGCAGTAAAGCCTGAACTCCCAGCCCTCTGATCAACCTGTGGAAATTGCAGCATCTTTGGTGTTTGTTTCCAAACAGGTGTTACATCCCTTGGAGCAGATGAAGGGAGTTTGCTGGGTTATTCACAAATAGCTTTTGCTGCTAAAAAATAGTGTTTTCTTTTAGTGAGGAAGGAGCTGTGTGATTCCCTCACTATTGTATTTGCAGGGAGCCCCCATGAAGGAGGGAATGATGAATCTGGCTCCATGTTCTCAGAAGGCTAATTTATTATTTTATAATACTATGTTATTGCTGGTGTCACTGCTTTAGTGCTGGTGCTGGAGGTCAGGCTCAGCTCCCAGCCAGCCCACAGTGCTCTCCACATCCCCTCTGTAAACCCACTGCCATTCCCTGGGCTGCCACTCTGAATCCACGGGGTGCAGCCCTCCTTCCAGATGGGGATGAAGCATTTTTATCTAAATTATTCCAGTTTTTGTGAGTTCCTCTCCACTGTTCAATGCAGGGTGCAGGAGCAAGCCATGGCACTGCCTGGGGAGGGAGGGGTGAAAGTACAGCCCAGGGCTGGCCACTGCCTCACTTCAATATTTTATATCCAGATAAGAAAAAAATCACACTCTGCACGTGAACTCCAGCCTGTTTTCTCTGCCCTTTCTGGCTTCATTTGTGCTCCTTTTGTTACTTTTCATGTTTCATGATGCCTCAAATGTCAGAAACCTTCTTATTTTCCTTGATAGGTTTTGTGATTTCCTTAGTCATCCATATCTGTCCTCGCTCTTTTCTTGTTCTAATATCTCTGAGAAGCCAGCTCATTTCCTGAGCTTTACACAAGGGCTTTTACTTTTCCTTTTTTATTTCTAATCTTCATTTCCTTTCTCTGTCCCTGTCCATCCTCTTTCCACTCACTCATTTCTGCTTTTCCTGTTACACCAGCACTTTCCTCACAGCCTGGGTAAAACCTAGCCAGTTAGATTTTTATAAAAGAATAATCATAAAGTAAATATCAACAGAGGCAAGATCTGTTCTGAGCAGTGTAAATATTCTGAGGATCTCAGAACCCTTGAAATGAATCTTCCACCCTTTGGAAAAGAGGAGCCAATGGCATTTGTTGGTGCTCTGGAGAAGCTGGGCCAAGCAGGAGAAGCACATCAGTAGCCTGCAGCTATTTCAGACATATCTTACCACTCATCTATAGAAACTGCTGTTGGACAGAAAAAAAGATGAGGAAAAACCAGACACAAGCCTTAACTGCAATTATTTCTAGTGGCAGGTGCAATCTCCAAAGCTGCAGAGATTTCTGCTTGCCTCAGATAAGTCTCTCAGCCTTGGATGTCTTTTTTGGAGCCTCTTTCAGGGTTTTTTTGCTGCAGAGTGGTGGGACAGGCTGGTGGCTCTGGCCCAGTCTCAGATCCAGGGTCCTGCCACCACCCCTCTGCTTCCCCTGCAATGCCCCAGACTTGATTTGCACCCCACAAATTCAACTGCTTAACTGCCTTGTCTTTCTTAATAATAACTCTGGAATAAACACCTCTTATTCAATAATAATTTGATGTTTGGGACAAATCACTGCTATGGCTGCTGCAGCAAGAGCAGTGGTTTCATGGAGAGGTTTTTATATGCAAAATTATACTCTGTGTTCCATTCCTCATGGTGGAGTTTATTCCTTCTCCCCTCCCTTGCCTGCAGGGTCACAGTTGCAGCCTCTCTCCCTCCCATCTTTCTTAGCAAATACCAAAGCAACACATTCTTAATATTTCAGCAACATCTATTTCCTCTGTCAGCAATCCAATCCCACCGTGTCTCCAGAGGCTACTTGAGTCTCTTTCAATGATCCTTTTT
The DNA here is from genome assembly GCF_017590135.1 of Pyrgilauda ruficollis. Lineage (NCBI taxonomy): Eukaryota > Metazoa > Chordata > Aves > Passeriformes > Passeridae > Pyrgilauda > Pyrgilauda ruficollis. The sequence continues at coordinate 5,817,156 of NW_024525378.1, read as the reverse complement.
TGTATTCCCCACTTGGAAAAAAAAAAAAAAAGGGAAAAACCAGTATTTGTATTTGTCTTCAGCCTTAGTGCTGTTCCCATTTTCTGTCTGATGCTGCTGCTCTAAGCCCCCTGCCCAGCTCTCCCTTCACTCTGTGCCCCATTTGCTCTGCCTCTGATGGGTCAGGGCCTTCTTTCCCCCTTGATTATTCTAAAACTTCCTCATTCCTGCACCATCACACATTTATTTCTTTATTGCTACCTAACTCCAGGGCTTAACTATCTTTTTGCTTAATTATTTTTTTGTTAAGCAAATTTTGTTAATTTTGTTAAGCAAAAAGTTAATTTTATTAACTATTGCTTAACTAAGTTTTGCTTAACTATTTTCATCCCTTCTGTGGCCTCACTTGTTTTCTCCAATAATTTCATCCTAAGGCTTTTTGTTGCTGCGTTTTGCCCATCAGGAGGAAGTGACAGACCCTGGCTAATGAGAAGTGCTGGGTTTGTGCTACACGAGGTGATGATTGGGTCAGGGGGCTCTGAGCACAGGCCACTGTGTGTTAACCAGTGTAATTCTGGGACACGTGGGTATTTCATCTGAGAGGAGGATATGGATGAATAAAATCAGCCACAGAGACAGAAAAACTTGGCAGCTTTTAGGGTATGAAATACCTGAAATGCACTTATTCATCAGGCTGTATTCATAGGCAGGTCCCATCCAGCCATGAATTTGTACTCACAAAGCAAATTGTCTCCTCCTCCCAGTGAATAAAGCATGTGAACCTCTGCAGTCCTTCTCCCAAGGCTTGAACTCACATGGCAGAGTTGGTGCTCTCTGCAGTTTTACCCATCTGTGATGGGAAAATTGGTGTACTTTTCAATGGAAAAAATCAACACAAAATCCCAACACAGACAAACATAAATATATTCCTGTTAGTGGATCAAAGTAAGTACTAGATTTCCCATTAAGGCTTGTTTTAAACTCAAAGTGTGCATTAAAAGCCCTAACAGGTTTATTTACAAATAGCTTGATAACACATCTTAAACCACATTCCTCTTATTCCAGATAGGATCAGAGAGGCAGGGTTTTACAGCTGGCCCTGTGCAGCTCTAGCATTTCACCCAGCAGGATCAGATCAGCCAGGCAGCAGAAATTCCCTTACTGGGGATTCCTGGGGAGGGGTGGGAGCTGTGGGACACCCTGGAGGGACCCACACCTCATCTGAGTGCTCTGCATGGGCACCAGGAGTAGGAGAAACAGTGCTTGGAAAAACAGCGTTTTCTGATAGCTCCCAGGAATGTATCTGAGTTGTGGTTCTTTGTCCTCAACCCAGAATTTGCATTTGATGTCTGCCAGGATGTGTTTGATCCCAGCATGAAGGGAGCCCAGGCTGCTTTCTTTATCCAGCTCTGTGTTAACTCCAGCTCTCTCTTTCAGCATTTTGCCCTTTTCCTTGTAATCCAGCAGCCTCTCCAGAGCTTCCTTCGAGTTGGTGGGAGAGTCCAGGTTAAAGCTATTAATACTGGTGGGTTTTTTAACCTGAAGCAGCAGAATTCTGTGTTTCCTTGTGCCAACAGAGTGAGGCATTTGGACAGGCAACGTTCCACAGAGAGAGGCAGCAGCTGGTCCAGGCCTTGCTGAGTCCTTCTGATGTTCCCTTGAAGTGGAGAGATGCAGAGAGCCATCCACTGGGATCACAGGCTGCCTTTCCACATCTGAAACAGCCATGGATAATCCTGCCTGGATCAAAAACCATGGCCAGATCTGCAGCTCTTCCAGATGCTGGGTGCTGCTGTGGCTAATCTGCTTTGGGCAGCACCTGCCCTTTCAGCTCCTTGCTGTGGGCTGTGTGCTGCACAAGGGGAGCTGTGCTGGCCAACAGCTCTCCCTAATCCCTTTGGAGCAGCATCAGAAGTCACTGACAGCCACTTCACCGGGAGCTGTGATGAGAATTTTTAATTCCTCTCTTTGCAGCATGAGATCTTTTCAGCCTGGATGGCTCTGTTATGATGCTAAGGAGTCTAAAATATCACTTTTTTTTTTTCTGCTGATGTCATTTTACATCAAATACAGGGCGTCATCACTTTGGTGGCAGAGCAGGGACTGAGTGTGAAAGTCCTGATGTCCTGTGCAGCCTCAGAGTGCTGTGCAGTTACTGTGACTTTGTGGAATATTTCTGGCACTGCCAGCAGCTCTTGGGCTTCTGCCGTTCAAATAATTTGTTCATCATTTGAAAAGTGAATAAAATTAGGTGAGATAGAGGAAGAAATTCTTGGCTGTGGGGGTGGTGAGGCCCTAGCTCAGGGTGCCCAGAGAAGCTGTGGCTGCCCCTGGATCCCTGGAAGTGTCCAAGGCCAGGCTGGACAGGGCTTGGAGCAGCCTGGGATGGTGGAAGGTATCCCTGCCATGGCAGGATGGAACAGGTTGAGCTTTAATATCCCTTCCAACCCAAACCATTCTATGATTCAATGATATTTCCATCCAGCCCGAGAGAAAAACTATTTTTAGGCTCTTTTGTTGTCACAGGTGTAGCTGAGCTGCTAGCAGAAGATTCTTGGTGTGCCTGAGGTTGGCAGGGCTGCGGGCAGGAGCTCTCGCGCGTTTCCCTCGGGCAGCCCTCGACACCACGCTGGAGACAAGTGTCGATTTGCCTGTCAGTAATTTTGGCAGCATCACAGCTCCTTTTAATCAGCTCTTTAAAGACTTCACGGCTGGTGGCCAAACTCCTGCTGCAGATTCAATGGAGCAATTTACTCTTCAGCTTCTCCCGGCGCCTGGATCTATTGCACGATGGCACGGTGCGCTCTGAGGGGTGGGACAGAGCTGTGCTGTCCCTGCATCTCTGTCCTGCATCTCTGTCCTGCATCTCTGTCCCTGCATCTCTGTCCTGCATCCTCTGACACCCCTGCACTGGCACAGGGGCATGCAAAGCTTTGGGGAACATCTGCTGGAGATCAGGTCAGTGCAAGCAGCAGGGAGAGAGCATCTTTGGTTTCTCATGGAGCCCACCACAGGAAGGAGATGATCTTATCCATCCCTCTCCCATGCACCAGGGGACACATTTTGTTCTGACTTGTCATTAGCAGCAGCAGCACTGCCTACAACCACCTGAAAGCAGGCTGGACTGAGGTGGAGGTCCCTTCTGCCATGTCTCAAATGAAAGGACAAGAGGAAATGGTCTTAAATTGTACCAAGGGACGTTCAGATTAGATATTAGAATTATTTTTTTCCCCTAAAAGAGTGGTCAGGCATTGGAATATGTTGCCCAGGGAGGTGGTGGGGTTGCCATCTCTGGACATGGCCCCCTGGGATGTGGGACTATGCTGTAATCCAGGCAACATCTAATCCAGATCGAGACCCAACTCTGGCATTTAAATAACTCTGACTCCATCTTAAAGGTATGTTGGAATTATCTTTAGGTTTTTGAGGACCAGCCCTAACATTTCATTTTGGATTTTCTACGTTAAGCAGAACAACTGCATTTTTCCTGCAACTGAAAAGCTTAATTTCTCTGACTGAAACAAACCCCAAGTCCTGTTTCTCTGATCCTGGGCTATTTGGCAGCGTGCTGGATATCACTCTATTCACAGGAGACATTATTACCAGGAATACAAGCAGGTTATTATTACTCATGCTCAGCCTGGGTTTTGATGGGTCTCTCCAGGATCTGTTTCTATTCACTGTTTGTTTTCATTAGTGGTTTGAATGATAGAAGTGATGATATGGTTACAGAACCTGCAGCTGATAAGGGTGGGAGCTTTTTTCAGCCCTCTGGAGTGCAGGATTGTGACTCAGGTTGACCTTGGCTCATGGTACTTCTGCACAAGATTAATTCAGTATCAGGGGGAGCAAAGTCTTTTTCTTAGTAGGGCAAAATCAGCTCTGAAAAGTGGGGGAAAATGACCTTGGCAGAAATGTTTGCTAAAAGGATTTGGGGTTTTCTCTGGATCTCAGTAAATCCACCTAGAGTTTAGTAACCCTCAGGAGGTGGTTTCAGGCTGTGGTCAGAGTCTCCTGGGAGCCTTGGAGCTCCTTTGTGGGATCTTTAGGACTTGAATAAGAAGAGTTCAATGGAAATTGTGAAGGTCCATACACTGAAAAACGGCTGCAAGCTTTTGGATTGGATTTTAAAGATGCATTTAGAGCTTTTATTTATTATTTAACTGCATTGTAGATGTATGAAGGCTATTTTCATGAGGTGCACAGTGGGCCAGTGCTTCTCTCAGAATAAGACAGGCTTTTACTACATTTTTTAGCTTCAGCCAGTTAGAGAAGGTCTCATTTAATCATGGCAGGACTGACCCTATTATTAGGCAAGTCCATCTTTGTTAGGTTTTCACTGGAATAAAATAATATCTGACCCCATAACAGATTCCCTTTCAATGAACTACTGGCAAAGCTCCTTGTGAAGGCTCTTGTTTGAATAAATTCTTGGCAGAGCTCTGGATGATGAGATTTCCATTGAATAAACTGTTAGCAGAGCACCTTTTAACTCAATTCAGAGGGTTAGAGAGCAGCCCTGAGAGCCAGGACTGTCCAGTTTGGTCTCTGGCAGAGGCACTGGATGAGCAGTCTGTCCCTGTTCCCAGGAGCAGAACACTGTCACCTCCATGGTCAGGTCCACGTGAGGCTTGGAAATTCCTCAAAAATCATCAACATATTTTATTGAGTGCAATGACATGGCTGTTGAGGACAAACATTCCTGTCCCCATGAGCTGAAGATGGTTCCAGGTTTGCTGTCTGATGTGGGGTGACCTTGAGTATAAATTTTTGGGTAACATCTCCCTGTATAACTTCTTTAAAACTCTTCTTTCCTGTATTTCTGGAGATACTCAGGATTATTCCCTCATTTGTGTCATACCTGGAAAGGTGGCAGCAAGTGTCCAGGCACTGTGCACAGGACACACCTCTTTCTCTTCCCAAATATCATTTGTTATTCCAGCTTCCCATCTGAGTTTGGGATTATGAGTGGTCAGCTTTCATGCTACAAATCTTTCTAATGGGATTAAGCGGATAAGGACATGTAGAAAATGATTAGTGCTCTCCTGGGAGCCATTAACGGTTTGTAAAGTTCCTCACAGCAGTAACACCTACCGAGTTGGGTTGTGCAGGAAGAAACTTGCACTTCCTTTAATACTAATTTTAGAGAGGCTGCGGCTCTCTGGGTAATGAGTATTGATTCCTTGGAGATCTGCTGAGAATTGTTAAGCAGATAGATTTAATCAGAAGTGGGATTCTGGTTGTAGTGCAGATAATACAAAGAAAATCACACATTTCATTAAGTTTTTTTGGGGATGAAGATAGGCAGGGAAGATGAAAAGCCTCCATTCCCTTCCTTTGGATCCTGTGCTGTCTGCTGCTCTGCAGGACCAGAAGCAGCCTCTTCCAGATAACAGATTTTTGGGATAAAATGGACTCAAATTCCCTTATTTGAGGTCCCAAGCACCTCTTCAGCCACACTGAGACAGCTTGTGGGGCTGCACTGGGGCACCTGCACTGCAGAGCATCATCTGGCACAGGCTCAGGTCTCCCAGGGCAAACCAACACACACAGGAGTGCAGTGGGGGAAAGAGCTCCTCCAAAGGACCTTGAACATCCCAGACACTGCACAGGAGCCCTTTCTCTGAAGGCACCAGCCACCCTGCTCTGCTGTAGATAAGAGCTGCAGGATCAGCTCCCCCAAGGGAAAGCCTCCTCTTGCCCCGAGGTTTCAGTGTTTGGCACCAGCTGCTCTGCCAGGGGTGAGATCTGTGCTCAATCCTGTTTGTGCTGCAGCCAACAGGGATTTGGGATACTCATGGAACGTGTGAGGAATCTGTGTCTAGCTGAGTTATTGCTGTGCTGGCTGGGAATTACAGTTGAGCTCAGGCAGAGGGACAGGGTCCCCCTCTCCTGACCACTTCATCAGACTTCATCACGCTTGGTGCTGTGTGAGCTTTCAACAGAGATACATGTGGAGCTCTGTCACCTTCTGCAGGGAAGTCTGATTATTCCAACTGAGTTATCTCACAATTTAAAGCTGAATTTGGTTATCTCAAACTTTACACTTTTTATACTCTCTGCTTTATGGTGAAAGATGGATGCACAGTAAATCATAGAACATCCCAAGATGGAAGGGACACAATGAGGACCATCTAGTCCACGTAACTTGGTGAAGCAGGAAATGCTTTAAAACTCTGAAAAGTTCCCTGTTTGGAAATACTAAACTCAAGTGCAAGGCATGAGAAGAGCAACAATGGCCAATGATGAACAGAAAAAAATAAACATCAGCCCTGCAGGATGGGTCCCTGATGCTCAAAGTAGAGGCTCCTTGAGGAAATTACATGGCTGGCAGCCAAAGGAGCTCTTGCTTCTTCAAATGCTTCCTAATTAAGTTCTGGCTATTAATCTGTATTCCTGGGTCAAAGTTCTTCTATGAAATAACAAATTAATATGAATCATCTTGAGGAAGAGGCAGGAGGTTGGTTTGATTTGAAATCGGGTGTCACCAGCCCATGTGAAGGGGAAATGGGCTGGTTTGTGGCTGAGGCAGAGTGAAGGCTTTTGATCTTTTTAAAATTGATCCTAAAGCTGTATGGGCTGCCCTGTTCTCCAGCGCGCTGATGAAGGGTGACTATAGAATTATCTGGAAAAAAATACAGTTGGATTTCCATGCAGAGGTGTTCCTGTGCTCCTCAGTGCCAGGCTCTAATCCTCAGAATGCCACATGCCCTCTAAAATTTTTCCCAAACCCGCTGCCTTGGCATTGTTATTTACCCACATAACTCTGCTCATGGCAGAGGAGGGCATCTGCTCTAACACCAGCTGTGCCCAGCCAGGAGAACTTTGAATGCTGGGCTCAGCCTGTTGGTAATCATCATGGCAAAGCTGATGGATGAAACTCAAGCTTGAAATTAGAGACTTGCTGGAGCTGAGGGGTGTTTGGGACCAGGTCTTTCATTTCCTTTGGTACAGAGTGCAGCAGGAGCAGGATCTTGGAGGTGCCTCCTAGTCACAACCATAATTTGTAAGGGTGTAATGTGACTCCTACATAATTTGGAGTGAGTGAGGTGGTTAGGAGGGAGTGATTCAAATATCCCACCCTTTCATGGCTCACCTGATGCTCTCTGCTCTGTTCCAGCACAGCAGCCACAGCTCATGTCTGTGTTCCCATCCTTACCTCCCCTGTATCCTACTGCATGAAAAAAACACCTCCCCACACATAAGGAGGACCTGTGTGAGTGCAATTTCCTCTAAACACCTAATTTCTGAGCAGGCCAATTGCACCTTTCCTCTAATATACAGCTGTGACACTGTGATGACTCGTAAAGCACCACTCTGGGTGCCCTCCTGTCTCCATGGGAGCAGCCACAGCAACTCACCACTCTGCTCTGCCTCATCTTCCCTGACCCAAACCTCTCACCAAGTCCTGCTTTATTAGGCAATAGAACCTTGCAGTAATTTGGTTTTTAAGTCAGGTGCTTGCTGTCCATTATCAACAGCCCCAAAGCTGAGCTCTGCCTTGCAGAGTAGCTGATCCTGCTGAACAGTCACTGTTATCAGTCTGAGATTTGACTTGGGAGACTCAGGAGCACAAAGATGGACTTTTTTCCTAGGGATGAAAGTATGGATGGAATTTAAAGCAAGTGAGGAAAGAAGCTGTGAAAGACCTTGCTGTTATTCACCTCTATGGGGTGAACACACGTGATGAAAATCAGGGAGGAGGAAAATAAATCACTGGTAATTGAGACAAGCTGTGTGAAGAGAGGAACGGACAGAGGCCAAGAGAGATTCTCATGCTGGATTCAAAAAGCAGATAAAAAACACCAGCAGGGAAATGAAATTGGAAGTAGAAGAATGGAAGGTAGAGATTTATACATGTCTCATTAGAAAAATGAGCATTAAAATTAGATATTCTGGGCAGGTAAGCATTGGTACATTTAACAGCAGCTTTGTGGAGTGGTTCATGGAACTCATGGATCCAGTGACTGCCCAGACTGTGGGACAGGAGGGTGGCCTTGTGGGTTCACCAAGTGGAGTTACCAAGGAAATTACAGCTAATAAATGAAGAGCTGGCTCTGAAAATCCTGCTTTTTTCTCCTCACCCCTCCAACCCAGCCCAGAGAAGAGAGGGAAGCAGTCCACTTCTCCTCAGCCTCAGAGGTCAGTTCACACCAGGGTAACCTCATCTTTCTGGGCTTGGCTGATCACTGGCACAGCCTCCCATTTCTCCTCATTTTTCATGGACAGGAGTGAGGACATGTGTCCAGGCCAATGAAAATGCCCGAGTGCCACCCCATTGTGCACACTGGGTGTGCAGCCCAGGAGGGAGCAGGGAAAGCAAACCTGGTTTCCCTTTTTCTCCATCTCCTGCTGCTGTCCCCATCCCTAATTGAGACCTGTTGAAGGAGGCAGTTTGGGGGAGGTGGGTAGAGATGGTTTTCATCAACACAACTGTTGAAGGTTCCTTGTGTTCTGCCTAATCCTTTGTTTGCCCTCGTTCTGTATCAACTGTGAACACAAGCCATCAGTTTAATTAGCAGGAAATGGAGGAGCAGCAACACAGAGCATTGTGGAGCTTCCCCTCCTCACTCTGAGCAGACCACTCCAGTCTGGAGCTGTATTTTGAACTTTGGAGAAGGTGATGGGAGATGAGATAAAATGCAAGGGTTTGTGTTCCCAGCCCCTCTCCAGTTCTGCTATTAGATGCTGCTTTTAGTTTCCACTGCAAAGCTGCAGCACTGGAAGGCTTTAACTTGGGCACAGCTGGAAACATGTGGATGTTCATGATCATTCCCTTCTGCTGGAATTTTATTTTGCAGGATATACCCCAGGAATATATTGTTGCAGTAAAGGCAAGGGCTTGGGAGCCAAGAGAGGGATGGGAGTAGTCTACAAACTCCCTTTATGGCCCCCTGATTTTGGAGTGGAAGGAAAAAGCAGGGAAAGTGGATGATGAATCCATGCCCAGTGCACTGCTCCTTCTGCTGCCTTGATGTGAAAATAACAGATAAAGGTACTGGATAGAGTTTTCCTGAGGAAAAGGAACTTTCATAGTCTGTGGTGTTTGGCTTTGATAACCATTCTTTAGCCTATACCCAGCGTGTCCAGCACCACAGCATCTCATCAGCTTTAGCCCAAGGTGTGATTCTGTGATCAAAGTGCAGCCTTTAACCAGCCTGTAGCAGCAAGTTGTTTCTCAGCATCTCATTCCAGGAGCACTGCTCTCTCTCAGTGTAGGTTTGTGATTCCATCCATCCTTGCAGCAGGAAACAACCCAGGTCAAATCAAGATGCCTTTGCTCCCCTGCATCCTCACCAGCAAAAGTCCTGTAAATCTCTTATAAATAGAGTTTCCTCCGTGTCATTAATGCTATAGTTTAAAATGACTTTGTAATGAAATTTTTAGGACTTCAGTTCATCATGATCTTTTGTTAAAGAACCAAACAAACCTCCTCCTAATTGCCCCAGCACGTTCTGACTTGAACCATAGGAGGTTCAATCCAATGGGTAAAATTAATGATTAAAAAATACCCCCAAAGGTGTGTGTGTTAGAGCTCACTTGTGGGTCCACTCCAACTCAGAATACTCTGGAAATAAAGATTAAATATTTCAAGCTCTGGAGCTGTATTTTTTTTCCCAAGTAAATCATTTGACCAAGCACATGTTTCTGGATCTGCTCTGGCACAGAAAGCACGTGGGAAGGTGCTGCTTCACAGAGGCTCACGTGGAAGGAGAGGGGTTTGTATCATGAAATCCCACTCTCTTTCAGATACTGCTCAAATGCCATTACAGACAGCACACAATTAGTGCTCTGACTCTGAGCTGTTTGGGTGTAGCAAGATAATTCCCAGTTGCCAACTTTCTTCTCCCAGTTCCAGGCTGACTTTCAACATCTCTTTGTTTCGTGCAGCACGACTTTCTGAGTAATAGGAGATGATTTACTGAATGTCACATCTAAGCTTTGATGAGCTCTAAGGTGAATCTTCAATAAATTAAATGTTTTTCAACAGCACAAAGCTGCATGCACAACTAAACAACCAAAACCACCCTGGGTTTGCTGCCTGCCAAGCTCTTGACTTCCAGAATGTCAGTCCCTCAGCAAAATGATTTGCATTACACAGTAATGAGCTTAGTTGTTGCTTAGATATCCAGAAATGCTTATTATAGTTAATATGTTTCTTTTTAATAGTTATAAATATGCAGTATTTATTGTACATTGTTCTACATAGAATTTATCATGGTTGTTTAATATAATAAACAATATTAAATATTATTTGTTCAGGGTTGCCTGTCCCTCTTGGAGACACCCAGGAGTGACATTTTGCTCCTTACAGCCCGTGTGGCTTCAGCATCTACCCACTTTCATATCTCCCTTTTCCTGTGAAAGTCACTGTATTCCAGTCACTTCTTGGTCTTCCTTGCAAAAACTGAACAAATTAAGTAATTTAAAGTCTGGATGACCCTTGATTAAGATTTGCAGGATCAGGCCTCAAATATCCTCTCTCTTCCTTCCCAACACACCCATGCTGGGCACTGTGTGTGGGATATTCATGGAATCACAGAACAGCTTGGGTTGAAAGGGACCTTCAGCATGCTGTGTTTCCAATCCCCAGCTCTGGGTTGGTTAACAGGGTGGCAAATTAAAATAAAGAGATCGATGTGCTGTGTCCATGTCGAAGGATCAGCCTCTTCCTCTCTGTGCTTGCACATACAGATTAGGTGTGTTACAATAAATCAATGGCCTCAATTCCAGAGGCACTGGAGGAATGGCAGGACTGCAGGGATGGATAAAGCTGGGGTTTTATCACTCTTTCATCAGTAAACATTGCAAATGATCGATTAGACAGGAAAATGTTCAGGACAGCTTTTGATTATCAGGTTGTCAGGTTCCTCAGCCACCCTGAACTGCACTGGGGTGTCAATGTGTTCATGGGTCCCAGGATGAGGGAAGAAATGAATCTGACTCCATATTTCTTAGAAGGCTGATATATTATGTTATATTATATTATATTATATTAATTCCTCTCCTTCCATCCATTCTCGGGCACGCTGCAATTATTGAAATCAAACAACTCACCAATATCTCAGCAAACAGCCCTGCTTTGGAATTAATCAGAGTTTTAATTTGACAGCGAGCGATCCCGCTCCGCTCGCTGCCGCGTCTCCTCTCCCCTCCCACCCACGGAGCCGCTGCAGGGTGTCTGAGGGAAATGAGACGTGCAGCCTGCCCTGCCTGGTAAAAGCCTGTTTAAGTGATCAGCCATAGACTTGGTTGGAATATTAGGCAGTAAAACAGGTTTTCTAGAAAATGAGATTGCCCCTGGCACTGGTAAATCCATTCAGAGATTCACGGAAGTCGGGTGGATATGGTGACATTTGGGAAGCAAGAGGTATTTTTCTTTCTTAATAATTCTGATATGGAAGGACTATAAATTAAGTAGTTTTCAAAGGCAGGACATGATCCTGCTCTTGCTGTCACTTCCTACCTGTTTTGGTCTCAGTGATTTCATAGATTCTAATACAGGGAAAGAAAGCTGGGATGTAATTTCTGAAGTAACACTAAAATCCAAGCATCTTCCCTGCTTTCTGGTAGGGCCTATGTACATGGAGAGTGACTGGCTCTGCTCCATCAAAACCCTAATGTTTTAATGGGAGGAAAAAGAACAAATGAGTGTTTTACCCAGGACAGAGTGTGACAAGGGTGATGCTTTTGGCCTCAGACATCTTTTGGGAAGCATCCTTATCCTGGCAGCACATGTAAGACCCCTGGGATAGGTCTCTATCCAGGCTGGCTGGTTTACCAACACTTATTTCTCTGAATGAAGTGAGATGGGAGATCTGTGCAATGTGTCTTTTTAGTAAATTAAGCGTTACAAATGCTGCTGCCACCCTTCCCCCCTCACATATGTTCTATCTTTCCCCAGTATTAAAAAAACAAATAGTCTGCAGAGCAAAATGCCTGAATCTTATTGCCTCACCCACTGCTTCCCAGCCAGGAGAAATCTTGTGTTGTAGATACCAACGGGATGCTCTTGGTCCTGGTGGTACAGAATGGGTCCATAACAACAAGATTCTGCACGTTTGCTCCTCGTTCTTGCTGGATTTGCTTTTACATGTTGTTGTGTTCCAAGAGGAAGAAACAAACAAATGCAGAGCTTTTCCCCAGGGCTTCAACAACAGTTGGGAGGATTTAGATTACTGTTGGCTGGGATTAAGTGTCTGGTGTGGGCTTGAAAAGATGAACCCCAGCAGTGGCAGAGCACATGGCTCTGGCAGCCTCCTGGCCCTTGAGTGTAGAAGGGGGTGAGTCTGGCAAAAACAGGGTATTTCTGTTCCTTACATCCAATATTTTATTCAAAATTGGGAATGAAGGTGAAGGGGTTCTTCAGACTGGAGAAGAGAAGGCTCCAGTGAGGAGCCTCTTTCAGTGCCTAAAGGGCTCCAAGAGAGCTGCAGAGACAGAACAGGGAGTGGCTTCCCACTGCCAGAGGACAGGGTTAGAGTGGCTATGAGGAAGAAATTCTTCCCTGGGAGGGTGGGCAGGCCCTGGCACAGGATGCCCAGAGAAGCTGTGGCTGCCCCATACCTGGCAGTGCCCAAGGCCAGGTTGGATGGGGCTTGGAGCCACCTGGGATAGTGCAAGGTGTCCTTGCCATGGCAGGGGTGGAAGGAGATGAGTTTTAAGGTTCCTTCCAGCCCAAACCATCCCGTGATTCTGTGACTATCCAAGGGTGCCAAGCCAGGCCCCGGGCAGGGAGGAGAGGAAATGGTGCATGGCTGGCAGGAGCAGGGCAAAGGAGCTCTGGGTATGAGGTGGATGCAGAGAAGGTGTGAAAGGCAGCTCAAGGCTCCAGCCTTGCACAGGTGGAAAAGCCATTCCTTCAGGCACTACCCCCAGCTTGCTCTGCATTACCCGCTGGCAAATCCAGAGGAGCTTCAGCAGAGAGCAGACTTGGCACCCCTGATGCTCCCAGGGAGGACTGAAGCTCCAACAAAGCTGTCAGAGCACGTGACCTGACTTTTGGGAAGTGCTGAAGTGTCTCTGGCTTCAAGAGCAATCCGTGGGAGCTGCGGGTGTTTGCATCCCTGGGTCTGACAGAAGGAGACGTGCTGGCCCCCTGTGCTGCCCAGCTCCCAGAGAGATTAAAAGGCTGCTGTTAAGCAAACTGCTCCAGCATCATCCTTGGGATGTGTGCCAAGGTTCAGCCTGGTGCAGTCTGAAAAGGGAAGATAGAGAACCTGGGAAATGGAGATCCATCACGGAAGCACTGACAGTTGCTTAACTGAAATATTTTCAAGCCCTGATGGCAGGATAATTTTGTATATCTGACTTTATTTTTAGAGTTTGATTGATAGTCACAAAGAGGGAAGAGGAGAGCTGGAATTTTCTTCCATAGGAGTCTGCAAGCCCAGGTTTCCTGTTGTGCCACTTTACAGTTACTTTCAACACGATTCTTGCTCCTGATTAAAATAATTCACCATGTTTCTGCAGCCGGCAGGAGGCTGGAGCACTTTGTGCAATGCAAAATGTAATAAATGTTTCGGAAGGCAGGGAAAAATATTTAGCAAATCTGGAGTCGAGTCCCATCTCTCTTAATTTGGCTAAACAAGGCGGTAGATAAGGCTTTTGCTTTTGCAGAGCAGGAATTTCAATTACTTGCAGGAAGTTTGCAAATTAAGAAGAAGGAGGTTAACAATGAAAATAATTTCCTCAGGTTTGGAGCTCTGCAACGTGATTTAGAAGTGATTAAAATGATAAGCAACTCTGTAGTCCTTGCCAGTGCCTGAGCACTCCAGTTATTTATGGCAGTGAGTGCTGGGGAGCAGGACTGTCCTCTCCCAGCAGCTGGCTGCTGCTGTTTTGGTGCCTCATGTAGCATGAAGGAGCTGTTGGTTCCCATTAGAATTTGGGCCAGAGCTGGGCAAGCAGAGAGAATATTTTAAAAGCAGAATATATAGAGACAAAGGCTGCAGGAGTAAGACATGAGCCTGTGGGAGCAGCTCTGACCTCCTGTCAACCCAGTGCTCTGCAGAGGCAGCAGCAGCACAGGGCAGCTCTGGGCTGGGGACAGGATTGTAGGGAGACAAAGATTAGAAGCCAGGAGGCAGATAATGCTCTAGTTAGTTTTTCTCTATCACATCTTCATTCTTCCTGACCTCTCACCATTCCTGATGCTCTGCCCTGGGTTGTCCCCATCTCCTTGCAGATTCCTTATGTCCAGTGGCAGAAGTGGGTGGCACAGATCAAGCCAAGAGAAGCAGGGATCCAACCTCCAGCTGTGTATCTAAAAGCAGGTTTATTTACTTTTTTCTGGGGTACCATAGAACACAAGGACCCACCTCTGCCTGTGGAGTCACTCAGGCACTGCAGGGAGGCAGCCAACACCAGGCTCATGCCCTTCCAGGTTCTGGAGAGATGTCATCTCCAACTCTTCTAGAGCCTCCTGGACTCACCTGAACAAATCCAACACTGTGGTCTTTCCAGGGAAAAGCCAAGGGCATAAGATGTCAGAGGTGACTGTGTTACCAACCTTCTTGCTTTAGTACAAGTTCAGCCCAGGTAGAGCTGCTGGTACCAAAGAGATTCTGGGGGAGCTTGATCCAAGCCTAGATCCAGCCAGGGAGCTCATATTCTATTTGATCTGGTAAAGAGGCTAAAATAACTATTGCTCCAAAGAGCTAAACATGAGCCATCCTATTTAAGAAAAAATCACCAAAAAATAATCTGTATTGATTTCCATTGAAATGGAAATGAGGTGATTATATAAATGCTGCAGGACAGGGTACTTGGTGAAAGTGGTTTGTTAGAAGCCAAAGGCCAGGGTGGTCTATATTTGGTTCCTCTGGATGCTCCCAGCAGCTTTTTACAGGGATGAGGTAGTCCAAAGGGGGCTGGGGGTCCAAGAGCTGCCCTTGACCCACTGTAGGGACATCTCCAGCAGCAGCAGCAAGATTTTTAGGCATCACATTTGTGTATAAAGCCCAGGGATAGAAAGCTCACGGTCAAATTAAATAAAGTTACAGGTGTTTTCAGAGTTGTTTTATTTATTTTCTGTCCTGTTTTTTCTCACTCTCTCATTAGGCAGCAGTTATTCTGCGGCCACTTTTATTCTCTTCCCATCAGTTGGTTGCATTGATAATCAATCTTTTGAAGCACAGGGTCTTTTCCAGGTTTGAGTTCTTTGGATTTTATTAAATAAATGTGCATTTGTGTAGAATGGAAACTTTGCTCCTTATCAGGATCATCTGTCTTGGTGAAATGACTTGGAACAGCTGTTCCATGAAGCAAAATCTGATAGAAACACAGGGACTGGATATAAACACAAACATTAGTCACTATGGAAACTAAAGTTACTGCAAGATGCCTCCAAAAAGCTGTGTTTCTATATGTTTCTCATCCTAACCAAATATTCCCAGGGGATTTTGCCAGCCACTTCATTTAAAGCCGTCTGGGAATGTTCTGCTTGCATGCATATGGATCACTTGGGAGCAGCACCACAGCTTTGGGTACCACAGAGCTCTCCAGTCAAAATTGATGGGTTATTGATTTATCCCAATTCCTGGAGGCTGGCAAAGGACAAACCAGCATTTAAAAGCATCAAAGAGCAAAGCTGAATCTAGGGACTTGTGGAAATGGGAGCTCGAGCTTTAGGCTGTGGGTTTAACCCACTTCCAGCCCCATACCCCATCCCAGCAGGTATCTCTGTGCTGTGGAGGGTCTGTGCTGGGCTGTAATCTGGATAATCAGGGGGCTTTGCTCCTCCATCTGCCAGTCCTGTGACTTCTCCATGCATTTAAAAAATATATTGATGAAGGAAGAAGCTCTATCCCCTGCCAGAAGGGCTGTAATTAAAAACCAGTTTCTCTGTTGACAGAGGAGCTGCATCTTTAGACAACCCTTGGAGACTGTAAAAATAAATGTGATTGCTGGATGAGACTGGCACCTTGCAGAGATGAGCCAGCACAGGCAGAAAACAAAGTTTGCAAGGTACAGAAATCACGACCACAGGGCAGAACCGGCTCTGTTTGAAGGGAACAACTTGTGCAGCCACAGGCGGTGTGACAGCCCTGGGGTCTGGTTATTGATTTATCCCAATTCCTGGAGGCTGGCAAAGGACAAACCAGCATTTAAAAGCATCAAAGAGCAAAGCTGAATCTAGGGACTTGTGGAAATGGGAGCTCGAGCTTTAGGCTGTGGGTTTAACCCACTTCCAGCCCCATACCCCATCCCAGCAGGTATCTCTGTGCTGTGGAGGGTCTGTGCTGGGCTGTAATCTGGATAATCAGGGGGCTTTGCTCCTCCATCTGCCAGTCCTGTGACTTCTCCATGCATTTAAAAAATATATTGATGAAGGAAGAAGCTCTATCCCCTGCCAGAAGGGCTGTAATTAAAAACCAGTTTCTCTGTTGACAGAGGAGCTGCATCTTTAGACAACCCTTGGAGACTGTAAAAATAAATGTGATTGCTGGATGAGACTGGCACCTTGCAGAGATGAGCCAGCACAGGCAGAAAACGAAGTTTGCAAGGTACAGAAACCACGACCACAGGGCAGAACCAGCTCTGTTTGAAGGGAACAACTTGTGCAGCCACGGGCGGTGTGACAGCCCTGGGGTCTGACCACAGCCCTAAACCCCCTGCAAAGGAGACATTTCCCCTCTGCTTTCTTGGGTCTTCGTCTCATTTTGCAGGAGTTTTAAGAAAATCCTTGGTCTCCATGGCAACTGCTGGCTCCGTGGCACGTGTGGTTACACACGGGGACTGGGGACCTTCAAAGCCAGGGGTGGGCTCAGCTCCCAGACAGAAAATGGCTGAGACCCTGCCTGCTCCCACCCCTCAAACCAAACCTGCACTCTGGGCAGGACCTGCTGCTCCCCCCCCTCAAACCAACCCTGCACCCTGGGCAGGCCCTCCTGCTCCCACCCCTCAAACCCTGCACCAGGGGCAGGACCTGCTGCTCCCACCCCTCAAACCAACCCTGCCCTCTGGGCAGCCATAAGGACTCACCCAGCTGGCATCTCTTCTCCCTTCTGTGGTGAAGGTCTGGGTGCCTGCAGGGAGCAGGGATGCAATTTCTCATCATTAATTTATCTGCCCAATCCCCATCCTCAGGCCATTGCCATCCTTCCTTAATTGTCTGTCTTGGGCAAGGTGGGGAAGTTTCTGCACTGAAAGGATGGTCAGGCATGAGAACAGGCTGCCCAGGGAAGTGGTGGATTCACCGTCCCTTAAAGTGTTCAAAAACGAGTGGATGTGACACCTGGGGACAAGGTTTAGAGGTGCTCGAGACACTGCTGGGTCAGTGGTGGAAGTGGATGATCTTAGAGGGCTTTCCCAACCTAAATGATTCCGTGATGATTGTTGGTTGCTGAATTCCTCCAGCGGAGCTGGGAACACATCACAGCAGAGCAGTGGGTCAGGCACTGGGTGTGCAGGTCTTGTCTTGGCCAGCAGTGGCTGCCAAAATGCAATTCCCATTGGAAATTTAGATGGTGGTGGTTTTTCTCCCCATGTGTCTTCCTTCACAATTATCTCATCACTCATTAGCTTTACCCAAAATCCCCTTTTAAACTGAACCCCTCCTCCACTGCTCACCCACACGATTTAGCAGCACTCAAGCGAACAGAAAAGCCGAGAAGGAAAACAATCCCAAGCTGGCTGAATAGCCAGTTCCTGCTGAATCCAGCGAGGTTTGGGTATCTGATTCACTCAGACTCCTCCTCTCTTCAAATCCCAGCCTGGCTGTTCCTCTAAGCCTATCCCATGCCAGACTTAGCCGACTTGGCAGGCACTGGGCTCAGCAGAATAAATTATCCTGGTTTGTCAGCTCCTTCCCCCTCTCCTTGCAGGGATTCATCATTACTGGGGAGAGGAGGCTGCTGTGCTGGTGTTTGGCCTCGGGGATCGTGTCATGATCCCCACAGCAAACATTTGGAATAAATAATAAATTGTCCCACAAAGTTAGCAGCAGCAGAAACCAGGAGTGGCTCTGAGCCAGGGGTGCAGGGGAGGAGGTTTGGGCCGTTCAGCCCTTCCAAGGAGCCATTCACAGAGTCAGAATGGCTTTGCTTGGAAGGGACCTCAGAGATCATCTGGTTCCAGCCCCTGCCTGGTGCCAGCCTGGGGAAATGCCTCCTGCATAACTAAACTGTTCTCTGTGCTTTGGGATGTATGAACTGCAGGGACACCAGGTCCATCTCCCCTCCAGCCAGCAGCAGCAGCATGGGATGGGCTGGGAATTCTGCTCCATTTGCTTTGCCTTCTCTCTCAGTTTACTGGCCCTTGGTACCCCCAAAGAGCTTCCTTTACAAAACAAAACAAAAAAAAAATTAAGCTGATAGTGTAATGATAATTAAAATATTATCAAAAATAAGGGTATTTATATATAAATAAAAAGGGTATTTATATATTAAAAAAAGAGGTCTTATTGATTTACCTCCCCTTTTTTTGGAGCTGTATTAAATCCTCAGGACCCAGCTGAGCCAAGCACTGCAGTGCCTATTTCAGTGCATCCCTAAGGGCATGTGCCTGCAGTGAGCTTCCAGGTAGGATCGCAGGTAATGAGGCAGAGGTGAGAAACCTGGTACCTCAGGATAGAACAAAACCCCATGGGAGAAGGGAATTGCTTCCAAGAAAATGGTTTCATAGTCATGGCTGGTGACCAGCACAGTGGTTGAACTGTCTGGGGGCTCCTGAGTGTTTAATGCCAGGGTTTGTAGTGATGCATTCAGGTTGGACAGTGGGCAGCTTCCCCAAATCCAGCATAATCGGGTCTTTAATCTGCTCATGAGATTCCTGAGCTGGATACAGAGGTTATCTTCTCCTTTGGATGAGGGATGGTACAAAAAAGGAAAAGGAGGGAAAAAAGAAGCACATGATGTGAATTTATTTGCATCTTCCAACAATAATCCAGTCATTCTACCCGGGAAATTCCTGTCCTGCTTAATGCCCCTTTATGCAACTTTTTTTTCATGGTGTCCAAGAATTTGTTTGTTTATTTATTTATTTACAATTTTCTTTCTCTAGGGTGGAAAATGAGGGGCAGAAAATGCCATTCCAATTTTTTATTGGATTTTATTGTGATTTATTTTGTAAGCAGTGGCTTGGCTTAGCCAAGGGGTTGTCTGAGCCCCCAGGAGGTGGGAAAATTTCAGGTCCTGAAGTCCCAGCTCTGCTTCTGCAGAGATCCATAGGAGCAAGTCCCAACAGCTCCAAAGCAATTTCATTTCCTACAGCAAGAAATGGCAGTTGTTGGGGTGGTTACTTCCATCCCACCTTTATACCAGCCAAGGCTCCATCCTCAAATGCCCCCAAATCCCAGGCAGAAAACTGCATGTAACATTTTGCCTCTTTTGCATAAATTTCATCTGGAAAAGGCAGAATTGTGAGGATTTTGGAATGTGTGCCTTATTTCAGCTTCACTTGCTAGAAACCATCCTGTTGCTCCGAGTAATTACACAATAAATTTGTGAGAGGGATATAAAGCCGTAAAAGCAGTGGTAATGGTTTGCAATTTAATAGCTGAATTGTAAATGAATTTTCCTATAGCAGCTTTAATGCAGTGGGCTGCTACAATTAAGAGAACATTCTTTGGGGTGTCTTTAATTTTTTGTTGTTGTGAAGTTCAGTGCCATTAATTCCCTGGTTTAAAGAAACCAAATTGTTAACCACTTCAAAATGTAAAAGCCAACTTTGACTTCCTCTGCAGCCAACAAAATTTTGTCTTGGAAAAAGGTGTTTTTACCCCATTTGGCTCTTGCATTTTCATATAGTAGTGAGTGTGGGGTTGCACCATGTATTGTGTTTATGCCCTTCATCCTCTTTTCATCATCATCCATCTGGCTCCTGTGACATGTGACATCTTCTGCCATTAGGGCGGAAAGGTTTGGCCATGCAGGGAGCACTTATCATCTCTTCTTAATTTATTATTTGATAAAGGATGATTTAAATGGGGTATGTGTGTATTGCAGTGCTGTGTGTGCCCCCCCTCTCCGGCCTTGGGGCTCTCTGGGCACAGGGGGTCTCTATTTTACCCCTACTGTGAGGATGCTCTGTGCAGCAATGGAGCCCTCTTATCCCCTCATGCAAGAGCTCATCCACAGCTCCCATTCCTTCCTCTTTCCCTTTCCAGCTCTCTGGATTTCAAATGTCATTCCCATGCAGCTCAAGCTTTTGGAAGTAATCTCCTGGAGCAGCACTGCCCCTTTCCGCAGCAGTGCCAGCGACAGCTCTCAGTTTGCCTCATCAGGCTCCTCTTCTCCTCCTCACATTCCCCTAATTACATCTTCCCACTTCCATACCACCATCCCCTTGGTGGCCTGTGTTTGAGGGAAATGCCATGAAATTCGGTATCTGATTTTGGATGAATCTTTGGGGCAACTGAAATTGATGCTAATTATTGATGGTGTGTAATTACCTTGCCAATGCCACCTGCTGCCTCCACTGAGGAACAGGGAGCTGCTGCACCAGGGTGGGTTACAATGCAAACTGACACAGGCAACCCTCATCTGACTGTGGTGGGTGATAATTAAAAGGCACGAAGCTGATGGAGACTTGAACCTGTTCTGAGAGTTGACTCCAAATCCCCTCCTCCCATCACTGAATCCAGATTAAGGGGAATGTGTAAAAACAGTGCATGTCCTAATGCAATTTTCTCTCCTATGCATCCTTATTGTCATAACTTGAGCCTCAATTTCAGGTTCTTTTTCCTTCCCCAGCCCTTAATAGTTGACTATGTGTGCTACAGTCCATGGTGCAATGTGTAAATTCCTGCCCCGCTCCCAGCAAGGGTTTGACCTTGAAGTTACTCCTCCATAACCATAAAAAATTTGATCCCTTTTTTTGTTCTAGGCTGAGGCAGCTAACAGAGAAAAATAATTTAGTGAGGATTGGTCTGGAAGTGTGGCCAGACAGTGCTGGATGAAGCAGGGGTAGCATGGGGCACAGATTTGTGGGGTGCTAAGAGACCAAGCAAAACAGGGTGTCCCTATTGCAGAAACTGCTGCTCACCTCTTCCAAAAAAAACCCCAGAGGAGTCTGGATGAGCTGGGAGCTGCACTGCCCTGCACAGCTGCCACCGAGGGCTGGGAAGGTGTTAACTGCTCTGGGAGCAGGGATGGGATTCCTGCCCAGGAATGGAATCTGCTGGGGGAGGCAGGGCCGTGGGTGCAGCTTCTGGAGCACGGAGAGATGCAAATGGGGAGCAGGGCAAGGGAAGGAGGGAATGAAGGATCCATTGTGAGGCCTAAAGGCACTGCTGGAATCCAAGCTCAGAGCAGGGGTGGAGGCTGTGCCAGAGGACTGCAAGCAGTGAAAAAGATTAAAATGATGTTCCTGATGAAGTTTAATTTCTGACTCCATTTCAAGCACCCTGTGTGAACACACCCATGGCAGGTGGTGCCATTCAGTGCGTCCACTCAACATGCTAAGAAAAATTAAGAGAAGCTTTTTTGATTTTTCACCCAATGCTTGTTGTTGACCTTGAAATTTGCCACCTGCCACATCAGCCAGCCCGGAGAAACCTGTCCCACCTGTGTGTTTGCTGGGGATGGAGGTGATTCCTGTAGCCTGGGACAGTGTTTGAACATCACCCAGCAGAGGAGCATCACAGCCTTTTTATCTAACAAGTGCTTCAACAATATAAATATTTAAGTACAATAAACAATTATGATCAAGTTTCTTGGGTGACTGCACACAGCAAGTGAATTTTAAATTCATTTCCCATGGGTATTGAGTCTTCACATTCACTTTCTGTGGATGTTCATGCTAATAAAACTTCATTGCACAGAAAGAGAACACAAGAGGGATGCAAATATGACAAGGGCAAATTTGCTTAAGAGTTCAAATGAATATTCACCAACTTTTTATTATTTTTAAGTATTCATTCCTATTTGCTATAAAAAGATTATTTTGTCTTTACTCTCCAAGCTCAGTGAAGCGTGTTTGAGGTATAATATGTATTTTCTTGTACTAATGGAAAATTTTGTTACCAGCAAGTACAAAGTGCATTTAACATGTGCTTTATCTTCAGGAAATGTCACTACTGAACCCACGTGAGTTACCACTGTCCTGATTTACATCTGTATTTCAACACATCTTGCACCCTAAGGCTGGGATCTCCCTGGTTTTTTCCCTCCTTTAAAGCTGCAGATCTCAGATCCAGATCCTGACACCATTATTTTCCTCTGATTTTCCCTGCTAAACTTTCATCTCATGCTGCCCTCAGTTATGAGGATGCTGGAGATGTTTTTCCTTCACATAAAGTGAGATCCCCTTTGGAAGGACTTGGGGGTCACCGTGGCTCCGTTTTGCCTGAGGCAGAGGGAGCACAGTTTTGACATCTTCATTTGATTTCTGTCCTGGAATTCAAAGAGATGCAAATTAGCAATAATGAATATTTTCATTAAAAATGTCTAGACAGTACATCTGAGAACAGGGTAATGATACTTCTGCTTTATATAAAAAATTCTGAAGTAGACCCAGGATGATTTTTTTTTTTTTTTTTTTTTTGGTCAGAAAAGATAACATTTATTTTTTTAAAAATGTAATTTAGTGTAAGTGAAATTAGGGTAATTGCTAATTATGTAACTGCAAATGAGGCAGATCTTTATCGTGAGTCAAGCTGCTCTGGTGCAGATTATGAACTGTTACTTTCATGAGGTGGCATCAGAAGGCAAAAAATATCAGCAAAAGAGTCCTAAGTAATTTCTCATGTTTATCAAGAGCTTTTGGATAGTGAGGGGTGTGAGGCATGAGGGATGGAGCATCACCCCCTCTCATTGCATGGGTTTTATCACAGAATGGTTTGGGCTGAAAGGGACCTTAAAGCCCATCCAGTGCCACCCCTGCCATGGGCAGGGACACCTTCCACTGTCCCAGGCTGCTCCCAGCCCTGTCCAGCCTGGCCTGGGGCACTGCCAGGGATCCAGGGGCAGCCACAGCTGCTCTGGGCTCCCTGTGCCAGGGTTTCACCATCCTCACAGCCAGAATTTCTCCCTGACACCTTCTGTATAGATTGGTATCATTCCCCCTTTTCTATTTGTCTTCTGCTGTGTCAGAGCGAGCTCCCACTCCAGCCCCACATTCCCCACACCTCAGCTCCATCAGGTTTGAAGCCCCAGGTTTTCCCAGGCTTGTTGTCCCACCCTGGGCCTCCAGCGCCGTGACAAACTGCGCTTTACACCCAACAAAACTTCATCCCAGGGTGTTCAATGGGAACAGGTTTTATTTTCCATGTGTACTGGAAGGAAGTTAATAATACAAAACCCACCCTGGAGTCAAGTACTGCAGAATGAAGTCAGGAACCTTTTGGGATAAACATATTATCCTCATACAAGCTGCAGTAAGTGGGTATTGGAAAAATTAAATGCACTTGAATAGCTTTGCAGATATATCTCTGTCTCCATAAAACCTACTGACAGTGAGCAAACACAAGAGCTTGGCAGTTGTCCTGCTTGGTTTAATTGCCTTTTGTGGGTTTTATATCCATCACCTTCTTAAAATCCCTATGTCAACAATCCTGGCAGCTTCTTGTCCTGAAGACTTTGGGGTGATGGAGATGCTGGTACCCACAGAACCTCCTGCATCCACTGGAGCCTCCCAACATTCTAAGATTTTTCTAAGGAATTCATCCAGCAATGCTTTTAGAAAAATATTATTAATTTAGCCTTTGGGAGAGGGTGAGGGGGGCATTACATATCTTCCTTGGCTTTGTCTGAGACCACTCAGAGTGATCACTCTCCACCCTTCCCTGTGAGGGTGGGCAGGCCCTGGCACAGGGTGCCCAGAGCAGCTGTGGCTGCCCCTGGATCCCTGGAAGTGTCCAAGGCCAGCCTGGATGGGGCTTGGAGCACCCTGGAATAGTGGAAGGTGTCCCTGCCCATGGCAAATAAGCTTTAAGATCCCTCTAAAGGACTTTAAGGTCCCTCCAGTTCAAACCACTCTATGATAAGACAATCAGCTTTTCCCTGGCTCCCTCTTGCTCCACCAAGCCATCATTTGAGGGCGTCTCCCTGCTCTCTGGAGAAAACTTCCTCATTTTCATGAAAAGCTATTAATATAAAGAATATTAATAAGCCTCACCTGCATTAGCAGAAGACAATGCTTCAAGCCTTCTCTCCAAGAGGACTGAGCTCCCCCTGGCATTCCAGCTGATGACCAGTGCAGCCCTTCTGGGAGCACAGATTGCTCCCAGCAGCAGCTGGAGATCAGCTGGGGATCAGCCCAGGTCTGGCTGTGGCAGCTCACAGCTGATCAGCCTTATCTACCATTTTTCCCCAGAGTGGAGGAAGTGATCAGGCAGCTGTGGCAGCCTGGATTCCCCCAGCCATGGCTGGAAGTGATGCTGCAGCCTGGAAGGTGGCTGGGATGGAGCCTGGCTGCATGGCCCTTCCCTGAGGCAAAAAAAGGCAGAAAACGCAGGAGTAATGGGAACTATCTGAGATTATTTTAACTGTCAGATATCAGAAGCAAAGTAAAATGCCCAAATGAGTTGACAGCAGCTCAATTTGATCCCTGCCATGAACTGACTTAGAGCCCAAATTTTTCAGAGACTGATAATCACCTCGGAATTGATTTTGTACCAAGATACTTTATCACATTGGTGTATTTGGTGTGGTTTGATGGGGTTTCTTAGAAGTAATCTATGTCAAAGTTAAACAGACTTTATTAGAAGATACATGTTCCCTGCCCTTCCCTGGCTGGGTGTTCCTTTAGGGTAAATCATGGTGAGATGAAGGAATTGCTCCTGATTCAACTGGAAAGCCTGGCTCTGTTTCATGGGTTGCAGGTGCCCTCTCCCACTGGACCTTGGTCACACCTTGCTCCAGCCCAGCTGCTCCTCAGTTTCCCCATCCCCTGAGATGATACCTGCAGTATCCTCCTACCTGGCCCAGGAAAAGAACACTTGGGAATTATCTGCTGTAAAGGGAGTTCTCTCACTCCTGGAAAAATGCTATTTTTAGCAGGGTAGCCAACCTGTTACAAACCCTTAAAGAAATAGACATCAGTGCACTCCAAGCCCCAAATTCACAGAATCAAAGGATCCACCTTAAAACATGGCTGTAATTAAAGTAATATGGATATGTAGAAATATAATGCCAAATTTTCAGCTGCCTTCTCAATGCTGAAACTTTACTAGGTGTACTTTTAGGTCTTTCACAGGTCAGTGGGAAATGTAATTATAGGTTTGTATGCAATGCAGGATTAGTCCACTCTGCTGGTAGCATTTTGGATAAAACCAGGGAAAATTGAGGCAGGGGGAGGGGAAGGCTATTTTTATTGTTCCACACTCCCAGCACTTTCTGTTGTTGTGAAAGAGCCTGGTTTGGGTGATCCCCAAACCAGGTGTGACCCAGGGCTGGTGCCACTGACAGAACAAGGGAGGCTGATGGCACTTGGAGCAGAACGTGTGTTCTTTCACCTGAAAGAAAAGGGAAGGACTAAATTAAGTTTCACTCTTGTCTGGATTGAGCTGTTTTGTCCCTGAAACACCCGTGGGAATTTTGTGGATGTGCTCCCTGCCTGCTGGGTGCCACTGGGGGACAGTGTGCTGTGCATGTTAAAACCCCTCTCTGTTACAATCTGGAGTTCTGCATTTCTGAATTTAGTTTAGAATTATTTTAGAGGGCTGAAGAGATCTTGTCTTTCAGTTACTTGACAAATACTGTAATAAAAAAAATCACATTTCTCTGATGCTCCAGCTGACCCTTCCCACGTGCTCTGCCCTGTGGCCCCTGTTCCCAGTTTTGTTTTCTGGGAAGGGAGCAAAGGGCTGCTCTTCCACTGGCTCTGCCCGTGGTATTTATTGCCACAGTTGAAACAGATGAGTACAAATATTTATTTCTGCCTCCTGCCCAAATTAGGACAGTGATCTTACCTGTAATCCATCAGGTTAAAGCATTTGGAGGGTCATGAAAACACAAAGGCTCTGAGTTTCACCGTGCCTCTGCTAATGTCAAATCTTCATCGGAATTGACTTCCCAGGACAAAGGAGCTGTCAGATGAATGCTGATGCTCCATTAATGACAGGGTAGGGTGACCCACCCCGTTGTGTCAGCATTGTTGCTGAGGGAAACACGGAGACAAACCCATAATCACCTTTCCTGCATCTCTCCCGCTAACACCTAATTTAAGTATATCTTTGTCTGCTGATTGATCACAGGATTTTTTTTCACGGCACACATTATCCTGCTAGCTGAGTGCTTCACATTCTCGCTATTCATTGAAGTTTCCACATGATCCTGGTCTCAGCAGAACAGGAGGTAAATTGGGGCTGCAAAGATAATGTCTCCACAGTCCCCATTCTCACCTTCCCAAGAGGACAGGGAAGTATTGGGGAATCAGCAGGACCTGATCTTCCAAATCACCCTGGCAGTTCTGAAAAAGCCCAGCCACATCTTTGCTCCCTAAAATGTGATGGGAAAAGGAGGGGGAAATGGCATTTCAGTCAGACTTCACCTGAAATGACAGAACAAGGGGGAATGGCTTCCCACTGACAGAGGACAGGGTTAGAGTGGATATGAGGAAGAAATTCTTAACTGTGAGGGTGGTGAGGCCCTGGCACAGAGAAGCTGTGGCTGCCCCTGGATCCCTGGAAGTGTCCAAGGCCACGCTGGACAGGGCTTGGAGCAGTCTGGGATAGTGGAAGGTGTCCCTGCCATGGCAGAGGGGGGAATGAGATGGTCCCTAGGGTCTCTTCCAGCCCAAAGCAGTCAGTGACTCTGAAACTGCTCCTGAGTGGGGACCTCTGGAGTGGAGACCACCATAAATCAGAGGCATTTTGCAGGAAAACTAAGTGATCACCGCACATCATCACTACTGACTCTGTCTACCATGAAAGGGAGCACTTCACACATAGTTTGCAGTGGAGAACGTGTTAAAATAGGAGGGTGAACCACAGTTAATTTTTTGTCAAGGTTTATAGATTGACTGGTGAAGTGAGAGTGGGGTCAGCTTGGAAATGGCTGCAGCACATCAACCTTTCTTGAATGTGTGACTTTTAATGGTTTAATCCACTCTTCAGTCACATGCACCAACCTCAGGCAGGTGGGAGATGCACAACAGTTTGTCTCTCTCACACCGTTCATCATCAAGGAGAAAGCACCCCAAACTTGCACTGAACCCAAAAGATTTTATGTTTAGCAGAGATCCTGAACCTCCTGGGTAATCTGTCTTGGATAAGAAAGCAGAACCCAAAACATGTTCAAAGTTTTGGGTCCTTTGCAGCGAGAGCTCATCGTTGAGGCTGATACCTGCTCATGCAGAGCTGGCTGCTGACGTCTTCCCAATAAACATTTAAACACAGGCTGAGCACACACAGATCCGTGGACTGCTGTAATTCATTAAACAAATGTTGGGTTTAATAGCCCCGTGTCCAAAGCTGGTGCCATGGATGCGCTCAGCTGTGAAATATGCTGTGGAAGTCATTCGTTTGCAAAGGGGTCTAGAAATCTGCTTTCTATTAACATAAAATGGGTTTACTGCAGAAAAATCTCTGGGATCACATTTTTCTCTCAATTATCCCTTCTCAGTGGGATTCCTTGAGGTTTGTGCCGGGTAACTGAGATGTGTCTAAGCTGGGGGGTTTGGAGCTGAGGTTTGTTTTGATCCATTAAGCTTGTATCTCGCCACAGTGATGTAATTCCCCCAGTCTGAGACACTTTATAAACATTAATGGGTTTGTTTTCATGGTCCCCAGGGATGTGCAGCACAGGAAGGTCGCCAAGACCATTTTACCCACACAGAAAAAGAGATGGGGAAATGTGGCAAGGGGAGAAACAGAACATTCACTCAAATTTTTAACCTGTCCATCCTTAGCTCTTTTTAATTCAGTTTCAATAACTTATAAATTAGTAACTATAACTTAATTATGCATTTTAATAACTTAAAGTTATTAGTTTTAATAACTAATAAGTTACTACAGCAGTACCACATCAGCAAGGTTTGCATAAAGATGCTGCTGAGGAAGCTGAGGAATGAAAGAGTTGGTGCTCCATATTTTATGAGTGAGAGAGGGGGTAAAATGCAGTTATAAATACACCTTTGCAGAGGGAAAAAAAAATAGTAGATATTAACAACTGCTGTAGCTTTAGTGGGAATTATTTAGTGGAGATGTGCTGGAAGAGACTGTGGAATGTGGGCCATGCTGTGCTTTTCCTGGGGATTGCTGCTGAAGTTGCTGGCCTCTTGGACTGGATTTTCTTGGGGATAAACAGCCATACAGATGCCCCTGGTGATATTTGGAAGGGGCCAATTGGAAGCTGGCCCTGAAGCATGCCAGGGCACAACAAACCTGAGGCACAGATCAAAAATCCCACTTTGGAGATCTTTTTCCCATCACAGAGGGTCCATTTTTGAGGATGTACTGGTGATACTCACAGCTCTTTCAGCTGGGAATTGTTCCTGCAAACACAGATACATGGAGCAGATGAGAAATTAATGTAAATATACAGACAGAAGGCAATTTTTTTGGAGGAAGTGAGGCAGAGGCAGATAAAAAGCGATCAGCAGAATTTACATAAGCCTTCCCCATCACAGAGGTCATCATTCTGCAGGATGACACATGGAAATTCATTTTTATTAAATTCTGGATGATTATTTAATTGGAAAAAGAAGGATTTAATTGAATCAAGTCAAAGGGCCCTATTAGATTACGTTCAACCTTAACACAGAAGGCTTTTCCCATTTAGTTAAACTGGTTCCTTTGCATATTGTACATATTAAATATAAAAAGTGGTAATCTGAATAGCAAATTAAAGGGTTTGGAAGGCCTGAATGGTACTCATGTGCTTCTCAACCCTTTTTCATCTTCTAAACCTTCATATATTCTTTACTGTACTCCTTAGGTTGTATCAAGAGCAAAGATGAAGGGCGGAACTCTCAAATCTTCCTCTATCCATGTTTATTCCATTTCACACTCTTGAGGAATAGCCTGCCTGGATGTGATGGCACTACCAGAACACATTGCCCAAAACTGAGGGTGTTTTCCAGATTTTCAAGGCTCCCCTTGGAGCACCTGAACAGATGCTGAGTGTAATAAGGTTGAATGAAGATTTGTGACTTACTGGCATTGACTCAGGTTTCCCTTGTGTCCTTAGGAAATATTCCCAATCCCTTTGTGCCTCATCTATGCGGCCAGGAACTCCCATCCCTCTGGGACACAGACTCCTTGCAGAGCTGTCGACTTCCTGGTAAAAGCTGGAATAAATAATTTTTTTTTTTAAAAAAATCATCAAAGTAATTTTGGGAAATAATATATTTCTAATTTTGTGTCTTCAATTAGCTTTTAATTTCAATTTTTTCTTAATTTAAAACTAAAAGGAGTAAGGGATGGAAGCACAATTCATTTCCTAAAGTTTCATTTCATCGCAATGTTGAGGTTTCCAGCAAAGGCTTGGCCTTCTGACTGGGAGCTGGCACACCCCAGTTGGGTTGGGAATGCCCCATCCTTGTGCCTTTCCTCTGGCTGATATTGCTGGATTGCTGGGACACTCTGTGCTCCTTCCAGGAAGAAGCTCAGAGAAATCAAATTCTGCTCTGAGAGACTGAAATCAGTTTTAATGGATCCAGCTGTTACCCAGTAAGGATAGAGGAGGCATGGGAAAGGGGAGAAAATCTTCCAAGATATCTTCAGGGGATTTCAGGAAGACTTGAAAGTAGTAAGGAGAGTTTTTAGAGTGAGGTTTTTAACTTACCCATGAGGCCACAGCCAACTTTAGGACACATTTTTTAAGTAACCACGTGCTAATGGAGAAATTCTCTTTGTCAGTAAATTTTAAAAATTCCAGTTCTGACAGTGCAGCAACTCAACCAGTCTATTATTAAAGTTAGATTGAGTAAGAAACATCATTTGGAATTTGCCTTAGCAGCTAAATGGGTTCTTGGAAGGCTCAAATCAGCTTTAACCTGATTTTTTTTATGATAAAAAAAAAAAAAAGTGCCAATACTTTAAAGCCAAGTTCCTTTTTGCTGAAGTTTTACTTTCATTCATTGCAATGAGTAAGTTTTGCATATACGGTACTGGGATTGCACACTCAGGTTATCTGGTTACATACATAATTCTCCCATTTGCAAACACAGTTTGCAGCACATACTCATGCAAATTAGGTATGAAACTGGGCATTTATCTTGATTAGAATTCAGTTGCTTT
Source organism: Pyrgilauda ruficollis (assembly GCF_017590135.1). Classification (NCBI taxonomy): domain Eukaryota; kingdom Metazoa; phylum Chordata; class Aves; order Passeriformes; family Passeridae; genus Pyrgilauda; species Pyrgilauda ruficollis. The sequence goes on along the minus strand of NW_024525378.1, from coordinate 5,787,050 downwards.
ATATACTTACAGAACTTCATCTCATTCAGGGATGGCTGTAGAGATGATGGAGAAAGAATTTCAAAAATTGCACTTATTCTCCTTGTGGGTTGTTTGTTGGCCCTCTGGGAATTCATTAAGGAAAACAGACCTTTCCACTGATATTCTGAGTGCCCTGGTCCAGCACCCAGCTTGGGTTGCAGACACTGCTGGAAACTGTCAGAAATAAGTGTCCCTTGCAAAAGCCACTGTACCATTTCATGGAATAAATGGAATGGGATATATATGGAACATAAATGGAATAAATGCTAAATTATCTCTGTTTTACAATATCCAGATGGATTGATCCAGATGGATGTAAGGACTAGATGCCACTTGGCAAGGACTCAGTCCCTTTGACTCTTGGAGAGCTGGTTGTACCCAGCATCCAGATCAGGCCTGAGGTTTTGGGGGATCCAGGCTGCTCTTGTTGATGTTTCTCAGCAGACTGACACAGCAGATTTACCCCATTTCTGTCCCCAAAAGCTGCCTGGGGACTCTGCACACCAAACCCCGTGCTCCTGCAGAGCCCACATCCCTGGGTGTGTGGGATGGTGATGTGCTCCTGCTTCACCTCAGGTCCAGCCTCTCCTGGAGCCATCCCTGCAGCTCTCAAGAACAGCAACCCTTTTCTATCCTTTTTACTGCATTTTGAATCAGGGCTCTGCAGTGCCAGTGCTGCACAAGGACACCCTGAAGTTCAAAGTACTGCCCCAAATTCTCAGCTTGTTCAGCCAAAAGCCTGAATTTAGACAAATATCAGAGGGTTTAGCAAATTGTGCTGGGCTGTTTCTCCCTCTTTAGTCATGATTTTCTCTGACTTTCCCCTTAACAAGAGTCCTTGCTCACTGTCCTGGCTCCTTGCTGTGCTTCCCACATCACTCCTGTTTCTGTGAGGCTCCCACCCCACTGCCATGGGGCTCCTGCCCAGTTCCTAAACCCATTTGTGAACTTTTCCAGGTACAGGTGGCTCAGGTGACAACTCACAGCCTGCAGATTTGGGATGCAAGGATGGAGTGGGTTGGTATAGCCACGTGAGCCATGGTCTCCAAAGCATCCCTGTCTATGGGGCTTGGAGCAACCTAATGTGGTGGAAGGTGTCCCTGCCCATGGCAGGGTGAGACGATCTTTAAGGTCCTTTCCAACACAAATCACTCTGTGATTCTATAATTTCACTTCAGTGAGGATGAAGCCATCTGCACGGCTGCCACGGGCAGGGTGGCAGCTCTGCAGGCTTGCTGCAGCCCTGGCAAACACACAAGTGGATCCCTCTGAGGGATGGATAAGGCACAGGGAAACATCCGCGCTCCCTCTAGCAGTCGCCAGCGAATGGATGATACCAATAATTCTCGATTTTTCACCCTGGGTTCGTGCCACGTGAACCGCCACCGTAAGAGCTTTTGCACTAGTACTGCTGCAGTGGTGACAGCGCTCAGGTGGCTCTTTCCCCCCGCCCCAAAATCCCTCCAGGGGGATTTTTGGAGCCCGCTTTCCTCCACCTGCTGCAGGCAGCTGCTGGGCACGGCCACGCTCAGGGCGAACCGGAGCGCGGTTAGCAGAGCGGTTCTGCACTCGTGGCATTGTGAGCTCACCGCGGGCACTGCCGCAGCCCCGCAGCACCCCTGAACTTCCCGGGGGGCTGCGGGGGGGTCTCGCTCCCAGCGCGGCGCGGGCACCGCAGGCTCCCCCGGCCCGCCCGCCCCGCACGGGAGGGACCCGCCCCGCCGCAGCCGCGCACCCACCGCGGATGCCCTCGGCCGAGCTGCCATCGCCTCTGTCGCGGCCCTGCCCGGGCTGCCGGGGGGAGCAACAGGTAGGGGGTACCCCTACCCCCCCACAACCTGTTTCCCCCCTCTGCAGAGACCCCCCCCCGCTTTCCTCTGCACACCCCCCTGCAGAGCCCCTCTGCGCTCCCCTTGCACAGNCCTGCCCGCCCCCCCCCGCCGCTCCCTCTCTCACCTCTCTCTCTCTCCTCCTCTTCCTCCCTCCCCCCAGGCCAAAATCCTGCACATGATGGACGACAACAAGCAGCTGGCGCTGCGCATCGACGGGGCGCTGCAGGCGGCGGGCCAGGAGGTGACGGCGCTGCGCGCCGAGCTGGCGGCCACCGGCCGGCGCCTGGCCGAGCTGGGCAGCGACCCGGCCATGGAGCACGGCCCGCACGGCGCGCAAGGTGGGTCCCGCCGCGGGCAGGGGGCGAGGGGGCTCCGGCCGGCCAGAGGGGGTCCCTCCCGGCCGCCGCCTCCGCTCGGTGTTATTGTCCATTGTTTGTTTTTGGGGGTGCCCGGCGCGTCCCGTCGGGCCGTGGTTGCGGGTTCCCCGCTGCGTTCGGAGCTGGGTCCTTCCCTGCTGCGGCGGCTCGCTCGGCTCCAGCAGCCCCGGCACGAGGAGGGACCCCCCGCCCCAAATACTCACGGCTCCCCGCATCCTCCCGCCGCCGCCACCACCGTCACCACCCCCTCCGTTCACATCCCCTCGCCGCACCGCGCCCCGAGGTCCCCCCGGCCGGCTCTCCCCGGTAATCCCGCGCCCTCAGCCGGTTTCGTAATTCGGTAGGAAAGGGCAGATGTTACCGCCGCGATCCGCGATCCGCGCTCCGGCCCCCACGGAGCCCCGGCCCCGCCGCTCCCCCGCTGCCCCCGGCCCGGGCTCGGTCCGCGGGGCTCGGTCCGGCCCAGGCTCGGTCCGGCCCAGGCTCGGTCCGCGGGGCTCGGTCCGCGCACGGCGCCCGGAGCCCACCCGAGCACCGGCACCCCCGGCACGGGTGGGCTCGGACAGCCCCCGTGCCAGGCACACACCCCCTCTGCCCCCCGCATCCCTGAAAAGTTGTCTCCGTGCCTCGGGGCCGAGCGTGGAAAGCGGGGTGCAGGGGGAGCGGGAAGAGACTTTGTGTGGTGGTTAAGGAACTGAGCCCGAATCGCTCCTGTAGTACTCGCGGTGCTCTCGCCAGGCTGAAATTCAGTTTCCTGCTCGTCAAAGTGTGTTGCCATCGCTGATACGTTTTTATTTGAATGCTTTTGTATTTTAGGGTTTCTATTTCCCAAATAATTACAGGCTTGCATGACAGTTTACCCCGAGCAGCCTTGATGTCAGAACAAAAATAGTGCGAGCCCTCCCCTTTCCCGATAACTGAATTTACACCTGTGTGATAAAAACGTCAGTAGCTGTTATTTACTCGTTACTTATTTACTGTATCTCTTGGTAGGGTGGTTCGGCGCTATTTTAAATAACAGTGAAGCTCTTTAAGGTAGCATAGCGTTTGGCGGGGCATAGTTGCTGCCGGCAGGATGTAATAATGGAATTACAGAATCACAGAACACTTTGGGTTGTAAAGGATCGTAAAGATCATCTTGTTTCAACCCCCCTGCCATGGCTGGAACTGATTGGATTGCATGCCGGTGTGCTGTTGTTCGTGGCAAACTGATTTAGAGGGATTAATTAGTGGTTTTATTCCATCCAGCTTGTGTTTCACTGTTTTGGTAGTGGGGGTGTGGGGTGTGAATTCCACTCACCCAGCTGAGCTTCCAGGTGGCTGCGGGGATGTAGGAAGTGAAGTTACCTGTGTGGCCAGGGATTTTCTGAAATGCTGTGCAGAGGCTGGGATAATCTCAGCCACCCTCTGCTGTACACCACAGCCAGGCTACCGAGGCTCTTGCTTTTATAAAAATCTGCTGAAAGGGCAGAAGGAGGATGCCAGCCTCCATCCTCCCCTGTGGAGCAGGGGCATCAGGAATGCAGATGGTGACACGATGTACAGGGCATGCATGTGGAAATGCAGGCTTGCAGCCAGGAAAGCAGGTAAAACCCTTCAGCTGCTCGTGCTCACACTGATTCCTGTGTGCGTGTTCAGTGTTTGGTTTCGTTTCCTCTCCAGGACACTTCTGGGGAGATGCACGTTTCTGCTGCGTGTCCTGGCAAGGGACAGGGGGGTGTGTTCTCTGAGGATAGGGCTTTTTTGTTTTCCTCAGAGGTTTTCTAATCTGTTGAGTGATGAAAAATACTCCTCTTTGTGTTCCTTTACTATCAGCATGCTGGAAAACAGTTGGTGCCTGTAAAGGTGCCAAAGAAATGTGCTCTGTTCCTCAAAGCCTGCGTGTTTCTGCTTATAACTCTGATTACATGTGCTTTGGAGTTGTGGGGTCCCTGTGATAGAGGGGGGGAAGGGTGGCCCCACCCTCAGCTGGGTGGGAGAGTGGTACCTGCAGTTGAAGCTGCTGGAGGGTTTGGTCCATCTTCCCACTCTGTAAGCTGAGAAATTTGGCTCAGCATGCTGATGACTAGGAGTTAGGAGAAAGGACGCTTCCGCAGCAAGGTGTGACACCGTGGCCTTGTGGCTCTGAATGAGTCTTTGTCTTTCCCCATGAATTTAACAAGCTGTTATTAACACTGTGATACATCCAGCCCTGTACCACTGCTGTTGTAACAGAAGTCAATCAGTTAAGTGTAAAATTGTATCTAAAAGAGTGTTTTGTCTGTCATGTTTAGGAAGGAAAGGGGGGAGAGTACTTGATCTCTGCAAAACCCACCGAGCAGATTCACTCTGCTTTGTGTTTCCTCCCTAAGTTTGGTACTATTGTTTATATGCTGCCATAAATGCTCTCCTACATCACTCTGTGTTTGTGTAGACAGGCCCAAGATATCTATAGTGAGCCATATGCTTTTCCTCAAGGATTTTGAGACGACATTCAGAAGGATGGGGTGAAAACAAGAATCTCTGAATAGCTCTGCTGTTGTGTGTCTCCTAAGTAGGAGGGCTGCCAAGCTGTTTGATTTATGCAAATATATTAAAGGCAGGCAGGAGGATGGGGAATAGGGTGGCAGCCTGCAAGTGCAGATTTGGGGGGTGCTGGTGGTGCTCGGGTGGCAGGTGGGTGTGGAGGGGAGTCTGCTTTGGTCCAGGAGGAAAAGCCTGTGGTGGAATCATCAGGTCCCTTTGCTTATAGAATCCCAGAATGGTTTGGTTTGGAAGAGACTTCAAAGATCACCCAGTTCCAACCCCCTGCCACAGGCAGGGACATCTTCCACTATCCCAGGGTGCCCCAATCCCCATCCAACCTGGCCTTGGACACTTCCAGGGGTCATGGGGCAGCCACAGCTGCTCTGGGCAGCCTGTGCCGGGGCCTGCCCACCCTGACAGGGGAGAATTCCTTCCGTGTGGTGGGAAGGAGCTCACGATCACAGTGCTGCAGGCAGCTGCTCCAGGTCAGTCCCAAGCTGTATGGAAGGAGGTGAATGTGTGTCTCTGTGCCACGCTCAGTTCGTAATTAATACTGAGTATGTCAGATGTGTTATTTGTGTAATTATGGTGCAGCTTGAGACAGCTGGAGGTAATAACTCTGCCCCTTTTGTGCACTCTGAGACTTTTTTTCTGCTACAATGTGCTATTTTTGCCATGACAAGGTATGTTTTGAGGGCCTCTTTTCCATAATTTTAATCAAAACTGAAAGAATTCTGCGAAGAGGGAGGGCAGGATGGTGGGTGTGCGTAGGTAGACAGGAATGGAACTTGTACATTGTTCCAGTCCTTAGTGTGAGTGTTAATCATTCAAACCTCTCAGCCCTGACAATCTCTTTTAACTGGTGAGTTTGCTGGGAGAAGTATTTTGGCTGCAGCCTCTGTCTAAACTTGGATGCAGATCAGGGTGGAAATCAATACTTCGTGTCCCCAGCTTTTAGCACAGCAATTACAGGCAGCACTCAGTAACATCTCTGCAGCTGTGTGTCAGCACCCTCGTGTTGGAATCCTTGTTTGAATTTGTATTGGTTGAATTGATTGTGAACAAGAGACGTGCCCAGTGGTCCAGGTGGGATGTTGGTAATGACAGAGGGATGCAGCAGAGCATTGCTGTGGTGGGTCCATGCTTAGCTGTGACCTCTGTCCATGCTGGCTGCACCTCTGGGATTTTGGCTTCGTGGCTTTGCCCAGCCTACACCTGTATTTTCAGCAGTTTGGTTTAAAGCAATATCTCTGTGGAAAACTGAAGTCTGGTGATGACTTGCCATGCTGCATCAGGTGTTTGGTCCGTTCAGCCTCGTGTTTTTGCTTTAGTCTCCTTCCCACATTAAATGGAAAACACCTTAATTAATTAATGTTGGTAAAGTGCTTGAAGATGTAACGCGCAATCAATGGCTAAGTGTTGTTAATAACACCTCGCTCAGTGTTTGGCTTATCTCATTTCTGATTTCAGAGCGGCTCAGGCACACTGTGATCGTGTCTCCAGGCCCATGGCAGTGAGGATTGGTGGTGTTTGCCATGGATGCTGCCAAAATTCAGCTGGGGACCGGGCAGGAGCTGCATCCTGCCCCTGGAATAAAGGGCTGCTCCTTGCTGCACTGTTATCTCAGGCACGTGAAGAAAGATTTCAGTTGTATCTTGGGATGTGGTGATGCCAAGGGGCTAGGAGGACCTTTCTGCTCACAACAGCCTAAAATAGAGTTTTTTCTTTTTCTCTTTGATCTCAGTATCCTTTCATAGCTACAATGCAAAGACTTTGACTTTTGCCCGGGAGGCAATCAGTTACCTCTGTGCTGTTGCTATTTTGTGAGTAATCATCTCTGGCTGTTGAAAATGTACCATTTTCATCTCTTCAGAAATCTTCCCTGCTATTTGTTCTTCCAGAGCTGGAGAGCTGATACTGTAAAGAAGCCTGAGGAATTTGGATACTGCTGCCCAGTTGGGTATTGGGAGCATTTTTGTACCACGCTTATCACAAGATCAAGGTCTTGCTGTACTATTACTCCTTCTAATAATTTCCTACTTTGTTTCCCTTTGTCCTGTGTAGTTCAGGGAGCAACTCGTTTCATGCTCTAAAACAATTGCCTGTCCTGGGAAATAAATCTGTGCTTAGCAATGTTCCCATGGTTGCTTTAGACACAGGGAACTGCCTGCTGATAACACTCCAGGTCCCTGCTATATCTTAGTCTTTGAAGATGTTAATTTAAGTATCTTTTCTGGAGCTTTCCTATTCAAAAGCCTCATCTGGCATGGTTAGCATAATATTTAGATTATCATTGCTCTAGGCTTTGTCCAGGGGAGTTAAAATGAAGCTTCTAAGGATGAGTAAGCTCAAATAAACTGAAGTTGAAGAAGGACTTAATCCAGGGCTTTTGACTCACCAGTTTGAAATATAACCATGAAAATGGTGTTCGATTTGCAGGTGGGCAGAGGGACATAGAAACAAGTCCCAGTCTTAAGCTGGGGAAGATTAGATATGATTTTGTGGGTTGTGTTCAGGCCCTCTCAGATATTCACTGGTGGGGCTGGGTGTCATCCAAGAGGACAGTCTGTCCTCTCATTACTTATTCTTTTCCTTCCAGATATGTCAGTGGACTTGGTGTTCTCTGTCCCTGGGGCTGAATATGGAATTCTCTGAGATGCCAAAAGAGGCTTTACAGCCTTGGGCAGGAGCTCCTGGCCCAGCCTTGGGGTGCAAACACCTTTCCTTGAGCGGTCCCTACTCTGTGCTTCAAGTACCTCACTGTACACCACGCACTGAGCCCCAGCACTAGCACAATGTAGAGCAAAACTTCAGTCTCCAGCTTGTCAAAATTCAATCCTCAGGATTTCTCCTTGCCAGCAAAGCGTGAGATCAGTGCTCTGCTCCTGACGCAGCATCTGCAGAACCCTGTGCTCATAACACAGCAGGCAGGGCAGGGCAGCAGCTACAGGGAAAACCCCAGGGAATCAGTCACCCAGAGGGCTCATTTTTCAGGATACATCCTCACCTGTGGGATGCTGAAGGCTCAAGAGGTTGCTTCTTGTTGCTTTGCAATCTCTTCCTGCTTTTCATTTCTGTGTTGTTTTACTTGAGCCTTTATGGGGGATGTGTTTGGATATTGAGATGGATTTTGGGGAACCTCCAGCTAGATTGTTTTGGTGTTTGGAAATGTGTCTTGTGGTAGCAGAAGATGGGATGGGTTTAGGGTTTTTTTAAGGAAAAAGAAGCAGTCCCACCAGAATATGGAAGTGGTATAAATGCTTTTGAAAGCTTTGAAGCCTTTTCTGTAGTCAGTTTGTCTGCAGGAGTTGCAAAGGTGAGGGAAGAATCTCTTCCCGAGGTTTTCCTTCTGCACCCGTGCCAAGGGGGGTAGCTGGAGGCTTGGAGATGTGATGGTGAGGGTTTGGAGGTGTCTCCCCTGAGCAATGGGTTGAGTGATGGGAATGGGTTGAGATCTGAGGGGACCTGAGGTGGCAGAGGCTCGCCAGGAGGATAATGCATCCCTGCAGAACAACTGGTCATGATTGAGCGTGACACTGGCTGGAGGCCATGGCTCCCAGGGGTATACTATACCCCTCAGCCCAGCTCTAGCTTCCATAATCTGATAAATTACTGATTCCCTAATCCTGTTAGTGCTCTTCTTCCCCAGATCCCTGCAAGGAGCTCTGGGATGGGGACAGAGCTGACCACAGGTGATGCAGGCTGGCTGTGTCCCACCCAGACTCGGTGTGGGTGGCTGTGGTCAGGTTTCTGGTTTTCAGCTGGGCTTGATAAAGTGATGTGTCTGTGTCTGAAAATTGCTGAACTGCAAAGACCTCTGCCTTGGCGTGCAAGAGATGAGCTGCAGCAGAGAAATGTTTTTGCACAGAGCAATTAGCAAGAAATGGGTTTTTGTCATGAGGATTTCTGACACTTGCTTGGTGGGAGAGCTGCATGGGCAGGGCCATGTTTGCACAGAGAAATGGAAAAATCTCTTTTGCTGCTGCTTCTCAGGTATGTGATCAGCCACAGATGTTAAATATATGAGGCTAGAATTTGCTTTCAGATCACTTGGACGATGGGAAAGGAGCAGAGGTGCCTACAGAAAGGTGAAGGGGAGCATGGTGGCACCTGGATCTCCTGTGGGCTCAGAGACTTAGGAGTTTGGGAGAGGATCAGCCTTACCATTGAAGAAGGAAGAGGGACTGAGTGATGCTCTGCTATCATGTGGTCCAGGTCTGGGCTCATCACAGTCTTGGAGAATCATCCTTGTCCCTTGCTGCTTCTGCAAATGTTTTTTCTGGAGGGAGCATCTCTTCTGAGGGCATCCATAAATCCATTTCTCATACTTTTTGGTCCTTACAGAGTCATTCTGGCTCATGTCTTTTCATGCCACTTCTTCCTCTAAATCAAGGTTTCACAGATTTTAGAGGCTGTATCTGGGAACTGAGCCTTTGGGTTTATCTGACAGGGAGCTGATGTGTCACAGCCTTTCCTGCTGCTGTCCTGTGCCATCTCTTCTTTGTTGTCTCACTTTGCTGGGTGGCACCTGAGGGAGAATTCCAAACCTTTCCATCACCACCTTTCTCATAGAAAGCGTGTTGTCCCTCAGTGAGGAGTTAAATCACCTTTCTGCAGCAAGTAGCATCTATTGGAGGTGGGGGAAGTTGTTGTTTGGTGTAAATATGTGGGATGTAAAGAAAATAAGGGAGTACAATGATGTCCTGATGCCTATCTGCAGGTTTTTCTGACTCTTTTTTGCAGCAGCAATGAAACCTGGAGAGCTGACGTGGGAAATAGTTTTTTGCAGAAAAGGTGAAACAGAGCTTGTACCTCTGCTCCAGCAGATTGAGGCCCATGTTTGAAACTGAGAACCTGAAACTTGAATCTTTTGAGTTTCCTTTGCCTTTTAATTCTTATCAAATCATAGTGTTTGCAGAAGTGGACTCTCATTACTCTTTCATTTCAGCCAGAACATGAATGTGCTAACTATTCCCTCAGTCACTGTACAGCTGGGGAGCTCTCCAGTGGTGAGTGCCTGTGAGTGTGCACAGCACAGAGATGATGGAGGATGAAGGCTGGCAGTGCACCCACACTGCTCCAGCCTGTTGCCTTTAACTAAACTGTCCACCATCCTTCTTGGAAATTCACTGGGAAAAGCAGCATAGGATCAATGTTGGTCATCATCAGCTGAGGGGGATCCCAGTACTGGGACTGGGCAGCAGCCATGCCATGGCTAATTCCCCAATAACAGCTTGCTTGCTTCTTTTAACAGGAGAATATCCCAAAATGCTTAGCTTTGGCTTTGTCTGCTTTTTCAGATGTGCACAGGAGTATCTCATAAACTTAAGGGCTGAGTTAAAAGGTATTTGTAAGATTCTGCTTTTGGTTCTTGACTGGTTTGAGTGGTCTCTGCCCTCCCATCATAAAATGGTATTTTTTTTCAGGATGTCTCCAAGTGTTGTAAGATATGGTTGTGGGTCGAAATTTGCTGCAGGCACACAAGCACAGGAAGTGTTTGCCTGTTTTCCAGGGAGATTTGCTCTATTAGGGCTGGAAAGCAAAGCAAATTGATTTGAGGAATAGATTTGAGGATCTTATTTTTGATGCTAAAGATTTAGATGTTCTAGATGCTCTTTTAAGCTGCAGAAGGGGAAAAATAACATGCTAGAAGAAAGCTGGAGGACTGCTGTAAAGGTTTTAGTGGACCATACTGGGATTTTCAGTAGGAAAATCCCTAAATGCAGCTGCATGTGGAAGAGCAGCTGCCCTCTGATGTGGGAGGCAGGAGGGCACAGGCAGGGCTGTCCAGTGCTGCTGAAGGAGACCCTGAGGGATCTGTTCCCATCTTGGAGCCCTGTCCCTCTGCAGTGTTTCACTGGAGTGACTCCTCAGCAAGGGTGTGAGGATGAGCAGAGCCCAGCTCAGAGTTATTTGCTAGGCTTTTGATTCTCCCTTGGAGCTGAACAACGTCTTTGTGTGATTTGGTATAACAGCAGCACATTCAGAAAACAGATTCCTCATCCTGTGATGGTAAAATATTCTCTCTCTGTGTGTTCATCATTGTTTGTTCTAGCCTTAAATGCACCCAATTATTTGCTTTTATGTTCATCAATTATTATGTTATCTGCTCCAGCAAAACCTGTTGTTTTATCCACCGCAGATTCTTAACATTAATTCCTTGACCTTTTATATCCCCTACAGTATATCCAGAGCTGCTAAATGGCTTTGCCCAAATTTATTTTTTTTTCTGCCGAAGTGATGGCTCAGGCAGGAGCGGGGGAACCATTTCAGGTGTGCTCCCCACCACATTTGCATCGTGTAATTGAATCTGCAAAGATCGTTTTTGTCATCCCTGGGAAGGGAGCTTGTTTTAAAGCCACACAGGGTTTGCTCAAATGAGCTTTAGTTTCCTGCATGATCTCGTTTCGTGGTCAAGAGAGGTCCAGAACTGACAGCTCAGGGTGAAAGGGCTGATTAATGGGGTTCTTAAATTTCCATGAAAAGCAGAGAGAGGTGCTGAGGGCAAAGCTGTGCAGCTCCTGTGGTGGGGGGGGAGCTTTATGTTTTCAAAGCTCATAGTGAAACCACAGAAAGGCCACATATTTAGTGAAAAAGCTGTATTTAATATCAAAAACTTCTGGTTTGGGGTAGCACGTTGTAATATAAGCAGAAACTTTGCAAGATTTATTCACTAGAAGGTGCCCAGGCAGTTGTGTTGGCTTCCAGATGGACTCCTGCAAGGCCCCGGTGATGCTGCTGTGCATGATGCTTTTGGTGAGTTGTTGCAGCTGCTGGGTGAGGCAGAACTGGGACTGGGAACAGAGGAGCTGGGTGGATTGTCAGCAGCTGGTCCCAAGGGTCCCCTTGTGGGCATGTCCCCAGCGCTGTCTGCCCCAGTTTAGGAGCTGCTGAGTGCACAGGCATGAAAGGGAGAGAACGGGGTGAGCAGGGCGTGCTGGAACAGGGCTTACGAGCTGCCACCTTGCCCTGCTTGCCCATGTTCTCATGCCCTTGTCATTGCCTGGCTTGGCTCCAGCTCTGGGACTCGCTCACACCCCCAGAAGTTGCTCACAAGCTGCTGGAGCCTTGCTGGAGTTGTGTGAAGGTCTGCAATGGCCGTGGCTCCCAGGATGACAGCAGCTGCCACAGGTGCTCCGAGAGTGACACTGACAACAATCTGCTGTTCCTTCTCAAAGAAAGCACTTTGCGTTTTGCCACCTTTGCAGAGGTCCTTTTTATGTGCTTTTCCTCCTTGGACATGCATCATTTCCAGTGTATTTGGGTAAATGATGTAATTTAACACATCTCCCATGCCCTGCTTATCGCTGTCATTTCTGAGTGCACTCATTAGGGAGCAGTTTGATTTTGGGCGTAATTCCTCTGACAGGCACATTTACTGAACATCTTTGATTCAGCATTTCACGTGTGGCAGGATTAATGGAAAGCACTTTACTAAAGAGGTTTGAATACCTTGTAGGTTCCTTGAAGATTTTTTTTTTCATTTAAATGGAATTGTATTATCTTGGGCTGGGTTTTTTTTTTTGGTGCTGTTGTGGCTTGTGGACTGAAGTGTTTCCTCTGCTGCCAGGGTTGGATTGCCATGGACTGGGGTGACTGTAGGTCCTGGAAACAGGATGCAAAATCTGGATGTATGATTACAATTATATTTGTTTTATTTTGGTTGGGGAAACATGCATAAAAAAAGCTATGAGAGCTCTACCTGTTAATTAGCGTGACAATACTGTGGTAAGGACCACTTTGCAGGATTAAAACCCCATATTCAGATAAGCATTAACTGTGCTTGTTGGCAGATGAACAATGCAGATAATAGCAGAGGAGCAGAGCTGGCTGGGCTGTCAGTGACAGCCTGTCCATACTGTGATGTCAGCACAGGTGCCTTTGACCTCATCACGATGTTCAGTCAAACCTGGCTTTGCACAGACACATTTCCCAGTGGATTGGAATATTGTACAGGGAGAAATCAAGTAAATCCTTCATGGTGAGACTCTTTAAGTGTAGCCTTAGGAGCAGTAAAAGCAATATTTACACCTGTGAGATGTAAATTTTCAGGCTGTGCCTATTTTAGGGCCCTTATCAACCTTCTGATACACCTGGTTTTTGGGCATGTGGGATTTGGTGCTGCTGCTGAGGTTTCTTTAATTTTGAAGGGTTGTTTCCATCCTTTGGTACCATCTTTACCCCAGAGGTGGCTCAGGGTTAGGATTAAGAGAATTTGGTGTGAGGAAACTGTGGGAACATGTGTGACCTCATCCAGTTCTTTGCTGCTTTGCTTTTCCATTTCTTAGTGGGTCAAGCCTGCGAGGCTGGAGAGGCCCCTTTGGGGGAGGCTGCAGGGACCTGTCCCTTGTCAAGACACAAATAAGGGGCTTTGGCTGTCGGGTTGGGATTCCTGCTGCAAGAACCTGCCCAGTGTCACCTCAGCTGGGTGCTGGAAGTCACCCAGATACTTTCAAAACTGCTGGTGTTGGATCCTCCAGTGTGTTCCAAGCTGGGAGCAGCTGAACTTTTGGATTCTCTCAAAGGAAGAAAATTATCCAGGCCTTGAAGACTTGCTGTGATTTATTCCGGTTCCTTTTAGTTGCAGCTGTGCATAAGGACTCCAAATTGGGGGATATTTTGCTGAGCTGCAGTTTTTGTGAGGTAGCTCTCATTTGCTAATTCTTTTTTGGTTGTTTCTGCCGATGTAAGTACAAGCTTATTCTGCAGAGATGTTTTTCATCTTTGCTGGACTTGAATCAGCAAATGAGTGTTGATATCCTTGTGGCAATCTGGTGAGGAGAGGGGAAGCAGAAAAATGAAGTGATGTTCTGGAGATAATTTTGCTCATGTTTTTTTATATCAATGGCCAAACCAAGTACTTGTATCCTTATACTGTACTTATCAAACCAAGTGTCTTGAGTAAGAGGAGAGATGGATATTGTTGGCTTCAAGTTGATGGGTGTAGTGCTGGAAGTGACTGGTAGGAAGTTATTAAATATACTCTGGTTCCTTTGCAGTACTTTTTCAGCATATCTTAACTTTCTTTAAGTGTGTGTGCACAGTTTAGAGGGTAATACCATTAATTAGAACAACAGGAAAGACTAACGTAAGAGTATAACCCTCTTTAGTACCTTGGGTTTATCCCTGATTAGCAGAGCTGCTCTGATCTTATGGAAATCTGTGTACATGTCATTAGGAAAGTAGGATTAAGTGGGTAATTAGTAACACCAAAAAGTTTTCATCGTTGAAAATGAGTAAAAAATGGTAAGGAAAATAAACTTTGAATCTAGATAAAAACATGAAGTTTTTTCTTTATTCCAGTCTGCCAGAGAACAAGGGTGGGAAGAGGAGGCATGGGTTACCACAGATGTTATGTCTGAGGCTCAAAGTAAGCCGAGGAAGATGCCAGAGTATTGTCCTGGACAGTATACAGCCAATTCTTTCTGAATTTTGCCCAAAATTTTTCTGGCTACAGCCGAGGCCAGCGTGTGTGCTGCTGCAGCAGCTCTTGGCTCCCCGGAGAGAGGAGGGGCGTGCTGGAGAGTGGTGTCACTCCCAGGAGAGCTGTTCTGGGTGTTATTAAAAGTATTATCACGATGAGGTGCTGGTCAGGCGCTGAACTCCGGAGGCACGAGCACGGTGTCTGTGTGACAAGTGCTGCTGCCAGCAGAGAATCCTGATGAGGATCCTGCCGGGCTGGGATCTGCACACAGCAATTTCCTTCCTGCCTGTTTATTCAGGCAAGCCCGGGCTTGTTTTTGGTACTTATTTCACCTCTTGTAACCGATGGCTGGCAGGGAGGATCAGCTGCTTTGTGATGAAATCTCGAATGTACACATGTGTTTTATAGTTTTAGTTTTTGGGGGGCTTTTTGTGGGCTTGGTGTTGGGGTTTTTTTGTTTGGGTTTTTTGTTTGTTTGTTTTTGGTTTGGGTTTTTTTTTATGATGGAGAACAGCATAACCAGGTTTTTGCAGAGGATGGTACCTGTGCAGGAATTTTAATCTTTGCTCTTCAGCGTTTCTTTCAAGCTTATTTGCACAAAGGCGACACTTTTAACCTGTTGCACGGCTACCCCGTGCCTTTCCTCGCTCTCCTGCTGTGGAAACCAAGGTGGAAAACCGGCAGCTCCCATGGAAAACAGGGTGAATAACCAGGAGCTCCTGTGGAAAACCAGGAGCTCCTGTGGAAATGAAGGTGGAAAACGGGGAGCTCCCGTGGAATACAGGGTGGGAAACCGGGAGCTTCCATGGAAACCAAGGTGGATAACCGGGAGCTCCTGTGGAAACCAAGGTGGATAACTGGGAGCTCCTGTGGAAACCAAGGTGGAAAACCGGGAGCTCCTGTGGAAACCAAGGTGGAAAACCGGGAGCTCCCATGGAATACAGGGTGGAAAACCAGAGGCTCCCATGGAATATAAGGTGGATAACTGGGAGCTCCTGTGGACTATAAGGTGGATAACTGGGAGCTCCTGTGGAAACCACGGTGGATAACCGGGAGCTTCTGTGTGTGGTGCCTCAGACAGACACAAAGCAGCAAGGTCCTTATCAGCGCCTCGCCGATAAACCAGGGCACAAAAGCCTTGGCGGGGACCCACATCTCCTACTTATTTGGAGATTAAAAGCTCTTGAGGCTTTGGTTTGTTGTGAAAGTTAATTGCGAAGCCCGGGAAGCTTGGCAGGGCTCCCGCGGCGAGACTCGTCACGCCGGGGCCCTGGGGCAGGTGCGGGCCTGGTCCGGGCCTGGCCCGGGCCGGTCGGTGCGGGCTGGGCAGGGACCGGCTCCCCCCGAGGGCTTTTCCCTTCAGAGCCGGCAGCAGCGGATGCACGGTACTCGGGTGCTGCTCTGTCCCCACCGGCTGTGGGTGAGCTGGGCAGCGATCCCACCCCATCACCACAGTGTCCCCCGCTGGCTGCGTCGCCGCTCCAGGGTCATTCCGGCGGTGTTTGGGAAAGGCTGCCCTGCTGTGCTTGCGTCAAATCCCATCTGGCGGTGCCTGCAAGCGGGCTTGGTTCCTCAGGGGTGTTCCCAGAGCTGCTCCTTGCCCAGTGTCCCTCCCTGGCAGGCTCAGGGAGCCGCTGCTGCCAAGCCTTGGTGTCCCGGAGCATCCACTGCCACCTCCTTGGGGTTTTGGGGTTGGGACCTACACCCAGAGCCCTGATCTTTGAGGCCTCCAGGTGAGGAGGTGAGAGCTGCCGGTGTCTGAACCCGGCCTTGCTGTGTTCATTAGCATTTCCATCGGCTCACCATGGGAACCTTCCACACGCACCTTCTCCTCAGCCAGAGCCTGCTCAGCACAGTCCTGAGAGAAAGGCAGGAATAAAAGTCCGGCCACATGATTGCAGAGGGACAAGGTTCCTCGCTTTTATTTATTTATTCATTTTAAAGACACTTTCTCGTAGCTGCTGCCTGTGCAAAATCTTGCAGCAGGCAGCTGAGGGATCTGGTGGCCCACAGGTGGGTCTCAGGTGACAATGTCCATGCTGGACATCTCTAAAGGACACCGAGGCTCGCTGTGGTGGGGCTGGTTTGGACAGGCTGGTCCAAAGTGGACAGTAGCTATATGTTGTCTTGGGTTTTAGTTTTGATCACAACCTCATGGTACTTTTCTTTTGTTAATGATGTTGTTAATGCTGGGGCTGTGTGTGATGTGTATTGGGTAACCACATAGTGTTTGGGTTTTTTGTTTAATCAGAGAGCTCAGCCATAGAATCAGAGATTGGTTGGGGTTTTAAGGGACCTTAAAAAACACCCAATTCCAATCTCCTGCTGTGGGCAGGGATACAGCTTCCACTTGACCTGGCTGCTCCAAGCCCCATCCAGCCAATTCTCATGAGAGGGGGCAAAAGATCCCGAACAGCCTCAAGGACAACAAACAGAGCATTCCCTGTTCTAATCTCCATTCTTCATTTAAAATCAATAAAAATACTGCCCTGGTGGTATTTTTCTACCCAAGCTGTGGTGAAACAAAAGTAAATATTACTGACCTGCCAGCACAAATGAAAGGAGAATGAGAAGCAATGTATGAAACGGATTGTCATCCAGTTTTGTTTTTCTGTATTGGTCTTGTGGCATTTCTGTGGAAGAGGCCAGATACAAAGTTCTCTTGCATAATACATCACTGGAGTATGATTGTATCCGACTGTCACAGATGAGGACGCTATATTTATGTCTCAGTGAATTTCATCCCCCAGTTTGTGTGTCCTCTGACCTCTGGGGAATATCACAAATCCACTGTTATGGAGTACAATGGCACATTTGATTTATCAACTCCATTAATGATCTGGTTGAAGGGAGAAACAACACATTAATTAAATTCACAGCCAGTGATAAACGTGGTGTTGCAAACATCGGGCAGGACAGTGATTTAAGGTAGAAAGGTAGGCAAGGGATGGCAAACTGGGAGGGAAATGCCACCATGCTTGTGGCAGCTGGCAAAAAATGTGGAAATTCTTAGAATAAATGAGGATGTTGGATTGTCTGCAGTCTCCACTGATTGTGGCCAAAATCAGTGTTACTGTAGGTGCTGCAGACTTTCCCTGGTGTGCAGTGTGAAAGGGGCAGTGCTGGTTCAGGACAAATTAATAGCTGTAAAAAAACCCTAACCTACAGGTTGTCAGGCACTGAGTATTTTGGCTGTGCTCTGTTGATGGTATTAACATAAATTCAAGCTGACCTAAGTGCACTGGGATAAAAACAAACATTTACCCTTAGAAAATCCTCCGACTGAATGTGAATTTCACCGTTGGCTTTGGGCTGTTTCGTGTTTTGCATTTTTTTTCTGTGGGTTTTAGTAATGAAAACAAACCACTTGGCTTCACCTTGGCTTGGAGTTAACTTCTTCTTGCAGGCATTTTCTCTTTCCCATGCATTGACACACTCAATGGTAGAGCTGCAAGCAGGCAAGAAGTTGTTCATTTTCAGCTTGGATTGAAAATGCTTGTTTTCTAATATAGTGCAAAACGCCTGAATTAAAGGCTGACTCATTTCTCTGGAAGCATCTACACATCCAAGCATTCCTATGTGAGATTCTAAGTGCCCCACCAGTTCCAGGCTTTGGTGTGAGCAGCCACGTGCTCCAAATTAAATTAATGTATAGTGGTGTCTCAGCCCCTGCCCATGCATCATCCCCTCCCCTCTGCTCTTTGGGTTGTATTTCTGACCTTCTGAATTGTCTCCAGCTGAAACTCTCCCTTCAAAGTGAGCTCAGATGAAAAATATTTTTGTGTGAAGTGTTAACACATTCTTTTGAGGGAAAACCTCTTTTGAAAGGTGGAGCAAGCTAGAACATTAAATAAAAAATGCTTTCTTTTAATAAAGGTATCTGTTGATTACCTGTGAGGAGAAAAATACTGTAAACCCAGCTGTGAGTTACGGTGTATTGACCACTACAAGGGACAGTTTAACCAAAAGCCTCTTTTTCTTCACTTAAGTTGGTGCAGGTTATTGGAGGGACACATTTGGGGATGTGTTTACAAGGAATGGCATTAGTTATTGAGGCCTGAGCTAAATAAAATTAATTTTGAACAGGAAGTGAGTTACTCTGTCCTTGTCATAACCTCTAGTCCACATGAACAGCACTCCAGTTATTAAAAGGCAGTTTTAAACTAAAGAAGAATTTCATCATCTTTCTTCTGGGTTGGAAGGAGGATGTTATTTTAAAGATCAATGATCTTTGTTCAGGTGCTATTATACCATCTCAAAGACATGTAGATTTTGTGATTTCTTTTATTTATTTTAAAAATATTTTGCAATCAACAATTGGGTTTTTTGTTTTTGTTTTCTCTAAAGCTTTTTTGGTTTCTTTTTGTGCTACATCTTTTCTTCTGTGCTATACCTTGGGGTACAATTAGGAATGTGTTCTGCAGCTGAGTGGTGTCAGGACTGCAGCAAGCATTAAAGCCTTTGAAAGGTAAATATTGCAGAGGATGGAACAGCAGTAGTCCTGGTGAAAAGAAGAAAGCCAACAGCATTTTTGGGATTTATTCACCCCTTGGTGTTTGAAGACTGCAGAGGGAGGTTGAGGACTTGGAGAATCTTGCAGACTGTGGGCATATGTTGTAGAATCTCTGCAAAGATCACAGAATCCCAGAATGGTTTGGGTTGGAAGGAACCTGAAATCTCACCCCATTCCACTCTGCCATGGGCAGGGACACCTTCCACTGTCCCAGGCTGCTCCCAGCCCTGTCCAACCTGGCTCTGGACACTCAGGGATCCAGGGGCAGCCAGAGCTTCTCTGGGCACTCTGTGCCAGGGCCTGCCCACCCTGCCAGCCAAGAGTTCCTTCCCCATATCCCATCTGACCTGCCCTCTGTCAGGTTGGAGCCCCAGATCCGTGTGTTGTGTTGGTAATGATGGCAGGGTCAGTAAGCAAAGGGCTAAACGTGGTACCAGGGTGTGTTTCACCCAAAATATAAGCTGGAGTAGCCCTGGGGTGGGGAAATGCCTCATTGTCCATGGGAGCACCCATGGGATGAAGAGCTGGAGCAGGAGCACTGAGGGACAGGTTTAATGAGTGTCCCTCACCTCCCTCCCCACCTCGTGCTGTTTTATAGGGCAGGCGCTGAGTCTGGGTAATGTGCAGCACCAAGGGGCCTGGTGATATTAAAGGAAAGCTGATAATGCTTCCTGTGTTGAGTGCTTGGAGGCATCCCTCGTTCCCCTGGCTGTTATCTGTGCAGCATCCCTGTCCCCACCCCACCTCCTCCTAACCAAGCAATTACATGCACAGGGGTGGGCTCTCTCCCAGAAATGAGCCTCCCCAGGCTGGGGAATTTGTCCTGGACAAAGCAGCTCTCAGCAGCAAAGACAGTGTCTTATTATGAATTTTCAGCAGTTTTTTTTAAGGTGAGTTGCATTCACTGTCTTGTGATAGGCTTCAAAAGTTCCTGTTGTTTGATGTGTCAAAGGAGATCAGTCGCTATTTTGGAACATTAATTTATACAATTCAGATCACACTTGTAGGGTTTTTTTGTTTCCCAGCGTTTCTTGTTTTACTAATTGCAATTGTTTCACGTCCTCTAATCTATTATACTTTTTAATAAGGCATATAATTCATTATTTAGGTGGTAGTGTTCTGATAATTAGATGGGTTATTTTTGTCAGTGCTGATTAGTTGGTAAGTACAGATTAATATTTGAAGACTTGATGTGGTCTCTTGCTATTTGAGTTTCAAAGAGGTGATATGCCACTTGTTTCATGATATTCCCAACAACTTCATTCCTTCCAGCCTGAGGAAAGTGCTGACAAATTGTAAAGAGGCTTTGAAAGCCTTTGGATCTTGTTTCCCCTGTAAAACTCATATTAGAAAAACGCCAGCGAGTGTCAGCTGGGTGTGAGACACTGAAAGTGCAGCTCCCTGAGCAGACAGCAGCACCAGGTGCCACTGGGGTCTGCACCCTGAATGATTTTTTGGGTGCACAAGTAATATCCTGCACATTGTAGGGCAGGGACCTGCTATTTGCTGGATATGTCCTAGAAAAGCCTTGCCCCTTCACAAATAGAAAGCCTTGGCCTTTTTTTTCGCCTGGAGTTAATTGCAGTGTGGGACAATGTGGCCTTTGTGTGACTGTCCCTGTACTGGGGACGGTTTCTCCTCTCCCCCCGCCCCTGCAGAGCTGGCAGCGATTCTGGTCTCTCCCTCATACAGAAGCTGTTGGCAGGATTAAGGATTTTTTAGCTCATTTGCAGACTGGTTAGTGAATGGGTGTGGTGGCTGGGGGGACAGAGAGGGCACCTGCAGGCTGTGAAGAGTTGGGTGTGGATGTCTGGGGGGTGAAACACCCCGGTATTCCTGCAGCCTTGCACACTTAATTAAGCGTGTGTTCCTGGAGCTGCAGCCTTCTGCCTTGGCCAAGATAACAGGAACCATGCTGCTGGAAGAGATGATGTTACTGGAGCTGTGAGGACTTGGGTGTGGATGTCTGGGGGGTGAAACACCCCGGTATTCCTGCAGACCAGAGGGAGGCACTGGGTGTGCTGCAGCGTAATTGAGTGTGTGTTCCTGGAGCTGCAGCCTTCTGCCTTGGCCAAGATGACATGAGCCATGCTGCTGGAAGAGATGATGTTGCTGGAGCTGAGCCATTGCATTATCTGATACCAGATCTCTGGGAAGAGGGAATAAACTAAATGCTTTTTAGTCACTTGGTCACCCCTACCAAGGGAACCACAGCGCTCTTCGGTGGCTCCTTGCT
This sequence comes from Pyrgilauda ruficollis, assembly GCF_017590135.1. Taxonomy (NCBI): domain Eukaryota; kingdom Metazoa; phylum Chordata; class Aves; order Passeriformes; family Passeridae; genus Pyrgilauda; species Pyrgilauda ruficollis. Next base: position 5,766,142 of record NW_024525378.1, on the reverse strand, counting down.
GTAGGCTCCTTCAGCCTTCCCTGATTTAGCAGATGGCTGCAAACACAAAAAAGCCTCAGGGATGCCTGTCACTGCCTGTGACCCTGGGGAAAGGAGAAACCACATCGGAAATGAGCAGGGATAAGGAGATGCCGAACATTTTTCTTGAGCAAATAAATGTGGCAGAGGGAATGTCAGGATAAGCTCTGTGCATTTATCAGGGCTGTCAGCGCACCTCAGGCAATCCCTTTGCAGCACCCCACAATGCCAGGGGGGTTCCTACTCCTTGGTGGTTCAGGGACACTTGTGTTGATGGATGATCCCTGTATCCACAAAGATGTTGTGGGGTCTGCATGGATTGCCAGAGCCCCTCTGCCTGAGGATGGGAGCTGAAGTCATGGAGATGCTCCCCTTCGAGCTGCTGGGGGTGAACTTGGCACTCACTGTGCCTTTCACACGGACATCCAGCTGTGAGCAGTGGTTGTATGGATTTGGTGATGAGTTCACAGCCTAGTGAAGAAGCAGGGCAAGAAGTTTCTACTTCTACTGAAGTAGAAACAGAGGAGGGATGCTGAGAGCTTCCACACATCTCCTGCTTTCAAGTGTGTCAGGCTGTGGAAATAAATTAGGGACTCAACAACTGCAAATGGGGGACAGCAGGGTCTGCCAGGAGAGCAGAGCTGGAGGAAAGAAGACTGATGATGTCTCCATTGCCCCACTGCAGTTCTGTCAGCCTGGGAATTCCAGCCCCAGTTCTCTTGGGCTGTGGTGCTGGAATTGGCACATCCTAGGAGAAATGCCTTGTGTTTATGCAAGACCTCGCTGCTGCTGGGGAGGGGGGTCAGAGTGTAAGTTGGTTAAGCAGCTGGATTGCCCTGGTGTGTTTGCCACAGGATAATGGAAAATTCCTGTGAGGAGCTGTGCTTGATCTGGGGCCAGAGGGAACAGGATGAAGTCTATTCCACCAGTGAAATTATAGAAGAATACACTGTGCATCTTCCGGCGCCTGCTGCCAATGTTTTTATAGGCTTGAGATTTTATTTTGGAGAAGAAGAGTATCTGCATGCAAGGCCAACCTGCAGCCATGCCAGCTTCTTGCTGTGTGTCCTCTCACACTGCCTGGGAGCCATTCCCCTGTACAATTTTGGAGAACCATGTGCAAAAAGCCCGTGACAGCTTCGTTTTCTGCTTCCCAGGAGGAATTCAGAGCTGTGGGTCCCTGTGGTCCTGACACAGCACACTGAGCGCAGGAGCTCTGCTGACACACACCAGTGCTTCTCGAGGGCTGCAATAGCCTTCACACCCTCCTGCTTTCCCTCAGTGGGTCCATCCTGCTGCATGAATATTACTAATTACCATCAGAATTTGTGGAGTTAAAGGGAATCTTAGAAAATTAGTATCTAGTAAAAGCCTATGCAGGGCAGTTTTAAAATCTCTTAGGACTTAGTGGCATCTTTGTGTTACAAACCCATTTGTGCTGCAAGGCTTTAGACTGAAGGATTCAACTTGCTGTTCTTAGACTGTTATCACTAATAAAATTACTTTGCACTTTGATATCCTTTCATTCCAGGATCTAAAAGTACTTTAAAAATGCTAATGAATTAAGCTTCTTGATAACTCCTGAGTGCAGTTCTTTGTACAGGCATTTGGTCCAAAGCCTAGTGAAGTCAGTGGAAAGTTGTCTGTGTCATTAGCTCTGGCAAATCCCTGAATTTTTCTGTCCCTGCTTGTCCCATCCTCAGCCAGAGTTGATGGCACAGACTCTTCTCATGCCAGGAGCCCTCATCCTTTCCTCAGTGGGATTTTTTTTCTTGTTTTTCTGCCTGGTTCTACTGCTGAGGAGCATGTGGGGTAGCACTACTTTGAAGGTAAGGGAGGGTGGCATACAGATTTAGGGTTACTTGCTGTGCCTGGTGTTATGCTCTGACAACATCAGACATTTAGGAGGAATCTGGGTTGGAAATAACATAAAATAATTCTGTAAGAGAGACCCTGTTATCCCAACAGCAATGCAGTGCAAAGGCACAGCTCTGTGCTCTTCATTTCCACTGTGGGCCTGCCCAAGGAGTGGTGATTTCATGCAGTGGGAAGATTTCCAGTCCAAGACCATCCAGTGGGCTTCATCCATTCACCCATTTTCAGTTTGTTGGAGGTTTGCCATTGGTTTAAACTTTGGGGATCCTGCTTTGGAGAAGATGACTTCTCCTGCTGTGGGACAAAGCTGGTGACAGGAGCAGGGGCGGGCTGGGCAGTGAGGAGGAGTGGAGTGGTGGAAGCTCTTTTGATCCCCTTCATGGCTGTCAACTGATCTAGCAGGGAAATTCTTCTCATTGCTGTATTAAAGAAGATAAAAGCAGTTCTGCCCCTGGCAAAGCCGTAGACACAAGACACTGTGAACATCTTGACTCCCTTTCCCCTTCCAGACATGTGATGGGTCGTGTAATGTCCTTATGCCTGATCAGCCATGACAATCTGTATTTTATGGATTTTCACTCCTTGTCACCCTGTTACAATCTCCCCTCTCCCCTACCTTTCATTAATTGTCTCTCAAAACTATCATGTCACTGCTCTGATGATTTTTTCCAGTGGATAAGCCTGTTAGAGATAATCTGGTTTGCTGAATTTCCTTTCTGCTGGGCAATCTCCTTAATAGCTGCCTCAGAGGATTTCATCCTGTTTGGTTTATGGATGTGGCTTCAGAAAAATATTCTGTTTCTCCATGGTTCTTCTGCTGATTAAGGTCTGTTCTTTCTCCTAAAATACTTCTGAGCAGGAAGAGTTTCATGGAGACTTAGTGCGTGCTTGGTACATCTGAGCAAACTGTATTGGCCAAGATGGTCAAAATTCACTGTTGATTTTGGATGCATCAGCTTGGACAGTTCAGGGGCCAAAACAAAGGGAAAAAGAAAGATGTGGGAGAGAAAAGAGTTTTAATCTTTAAATGTGACATTGCTTGTACAACAAGATATGTGATTGTTGGTTCTCCATGGGGCAGCCAGAGGGGATAAGAAAGTGGTCAAAAGGCACATTGTATCCTCTGTTTATCCATTCCCCACCTATGCAATAATTAACAACATCATTTAATCTCTTCCAGAATTTTGTCATTCTTCAGACATTTGCTATGACTGCACCTTTTGGAAAAGCTCATTTTCCAAAAGCAAACCCTTTTCATGCATGCTTCAAGGATGCTTTTTCTTTTCCCTGTCCAAATCAGCTCTGGATGGAGGGTCAGGAGATTACAGTTCTTTTCCCAGAGTTGCTGAATGATCTTCAGCAATTCGTTTGATCTTTCTGCGCCTCATTCTCACAAATAAGGATGCTGGTAATAACTTTCTATTGTTAAAGCTCTGGTAATAACTTCCCATTGTTAAAGCTCTTAAAGCTCTCATATGGAAAATGCTATATGGGGACTTAGAGTAATTATTGCCATAATTTGCAAGCAAAGGTGCTGGAAATAATAGTTTTTGCAGTAGAGGACCTTTGTTCTTGTTTGAGGGAATTTTTTTTTAGAAAAATTTTGCCTGGAATGACCAATAAAATGTGAATCAGGCAACTGCCTTTATTGATTTAATAGCTGAGCCACTGGGGAGTGTGTGGGTTTGCATTTGAGGCATCCTGGGAATAAAGGAATGCCTGTGCTGACTCCAGCTGAATTTGGTCCTGTCTACCATCTAAACAGTGTATGAGTTCCTTGTACATAATGGCACAGTGCCATTATGGCCATGATTAATGAAAACAAACCAAACACAACTCCAACAACAGCACAACACCAAAACCCCAGCGAACAAACCCAAACCCAGGGGTCTTTCTCCCACCACTTCTTCTTTGTGGTCTGTGGCTGCCCAGGTGACCTCGTGTGAACCTTGCAGGAGAGGCAACAATACCACTGGCTGGGACTGTCCTTGTGCTATTCAGCAGTTAAAGGTTCGTTAGGATAATGAAGATGTAGGTAACTTTGCTCTGTACATTTCTCAATGCCTGGCTCCCCACCCTGTCCCTCATTGCCTCTAATTTTTACAGCTTGCTAAAAATAGGTCTTGGAGAAGACTTGGAGCTGTTGAGACTGAGACAAAGCAAGACCGTAAATCACTTGACAGCTCATTTCCTTACAGCAAATATCCCACTCTTACAACTTTATGTTTAGATTAAAGAAGGAATAAAATGTAGCGAGAACCTGGTTTGCTTACTGTAAGTTTCAGTTGTGTTTCTTTTTCCTTTAATAAATAACAACAGAAGAAGATACAAGTGACACAAATCTTACTGGAAAGGGCTGAATTGGCATAGTTTTTATCTTTTAAAAATGTCAGACCGGGGTGTTTTGGGTGCTGGTGTGGGGGCTGGGTTTGAAGGTTGTGCATGGCTCTGTGTGAGGAGCAGCGATGCCACAATGAGTGCCACAAACACATACCTGTGTCACCTGGTGGAGATGTGCCTCATCTTATGTCTGCTAAGTCCTTCTACCCTTTGTTGTCACTGACTCTGTGCTCTGCAGCCTTTTCAGTCCTATTCCTGCAGCCAGTGGGAACTCTGCCAGTAATTCCAGTAAGGATAGGATCAAGGCTCTGAGGGTCATTTCCTGCCCTTATGCACGCACGGCTTTCCCCAGCTCTCTGCAAATGCCCCTTGATCTGAGGTGCTCTCATTAGGCAGGCCAGAGCATTATTCAGTGGCCAGGTTGGGTTTAGTCCCTTGGGATATTTGCTTTGCACTCTGGCTGGGGATGAGAAAACAACAGCCACAGCTGGGGCTGCATTTTTGGAAGGCATGGGCAGCTGTTTCACAAGACCTACATGTCTACCTCAGTCCTCTGCAAAAGCTGTGTTTCAGAGGGGTCTGGTGGAGGTTATCCCTGTTTTGCTGTGTGCTGAAAGTCCCTAGCACTGCCCTCTGCTCCACTGCTGTTCCCATTCTCCATCCTCACAGCCTCAAAAGGCCCAGCAGAGAAGCACAGGTTGTGCCAAAGCTCTATCCTGCAAATACAAGTCATGGGATCGAGGCTGTAACAAAGGACTGCATCTTCTGCTGTGGCAATATGTGGTTCAGATCTGTGAAATTAGAGCCCTGTATCGCTGGATGCAGCTCTGGATTATCAGATCCATTATCCAAAGGTTGTGCTCGTTGATCACAGCAAATATTTTGGTGGTGTTATGCACGACTGGGTATTAGCAATATTTAATGGCAGCTTGGGAGGGATGAGTCCTGACAAGAGCATGGACAATGCTCTTCTTTCACCTGAGCTGCTGCTGTTTCCCAACCTTAACACCTTTGCACGAAAAAATGCTCTGTGGCAGCCAGGGGTTAGAATGTTGCCTTGGAGTTGTTCTATCTATTTGGCACAACAAAAAGGGGTTATCATTGTCCCAGGAGGCAGAGAACAAATTTAGGTCCTAGTCTTGCATATGCTTATCCAGCTAATTAGCTTTACTCAATGGAGCCCATTCAGCCTGTAGCACTTGTCCTTCATCTGTTCAGGACTGTGTGTGTGAATGCTCATTGAAACACACGGTCAATTGTGGTATTGTTGCACGTACATTATTGCTTATGTTCTTGTTGGAAGCTAGGAACAGTCTCTCCATTGTAGAAACCTTTTTTTTTTTTTTTTAATGTAATACAGCTATTGCTCTGAAATGATGGGCTCAGGTAAATTTATTCTTTTCAGTTCCTGGGTCTGAAATTGCTGAGCTCGGCTGTTTAAACAGGAAACAATATTTGTCATCAGTTGGGTTGATGTGGCTCTAGATTTGGGTGTTGTGCCAGTTCCAGGACTTTGAGTAATGTACGCATAATGAGTGATTACCTGATTGTTGTCGGGTGGTTGTGTATCAGGACCTTTCTGTCTCAGCAATTAATCTGCTCGTTGATGAACACTCAACCAGCTCCTGCCGGGATCTCTTGTCATTTCAGTCACTTGGCAGCAAAAATTGCAATGAGACTTGTATCACATCTTAACTGGATTTTTGATGATGCTGTTTGAGGATATAGGAGCACATAAAAACGAGCAAATCTTCTGTTCAGTGGGAGAAAATGAGTACTGAGTGTGCTGAGCCCAGGTCAGTGCACCAGCTGCTTTTAGTTTGCTTCTAGATTAAAACTAACTTGTGATAGCGACAACTGAGCTTAAAAACCAGAATTTACATAATGATTCTGTGTTAATGATATTAAACATAATGGCACTAACAACAGGCTGTTAAAGGCAAATCCACAGAGATTTCTTTTTCCATTTGACCTTGAGTGCTGACGTTGGACTGGCTCGGCATCACATTTTTTTCCCCATGTTTGAACTTGAAAGGTTCTTTAATACTCAGCTCAATGTTCCTGTTTTGCTTTTTAAATTCCTTATTATTTCCCATGGCTGTAGTGCAAACTGATACCCCGTGCCAGGTCATTTCCAGGACTTGGACCTGAATTAGATTCGGTAGCTGGAAGGCGCTGGGCCACAGAAATGTTTGTACATGATTCAGTTCCTGGAGGACAAAGACTCATCCTTGGCCGTGGAGCATCCTACACTCCTTGTGCTTCCAGGCACTGTGAGAAGAGAATTGTGGAGGCAGGCTGTTCCCAGGATAGTCCTGCTTAAAATTTCCCGCCTGCATGGCTAATTTCGAGTTTTGCCTCCTTTCCCAGCCAGTTTCTCTCTCAGAATCTTTATCAGATGCTAATTAGCATTCGTTCCCACCCAGCCCTGGGATGTTTATTGAGGTTTTGGGGAAAGCTTTGCTTCTGGCGCTGTTGCAGCCCTGTCAATGAAATCTCCCATAACCTCTTCACACCTCAGCTCCACCCCTTCTGTCCACTCACCCTGAATTATTGAATTTCAGCCTTGCTTAGCTCAGGCATCTTGTGACCAGTAAGACTTCAGGATCAATAGGGGCATGGCAGGATCTGCAGCACTGGCAGAACTTCTAGCTGGAGATGCTGCAGGTCCTGCAGAGCCCAGGAGCCACCAGTGGTGGTTGCAGACCAATTTCATCCTATAGTTTGAAACTCCACCATAAGCTGCTGCCTGCAGGGTCCGTGCTGTGTGTTACCCAAGCCAGCAGATGCCAACAGGCACTTACTGGCTGTTGCTCCCCAACTATTTTTTATTTGCATGCCTGGAATTCCTGCTTTCAGCTCAGCAGCAATAAATGAGCCATTTGCATAATGAATGGTTTTAAAATCTGCATCCCTGCAGTGGCTTGAGCCTTGCCCTTCAGAAGGGCTTGTTTGCTGGGAGAAGGTGGCATAATTAAAAAAGCTAAACTCCTCAGGGAAATGGATGTTTGGATGGGAAATAGGTTATTTTCAGCTAATTTCTTTAGTGGCTGCATAGTTTGAAGCAAACAGAGAAAAGGCAGCGTGTTGCACTGTGATACTGGAGCAGCTGGATGGTGTGCTCAGAGACAGGTGAATGTGAAAGGGGCAGGTGGGAAGGAAATTTGGGCTAAAAAGGTGCAAGCAGTGCACCTGCAGAATAGTGGGGGAACACCAGGGGTACATGTGCTGTATTGGGGCCTCCTTGGCAACTTTTTCATCTGGTCTGCTGGTGTCCAGGAACACAGTAATGCACTGATCTTCAGTGTTTGGGAGGTGTCAGTCCCTTCTGATTCCAAAAGGAGGAACACAGCTTGCTCTGAAGTAATCCAGATGAAGTGTGAGCTTTCCTGTGTCTTGTGGATCATTTTGGGATGACCCCACTTGAGACCACGAGGCCACCAAGTGTCCAAGACCTCCATGTCCTCCACCTGAAACTGGGGCATCTCCCAAACATAGTGAGATGCTTCACTCCTCCCCTTCACTGGGATTATGGAGCAGGAAATGGGATTAGGAATCCCACCACCCCCAAAGAAGCAGGAGCCCTTGGGCACAAGGAGTTTTCTGCTGCCAAGAAGCCCTGCAGCTCCTGGGTGATGGGTTTCCTAATAATTCCTAATAAAGACAAACCAGGAGGATGAATAATGCACAGCAATAACTCTCCTGCAAACATTAGCATCCCACTCCTGGTGATAAGACGTCGCTCTCTTTCAACTCCCTTAAAATGCTTTGCATGTTTCCAGGACTCTTGTTGCAAGGCATCAGTTTCTGTTTGTTTTCCTTTAAACTGCTTTCAAATTCCTATTTGCTGAGTTTGCCGAGTGCACAGCGAGCTTCACGGGAGGAAGAGGAGACGAGTGGAGCAGAGTCCTTAATGGAAAATAAATGTGAATCAAAATCCAGCCCAAACCCTGTAATCTCTGCCCCACACAAGAAAGCTCCACTTCAAGGAATAGAAGTAGGAAAAAATAGGTTGGATTTAATTGCTTTGGATGCTGTGGTACAGCAGAAGTGCGAGAAGGCGATAAAAGCTGCAATTTAAAGCTCGGCAGCGGCGGGTTGGAAACGCTGGAGCTGGTGTGCAGGGAGATGGATACTTTATCCCTGGCACATCTCTGCTGAGTTAAGATAAATGTTGAGCTATTAAGTTCCTGAGAGCATTAAGAGGCTGGGAGAAGGTCACGTACTGCTTCCTCTGTTTTGGCTTTGCCTCTGCACTGCTTCCTTTGCTGAGCTTTAAGGAGGATTCCTTTCTCCTCTGAGATTCTCCCAAATGAGCCCCCCAAAAATGCAGGGGTGCTCAGACAGCCCGGATCAGGGCACAGGGGGTTGCTTCCTCCCATAAAAACTCACAAAATTCCAGCTGCAGCCAGCTGTGCCATGTGGGCAAAAGTGGGGTAACACCTGTGATCTGTCCTTGGTAGGATGCTTTAGGAGGGGTTCAAAACTCCTGTTCACATTCTCTGAACAACTCCTGGTAGAGTCGTGATGGTCAATATGGTCCAGCCAGGTGGAAACAGAGTGTAAAGTGCCAACAGCATCCAAAAAATATGTGGGTATCCCCATGTCCTTGCTGTCTTGTCCCCTGAGGTGAAAAGAGGCAGAACAGTGCAGACGTAGGACAAGAGGAAATGATAGGATGAGAGGAAATGGCCTCAAGTTGCACCGGGGAGGTTTAGGCTAAATACTATGAAAAATTTCTTCACCAAAAGGGTTGTTCAGCCCTGGCACAGCTGCCCAGGGTGGGTGGAGTCCCCATCCCTGGAGGGAATTAAGAGACATGTACATGTGGCACCTGGGGACATGGGCTAGTGGTGACCATGGCAGTGCGGGGTTCATAGTTGGACTTGAGGATTTTGGAGGGCTTTTCCAACTAAAATGATTCTGTGACTCTAAGAGTCCATAGAAAATGCATACAGGCCAAAAGCTCTGCTCTGTCTTCCTGCTCAAATCCTGATTTCTCTGTCCTTGGGAGGTTGGGCCAGATAAAAGACTGAAGTGAGGGAGGACAGAGGAGGGGAAGAAGATGAATCTCCCACATTCGTTATTCTGTATGCAAAGAACATCAAAAGCACTAATGGAAAAGCCTTTTTATATTTTTCATCAAAGCAGTGGTTCAGATTTGGCAGGCTGAGTTTGGATTGGTGAAATATTTATGAATGGAGCAGCTGTTGGGCACTGCTTTAGGAGGACAGCGACCAGTCCCCCCTCCTCCTTCCCTCCCTCTTCCCTAAATATGTTTTTCCACTTGGTCCTTTCTTCTCCCCCTCTCCTTTAGCTGTGTTACTCCTATTAGAGGAACTTGTAGATGAGTCAGGACTGAGTTTGCACACTGCAGGTGTGTTTATTTTTTGCTTCACTTAAGTCAGGAGAAAAGAGGGGAAAAGGATAAACCAAACCTTAGGGGTGGATGTGGAACAGCAATGGAGGTTGTTCTCTGTTTTCTCTCTGCTGCTGCTTGCATGTTAAACCTGAAAACCTTTTGAGTTATTTCTATAGCTAATAATTCATCATGGTTTGTTTTTTTTTTCCTGCTAAGAAAGACAATTGCACTGACCCAAATGAGTTTTATCTTTTATTCTTCCCTAGTAATTACACCCATCCACATGTAAGGAGCATGAAATTATTTATGAAGGTGTTTTAATCCCAGTTTATTAACTTCTAATCTAGATTTATTATTATTCTGTCTTATTTTGCATCATCACTTGGTGAGTAAGGTGGTTCACAAATCACAGAAGAAGAGCTAATACTCAGTTTGTGTTGAAATATCAGGTAGTTAGAAATAACAGGTTCACAGAGGGAAACCTGGAGCAGTCCTGTTCATCCGAGGGGGTGGGAGAGCAGCAGTTGGGGTTGGTGTGCACCCAGGTGTGCATCTCACAGGCAGTGATACCCTCAGTTTATTTTAATAAAAATAAACTGCTTTTCCTTGTGGCTTTGTCCAGAAGGTGGTAAACCCAGTGCTGTTATAAATCTGTGCTTTTCACTGCCCTTCCCTCCTGGAGATGCTGGGCAGGTAGCCAGGTGTCACCAGGGTTGAGGGATGCTCAGTTTGGGTGCTGAGGTGGAGTGGTGGCAAGGAGCTACTGTGGCTTTGAGGAGAATATAGGAATTCTGGAGCACCTCTAGTGACTCTGTGTGTGTAATGTGTGGGGAGGAACATAGCTATTTAAAATTTAAAGTTGCATTTCCATCAGGGTATTGTGTTCTTTAAATATAGATCCTTTGAAATGTGATAACTTTGGTCGTTGAAGGATAGTAACAGTAATTGTATAAATATTTATGTCATGTAAAACAGCACAAATCAGTGGTGCAGAACTGGGATAGCTCTTTGCAATTTTGAAAAGTTGGCTTGAAATCTCATGTTGTGACCAGATGTGTAGGTGGATCAGCCCATAAAAATAGGAACCATTGTCTGAGCTCACTTCTGTTTTAAAAAGTGCATTAATGCACTTGAAGAGTGTGAAGTTCCAAGCCTGCAGTTGCAGACTGAGGTTCACATGGGGACAGTGCTGCCCAGGATTCAGAGTGGGCACCTGAAGTGTTCTGTATGGGAGTGGAAAGCCCTGTCTGGTGTCCTGAGGTGCCATGAAGCCTCATCTCTGCATGGCAAACAGTGAAAACATAATGGCACTTTCTGTTTGCTCTTTTAAGGTCTCTTTTTCCTTTTCTGTTGTATCCTAATATTGCATAGCCTCTTAGCAGACTTATTCTATCCTTGTGTTGATTTGTCATCTGGTCAAACACCCTGTAATCACTTGCCCCTGTCCAAATCTGCTTTGTTAGGATGAGTTCTGCACTGAGGGGCCCTCGCTGGCCTCAGTGACCATCAGACCTGTTTGGTTCCCTCAGTCATGGTAACAATTATTCCTGGTGATCCTTTCCCAGGGATGTGGTACCAAAGAGGGAGCACAGGTGGTCATCCCATTCCCAACCTCTCCTGGTGTCAGCAGTGCTGAGTGGGAGCCACCCCTGGTGTCACCACCATGGTCATGGAGAGGAGAAATCCTTCCCACAGCAGCCCAGCAGTGGCTGGTGCTTAATGAAGATGTAAAACCTCACACTCTGAGCACGGCATCGACTCTCCAGTCCCAACACGGCTTCAGCGGGAAGGAGCAGGGCTGTTAATCCTCCTGACATCCCCTTTGAATACCATCATATTTCAGCCCTGTTAAGCTGTTGGGCCATTGTTTATGGGCTTCGTGCTGAAAGGAAGGGCTGTGCTGAGCCTGCAAAAGGCTGCTTTGCTTCTGGAATGCTCGTCCTCACCACAGCAACCCAATCCCAAATCCTGCCCCTTGCCCCACGCAAATCCTCATGTGGTCAAGCATCACCTCCTGCTTGGAAATAATCACAGCTTCACACAGATCTGCTTGCTTGAGGCAAATACCAGTTTGTCAGGGGTAACCCTGTTTCCATCTCCTTTTTGGGCTGAAAAAACCAAGCCAATGTGTTCTCTGCCTTCTTTCTCCCAGCTGTTGTCTCGCTGTGTGTCCTTCACAGAGAGATTGATTGAATTTGATTTTCTGTGGAGTCGTGGGTTGGCGTGTTCATTAACCCGCTGCTCTTCTCCCTACCCTTGCACCCTTTGCATCCACAACATCTTCCACAGCCTGTGCTTTATTAGTCAAGTTTTATTTCTTCCAGTTGGCATTCCAAACCCTAGGGCTTTTCCCATCTTGCTTGCACATGTTTTCCTTAGCCCGTGGGGAGGAAAAATACCTGTCTGCTGGTCTCTGCCATGTCTCAGTGCCAGCTTGGACATCTGTGCTGGGGAAACCAGGGCACAGTGGTACTGGAACAGGGTGGGTGGAAGGTGCTGCATGGGCAGTTGTGTTACCAGAACAAAAGTTGCAATTTAGCTCAGTGACCCAGTGACCCAGCTGGTAGGATCTGGAGTCACCAAGGTGCAGCCACATTCAAGTCATATTTTTGTCAAGACTTTTGCAGTGAGTTTGAGATATTTCCCACGTGGGAAAGGTGGGAGAGGTGAATCCCAGCCACGGCAAAGTCCTGCCTGGTGAATTTGCAGGTGCCTCCCCAGGCTGCAGCTCAAGCTGCTGACAGGAGATGCTGGCAGTGATTTGTGGGGAAGGGATCTTTCCTCCTTCCCCCTGCACAGTCTGTAATTCCCTGGTATTATAACATGTCATTTTCCTAGCATACCTGAGGAGCCAGGAAATAATATCTGAGCCTAGAGGGACAGCACTGATGGAACCTCCAAAGAGATGGAGAGATTAGAGCAAGAAACAAAGGTTGCAATTTATTTCTCTTCTCCATCCCTCTTAGCCTGAAAAAGTGGCCACATTCCTGGCGATCCCTGTATTTTACAGCTCTGTGTTTTTTTCCAAAGCCAGCGGATGCTGCCAGTTCCCATCACCTAATCAAAGCTGCTCTGTGGAAGGGCCGCCTCGTTATTACATCCCATTATAGCCTCCGGCAGCGGCTGCACTTCATAACCGCCCAGGAAAGCTGACAGGTAACCAATGAAATGCATATTCCAGTGACAACCTCCTGCCCCCCAGGGAGCCAGGACCCTCTTCTGCTCCAGAGCTGGGCTCATTGTGGCTGGGTGCTTCCCCGGGAGCAGCTGGGACCATTGTCTGCAGGGCCATGGAGCAGCGAGGTTTGCTCTTTTGTTCCCTTCTGATTTCATTGTCCGTGGGGTAGGATTGTCATGAAATGCCTCTGTGTGTGTTGGCTTGATGGGAAAGGGAAGAAGACTCTCCCAGGGATATGGGAATGGCTTAGCCAGAGGTGTGGAGGAGGTGGGGGGAGCTGGGAGTCTGGGAAGGGATTGTGGGGGGGGAACTGGCTAAATAATTTTATCATTGTAGGTTGGTATTGCACCCCAGCATGGGCTGATAGAGTATTAATTCCTATTTCATTTCAGTGATGGGATCCTGCCTGCAGTGTAATGAGGCCACCTTTAAGTCAGTGTAGCCCAATGCATGCCAGGCCTTGGGCACTAAAGGAAAAGGAATTATGCTGATTTTGAATCTGTCTTCCCTCTATAGCTCCCTGTGTTTGTTCGCTGTGTTTTATTGCTTGTCATGAATTATGGAGAAACTGAAATATTTGGGTGTTTTATATTTTTGGGGCTCATGTCAGGGGCAGGATGAGAGTGTAGTCTGGATATAGAGGGTTTAGGGATAAACTGGGATTGGAAGGGATTTTGGAGTTGGCTGGAGTGGACTGTGGCATCTGTGATAACTTGCTGGATTTGAGTTATTTTTTGATTTATTACTGAGTTTCTTGTGGGTTGCTTTTCTGCTTTTTTTTTTTCTATTGCAAAAACCCAAGCAATGCTGAGCATGGCTGGTTCTGGTCTGGAGCAGGTGCTGGTACATCCAAGGATGGTGATGCAGCAGAGGGCTGTGAGCAGTATGTCCAGGCCTGGGAGGCAATTTTTGCTCTGGCACCTCATTCTGCAAGGAACTGAGATGTGATTATAGCAGCCCAAATAACTGTTAGTGAGCACTGGGCAGCCTCAGATGAGACCTGTGCATCTGTCTTGGGTGGTTTTGAGCATCCTTTGGTCTGTGTGGAGGGCTGGGAGTGCATGGGTAAGTGGAGTCTTTCTGCCACAAAAGTGAATGTTGCTTCTCTGTCATTCTCTGTCTCTGGTGGATGTGGCAGCCAGAGGGATTCCAGGAGCACATTTTACTCAACAGAGTTTGCCTTCAAATCATCCAGCTCCTGAATGTGACAGCTGCTAAATCACCTGTTATTATGCAGAGAACAAAGCTGTCCTCCAGGAACAAACAAAGGAGAATGGTCTGTGACTGGGGGGAAGGCAGAGCAGGGGTCTGGGAAGGAGATGAAGCCAAGGGACACCAGCAAAGCTGCCAGGACTCAATGAGTAGACAGACCTCGCAATATGGTAAATTAAAAAAAACAAAAAGCTGATGGTTGAAAGAATGGCAGGATCCATCAGCACTGCTCCAAACATTGCCTGGCCATGTGCTGCAAGGAAGAGCTGCATCCAGGCTTGGCTGCAATTGCTCATTTTCTTAAAGACCATCCTTTGTGGCAGTAAGGAAAAATGGGGCTTAGACCTGGATTTCCAGCTGTTGTGCCTGGCTTTGCTGACCTCGCTCATGCTGTGCAGTGCCAGGCTTCGCTCACAGCCTCAGCTCTCGGCAGAATGACGCAGACAAAACCCAACTCTGATTTTCCCCCAACAACATGTTTACAACCAGAGGCTCCTCTGCCAGCTCAGCAGCAAAGCAGGAGATGCCTTTTGATGCTGGAAGTGAATCCCTGCCCCCGGGCTTGGAGCACAGAGCCCAGCAGCAGCACGGGAGCTGCTCCAGGCCCGGCCGCAGCGCACACCAGGGCTTGAGGCTTTATGTCTCACTTCTGCACGTGCTGTCTAAATATTATTAATAATTAAGGGCTCAAGCTGGGCTGGATGTGCTTCCTGAGGGCTGCCACCATGCACTTAAGCAACTGCACCCAAGCTGGCAGGTGCCACCACCTCTGCTTGATGGCCTTGGCTGTCCCCAGCAGTGGCGCGTGGGCTGAGAGGAGCAGTGGTGGCAGCAGGAGCCCTCCTCAATATTTAAAGATTATTGATGGGCTGGGGTGGTACAAACAGAAGTGTCTAGACATAGCAGAAAGCACAGAGGCTGCTTTTCTTCAGTGCAGGAAGTCCAGCAGGAAAAAACAAGCTGCTTTATTAATTCTTCCTTTCTTTTTCAATGAAAAATGTTGTGGGCTTGCTGTTGATGCTGGGGGAAGAGCATCATTTTGCAGGAAAACCTGGCTGGTGACTCCAGATACCTTCAAATCTCCATCTTCCCCCACCCCAGCAGCAGTGGGACATCTTCCCAGTGTGTCCAAAGATAGAGAGAGGAACACTTCACGTTTTGCTGTTTTGTCAGTAATAATTAACTGAGGTGTAGGAGGAAGACTTGCAAAATAGTTCTGGAAACTGAGCTCTTCAAGGAATTAAATGCATTGATGGAAAGAGAGAATCATTAGTCTGGAATAAAAATAAACGTGTCTTCCTGTAAATCTACGTTTCAGGGGCAAAGGCAGATTGTAAATTCTTCTGCCACTACTGGAGCAGACAGTATTCTGAAATAAAGCTCTTGCAAGGGAAATACTGTTTGTGACCACTGTAATTTAGATTATATATGTTAGAGAAGAGAGGGAGGCAGCTGCTGGAAGCCTGGTCTAAAAGTCACTGCTGAGCATTCTCTGAAGAAGAGGCTTTTTAAGGTTGCTGTAAAACATAAGGATAAAAGCAATTGAACTCGTTTTTCTCCAAGGACCATAACATCCTTTAAGGCTTAATTCTGCTTAATATTTTGTCTGTCCTCTCTGGGCTGTGTTGTTATGGTTTAATCTGTTGCAGTGCAGTTTGGTGAATTCAGAGACATTTTGAGATAAATTTCCTTTCTTGTTGCTGGGGGTTTTTTTTGGTGCAGCAGCAAGAGGCAGGATTTTAGTGTAAATATTAAATGATGAGTGGTGTCCTGCTTGGGTGACTCCTGCCTGCCCCGAGTGGCCCTTGGCTTTGATTACCTGCTCAGTTATCCTGCTTTATTCCTTTCTCCTGCCCCCTCTTCAGATGGTGCTTGACTCTCCCTGCTATCAGGGCAGGGAAATGAATAAATTCTGTGTATCTGTCTCTGCTGTCAATATTTGTGTCAGGAAAGCACTTGTGGCATTTCTGAGAGAAGTCACTGTCTCTCTTCACTGACCTTTTATTTCTTCTGTCGATGGAGAGTTTCTTCTCAAATATCCTCTGCAATCTCTGATTCAGTCACTGCTTGCTCTCTTATCACATTTAATACACTCACTATTAATCTCCCCACTTTGCATCCACAAGAGCCTCCCTGCTCTTTAACCCTTGAGGGGCTGGTTCCTCTTGGGGATGGTAATAGCCCACTCTGGGCACTTCTTCTGAAGGGCATCATTAACAGATGAGAATATTCATTTATTTTAAAACTGGTTTAATTTATTTTAAAACTGTTTTAAAACTGGTTTAACTGCCTAATTGCATAGCCGAGAATATTCATTTATTTTAAAACTGGTTTAATTTATTTTAAAACTGTTTTAACTGCCTAATTGCACTTGTCTTGGAGCAAGGTGTGTCGTGCCTGAGAGCACCTCACAGCCTGGAGAGGTGAGAGGACACCCCTGCTTTCCATTGATGCAGAATCTTGCCCATCTCTGAGTCACTTGGAGCTGCTGAAGTGCCATGAAATTGCCAGGGTGGGACAGGAGCACGTTCTCTGTGCACGTGTGGTTCATGCTGTTGTCCCCACAGCACTGCAAGCCCAGTGGTGCTGCTGCCCTGAAGCCTGGTGGGCCACACAGAGCTGTGTGTGTCCTTAACTTTCAGAGCAGCAATTTCCTAGTTTTTGTTTGCTTTCATGGTCTTTTGTCTCAATTATTTTATTCTGTTTATCCCCTCAGTACCAAGTTGGTAGGTTTTTTGTAAACACTGAAGAAAAGGCATAAGAGATTGTACACAACATTTTTGGCAGAGAAATATTTGAGGTCACCTTTGGGTTGTCTTTTTTTTTTTTCAGGAAGAAGGAGAAATTATTTGCTCTTCATTGGAATTTCAAAGCAATAAGGGTTAGTTATGCTAACTAACTCTGTGGATGGCTCTGGTGGCCATCCACAGGAACCAAGTTTTCCTGCATCTGGGATGGCCCTTTCTGCCCTCTGCATGCCACACATTCCTTGTGTCCAGATGAGATGGGGTCTGGGAAGTATCATTAGTTCCTCATGACCCCCCTGGCTTTGTGCCACTTTCCCATTACTTCTGACCTTGGAAAAATTCCCCTTTTCTCTGATTCCTCTGTTCAGCTTTCAGTTTAGGAAGACATGTCCTGACACAGGGCAATGGGAATAACTTTCTTGACTTCACTGGAATTTGAGGAGCTGACAGGGAGTTTCCTGGGCTGCTGATGGGAACAGATCACTCTCTTCTCATTCAGAATCCCGGTTAAACCCACCCCCAGTGACCACTGCAAGTGTTACCCTTGTTTTAGAGGGTAAAGTCTGCTCTGGGTTTTTGTGAGCAGCACTTGGGGTTGTTAAGGTGACACAGTGGAGCCCCCTGAGCAGAGAAGCACCGAAGGGAACGGTGATTTGTCCTTGAAAGGCTCCGTGGGCGGTTCGTGAGGAAAGGGGAGATGCATTGACTTGGACAGCTACTTATAGAAAACAGATGTGCAAGTTAGGAAACACAAGTGATAAATCTGAGCCCATATGGCAGCTCTCTCACAAGCATTTAGAGTCACAGCAGCCACGAGGGCCACGCAGTTCCTCTTCTGGAAGAAGAATTCATCATCTCCTGTAAAACACCAGGATGGGGTTGCTGGTGTGGGTGTCCTCCAAGCCCCACTTTTGCTGGAGACCTGCACCCTTCAGATGTTCCCTGTGTGCTGGGTGGGGAAGGAAGAGCAGGGATGTAAATCTCTGAGACAGGTTGATGTTGTTTCCTTGCCAAATGCCAGGACTGAAGGCATGAACAAGTGCAGGACCTGTGCTGGTTTATGTAGCTGCCAGGTGCTTTCAGCACCACTCACAGCTGGGTTGGATTTTAAGTCTAGTTTCTTGCAAAAGAAGGAATTTCTTGCTGTTTCAGGGCCCTCCAGAGCTTCTCTGCAAGGCTGAGGGATTTCTGTCCCTCCCTGCCAAAACAGGCAGGAAGCCTTCAGTGAGGGATGCCTCAGGGGCACCCTCAGGAGATTCTGTGTTCTGCTGGGTGGCATTTCAGTCTTTTCCCTTTCTTCTGCCCTTTCTTGAGCTTATAAGAAAGGCAGTTTCCAAGCTAACTCTGATTCTGTTATTTTTCTCATCCCCATCTGAAAAGTGCTTTTCAAGCAGGTTGGGGCTTAGTGGGCTGGGTTTCCTCTGCACTGGAAACCTCTTCCACAGCCCTCCACCTCCTCTCATCTTGTGGCATCTCCTCCTCATCAGCTCCTCTGAAGTCCTTTGTGTGGGAATCTGTTGGGTTTTATTGGCTATTGTCTTAAGTGCACAGTTAATGAAATGAGAGTTCTTCCCCCACAGTATCCTAAGGAGATTAGAAAGAAAGCCCAGATTTATGGGAAACAGAGAACAAATACATTTAGAACCTGAAGAAAGACTGCAGAAATGTATCATAAGGAGGCATTCTAAACTTTGGATCCCACTTTAACCCAATGATTACCATTAAAGTGTGGGTTACTTTGGGATTTTTTTTTTTTTCTGGGATTTGTTTTATAGAGATGACTGTGGTGCATTTTCCATGTTTTTTTTTTTATCATTACCATGGTCTTGCTGCTGATCCCCTGGCCAGCTGAAATTCCTGTTACAGCAGGGCTGGGCTCTTGTTTTATTTCCATCTCCTTTTTGATATATTACTGCACCCTAAATTAATTTCTTACCAATCACATTTGCAGCCCTCTGAAGTGGACGGGTCTCTGGAGGGGGCTGCATTGTTAACACTGACAAATTTCATGATATAGCTGTGCACAAACAGACATGGCCCGGGAAAAGAAGTAATTAAGGAGCCTGGTGCTCTTTGCAGCCTGGCTGAAGCCCATGTCCTCTCCCAGTGCTTTCAGAGAGTCCTGGGTTAGAAGGAAAACCACAAAGCACTCACTGAGGCCACAGGTAGGAGGAGTGCTGGGGAATGAGGTCCCAGCAGAGCTCTGCCCTGCCAAGGTTCATGGTTTCCCTGCAGTCTGCTCAGACTCAGACCTTGCTTGGAAGCTCACAGGGCTCACCCAGGGATTTCTCCACTCCCAGAGCAGCAGGTCCCTGCTGTCCTTCAGTGTAGGAGGGACCCTGGGGAAGGGCTTTAACCTGACAGAGGTCTAGATTGGATATTGTGAAGGAATTCCTCTCTGGAGGGTGGTGAGGCCCTTGCACACATTGCCCAGAGAAGCTGTGGCTGCCCCATCCCTGGAAGTGTCCAAGACCAGGTTGGATGTGGCTTCCCAAGTCCCTTCCAGCCCAAACCATTCCATGACTCTCTGATATGTTTTTTCTTAATCCATATCTATTGCTCTGCTGCAAGTCCAATCTGCTGCCACTGCTGTGCTTGCCAACACTGCCTTGTCTACTCCTCCTCCTCTGCCACCCCTCTGTGTTAATTTGGCAACCCACACCTTATCCCAAGTCATTTGGAGAGAAGCCACCTGCTTGTCTTGCTTGTACCCTGCTCGGGTGTGTAATGTTGATACCTTGCACGTGGTCCTGGGATGCTCCAGAAAATCCCACCCGTGGCTCTCTGGGCTGCTCGGGGGCTGGAAGGGAAACACACACGTGTGGCACTGTGAATGAAGGCACATCAAACTCAGAGGTGATGACAGCTATGCCAAATTACCTGTTAAAGTGATCTCAGTAATTATAACAGGAGAGTCAAATGAGGATAACAGGCCACCTAATAGCACAGGCAAGGCTGTAATTACTGAATGGAAGCCCTTTAGACACTTGCAGGGCTAAGGACTTGCCTGTGATAAAGCCTGGGAGAACTGCTTCATAAACTTGGTGAAACCCTGTCAATTAACATATTTTAAAGACAATTTAGTGTTCACTTCAGATAAAGGTAGTACCATCCTCAAGAACTGCTTAAGGCTGGATTTTTCAGATACATTTCTGGCATTGCTGAGTTTTCTCAGGGTCTGAAGTAGGATTTTGTAGTGTAAGGGGAGACTCTTCTCTTGTGCTTTGTTGGCGTTAAGCAGGCTTAAGGCTGACTCTGAAGTATCCCAGGAACCAAGATGATCCGGGAGCTCAGATTGCCCCAGCATCTTTGGAAATCCCAGCTGCTGTGCCTCCTGCTGAGGAGAACTTCAGATGATTTGCAGATGGCATTAAATCAAAATTCCTGTGGTCAGTCCTCTCGGGCTCAGTTTGGCAGTGGTTCATGTGAGGGCAGGAATTACTCGGATCCTCTGCATCCTGCCTGGCAGCAGTGCTCCCAGGGCTTCCTTGTTGTTATTCCAGCCAAGGAAGAGAGCTGGGCACATGCAGGGATTGGTGTCAGCTCCCTCCAGCCTTTGCAAGAGCCGTGGCTGGTGGTGGATGTCCTGGATGGTTCCACATAAATCTTAGCTCAGTTTGGATCAAAGTCCTCAGCCACAGGGTTTGGTGGGCTCATCCTGGAAGCAATAGACCCAGTGCCTTCTGCCTGCTTTCTTTTGCAGTGGAAACAGTAAGAAAACGTGGAAATGGTGCCACTGGGGAGGCAGCATTCGCTGTGGTGGTTGGCATTGCTGAGCACTGTTTGTATTGATTGGAGCAGAGGCAATTAAGAGCCTCCCACTGCTTTCACTGGAGGTTTTTCTACATAAGGAGGCTTGAAGCAGAGGGGAGGGCCATTACAGCAAATAAACACTGCACAGGCTGGGGTCTGGAGGCATCTCGCAGATGCCTTGTTGAAGTCTAAAATATTCTGTACAGACTGGCCGGGGGGCAGCATGAATCACGTCTCAGGATTGTGTCTGGTTGGCTTTGCAGCCTGTGGCTGGGGATGGGGCCACCTCTCCTCCTCCAGGGGATGGGGTGGGGAAGCAGGGCTGGACCCTCCTCACAGGGCTTCATCTTAGGGTTCTTCCTCCAGTGCAAATTTCTCAGAAGTTCATTATTCCTGGACTTGTTTTTAAATCGGCCCATGTCCCATGAAAGTCTTTTCTTTGGAGGGTGGACAATTACTTCTGTCTGTGAGGAAGCTGAAGCTGTGAGAGGATTGTTTGCACAGAATGGGGGGGAGTCACATTGCTTATAAATTTCTTCATGGAGAATTTCATGGTGTTGCTTCTTTCTGCTCCATTCCATGCTCTGGGTTGGTGTTGGTGTTGGCCACGGGCTCTGTCCTTGGCCGCTGGGACCGTTTCATTCCCTGCTAGGAAACAGTTTCTTGTGTTTCCTAGCAAGAGTTCACAGTTGTGAAATGCAAGATTCAGGATGGGCTGTAGGAAGTTAATTTGATCACTTGGCAAGAGATTGGGATGATCCAGTTCTCATGTGCTTCTTTTAATCTGTGTAACTTTGTCTGGGAAGAAGAGAGTGGCAACGAAGGAGCTTTGCTCTCAGTGCATTAACACATCCCTTATTGTCCTGAGGTTGAACATCTCTCTTTAAACATGATACTCTCCAGGGCCCTTAGAGACTCCAAATCCTGTTTAGACAAAGTAAGCCTTGATGAACCTGGATGTTTCTGATTCAATAACGTGGCTGGGAGAGGGCATGGTGTGAAAATGCTGGAAAAAAAAGTGAAAATGCAGCCTCCTCTCACTCCTGCTGCAATAGTCCTTCCCTCTTGTGCAGGATTACCTGCTGGAATTTAAAAATTTGTGTTTATTTTAGTAGAAATGGGGATAGTTGTTTGTCTGACTGTGCCTGTGATGCTGCCAAACTCTTGGAAAGGGCAGCAGAGCTGCAGGTGCTCCCAGAAATGCCTTGTGATGGGAGGTGGGCTGCAGCCCTGGGCCCTTGTGGGTGATGTCAGACTTGTGAAACCAGTTAGAGCTGGTGGTGATGGGGTGGGAGTCAAAGAATCAGGGAATAATTTGGGTTGGAAGGAACCTTCAAAGGTCATCTATTCCAGCTCCCAAGGGAGGGACAGGCTGGAGGAGGGTGTTAATGAAGCAGAAACCTTCCCTGGCTTTGGGAGAGGAAACACAGTTCCTGTGTGCTGGGTCAGGCAGGTAGGATGTGATTGTGCCCTCCTCCAGGGAAAGGAAGTTTTGAAATTAAACTGGAATTGCAAAAATGCATCTACATATTTGCAACAAAGCAAACCACCCAAGCTGTCTCTCATTTTCACATTGAAATGATGCCTTTGGTCTCGGCTCTAATTCTGCTGGCTTGAAAACTTGTTTGCTGCTATAATTGAGAAAAGGTGGAGGAAAACATGTTTTCTTTTGCTTTGCCTTCTTGTGCATTCAAAAACTTTGGGTACAGTTTTCTCCTGTGAGCTTAGTGACCTTTTAGTGAGGGATGAAGAGATGGGGGTGATACCTGGGAGTGCTTAAAACTCATCTTGGGAACCAAGGCCAGCTTGGATGGGGCTTTGAACAACCTGGAAAGATGTCCCTGCCCATGGAAGGGGAAGGAACTGGGTGATCTTTAAGGTCTCTTCCAATTCAAACCATGATTCTGTGAAACTGAGGATGGCTCTGCACACAGGAGCATCCAATTTTATTATTTCTGCTTTGATCTGTGCCAGAAGAAACTCTGCCCAAGTCTATGGTGCACCAAAACAAAAGAGAGGAAAATTCAGCTGCACACAGTGCTGGGTGACCCAAAGGGCTGAAACCAGGGCAGGACTGGGCTGTGCACAGGGAGCAGCAGGGACTGGGCTTGGTGGCATCAGCCATGGCCAGCCCCAGCCAGAAAATACAAAGTAGTGGCACACTAAGCCTCTTATTTGCTCTAACCTGTTTATTTTGCTGCTGAAGGATTGTATAATCTATTTGTCTGAGTGGAAGCAGCCAGAAAATCTCATGCTCTGAAATTCCCACCTACCTGTGCTACACATATATATCTATTTATATTTTTAGATAGATAGATATATAGATAGATATAAAATTTACTAAGCATGTATTTACTAAATGCATGTGCATTTACTGCTGAGGAGCAGGGGGTGTTTGTCTTTGATAGCACAGTGGGACACAAACCCCAGGTCTAAGGCCAGGTCAGCACAAAGCAGGAATACAAAAAGCTCTCTGGAAGGCTGGCTCACATCCATTATAATATTACTAAATACCATAATCCGGTGAGCCTTCGCCTCATAATACGATAATGAGCTATTAAAGCTAAGGAGGGTACTTTGGGGAGGGAGAGTTGGAGGGTTTGGGGTTTTTTTCTCCTCCTGCCAGGTCTGAGCCATTTCTCTTGGTCCCTCTCCATTCATAAGAGAGTGGCTGCAGTAGTTTCAGAAGTGAACCATTTCAAAGGCTATAAAAATGCCAGTTTCTGGACATTGTGTGCCTTTTCCAGACAAGATGAACTGTTTGTACTCTGTTCCCTCAGCTACCAGCTCATTCCACAGCCCTTAGCTCCTCTCCAGGAAAATACCCAAGGCGTTGGCTAAGAAACAGCCACGCTCTACCAGAGTTTGAGGGCACAGCCATGGGAAAGGTGTTCCCAGGGCCACACGTGAGCTCTGCCCACTGCCAGCACACAGCACAAGGATGCTCTTTAAATAAAAGTGTTGGAAGCATCTTGCAGCCACCCCCCTGGCTCAGGTCTGTGTGTGTTTCCAGGAAATCCTGGAAATTGTGGTGAGGAAATTGGGTTGTGCAAAGTGCCAGGACTGTGGAGAGGGGAAGGAGCTGGTTCTTGCTTGCTTGGAAAATACAGCAGGAATGAAAAAAAAAAGAAAAATCCAAAGGAATGTGCCAGCCATAATTTACAAGCTTGTTCATTTTGGTTTTGGGAGCACTTGGCAGCTCTGGGCTAAATCCAGAGCAAAGGCTGACACATAACCCTTCCACCCCAGAGTGGAGAGAAACCTGGGTGCTTTTTCATTGCAAAACACCCTTTATTTTACCTTCCTTTTCTCTGATCAAAATAAACACCTTGCAAAGTTCATGTCTGTTGCTGGTTTTTGCTTTGCTTGGGGTTTCAAAACCCTTAGGATGAGGATGTGGCTGCATCCCTTGGCCCAGCAGCCACCTCCTCCAGCCCCATGCTGCACATCTCTCCAAACACCATTGTCCAACAGCACAAGGATGTGTGTTATTAACCATCAGTGGCAGGCTGGAAGCTGATAAAGATCTTTATTATTTTACAAGCACAATACTAACTACCTAGAGTTGTTTTCCTATAGTTTAAGTGCTCTCTTTCTCCTTTGGGCATCCAGGATATACACATTTGTCCTCAGTTCCTTGAATATCACTGTAGGAACCTGTATTTCTCCCAGCACTCTGAATATCAAAACTTCACCTTCGAGGGGCTGTTTTTCTTCTCCACCTAGCAGTCAATGAAAAAATCAAAGAAAGGGCAGAAGATGAGATTTGGCTTGATTTGCTCCAGTATTTGTTAATTAAAATACTGAAGGATCCCTCCACTTTGCCATCAGGGAGAAGACAGTGTCAGGGCAGAGCTCTGGGGTGGGGGGTGTCACAGAAGGAACCTGTGTCCCTTGTCTTATCAGGAGGGTTGTCAGATGTGCCAGCATCACACAAGGTGTGTACCACCTTCCCAGGTGTTTGTGCTCCCCTTGGAGTGGGGGATATTCCCCATGGAAAGTGATGGATGAATGATAAAGTGATCACTGCAAACCTGGCTGCAGAGTGATGGGTGGGAGCTGGCAAAAAGCAAGGAGTTGTTTTCCATACTAAAAAAAATAATATTGTCCATGTAAGTATGAGTACACATTTAGAGGAGTAATTTCCAGGTAAATCTGCCCAGATGCATCCCTGGCACAGGAGAGCAGTGGTGTGAGGGGTAGGAATGGCAGTGCTTGGAGCGTGTGGGCAGGAACGTGGGAGGGAGAAAGAGAGATAAATCCAGGGCTTTGTCCATGGCAGGGCTGTGGAAAGGGCATTCCTGGACATCATTTTTGAAATGTTTGTGCTTTGACCTGCCTCTCCTGATAATGGAAGCAAAAAAAGAAAGGGATTTATCCAGATGTGCAGCAGCACATCTGGGGGCAGCATGGAGGTCATCTCTGGTCCCCCCATGCATGAGGTCCCCTTTGTGGTCACGAGGGCTCTGCCATGATTCTCCTCCCAGGGCCATCCCCTTGCCTTGTGTGTCCTGGCATTTTGGGCAGGTGCCCTGAACTGCCTTGGGCACGGTGGAGCTGGAGGAAAGGTGGAGAGCCCATGCCAAGGGAGAGATTGAAGTGAACAGGAGCCTTGCAGAAGGTGGCATAAGGATAAATATACAGTGCTCATGTCAGGACAGGGCAACACTTCCCCAGCATGCCAATTTTTCCCTTTTTTCTTTTTTTTTCTTTTTTTCCCTTTTTTTTTTTTCTTTGTTTGTTTGGTGCTTTTGTTTGGTTGGTTGTTTTTGGGTTTTTTGGGTTGTGGTTTTTTTTGTTGTTTTTTTGGGGGTTTTTTTGTGTGTGTGTTTTTTATTGAAATACCATTATGTTCTGGTTTTTAACCCCCATGTCATCCTTGGGGCACAGCAGGTGATGTGTGAAGGACTCCCTGCTGGGTTAGGCTGATGTAAATATTGACAGCCAGAGATGTCTCTACCAGGGGACTTACCTGAACTGCTCCCAAGGCAAGGGGACACAGTAGAGGGTGCAAAGGGTGATTAGCTCCCTGGTTTGGTGCAGCTGAGCTATTCCTTCCAGCTCTCCAGGCTCTGCTTCCCATGACAAAGCCACTTGCTGGGCATCACCTGCATCAGTCCCACCAACCCTGTCTTGCCCAGCATCACTGCAAGTGTCACCACCCAGGTGATACCTCAGGTGCCCATTCCAGCTGAATACTGACAAAAATACACCGTGAGTGCATTTTTCCCTCTGGATTTCAGAAACGTGGTCCGTGCTGTTGTAGCTGGCAAATGAGCAGATCAGAGTTCCCCTGTGGTAATGTATCTCTATCAATTTATTTCTCATTAAAAATCTTATGTGCTGCAATAAAGCCAATAGTGAGATAACAGTGGAGCTTTATAACCTGTTAAATCAGGCCTCTGCTTCTACACAAAACCATCTTAGGCTGTTGTAGGGGTTTAGAGGGAAACCCCATCAATGCAGGGTCCCCCATCACAGAATTTCATCCTGCAGCTGCACAGTGCTGGGTGCAGAAGAAGGGGGTAAATCCCTGCCTTCAGTGATTCTTACTAAAGACTTTGGTGAGGGAAAGGGATTGATCTCTGGATGATCTGCATTACAGGCAGCTTTTTTTTTTTACTCCCCTCCTTTCCTTCTGTGCAGATAAAAAGCCAAAGAGGTTTGGGTTTGATTGAACCTATGGTGAAAATCTTTTTAATTAACAGTGGATTAGAACTGGAGCTGTGTTTTGGCTGGAATGGCAGATGCCTGCTTTTTTCTGGGCAGCAAGGCAGGGTTCTAATTATCACTTGTGAAGGCAGGAGGGTGCAGGGGGTTTGTCCCTCATCCCAGCCCAGCCCAACTCTGCATTCACCCCTTACAGCATTTGCTCTGGTTGTGCTAAAGAGAATTTCCCTCCCCCACCCAATTCTTATTTTGATCAAATCTCATTCATTGCCTACTAAAGTTGACTTGTGCCCTTTTCTTTTGGGAAGGGCTTTGCTCTCTTTAACTCCTTGACAGGAAGTTAAGAGGCAGGTGGGGTCAATCTCTTCTCCCATGTAACAAGTTATAGGACAAGAAGAAATGGCCTCAAGTTGCACCAGGAGAGGTTTAGGTTGAATATTAGGGAAAAATTCTTCACCAAAAGGGCTGTCCAACCCTAGGACAGCTGCCCAGGGCAGTGATGGAGTTCCTGTCCCTGGAAGATTTAAAAGACAGTAAATGTGGCACCTGGGGACATGGTTTGGTGGTGGTCTGGTAGTGCTGGGTTAGTGGTTAGACTGGGTGATCTTAGAGGGCTTTTCCAACTTAAATGGTTCCCTTCCCTGTGTCTCTCCATCAGGGTGGCAGCTGAGCAGGAGGGTCAGAAATGCCATGAGCTGGTGCCACATGTCCCCAGCGTGTCCCCTCCCTGCCATCGATTGGGCTCTGTCACATCTGGGGGCTCTCGCCACGGTCCCGCCTTGCTCTGAGTGCAAAGGAAGGGAGAAAAATCAATTCCCATCAGCTGAGCAGTGCCCTTTGATTTATTGCCAGTGAAGGAAGAAATTCTTTATCTCCTCCTGGAAGGGATTGCTTTGGTGTTTGTTATTAGGGAGTGTTGCTGGAACATCCCCTTCCTCAAAACCCTGGTATTTTGATAACCTTTAGCAGCTCCAGGACAGCTGCACCACAGCAATGGTCTGCCAGTGTGCAGTGAAAAGGGGAAGGTGTTAACCTGCTCTGCTGCCATGGTCAGGGCTTGGGCACTGCCTTCCCCCAGCAGATGAAATGACCTGTATTCCTTAGATCTCACAGCCTGTTCTTGCACCTGACTGGGGTTGTTTAGTGTGGATTTTTGGTCTGCAAATTGAAAAGAGCATCCCTGTGCAGGGCAGAGGGGTTGCCTTGGTCCTCCTCACCTCCAACACCAGTCACCCCTCCCATCTGTGTGAGTCTGTGCTGCAGAGAACAGATGGAAACACTCAGATCTACACCCCTGAAAGCTTCCCCCATCCTTCACCTCCCAGCTGAGCTCCAGAGCAGGAGCAGGAGATGGGCACACCAGAGATCGGAATGACTGCAGGGCGATGTTTTAATTATCTGGAATTGCTAAAGCAGGTTAGTGGCCAAATGAGCAAGTGCAGCTGCACAGCTGGCCTGATGTGCTGGCAGTGGGTGTGAGCTGATACCATGACAGTGTGATCACTGCTGATTTTGTGTTTCTGCCAAAAAAACCTCTTGGCTTTCCTGAGGTTGCTTCTGGTCTCAGTTCAAGATCAGCAGTGGTGGAAGAGGGGTGGCCATGGCTTGGTCTCAATGGAAACACAAATTGAATTTCCTGTGCTGAAGTTGTTCCAATCAAGCCCTTTCCTACAGGGTGACTGATTTGCAGGTGGTTTTGTACATGGGTGATACCAGGACTGTGTGATTCAGGGAAGATGGAGAAAATTCAGACCATCTCAATCCCTTTTAGTGTCAAAATCAGCTTGTCTCCCCTTTTAGTTACTCTGATAACATTTATTTGTGCAGCTTCCTAGGACATCAAGGTTTTACATCATCCACAATCCATCAATTTAATTCCCTCTTTAAAGCACTGATCATAAGTCTTAAAATGGAAAAAAAAAGCCAGCAGCCTGATAGGCAGAAGGGAGCTTGTTTCCAGCCTCAGGCAATGCAGCCCCAGGCACCAAATTCTTCTGGAGGGGAACCACCTGGGGTGGTTGTACCACACCAACAATCCTAGGTTTTGGGGGAGAATCCCAATTTTTTGGAGAAGAAACTCAGTGCAAATGAACTCCAGGGCTTTGTGAACAAAGAGAATTTTGTTATAAGCCACCTGTGGGTTGGTTTTGCATAGCTGGAGGTGATATGCAACCTCTAACCCTGTCTGGGCTTAGATGAAGCTCCTGATTTCCAGCAACTGCTTTGAATACCTTCCCTGGGGTCTTTCCTCATTGTTTGTTAGCAGGTAACAGGGAAGGTGGGAACATGGGAAGAGAAGGGTGGGGTTTGGAAAACCTGGCTGGCAGGGGATGCTGCCCAAAGCTATGGAAGTGAGTAGAGCTGCTTGAGTGCCCCCCTGTCCCTGGGCTCTCCTCTGCAATTGGTGGCCAGAGGTCAGCTCAAGGTAGGTTTGTGACAAAATCTCAATGTTTTATGAGTTAGGCATTTGAGATTTTTAATAGAGCTGCCAGTGAAGATAAATGGAACACAGGGTTGGTGACCCCAGGGGGCCTGACCGTCACTCTGGGTTGTGGTGGTGAAAAAAGCTCAGAAATAACACCAGGGCTGGTGTTAGATTGGGCTGGATTTCTGGTTTAGGGTGAAGGTAGCTCAGTTTGAACTGCTGCAGCTGATTTAATCCAGATTTCTTTTGTGGGATTTCATGTGATTTTTGCTCTTAAGGATGTTGTATTGTGGTCTCTGTTGTTTCACTGATGTTTTCATTCCCTGTGCATGAAATGTGGTGAATCCTGCTATGGTAACCATAGAGAAAACCCCAAAAAAGTAAAATTTAAAGGGGGAAAAGGCCAGTAGAGTCCAATGGACTTGTGCAGAACTTGGCCAAGGACCAGAACATACCAAGTGTGCTTCAGGGCAAGTTTTTTTCTGCAGGATTTTACAACGTAAGGCAATTACTGAGCTGAACAGTGTTCCTTAAGAAGATTATAATCCTGCATCCAGTGTGGACCAAGGGCATCCCAATCAGGCTGCAGCAAGCAGCTCTCCAGTGGATTGGAATCCAACCAGGTCGTTAGTGGTGTTGCAGCATTAATTACTCTGGAAGCAAAAGGTTAATTTGAAGTTTTGTAGGTTGCAGAAGGTACTGAGGAGAGCGAGGCCTTTAATTTCATGCCATTGTGTAGGTGAAATAGGAAAATGTATTTTTGCAGGAACGATTGGTGGAAATGGCTGGACGTGCTGGGTGCAAGGAGATGCAGGTCTGTGAACCCTGCTGCTTTCTGGAAGATAAAATGAAAGCAAAACTTTGTATTTCTTGTATTGATTTTCCTAGTGTATCCTGGATTTAAAAAAAAAAGGCAGGAAGGATGGAGACTTGTCAAAATGAATTATTAACGAAGTCATACTTCACACTTCCTTCCAGTCTGAGGAAGCAAAGCATGTCCTTTGCTATGATATAGCCACTTTTTAATCTCTTTTTCATTCCAAGGAGACATTTCTAACCAGTAGGCATCCAGTTATTTTTCTGCAGTAACTCAGGAGCTTTCAGCTTTCTGCCAGAAATCTTCAGAGAACAGTCAGAATCAATAGATAATGTTTGTTTATTTTGATACAGCAAAGCAAGAGAGGAAGAAATAATCAGACAGGTGAGGGGAAAAGGAGCTTTAGCATACTTTGTTTATATAAAGTTGTTTGGCTTGTTTTGGAAAAAATAAAATTAAGGCACCCATCAGATTGGATTCAGATTTCCAGCACAGATTCCAAAGGCACACGATGCTCCTGAGCACAAAGCCTGCCTTTCACATGCAGCTCAAAGGAAGATTTGTGCTTTACTTGCCAGCACTCCCCAATGAATATTTGAATTATTACCATTCCCACCTGCCAGTTCTGGACCTGCAAAGGGGGTGAGCACTGGGGAGAAAATACAAACGGGGTGGAAACCCTGGAGAGCTGGACCATGGTGTTTTGCCAGGGGTGATGCCCACCTGTGCCCAATGCTGGCTAGAACTCACCCCTGCTTGCTTGGTGCAGGAGGAGCTGCTGTGGCTCCATCACAGACTCTTTGTGGGGTCCTGTGGCTCATCCTGCCATAGACCCCCCAAAGCAGCACGCCCCTCATGCTGCCTTTGCAGCAGCCCAGCTTGGGGAGAGGGAGAGGGAGAAAGCAGAGACCTCAGTGCTGTGGAGCATCCATCTGGCTGTGGCGTAATTAAAGCTGCCTGAGTGAATCAAGAAGTACAAATATCCCATAAATTCAGCTCTGTGTGTGTGTGTGTGTGTGAATTAATCCCAGCCCCATTCAGGTTTCTGGCTGCTCATGCCCTCGTGGCCCAGGGATGATTCCCAAACCATCCGTGTCAGCTGCGGGGGCTCCGTCCCTCCCGCCTTCACCCTGTTTGTCCCCTGGTCAGAGGGAGGGAGAAGCAAACAGCAGGTGCCTTCATCTGCCTCAGGATGTGAATCAGGCTACTGATCAAAATATTACAGCCTGGAGGAGGTGATGGGGAGCTGTGCATCCTGAGCAACAGGCTGCTGTGCCTGTCCCTGGGGTAAAATGGGAATGTGCCCCCCCAGGGGCTGCTTTGATAGCACGTGTCCCTCCCATTCAGGGAGAATATCCCCAAATCCCTTGCACTTATTAAAACAGGAGTTTGCTCCCAGATTGGGCTAAGTTTAAATATCTCATGATGCTTTGGGAGAGCTGCCCTTTAAAAGCTGACTTTTTTTTTATTCCCACTGCTCCAGCCCCTTGGTTTTAATACCAGCTTGCCTGAGGAACATTAACCTGCAGAGCAGAGAGGAGCACACAGGGTTCATTTTCACCTGGATATACCAGGCAGGCAGGAATTATCACCAATTAAAATGTATTTGACATGATAGAAGCCAAACACATGCCTTGGCACGTTCTTTCCCTGCATCATCACAGAGGTTCATGGAACTAAAATGACTTGAGAATGCAGGAAAGAAATTGGGAGGGTCTGCACCCCAAGGGCACTGCTTGCAGCTGCATCCCCTCTCCTTGCAGCCTTAGGAAGGTAAAAATCACCCTGAATTTGGGGTGATGGTGTGTTTGCTTGGGGGGATTGGCAGCACCCACAGCTGGAGCACTGGGCAGCTCCAGGAGCTGTGGCTCCACCCGTGGGTCTGGGGTGCTGCCACTTCCCCCCTGTGGGTTGTCCCTTGGTTTAAAGGTTTATCCTACACCAGGACAGGGCTGTGGGCCTGTGTGGAACAGGAGGAAATGCAGGGGGGTTCCTTGTACGACCATTTCAAAGAGGGTTTGTAGATAGTGATCTCTGCTCACCCAGAGAGACCAAGAGGGGAAAATAGAGGAGAAACCTGAACTGCCAGGTCAGACAGGAAAGGGTTGGAGGTGGAACAAGTTGGAAGTGCCCAAATGGGATTCCCTGGCCACATATCCATGTATTGCAGAGCTGGGTGGGCTGGTGGTGGTCAGCAGCTTCCCAGCCCTGGATGGGACGTGTGCCTGGGGTGTCTAATGACACTAAAAAACTAAAAACCAGGAATTTAGGAAGGTGCCAGTGTTCAAAGGGACTCTCAGTGGGATTTAAGCACCTAAACGTCTTTGGTGCTGTGAAAATCCTGCTTAATCTGAAATCTTAAATAGCTGCTGAAAAAGCACCCAGCTCTCCAGCACCTCCAGGCAGCTTGCAGAGGTGAAGTGGGGGTCATTCTCTGTGCCCCCCAAATTACCTGCAGGCTGCCAGCAAGGAATCAAGCTGAGCTGCCTGCTCCAGGCCTGCCAGCCTTTTCCAGAATCACCCCATCCTCAGCTCAAACAGCATCCGGGGAGCGGATGTATTCTTAATTCTTAATTTAAAATAATGATTTTCTTCTCCTTATGCCACCCTTGGCACAGCTTTTTCCATTTATTCTCACTCCCCTCCAGCATCTCCTTTTCTCCTGCCTTTTGGCTGAAGTGGAACTTTTGCAAAAAAAAAATCCCAAACAAGCAGGAATTATTGGGATAAGCTGCAAAATTGACCTGGACTGAATGCAGGGGGAGTAAGAGGGAGACAAAAACGATGCCAGAGATAGTTGTAATTAGGTTAATGTCTTCAACTGAACTTGGAAGCCAAGTAAAGAGGGGAAAGGTTGCTCTGGAAATGAAAGGGGGAAGAGGATGGCTGTGGAAATTGCCAGTGGGATTTGAGAGCTTCCCAGATGCAGGTCGGTAGTTTTAGTCTGGCTGTGGGGCTGCTGGGGAGGGGGAGTCTCTCAAGAAGGGCTCAGGGACCTGATGCTGGGGGTGTGTGTTGTCCTGGGTGTGCTTTTTCCCTTGCTGGGGCTCCAAGCAGGCACTGGAGCTGCTTTCCCATAGGAATAGCCCCTGGTGCAGGTTTGGAGGAGTTTTGTGTGGGAGCATGTTCCAGCTGGAGGAGCAGAATACAGGCAGGAAATGGGGGGAAAAATTAAATTAAAATCTAGGGGGGGAGAAAAAAAAAGGCTTTTTAAGCTTACTGAGGCTGGATGACAGGACTTTGTGAGCTGGCTGCTCCCCTTTCCCAGGATCTCTTCCCATGTGTGTTCAGAGCTTTGCTTCTGCTGCGCTGGGGGTGCGGGAAAGGCTGGGCTGCGAGAGCTGGGTCAGAGGAAAGAGAAAATAACTCAAACAAGCCCTTTCCTCTGTCTGTTTTTTCATGTGTTTGATGTGCAGATCACCAAGGGGAGAAAAAAAATACTTGTGGAACCACAAATGTCTGCTTTGGGCATTTTCAGGGAGTTTTGTTTAAATTATACCCCAGGCAAAGGAACTGGGGCGTGAGCTGAAAGCAGCTTGGTTTAAACCCAGGCTTGCAGTGTCCAGGAGCTGAGCTGAGCTTGGGCCAGAGCTGCAGAAGACCAAACCCCAGCGAGCTGCACTCTGACAGGGACCAGCACTCACTGAGAGAGCAGCACAGGGCTGGGAGCTGGAGGGCTTTTCCTCTTCTCCATCCCAAATCCAGCAGGAGCTTTTTAACCATGCTCTAGTGCAGCCAATTTTCCCCTTATTCCCACCACCTTTTATCCCAGGCCAGGAGAGGGGCTGGGATGCCACCTCCTTGCCCCCCACCCTTGTGTTGAACTCTCAGAGTTGGTTCAGGTGGGGTTTGTGGAGGTCCTTTTGCAGGAGCAAACCTCATACCTGCAGCACAACGTTGGCCATGGTCACTTATGGGTTTTATCTGGCAGTGGATAAAATATTCCTTTCCAATGCACTTGGCAAACAAATGAGCCAGGCAGAAATACAGATTGTGTTTGCTAATGGTAGCAGGCTGCCAAGGAATGTATAACCCGCTATTCACTGGGAGGGAAATTCCTCCCTTCCATGGGAGCTGCAAAGCCTGGGACTGAAATGCTGCTTCTCACTCTGTGTTTGCTTCAGGCTTTTTGGTGGGGGGATTTAATGCTGTGGTGAGGGGGGCTGGAGTGAGCAGAGCCCTGGCTGATGCTGATTCATGGTGAGATCCTCAGGGCTCCTGCAGATCTTTGGGCAGCAGGGATAAATGCCAGGGGTCTGTTGCACAGAGAGGAATCAGGTCTGTGCGTGCAGCTGTAGTGCCCCGGCTGCTCTGGGGAGAGCTGCTGCTTAGCTGCATCTCCAGAGATTATTTTGGAGCTTAATCCAGTTAGATGGAGCATTCCCCAGCTCCCCACATCTTCCTGTGGCTTGTTTCTGGGATGTTGAATGTCTTGCAGTGAGGACCATGAAGTTCCCTTATTGTATTTGCATTGTCCCCAGACGAAGGCAGGAATGATGAATCTGACTCCATGTTCTCAGAAGGCTAATTTATTACTTTATTATACTACATTATATTAAAGAATGCTATACTATACTATACTAAAGAATACAGAAAGGATACTTACAGAAGGCTAAAAAGATAATAATGAAAACTCGTAACTCTTTCCAGAGTCCCAGCACAGCTTGGCTCCAATTGGCCAAAGAGTGAAAACAACTCACAGCAGAATGCAGTGAAACAATCACCTGTGGCTGAACAATCTCCAAACACATTCCACATGAGCACAACACAGGAGAAACAAATGAGATAAGAATTGTTTTCCTTTTCTCTGGGGCTTGTCAGCTTCCCAGGAGAAAAATCCTGGGCGCAGGGATTTTTCAGAAAATGTGAATGCCACATCCCCTGTCCTTGGGCAGGCTGTGCTGCAGTGCCAAGGGCAGGCTCAGCTCCCTGGCATTTGCCATGGGAAGATGCAGCAGTGGGGCCATGGGGCAGTGTGTGTGTTTATGTGCAGTGGGGATTTTAGGGTGAGTGATCCCTGAGGAAAGGGATCTCACCAGCCCCTGGTGGGGCTGAGCATCCTCCTCAGCTCCCCACATCCACTGGGGACCAGTCCATGGATTTCCAGCTAGAAACGGTGTTTGGCTTTGAAGTTAACATTTGCAGCTTTGGGGATAGATAAGAGGAGAGCTGGAGGATAGGGAGATGATGGAGAATATTCATGTGTGGAATTATCTCTTGCAAATATTATTTTTTTGGAGTGTGCTTTTGGAGTGTACCCCCTCATTGTGGGAATTAATTTAAAACATGCCTTTGACTTCAAATTAAACAGTTCACATTAAAAAGGCCTCCATGTATAAGTGAGCAACGTTAGACTGCAATAAATTATTTTTGGGAAGATGGAAAATGCAGAGTCCTTGGTGCATTACAGGATCCAGGGGGCTGGTGGAAGGTGCACGTGAGCTGAGGGTAAGGACGAGCATCCTGGACAATAAAATCCTGCACAAGTGAGTCCAAGGAGCAAGAAATAATTGTTCTGCAGAAAACAAAGGGGGAACAATCCATTTTCAGCCTTTAGGGTGCCTGAGCATCTCCTTGGTCAGCCTTGGCAGCCTCCCTTGTCCCTCCCTCGCCGTTGCTGAGTATAAAAGGGCTGTAATTATTAAAATGATGTGTTCAGGAGAATTTAGCCTCTCATTTGGTTTGTCCTAGTGACCCTTCAGCAGCTGCTGTGGAAGGTTTTGTGGCAGTTATCTAGCCTGGGAACTGCCATGTGCAGGTGGTTGGGATTCAGGCTGGGAGCTGGGATGGTTCTCCAGTAAGGCACAGCTGCTCCCTAAAATATTCTTGGTTGCAGAGCCATCAGCTCATCTTCCCTCGTGGGGTTTGCTTCCTCCATCAGCCCTAATCCCACGCTGGGTGCTCCCTGTGCTGAAGGAAATGCTGCTGGCACTGAGCCTCTGGGGTGACCTCTGTGCCCCATTCCTGCTTCATCAGGGCAGGCACTGTTACTGCTCCCTAAAAAAACCTCCTGGGTTATCTAAAAATTAGGTTTTTAATTCACATTTGCAACAGGTTTGGAGTTGCTCTGGGTTTACCTGTATCTTTCCTCAAATACCTGGTGTACTCAAAAGCCCAGTAGTAGGTGAAAGAAGCTCAGTATCACGTATGGATTTCTCTGTTCCTGCCTCGCTCTGTGTTGTACCTTGTGCCACCAGTACAATCCAAACTCTTTATTTTCCCCACATGGCTCTTGTGATCTGCTTTTCTTCCCTTCCTCTGCTGTGATGGCAGAAACCATGAGAAGTGGCTGGAGCAAATGCCATTTGTCTGGTCCTTGGGTCCAGACAATTTGGATTAAAATATGTCTTAAAATTAAAAATCCAGCCCTTAAAATATTGTTATCTTCCCAAGGATGCCCTTTTCCTCCCTGGAGTACATTTGGAGAGAGACTCCTGCATGTAAATCTCCGTGTGCTGCTGTTGCAGAGTGGAGAGGGCTTAGAAACCCCCTTGAAGGTGGAAATGGGACCTGGTGGCATTAACTGAGCCCAAATAATGACAGCTGTGAGGAGGGTGGAGAGGAACCTGCTCCCAGACATGCAATTCCCAGAGAAAATCTGGCTTTGGGACAAATCTCATTGTCCTGCCCCACATCCTCATCCCTGTTCAAGCTGAGGAGAGCTTTGTGTGGTGCTGCCCTCTCACCCAGGCTCAGGGCAATGAATAGCTCCAGGAAGGTCGATTGGTGACCCCAAATCTAAAAATAAAATGTTATTTTATTTTAAAAAGGTTAAAAAAAAAAAGGTTCCTCAATTTCAAATCATTTCCCAGTGGTTCCCAACTGAAACAAGTGTGTGAAGCAGCACAGACAACATCCAGTCCTGCCCTATTTCCAGCTGTGAAGGCAGAGGAGAGCTTCTTTTGGACACATTTTCTCTGGAGGTGCTGCTTGGCATGCTGTAAGGATTTCTCTGGAGGGCAGCTCGTGCTTCCAGCCCTCCTGGTGTGCAGCCTCCCCTCAGGGCTGCTTCCAGCCTGCCCAGCTTGATTGCATCCACTGAGGAAGGAATTTATGACACCTTGCAGGTTTGTGGGTGCCTTTTGCCATGTAATAAACCTGAGTCACAGGACACCCAATTTCCAGGTGTCTGTTCCCAAAATCCCAGCATACAGGTTTCCCTGGACACCTCTACTGCTGTATTTTGATTTTCTCTGCAGTGTTAGAGCTGCCAATGCCTGGAAAAACTGCCTTTGCTGAATTCCCCTGGAGCTCTGCTTTCCTTCCCTGGCCAGAACTGGATCAAATAATATCTCTGCCACACTCTGGAGATAAGGCAGGAGCTGAGCAAACCTGCCACTATCTCTGCTTTAATTTTTCCTTGCAAATAGTGTGGAGCCAATGCCTCTCTGCCCAGATCAGCTCCTCTTATCAGAGGGATAATAACTGGCTCACTAACCAACATAATTCCTCTATAACCCCCAGCAATCTTTCGGGAGGATTTTGCAAGTGGCTGAAGAACAGAAGAAAATCTCTGGCTGTAGGATTAATTGGTACAAAATCAAGGCAGCATTTGACCATGTGCTTAAATAAAGAAATTAAAAATAAAAATATTCTGTGTGTATAAATACAGTGACTGCATTTCCACTTGTTTCCTCTTAAGTGGTCCCTCAGTGGCTCCTGCAGATGCAGAGCCTGGCTGAAGTGTGCAGGAAATGAAGGTGCACAGGATCATGATCAAGTTTGGGATTTCAGCTCTCCAAAGCTCCCAGGGCAGTGCTGCAGGGCTGAGGGAAGTATTTTGTGTTTATGGGCCGTGTCTTGCTGTGGATGCTCTTGGGCTGTTCTGCAGCTGCATGCCCTCCTCCCTGCCCTGTGCCACGCTGCTGCACAGCTCTCCAGACACACATCCACGCCTGGGCAGGTCTGACAGCCCAGGGGATGATTTTGTCTCCAAATCTCTATTTTTTCTACAGTTTTCAGTTCAGCTTGCCAGCGGTTTCCTTTCCCTTGCTGAACTGTGGGTGTTGAAAGCTGGGCTGACACTGCTGAAGAGCTCTGGGTTTCCTTCTTGATCCTTTTCCCCTTTTTGTTTCCCCCTTCCAATAAAAGGAAATCAATATCAGCCAGCAGCACCAAACCTCTGTGTGCTGCACCATCGGATTCTTGTCCCAGGAACCAGCTGGGATTATCAGCTCTCTTTGCACTTTGAATTTTAATAGCATTAACTCTGGCCTAGTCATGTTCTCCTAAAATCCCATTTCAAGTTGCCTTTGGAAGGCAGGAGCAGACACCACTCTGTGTTTTTCCCTCCTCCCTCGCCTGCAGAAATCACAACCAGAATTAAGAGACAGATTTTGAAGGTTAAAACTTCCCAGATTGTTTCCCTCTCAGTTGTCATTTCGGGACTGTTTTGTTTTCTTTCTGATTGCATCAAATATTTGTACTCCTGTGGGGACTGTGGTGTGAGGGTGAATCTCCCTTAAGAAAATAAAGGGATTTTTTCCATCATTTTTGTGGCATAGCTGGGGGAAAACTGGTGAAAAGAGCATTTACCAAAAGTGCCTCAGTGTGGGGCTGTGCTGTGCCTCTCCTAAAGGTTCTGAATTATTTAAAGCATTGCTGAGACTTTTATATTTAGAAATATTGAAATGGAGACCCTTTCACCCAGCCTGAATTTTAGATACTTTTTCTTCTAATCTCACAGGCAGCCTCTGAGAGAGGGGACTTGGCCAGCATCCTGTTCCAGCACAAAACAGCTGGATTGTTTTTTTTATTAAATCCTTGTTTTACCAAGTAAAGAGTTTTGAAGAATTCTGAGTTTTTGAAATCTTTTGGGTGTGCTTAGCAGGATGTGGGGGGGTAGTGGGTGTCTGGTGTGTGAATGATCAGTTATTTTTTTAATTTTCCAAGTTATAAACCTAATCCTGGAATCATTTGGGTGCCCCATCTCCCATCCTAGTCCCACACACTGCTGCTTGCACTAAGTAGAAAGAATTGCATTTGCCTGTGGCTTTTTTTATCTCCCTCAAATCCCCCCATTGCTTTGGGTATTTTTTTGTTATTATTGGCCTCATTTATTCAGTACAACAATGTTTATTCTGGGAAAATGCCCAGTGCTGGGCACAGCTTGGGAGAGGTCCTGTGAGGGCAGAGTAGAAAAGGTGGATGACTGCAGAACCTTTATGTGAATAAATAGCAGGAAATAACATCTTTTTTTGTCTTCCTCAAGTACCACATTGAAAACCCATACTTGAATTATTACTCTTGATCATATTTAGCTTTGAGTTAATACAATTGCTTCTTGGCTACCTGTCTCTTAGGATCATGTATGGCTTATTTTCATTCTCTAGCTCTGGCTATTTGAAAATCGTGGTTTGGGTTATGAAGCACATGTGGAAGGGATAAGGGTTCCTGCTGTCAGCTTTGCTTGCTGAGCCTTGTGCAGCACATGGGGGGAAATGCAAGAGTCTTTTCTGTACTGGTCATGGGAATTTATTTGTGAGAATTTCATGAGTCTGAGTTAAAAAATAGAGTTTGGGAAGAGAAGAAAGAAAAGAAGAATCCAGATGCAATCATTACTGTGAGATTTGTGATGAAGTGATGAAAACTGGCAGCTGCTGTTGTTGCACATCTTGCTCCAATAAACTCTCCCTTCTCTTCCTCTTTCCTCCTGCCCCACCTCCCTTCTTGCTGCCCTGTGTTTATCCTTGGATGATCTCAGGAACACCAAGGGTGTCCTGGTGGTGCCAGGATTCCTCCTCATGGCAGTGTCACTGTGCCCTGGCTGCTGTCCCATGCAGGAGTGGCAGGAACTTCCCAGGGTGCCCAGAGCAGCTGTGGCTGCCCCTGGATCCCTGGCAGTGCCCAAGGCCAGGCTGGACAGGGCTGGGAGCAGCCTGGGATGGTGGGAGGTGTCCCTGCCATGGCAGGGGTGGCACTGGATGAGCTTTAGGGTCCCTTCCAACCCAAATCACTCTGTGATTTTGTGGGCATGGGTATATTTGTTTCTTCACAGTCAGGTGTGCTGTGCTATTTAGTGTGGTAGTAGCACTTTAGTGGAAAAAAAGTGGTTTAAAAAATGGCAGGGGTGGAATAGGATGAACTTTTAGGTCTCTCCCAGCCCAAACCATTCTGGGATTCTATGGCCAAGTAAAACAGGGCATGCAAGGGTTGGTGCATCCCCCTGTGACCTTAACCCAGCACTGGGTGTTTCCTGGGGAGCTTGGGAAGGCATTTAGTGCAGTTTAAAAATCAAATTGATCATTCAGCCAGCTATTTCCAGCCCCAGTGCAGCATCTGGGGTCACTGGGATGGTGTTTTCCTGGAGCTGGATGTTCTCACCTGGTCCCTGCTCACTCACCTGCTGCTTTGCTGCTGCAGGAATTGCTCTGCTCGACTCCTCTGGGCTCTGCAGACAGAACCTTGCAGAGTGCCTTCCCCCAGGAAGCAGCACTGGTTTGCCTCATCTGGATGGAAATAAAACACATGATTTTTTTTCTCTCTGCTTAGCTGGGTTTCAGTGCATCCTCACACCTCCTCTGGGATGTTTTTTCACCCTAACAAGAGTTGATCCACTGAGTGTTGAGCTCATTCCACAGGGATCCAGCCCCACATGTCCCCACCCTGATGCTGCCAGAACTTGGGTTTGTGCTGCTGGCTTTGACATACAGCTTCTGTGCCTTCTGCTGCCCCCTTTGGTTTTATTTTTATTTTATTTTATTTTATTTTATTTTATTTTATTTTATTTTATTTTATTTTATTTTATTTTATTTTATTTTATTTTATTTATTTTAAATTTTGATTTTATTCTGTTCTCCCAGCCTCAGGTTTACCTGGTGCAGTGCCCTGATAACTCCCCCCGCTGCCTCCAAGCACTGCAGCACAAGCCAAGATGAATAAAAGGCTGTCACCTTTATTAACTTTGCTGCCTAGTGTGGTGTTTAATTCCAGGCAGGCACCCAGTGCAGCCCTCTCAGCTTTAAATGGCTTTTCCTGCCCTTGGGAATGTGTGTAAAATAGATGGGGCAGCATCACACCCCCATTGCCACACTCCCATCCTGCAATACTGTGGGTATCTCAGAAAAACAAGCATATTTTTGGTACTGGTTGGCATTTGCCTCCTCATTTTCAGACTGAAAAACCTCATTTCCACTTCTGATTTGGGGTCAGTTTGGGTTTTTTTGTCCAGAGAGGCTGCAAACTCCTGCTCCCTTCAAGTGTCCAAGGCCAGGCTGGACAGGGCTTGGAGCAGCCTGGGATGGTGGAAGGTGTCCCTGCCATGGCAGGGGTGGCACTGGATGAGCTTTAGGGTCCCTTCCAACCCAAACCTCTGGGATTTTATGGGCATGGGTATATTTGTTTCATCACAGTCAGGTATGCTGTGATAGTCAGTGTGGTAGTAGCACTTTAGTGGAAAAAAAAACTGATTTAAAACCTCCAGGTGTGTCCTGAACCTCCTGGCAGGGTAGAACAAACATTGCAGTGAAAAGTTTTAATAAGCCTAGATTAGAAGTTCATTAAGTGGTGCATAATAGGTAAGTAAAATATTATCTGTTATCTCTTTTGATGCTTAGGCACTTGGAAAAACCTTCAAGTTCATTTATTTAAAAAAATGAAATACTAACAGTGAGAGGGGAATAATAAGGTTTTTGAAACAGCTCTGGATGTTGAGGGTGAAGGGCAGTGAGTGGGAGCAGGATGCACTGGGGCATCTGGAGAGCCCAGTGTGGGCTCAGCCCGTGGATTTACACCTGTTAAATCACCATCAGCCCCCTCAGCACCTGAACTTGGGGAGTTTTCCTCTCTCAGCCCATCACCTGCCATGAAATGGATGGGCAGGGAGGAAGCTGCTGGTGCCATCCCTGTCTGTGCTGCAGTGCAGTTATTTTTATCTATTATATATTGTTCCCAGTGGAATTACTCTGGCCCTAACCTGTAGATAAGGGCTGTTACTAAATGAATGTGAGCTCTGCCTTGAAGGTTAAATTGCTGCCTTGCAAGTTGGTGAGGAATGTGGGGAGATGTTTACCCTCCTCCTCTGAAAAAAACCCATGAGCTCCAGCTCTGACCTGGCAATTTTGTTGAGTACTACTTGAAAAAGGCAGGTATTGCACTGAAATGCTGTGTTTAGTCCTCTGAATTGGTGCTTCTTCCTGATTAAGATACCCACCCACTGCCAGCTCTCAGGTGGGATCCCACAGCACTGGAACAGGCTGCCAATTTCCCCATAAATTTGGGAAAGCTCCTCACAGACATCCCCAGGATGTCACAGCTGGGGGGGGGATGGTGCATTTTTGGATTTTCCTCAAAAATTAAGTGGCAGCTTCAGAAAGTTATTTTAGCCAAAAGCACCCAGTCCTTAGTGGCATCATCATGGTGGTGCTGGTTCTGTGAACTGGGTTAAGCCCAGC
This sequence comes from Pyrgilauda ruficollis, assembly GCF_017590135.1. Classification (NCBI taxonomy): domain Eukaryota; kingdom Metazoa; phylum Chordata; class Aves; order Passeriformes; family Passeridae; genus Pyrgilauda; species Pyrgilauda ruficollis. The sequence goes on along the minus strand of NW_024525378.1, from coordinate 5,724,353 downwards.
CCTGGTGTTGGCCTCTTCTAGGTGTGAAATAAATGATTTTTGGCAGCAATGCAGCCAAGGAAAATGCTGCTGGTCCTGCCCCTCCCAGAGTTTGATGTGGAAGGTATTTAGGGTGGAAAAATCAGTAGGAAAACATACAGAAAATGGCAGAAATGGTGACTGCCCTTGCCCAGAGGTTATTTTTTCAGCTGGCAAACCAACCCAGCAATATATTTAGTCCTGGCTTAGCCAACAAGGAGCAGGTGGGTGATTGGAAGGTTACCATGGGACACACTGGGTGGGCAATATTGGGATTTACATCACTGGAGGCTTCCCCTCACACCTTGAAGTCATTTCTCTGTTGTTTATAGCTCAGCTCAGAGGGTTGGTCACTCAGGTGAGCCCAGCAGGATGGTGGCAGCTCACAGAGTCCAGGTGAGCCTCGCTGGCTCCACGCTGCCAGGGGATGCAGGAATGTTTGTGGGGCTGTGGTTTATCTGCAGCTCCCCTTGGTTAACAAACACGGCTGCTGCAGGTTTTTAGAAGCTGTTAGCATGAACCATTAACTCTTCCTTTTAATTATTCAGGTTGCCTCTTTTAAATTTCTTTTTTAAGTGGAGCTAATAGGCTTTGCAGAGGAGGCTTCCAACCACAGCAGTTCCTCCCCAGAGGAGCCCTGTTTGTGCATCGCCAGCTAATCTCTTTTCTTCATTATCCCTTATCTTTCTCTAGCTGATTAATTGCTTTCAATTGATTTATAAATATTCTGTTGATACACACAGTGACAGGAGAGGAATGGGATATGTCCAGGCTCAGGGGTCATTGATCCATGCAGCCCCTTGGGCTTTCCTAACCTGCCTCACAAATCCCAGCCAGGCTTTATTCCCACTTTTCTTTTTGTCTTTGCAATTCCTGCAAGCGACCAGAAATTGGGCTGTAGCATCACTTGGAGTCTATGCACGTGCACAAGCCTTGTGCCAAGTGAGTGTCAGGTTTTGGGTGTAAAGAAATGGGGTTTGGGTAAGTTTTGGTTGTGTTGATGAATGCAGCAGGTTGTGTGGGTGTCATAAAGACCTGTTTTCTATACTGTACTCCTAATATTTATATATTTATATATATAAATATATGTATATTAGGGAATTCAGTATAGAAAACAGGTTTTTATATATATGTAGGTGGAGTGGTAGAGGAAGACAGAGCATTAGAAACTCTATGGAAGCTACAGGGCAGCTTAAAAAAAATTAAAAGGCAATAATAGCTGGTTATGAAGATAGTGGCCAATATCAGAGTGGAGCTGCCCACCTTCAGCCCCGTTCCAATCACACGTGGCACTGAGGCTGCAAAGCCATTTTTAGAAACAGCAGCACATTTATACACAGGGATAAAGCATGAAGCTGTCCCACAGACTTCCCATTTTCCCTGATATTCCTCTGCATGCAGCCTGTTCCCTCCAAGTGCCCCCATGATCCCTGCACAGGTGGGCTGAGCTGGGAGCCTCTGGGGACACGGTGGCCCTTGCAGTGACATTCCTGGATGTGCTGTGGGGGAGATAAGGCTTCATCAAGAAAATGCTTTTAAAAGTTTGAGACCCACCATGCAGCTCTGGGGTTTGTTGTTGCCCGATTCATTATTTTATTTTATTTTATTTTATTTTATTTTATTTTATTTTATTTTATTTTAATTTTTGGTGATTATTATTATATTTTTGTTGTTGTTGTTATTATTATTATTATTATTATTTTCCTTCTCTTTCTCTGTACAGTGGCTGGTGGCACTGGCACAGCCCCAACGTGTGGCAGTGTAATTACACGTTGCTAATGAGCGATTGCAGCTCCTTTAGCAGCCCAGCCTGACTCTTTATCGGGTATTTGCAGGAGTCATGTAATTTTTGTATCATCATATATGGTAATATATTCACTGCAGCATGACATGGGATGAGGTTCAATGAATAATGTAAAACCCAGAATAACACTGAATCTATATGAGATGTGCTTTTCCCCCCAGCATTGTTTTAAAAAGGAAAATATTGATTCTGGTGGGGCTCAGTGGTTCAGAGCTCTGGGAGAACTCACGTTTTGCTGATCCAGGCCCACCCTGTCCCTCCAGGGCCACAAACCTGCAGCTGTCTGTGCCACCCCTCGCCTCGTTAGTGCTGATGAAGCTGGGGAGGGCAGGGAAGGGTCAGTGACATTTGCAGCTGGATCCAGATGTTGCAGAAGCACAGCAGGTTCTGTTGGGTTCAGGTGAAACCTCCCTCTCCGTAATACATCAATTTTTTCCCTCAGTTACTGTCTTTGAATGCAAATTAGGATGGATAATTTCTATTTGTTTTCCTTTTTAACCAATTTCCCCCTATTCTGATCTGTGTCATTTATATTTGTGGGCCATTATCTTAGACTCATTACAGCCTTTTAGCATTTGAATGGAAATATTGTAAAGAGCCCAGAAGTTAGGCATAAAATGTCTGTGATGATAAATATAATCCTTGTGATAAAATTAAAAAACACAATAGAAGTAACAGTGATATGCTCAGAAAGTTGTACCAAATGAGATTGGAACCAACATGATAATGTTTGCCCTTTCCCTGTTGCTTTTCTGCCTCTTTAAAGCAGCTTTTGCAGTGCTGTTTTAAAGAAGGGGAAAATGCTGTGTATGGCCTGGATAGGGAGCTAACAAAAAAATTAAGATTTTTCTCTCTATTGAGGCTTTCATTAATAACTGCAAAAACTCTTGGTGATGCACGTGTGATTTTCAGGAGCTTAAAATACTCCGACAGCACTGGAGGAGGAGGAGGTGCTAAATGGTGCCAAGTTCCTCAATGAAAATTACTCTCACCGCCTCTGGTTTTGGAGCCAGATCGATGTTAATTAATCCTTGCCTCACACGTTACGTTCTCCAACCTCACCACCCCTCAGCACCGTCGGATTTTAGCTTAGAGGAGCAGATGGAGGTTCCCGAAGCGCCTCCGAAACTCCCAGCCGAGCGCTCTCCTCGATGACAATGCCAATTTGTCATGAGTGAAATGTTTGACAAAAATCTGTCATTTTTGAGAGAAGTTTTTCCTTGAAAGAAAAACCAGGGGGAAAAAAGAAATCAGCTCTGTTTTGAAACATGTCCTCACTCTGTTATCTTTATTTTGCAGAAGAGGGGGATGGAGAGGGGGGTTTCCATGGTCGTGGGAGAGAAGTTTTAGTAAGTTTTCCTGGAAGCAGGGGGCATTTTGAAGAAGGAGACGTTGTATGAGGTCTCCAGATTTTTCTGTTCTGGTGGTTCTTACGGACAGCTCTGTCCTCCGGGTGAAATGTGGCTCTGGATGCATCACTGGCCTTCTGCAGAGCTTCTTCAGCAGGGCTGAGGTTACTCAGCAGTGGCTGCAGGTGCCTGTGCCCCCAGGGCAGTGACACACAGCACCAGCCAGATGCTCAAGCTGCCTTTGATCAGCCACCAGCTCCTATTCTGTGTTGCAGGGAGGGAGAACTGTTCCCTTTGGAGCAGCAGTGCTGAAGCTGAGTTGCCTTTTCACACAGTCATAAGATTGTCAATGTTGCAAAAGCCCTCTAAAATCATCCAGTCCAACTAGCACTAACCCATGTCCCAGGTGCCACATCCACATGTCTGTTAAATCTCTCCAGGACTGGGGACTCCACCACTGCCCTGGGCAGCTTCTGCCAGGGCTGGACAATTTTCTGACCCCCAACTTGACTCTCTGTTGCCAGTCTCTGGTGGGCCCTGCCCTTGGGAGTGGTGGTTGGGATTTTTAGCAGAGCTGGGACAATTTTTGGAGGTTGACCACCTGTACCTTACATGCTTCAGAACCATAACCCTGGTGAGACCTCCAAGCCCAGGAAGCTGCAGATGGGACACACGATGCAGGTTTGTCCGCTGGTGGGGGTTGTCAAGTTTGGATCCGCCTGCAGGGACCTTCAGAGCCAGGCTTGGGTGGGAAGGGTCTCTCCTGCCCCTGAAGAAGGGTCTTGGCTAGGGAGGCTGAAGGAGGCTGGCTGATTTGGCATGAAGGGCCAGACCCATCTGCACTGACACCAGCACTTGTGCCTTTCCCAGCACCAGCAGCAGCCAGAATTCACGGGAGTGACTCCAGGGACCTACCTCCCTGGCCTCAGCTACTCCAGAGAAATACCTCCCTGGCCTCAGCTTCTGCCTGGCTAAGGCCAGGGACCACCGCTGGCCACACAGCAATGGCTTGATGCAGAGCAAGGAGAGGAGACCAAGACCAACGCCAGTTTAAGCACAGCCAGAGGGTGACTGCTGCCTGTCACAGGGACACACTCAGAGCCCGGCGGCACCACTCAAACCCAGCGAGGCGTGAGCCATCTCTGTCTTCAGCAGCACCGTTTTTCCACGTGCCTTCCAAAGGATTATTAATCACAAAGGAAGGGCCAGGGGAATCCTTGCGGGTCCATGGCTGGGTCAAAGAGCAGCCGAGCTGCAGTGGCTCAGCACGGCCGGGTGCTGGGGCGTGAGTAACGCTGCCGGGCCACCATTAGTCAGCAGAAGCCAGTTCCGAGCCCAGCCCAGCTCCCGCTCGGGCTCCTCTGCCAGGGAGGAGACTCAAGGGGAGCTCTTGGGGAGCTCCGGCCTTGTGCAATGCCTGTGACGTGCAGAACCTCCTCCCTCGGCTTTGCTTTGCTGCAACTCAGCACCTTGCCGAGCCGTGGCAGGTCACACGGCTACCTTTGCTCTGGGATTACGTGGAGAGCAGGATTAAACCCGCAGGTGCCGCGCTGGTTCCCGGCTCGCGTGGGGTGGCTCCGGCCGTGGCAGCGCTCCCGCAGCACCGGGAGCTGAGCGGGCACGGACGCGCTCCGACTTGATCGCGGGCAGCGGGGTTGTGCAAGCAGCTTGGTGCGATGGGAGGTGACGCACAGCTTCCCTGGGCTTCCCGGAGCTGAGCTGGGGATGGCAGGGGCCATGGGGCATGGGCCATGGGGCAGTGCCAGCTTGGTGCACGCACTGGCTTTGCTCAATAAGAACTAGCGCTTGTTGCACAACAAAACCACCTCCATTCCCCTTCCCGAGCCGCTGGTGAGGAAGCAGCAGGGAAGGGAAGGGGCAATGCACGCCAGTGCACTGGGAGGGCAGGAGGGTCATGGGTGGGTGACAACCTGGTAGCACACTGGGAGGGCAGGAGGGTCACGGCTGGGTGACAACCTGGTTTATTGACCTGGGTGTACAAGGTGGCCATGGGTGCATTCCTTCCTAGCCAGGACAGCTCACTCCTGCCGCAGCTGTATTGTCACCCACTTCCCGAAAACGTCAAAGCCTATGGACACGGGGTGTGCCTCAGTTTCCCCATGCCTGAGATACTGCTGCTGTAGGGTGGGGGAGCTGGCTTCACAGTGTATTCGCAGTGTGGCAGAGGCTCAGTGCTGTTTTAAAGTGGAATGTGGTGGGGTTTTTGTCTTGGACTGTGTTTTATGAGCTTTGTGCAAGCGCTGCCTTCCTGGGCAGAGCAAGAGGTGTGTGTGTGTGCAGTGTGCTGGGGCTGCCTCCAGAGCATCCAACAGCTGGCCAGGCAGGGCTCGTCTGGTGAGATTATTAACAGTGTGGAGACAGGCAAAAATTCATAAACCCAAAGGGCTTCTGCCCAGTTCTTCATCGCTTTGGCAGGTGAAAAAATTTATAAAGCAGGTCTGCTGTGGGGGCCTGGGAAACAGGCAGCCCAGGCAGCAGGGTGAGGGCAGGTAACAGTGCACCGTGTACCACAGGGAACAAAAATATTTGTATTAGGTAAAATTTCCTCACTGAAGTAGTGGTCAAACACTGGAACCGGCTCCTCAGGGGAAGTGATGGAGCTGTCATCCCTAGAAGTGTTCGAAAAACAAGCAGATGTGACACTGTGCCATATGGTTTAGTGGCCATGGTGCTATTTGGTTGAGTTGGACTTGGATCTTGGAAGAATTTTGCAACCGTAATGAATCTTTGGAAAAGCTATACCAGCATGCTGGGTTTCAGAGTTTGGTTGTTCTGGTGTATTTTTATGTGGCTTTTACCACAGAAAGGCAGGTGGTCTCTGCGTTCTCAACGGGTTTTGCTTTGTCTCTGCTCACGCCATCCCGCATAAAATAAGTAACAACTGCATTGCGAGAAAAAACGCTGCACGTGTTCGCCTTGCGAGGTCATCCTCGCTGGCCCGAGCCCTGGGGCTGCCCGGGGCTGCCTCGCCACCCTCCTGCCTCAGTTTCCCCCCGTGCCGCCGGCCGAGTATCGCGATCAGCGGTGGCGACAGAGCCTTCGGGACATGGCTCCGGCCGCTCGGTGGGTGGCAGCGGCGGGAGCGATGGATGATTCCAGCCGGGAATCATTTCCGCCGCCGGCCGGCCGCGGGTTCCTGCGCGGCCCCGGGGCTCCGGCACACTTGTGGGGCCCCCGTCCCGCGCAGCTCGGGCCGTGCGGGGCCGAGCCACTCCTCCGAGCCGTGACATCAAGCGACCGGCAAGGGGTCAAATTCCCGGCGCAGGTAGCGCTGGCCGCACTTCCGCGCGGTACCGGGGAGGAGCCGCCCACCGGGGACCCCCCCGCGCCCCCGGGCCCGCCGTGCCCCGCCATGAAGTCGGAGCAGGAGGAGAGCCCGGCGGGGACGTGCCGCTGCCGGCAGGGCTCCGCTCCGCGCCCGGCCCATTGTGCGGCTGGCCGGGCACGGCGAGGGGCGGCCGCGAGCGATGCTGCGGGCAGGGCGCTGTGCTCAGCACACGCAGGTAAGGGGGTCCCCGGAGGCTCCCCGGGAGCGGTGGCAGCCCGGCGTGCACGGCTTCCCCTCGCTCGCTTTGTGCTTGGAGCTCGCTTCCTCCTGGCAGAAACGAAACAACGCCGGGGCCGCGGGGAGGGTGGCGGTGGTGGCCGGGCTGTCCCCACGGCCGGGCCGGCGAGGGGGGCTCTGGGGGGGCCGGGCCGGGGCTCCGGTGCCCCCGCAGTCCATCCCGGCTCCCGGAGGGGTTGGAGGAGCCGGGGGCTCTCGGAGGGCTCGCAGCCGGCTCCGGGGGCTGCCGCGGGGTCGGAGCCCAGCAGCCAGTGGCTTTCTGCAGGGTGTGCTTCTGGCAGCCTGCACAGCCCCCCGGGCCGCTCTGCTCGCCCTCCGCCGGCGCGCACGGGGGTTCAGATCGGGTTTTATTTACTTAGATCCCCTGTGAGACACCCAGAGGCTGGGACACTGCGTGGTGGAAATAATCCGTGGTTTTGGCGTGGGGAATGCCAGGACATGGGGGTGACTTGGCAAGCACGTCCTGCCCCAGCTGGGTGATGGGGCAAGGGTCAGTGTGTGTGGCTGGGGGTCCTGTCCCAGAGCTGTGACCGTGTGGGCACGCCGAGGCCACGCTGGTGTCTAACTCAATAAATGATCAGAACTGGTGTTTGCAAGGATTTGCTCTCACTGGGTGAAAGCTTTACCTTGAAATTCTTACGGATTTTCCGTGGCCAGGTATGACAGCTCACTCGTAGCATTGCAGCAACGGCACAGGGTGGAAATAAAAGCTTATTTAAAAGTAAGATATAGGTATGCAAACCCAGAATTCATTTTATTAATCCAAGAGGCTCTGCTGATACCCACCTGGGAGGGAGCAATGGGTGGTTGACAGCTCCTCTGAGGTCATGGAGTGCCTTGGTGCTGCAGGGACTCTGTCCTGAGGGATGTGCACAGCAGGGCTGGGCTGAAGTGCTGATTTACAAATGTCAGGCCCTCGTGCTTATCCCCTTGAGGAGATGATGCTGTGGGGTGGAGAGGGGGCTCGTTTTGTGCCAGTGTGAGTCCATCGTGGTGTTCAGGTGCCAAAGGGAGAGGTTGGATGTATTGGCTTTGCCCCAGCAAGTCCTGGGCAGTGGCGGTAGCTTGGTTCTCTTACAAATGGTTTGGGTTGGAGGAACCTTAAAGGCCATCTCATCCCACCCCCTGCCATGGGCAGGGATACCTTCCAGTATCCCAGGGTGCTCCAAGCCCTGTCCAGCCTGGCATCAAGCACTTCTGGGGATGAGGCAGCCACAGTTTCTCTGGGCAACCTGAGCCAGGGCCTCCCCACCCTCACCGGGAAGAATTTCTTCCCAATTTCCCATCTGAGTGTGCCCTCTGTCAGTGGGAAGTCATCCCCCTTGGCCTGTCTCTTCAAGACCCTTGTCAGAAGTCCTTCTCCAGCTTTCTGCACCTTTGCAAGAGGGAGGTCCCAAGCTGAGAAGCTACTTAAAAATCAGAGGGGGTGAGATGCTCTTTAAAATACAAACTCAGCTCATCCCTGAGTCTTTAATCTTTTTTTTTTTTCCTAATAAGGTTCTTTATGACCCTTGCATTTCTCATCCTAGGACAGAGGTGTGTGTACATATATATTTATCCTGCTGATGTTCTGGATAGAAACACACCTTTGACTTGTGCCCAGCAAAGCAAAAACCATCTCACCATCAAACTCACAAAAGCGGCACAAAATGCAGCTTTCACCTGAGATACTGATTCACCCACACGAGCCTCACCGTTTGTTCTGCATCCATTTTTAATATGTCCCCTCCAAAGGCAGAAATGCGTGTACAGCAATCGTGTCAGCTGAGTTACATGGCAAAAAAAGGCTTTTAAATGGATGTCTTTAAAGTGATGCCTGTTCCAAGGACAGTAAAAGGCTTTGCTGGTGCATGGAGGGTTGGTCTGCTGCCCAGAGGAGTCCAAGATGGGATTTGCAGGAGCAGGAGTGGAAACTTCAGCCCCAAATGCTGTCTGGAGATGTTCACCACAATTTTTTTAAAAAAATTTCATTGGCATTGTCTGTTAACACCCATCAGTGGTTGAAGTATAAAGGATGCAGAATCCAGCAGTGCCATGGAAGCTTAATGTGATCAACTAAAATATAATTAACAGCCAATTATTTCAGTGGGAATGGTAGTTTTCAACAATTGGTCTGCGAAATGTTTAAATTGCTTTCATTTCATCTCTGCCCACTTGCAGCAGGTTTGGAAGGTCTTGGAATGAGTGATGGGGTTTGTTCATGCAAGGCAATATCTCCTTCTCCTCTGGGTAGTCAGGAATTACAGAAAGCACCCAATTCCCCTCCCCCCCCCCCCCCCCCCCCAAAAAAAAAAAAAAGGTTAAAAAGAGGAGGGAAAAATTAAAAGGGACAAAAATATTGGGGGAAAAGTACTGTGGAAGCTTTTCACATTGATGTTGTTCCATTTAGGAGACGATTCCTAATGGCAGATTTAACTTTACACCCTGATATTGTGATGCTTCCAAGGGTGAACTGCAAAAAAAAAAAAAAGCCTTTAAAAATATTCTCTTGTCCTGATTGCTTTTGCATCATGCTGAGGGGTGTGTGGAGTCCCTTGTGAGGGGCACTGAGCCCTGCTCCCTGCTAGAGAGGGGTGATGCTCACTGCAAACTCCTTTGCAGCTTCGAGTACAGGCACAGGTAGAGGCACAGCTCCATCCAGCTGACAGGAATCACATGGAAAGCCTCCCTCAGCCATCTGGATGTGGAAGAAACAGGGGCTGAGATGAGGTTCCTGAATAATTGACCCCATTTTCCCAGCTATTGGAACTTTCCTGTAATGGTCTCTGAGAGCTGCCTGCAAACGGCACCTTTCGGGTCATTCTTTTAGGTACTTAAACCTGGCAGAGCAGCAGGGGTTTTCTCCCCCCTGTTTTAAAATGAAGCTAAAATTTCCCTTTCAAGCTGAGTCTCTTAGTGCAAATTGTGCCAATAACATGGGATTTCTCCATAGGACCCTTGTGAGCAGGAGAGTTTGGATGGAAGCTTGGAGAAGAGTGATGGAGAGCAGATGCTCTGTGCTGGGGGGGAAGTGCTTTGAGGGGGAAAATTGGTGTGATTTTGGTGGGCAGAATTGTGGGAAGCATTGGAGTGATGGAAATCCTTTATACAAATGAGTGTCATTACAGGTTTGTGCCCAGAAAATTTGTGGCTGCCCCATCCCTGGAAGTTCCATGCCAGGCTGGACAGGGCTTGGAGCACCCTGGGATACTGGAAGGTGTCCTTGTCCATGGAAGGGGTGAAACAAGATGAGCTTTAAGCTCCCTTCCAACCCAAACCAGTTTGTGACTCCATGACATTGGCAGGAGCCCTGAGAGGGAGCTGGAAGGAGGGATTTTCCTATCAAATCCTGGCTGCATGGGTTGTACTTTCCAATTTTATATATATATATATATATATATATATTTAAACCGGATTTGGCTTTGCCATATATATCATAATGCATATGTAGCAAATACAACTATATATTGCAAAGCATAATCCTTTTTTCTACATATATAGTTTCTACATATATATATATATATATATATATATATGTCTATCTCAAATTATGTGTGTAAAACAGCAAGAATTTTGGATATATGGCTGATCAATAATTCAGGTTCTCTAGGATTTGGCTTGCAGCCAGCAGCGTGAGGAGCATGGTGCTGCATGTTTCTCTCCAGATTACATCTGTAGCTTCTCATAGATCTCAGATTTTAATCCTTCAGCAGTTTCTGCCTGCATCAGGAGCCGAGTGCTAAGTGGGGATGAAATTCCCTTGTTGCCTGTTTTGGAGAAGAGATGCTTTTCCATTTTTTCAGTGTTTCTAACCGTGAGCAGAGGGCATCAGTGCATTTTTGGAGAGCTGCACTGGGCAGGGTATTACAGCACCTTGGGCCATGCCCAAGGACCCCTCTGGAATTCTTTGCTGCAGAATTCCCCCCGGGCTCTCTGTCCTTCGTCTTGTTTTCCCTCTCCCTTTCCCAGATCACTTCCTGCTGTGTGGGGATTTTCTTGGTTCCCACCAAAATGCTGCAATTTGCAGGAATCCATCGGGATCAGTCAACCCTGTGCAAGCTGCCCTGCCTCCGTCCTCATCTGCTGGTTCATTTTTTTCCCAGGAATAGCCCTTGATGAAGTGGCATGTAAGGAAAGGTGAAAATGAGTTATCAGTGGGGGGAAAAAAGCAATTTGTTGCAGCCAGGGGTATTTTGTGGGGCTGCAGGGGGCTTTCTGTGGCTGGGGAAGGCACTTGGTGGGTCTTGCACACAAAATACTCCACCATGTGTGAGTCCTTCACATCCTCCCAGGGCTCCCAGAGGCTGCAGGGGACACGCTGTGTTTCTCCCATCCCTGGGGAAGATCCTGTTGGCCTTGGCCTCCCCCAGTTCTTGCTTTTTGCACGGAGCTCAAGAAAGCACTTCGGGCTGCACCAAACCCCCCAGCCCGGAGCTCGACTGTTCCTCATTAGTGACTTTATTGCTAAATAATTTACAGAATGGGGCCTTGCCAGTTTTCGTTCGGGAAGCATTTCAAGTATGTGCAGCAGATTTTCTGCCTTCCTGGCGCAGCTGGCGGGGGGAGCTGCCTCTCCCTGTCCTGCCGCCGGCGTCACCTCCCAGCCCGGACAGGAAACGGCCCCTGCACGTGCAGAGGGAGAACAAGGGGAGAAATGCCCCTGTTCCATGTCCACTTGGTGTCCTCCAGGCTCACTGCTACTCGGGGGCGCTGGGGAAAGGACACAAGTACAGTGGTTTGGAGAGGAAGTGTTTGGGTTTGATTTCTGTTTCGTTTTTTCTGGTAACTGTGACGTGTGTGCTGATGGGGGCATTTTCTGTCCCCGTGTCCGTGATGCCAACTCAAGAGGATGTGGATGTCCCAGCCCTGGAAGTGTTAAAGTCCAGCTTGGACTTAGAGCAGCCTGGTCTAGTGGAAAGTATCCCTGCCTATGGCAGGGGGACTGCAGGGTCTTTACGGTGTGGACTTAGAGCAGCCTGGTCTAGTGGAAAGTATCCCTGCCTATGGCAGGGGGACTGCAGGGTCTTTACAGTGCCTTCCAGTCCAAACCATTCCGTGATTCTATAATCCAGTGGGGACTGCAGGGTCTTTACGGTGCCTTCCAGTCCAAACCATTCTGTGATTCTATAATCCAGGCTGGGATGTGAAAGGCCTTCTCTCCACCTGCTTTTAAAGGGGAGGAAAAGCAATGTCAGACTCAGAGGGAGGATTGCACTGGCACCTGCACAGCCTGAAAGTGTTTTGCGGGATGAGGGTGGTGGGTGCAATGTGGAAATAGCAGAAAAGCACTTAATTACACTAAACAGTGGGTGCAGCTGTAGGAAATGAGGTGCTGGAGCTTTCCTCCAGTCCCTCATGTGGAGGGGATCCCAGCTGGGTTCTGCCAGGAAGCTCCTGCAGTGTAGCTGCTTGGAGGAGTGAGCAGTCACTGGGTGTAAATCTGCAAAATTCAGGATTTGAGGCTGTGGATGGAAGCATCATCTTCCCTTTTCCAGTCTCACAGTGTTTTGTTGAGTGTGCCCTGCGCATGTGGGTGGCTGGAGGCAGAGCTGAGATGTGTGGGAGCTCAGGAGACTCTGTTGGACCTCAGCCCTGTCAGCGAGTGGTTTGGATAGGAAAGTCCTTCCTGTTTTTTTCTTACTATTACTATTACATACTAACATCTATTTTTATTTGTTCAATGCTGAAGCCATCACCCAGTGGAGGCTCCCCACCTCCCTCCTAGTGCCTTCCCATCACTTCCATCCTCCTCCAGCCCCAGGTGGTGCAGGTTTGGGCTGTGCAGAGCAGTTTTGCCAGCAGGGAGGGGCTGCCCCAGCAGCGTTTCCCCGGGGTTTGGGTTTTTGCAGCAGGAGCTGGGGCTGTGCTGGAGCTCTCTCTCACTTCCTCACATTGTGTCCCTTCTTCCTCCAGCGCTGCTGCGGGAGGAGGTGGCCCAGCTGCAGGAGGAGGTCCACCTGCTCCGGCAAATGAAGGAAATGCTGACCAAGGACCTGGAGGAGACACACGGCAGCAAGTCCCCCGAGGTGCTGTCGGCCACCGAGCTGAAGGTGCAGCTGGCACAGAAGGAGCAGGAGCTGGCACGTGCCAAGGAGGCTCTGCAGGGTAAGGGCTGTGCCTCCCGCAGCTGCACGTCTCCCCTGCAGTATTTGCAGGGAAGGCCCTGATGAAGGGAGAAATGATGAGGAGGAGTCTATCTTATTAGAAGGCTAATTCATTACTTTGTTATATTATTCTGTACTATATTATATTACATTTAAACTGAATCTGCCCAGTACTCAATTGCACACCTTGCACAGAATTTCGTGACTGTCAGCTGACAGTCCTGACACACACACGGATTCAATGGGTCAGTGAATCAAAACACTCACACCAGAATTCAATTATTAATTCCCTTCAGGTAAAGAGTCTTTCACGATACATTCCACTTGTGAGCACAGGAGCAGTAAATGAGATAAGATTTTTTTTTTCTTTCTCTGAGGTTCAGAGAATCTAGAAATATTCTTGGGAAGAATTGTGCCTTTCTTTTCTCTGTGAAGAGAAACGTGGTGACACTCCCCACCACCCTCATTCTTGGGAAGAATTGTGCCTTGCTTTTCTCTGTGAAGAGAAATGTGGTGACACATTTTAACTTTTAACACTTTTCACTTGGGCTCTGCAGAGTGCATTCATCAGGTGCTCCTGCTGGGGGTTTGGTGTCCCTGGGACCCCCCTGCTCTCCTGCCCCAGCAAGGGGTGGTGTGGAGCTGGGAAGGACTGGGGTGAGGGCTGATTGCAGCACTGCAAAGGAATTCCTCCACAGCTGTAGAGTAGAGCCAAGGCAGCAGCTGAAATGCAGCTGGTGATGGGGTTTGGGTTGGATTTGAGCCCCTCAGACTTGCAGGAGGAAAGCTGTGAGTTTCCTGGTGACTGCAACTTTCCTTGTCCTGCATGGGGTTACCTCCAGGTGACATTCAGGGTCTCCTCCTTCCTTCATGGCTGCCTTTGGGGGTTTTTGTGGCAGCTGGGACTGTGCTCCCCCTTCCTTACCAGCACAGCAAGCCCCGGGACTGGGGTGTGTGGAGCAAAATAAAACATTGCAGCTTTTCTGCTCTAAACCCAAGCTGACAATAAATCCAGGCAGGATGGTTTGTTAGCTGGAGCCAGGGGATGATCCTGAGCAGGGAAGGCTCTCACTCGTCAAGCCCTGGCAGCGCCGTGGCTCTAAATATCATCTCAAATCCCCAGCATACCGAGTATAACTTGCACTTGTCAGCTCATATTTGAGGATTATGAGGAGAAGCTGTCAAAAGTTTTCAGGCTCAGAGGCTGAGCAGCACGTGGGGAGCTGTGGGGCCTCTGCATCTCCCCCTGTCCAGGATGCTGAGATGCTCCGAGGCGCAGGGAATTGGGCTGAGTCAGTATTTGGGGAAAGCACTTCAGGAAATTTTGTTATCACTCTCTGATGTACAAAAATATCCCTATAAATCAGCAACAGACAAAATACCTCCAAACTCCTGCCTCCCCCCACACCACCAGTGCAGCCTCAGGCAGCAGGAAATGCTTTGGGTTTATAGAACTGTAATTGGAGGAGAAAAACCTTAATTAGGGAATATTGGCTCCGTGTGGATGGGGCGAGGGGGAAGTGCTGATAAATGCAAAATGCAGAAAAGCAGAACCATTATAATGCTAGTTACAAAAAAAAAAATAAGAGTAAGAAGTCATCTCAGAAGCTGCAATGCTTCTGTATGTGCTTCTGTGGAGGATAGTACAGAGAAAAAGTGAGTTTGGCTTGAAAATTGTGAGTATTTAAAGCATATAATGTTGGGCTTTTATTGGGCCTTTATTTGCCAATATTCAAGCCTCTGAGCTTGGTTTTCCAGGATTTCTCTGCAGGTGTGAAGAATCTCAGAATCTCAGTTGACACTTGGATGGGCACACAGCAAGAAGCTTTTTTCAATTGATGCTCCTTCCCTGTCCTGCAATACTGAGAAGCTTTTGTGGTTTTGGGAAAGTTGTCCAGGCTGGATCTGGGCTGGAGGCTCTGGGCAGCAGAGCAGGCTTGGCAACAGTGACTGAGATGGATAACTTGAAAACGAGATCAGCAGCTGGAGGGGGAAAAAAATCTTTTTTCCTTTCTGTGAAAAATGGTCCAGGGAGAAACGTAGCCAAAAGTGGAGGAAAAACGGCGCCTGGTGGCTGGTTCTGCCAGGGGAGATGGATCTGCTGATGGACACACTGGGGAAGTCACGGCTCTGTAGTGAGGAACTGCAGGATAAGGCTGTGCCAGGAGCACAGGGAAACTTGGCCACACTGCCCTGTAGTTTAGGGATCTGTGTCAGCTGTGTCCTGCAGCCAGAGCACCTGCCAGGAGCAGCTCCTCCTCACAGCCTGCACTGCTGCATCCCCAGTCCCACATCCTCACCAAAGGCTGCCCCACACCCAGCAGCAGAGGCTGCAGCAGCCCACGATCCATGGTGGGTCCTGTGGAATGTCATTAGCAGATAAATTATATGGAAATCTGTCACTGTTGCTGGCTCTGAGCCTGGAAGTGCAGTGCAGCTGGTTCAGATGGATCTTGGCTCGCCGGGCTGTGCTGCAGAGGGAAGCAGAGAGGGTTTGCTGGTCAGGTTTGCTTTTGGGGGTTCCAGCAGTTTTTAAGAGCCTTTATTTTGCACAACCTCACAGGGTTTGGTTTGTGATGGTCTCCAAGGAGGGTGGTTTCATTGTCCCTCTTTGGAGGTGCATTTCAGCCCTTCTCAACAGCACTTGTCACAGGGACAAAGCTGGTAAGCCTTTGCTGCATCTTCCCTGTGCTGTGCTAACAAGTCCTTGCTGTGCAGGGTAGGGGCAGGGATCTGGCCCAGCACAGGGTGCTCTGCAAGAGCAACTCCACCAGTTTCTTTATTTCTGTCAGCATGTGCTTTGTGCATCATTATTCCACTTTTTTCCTGGGCTAATTCCATCTCTTGCACTTTTTTTATCCCATTAACATCCAATTAAAATCCCATCGTGCTACATCCTACCTCCCTCTCCACTTCTGCCACGGCTGGGACTCTGAATTGTGCTTCCAGCTTTAGTGCAGTTATTATTTCCCCCATCCTGGCTGGAAAGGTGTGGATGTGGTCTGGATTTCTGGTGTGGAAATCCCTGAGGGGAGAAGTTGCAGACAGCTTTATTACTGCTGGTCCTGCTGCGGGCAGGGACCGTGCCCAAGCGCCTGGGGGACTTGAGGAGCCTCTTGGCTGGGAGACATCCATGAGCATGTGGGCTAATGGCAGAAACCCCATTTCTGGGAAGGTTTATCCAATATGCTGGAGCTTGCCTGCGGGATTATCACACGGAGAGCAAACCTGGTTTCTGTTTCCTTTTTGATGCCAGCGTGGAAACCTCAGGCTGGCTTTCCCTGCTGCTTGGAAAGGCATCAACCAACTTCATGTCTGCTCC
Organism: Pyrgilauda ruficollis; assembly: GCF_017590135.1. Classification (NCBI taxonomy): domain Eukaryota; kingdom Metazoa; phylum Chordata; class Aves; order Passeriformes; family Passeridae; genus Pyrgilauda; species Pyrgilauda ruficollis. The sequence goes on along the minus strand of NW_024525378.1, from coordinate 5,708,191 downwards.
ACAAATGGGTTGTAGCCTGGTTTTCTCCCTCCCTCACCTTCAGCTCAAAGCTGTGACTCCCCAGGAATAGTATTTGGGCTGGGGAAAGCCTCCTACAGAGATCCACAGCACCCTCAACTTGCTGCAACGAGAGGATGGGTAGCAAAAAAGTGGGTGGATGGATGTCCCAGTGGATGGATGACCCAGAAGATGAGGGTTGCATCAGGTGGATATCCCAGAAGGATGTGTGTCCCACTGGATGGATGTCCTGGCAGATGGAGGTCCAGCCATAGACCCAGCCAAGGAAGCCATCTTCATTATAAGGACATGGATCTCTACAGAAAACCTGTTGTTCTCCTTTGAAGACCCACCTGAAGTTTTCAGAAGTCATTGATCACTTTGTTGACTGTTGGGTTGGGTTTAGAAAGCCCTTGGCTGTTACCAGGTAAACTCCCTCACGGAGAATTGCCTCACCTGACTTTTTCCTGAAATTTGACCTTGGGCTCTAATTTCCTGCCTGCTCCATACCTCCACACCCCCAGGAGTGAGTGCTGGCTCTGCCTGACACCATGGAACGTTGATGTTTTCAGTATCAAGATCTTCCTGCTGGTGACAGCTGCCCCAGGGACCACACGTGGCTCTAATTGCAAAGCAAGGAGCAGCACTGCCATCCTGATTTTATGGGTTAGTCATGGTGACAATATTGGATTTCATGGCTGCGAGGAAGAAACAGGAGAAATTAAGTAAATGTTAATGGGACAGGATGGGTTTGCACATTCCTGTTGCACAGGGCATCTCTGGGTTCCAGCTGTGCTCCCCGAGGATGCCCTTCCCTGCATTAGAGAATAAGTGTGTGATTCAGTAAGTGAGAAAGTCAGCTTGATTCTGTCCCTGGCATGAAAATCCACACTGTGTAAGGTGAGAGAAGGACTTGGAAGTGGATGGGAGTCACGGGAAGCTGCTCTTTGGAGTTCAAGGGTGTGCTGCATCTTCTGCCAGTGCTCTGGTGTGTGTCTGGGCACTGCTGCCTCATCCCAGGAGTGTGAAACTGGGCAGAGATGCTGCTTCCATGGTTCAAGCAGCAGTTTTTCATCTAATATCACATTATCAAGGTAGTCACACTAATTGTTACTCATATGTCCTCCAAGGGAACCTCAGCTGGATGGTGGGGCTTCCACCTGATAGGGCCAGGGGTTGGACGTCAGTGATCCTTGTGGGTCCCTTCCACATCAGGATGTTCTGTAATTGATATCCCCTTAATCTGACACTATTAATCTCAAAGAGGGAAGGCAGTATTTTAAGCAGGGGGAGATGCCTGGGTTTAGGATACAGGAGCTAACTCCCAGCTGGAAGCTGTTGAATGGTGAGATCCGACTGGGGCCACGGGGTGGTGACACTTCCAGTGGTGGCATTGCTGGGTGGTTCCAGCCCTGCTGCTGTCCCAGACAAGGCTGTGCCTCCCCAGTGGAGTGACTGGGTTTTGGCTCCTCACATAGAGCTGGGAATAAAAGGTGCTGAGGGGGTGGATTTTTAATTGGGCTGCAGGAGGAGCCCATGAGGAGCCGGTCCCGTTACGTCTGTGTCCATCATTCTTCTCCCAAAGGACTGAGAGGGGATCGAGTGGCAGGAGGTGGAAGCTCAAATAACGACAGGGCAGGGTGACCTGGTGCATGTGGGGATGGTGTGAGAGCTGGGGGGGTCACCCAGCTCATCCCAACCCATCTCCTCCATCCCTTGATGCCAAGGCTGGTGCTGAGCTGCCGAGTCCAAGAGGGGCTGCTGGATCCCCCCTCTCCTTCTGCCATGTGCTTTGGAGGGGAGGGGAAAATTAATAATGCAAGTAAGAGAAGTACTTTCCACTCGTGGTCTGGGTTTAGGATTTCTTCCTTCTTTTCTTGGGTTTATGAAGAGGTCAGAGGTTTGTCCAGAGCCTGCTGTGCCAATGGGCTGGGAGAGTTTATTTGGACACTTGTGGGGCTTTGGGATATAGAAACCTGGCCCTGGATCATCAGATTAAAGGAAAAAGCCATTTCACCTCCTCAGATGGACATGATAGCCAGGGAAGATCTGCTTTATCCCTCCTTGGCTGGCCATGGATTGCAAAGGCTCGTTTTCCCTGACTGAGTAATTAGCTGGGCTTGTTTGCTAAGGACGAATTAAGCTGCTGCAGCGAGTGGGGCTCGGTCCAGGAGCTGCTGGCAGCCCTCACAGCTCACTTCTGCCTCACTTTTTATTTTTCTCCTGCCTTTTTCAATTAATTTCCTATTAATTTGGCTTGGAATGAAGTTCTCAAATGACTGATAAATCTTCTTTAAGCTTAGGAGCTAATCATTCTTGGAGGAAGGAGAGTAATAGAGGGGAGCAAAAAAAAAGTGTGTTAATTTCAGCAAATCTCTCAAATATGAAATGCAGTGAATGGTAAATTGTTCTGTTGGGTTAATAGGAAAAAATCTGCTCTTTCAATATCCAAACCTCATAATCTTCTTGTAATACTGATACACTGGCATAAATATTGGTAAATATTAGTATATCAATACATATTCAACCTTGTGATATAGTTACCCTTCTTCTAATAGTACTTCACGGCATTTTCTTTTTTTTTATTGGCAAATGATTAAGTGTTTTCTGTAAATCTTTAAGGGCCATGAACACTGCCACTAATTAAAGGAGTTTGTATGCTATAGGGGACTCACTATTTAATTAAGTTCATTAGGATTCCTTTTGTCGCCTCCAGCATCAGAGATTGGCAAATGTGACTTAAACTTTTATAAGAGCCTCCCAGTATCCTTGAGGAAATTAAATATTACATATATAGACACATGTGTGTCTGTGGGGTCTGGATCTCACCCCAGTATGGTTCGGTCAACTTACCATTAATTTTTCTTTTCTAACAAGTTTTTAATTCCTGGGAAAGAATTGGGCAGGGGAAGGTGGTGGTTAAGTAGACACAGGCAGTGGGAAAGGGCTTTTTCAAAGACATGGGTGTGGTTGTGATTGTTTTTAGAGGGTTTCTGTAGGAATTTCCTAAGATGGGAAAAAAGTAAGGGAAGTCCTGGTGTCGGAAGAGGCCGAGTTGTCCCAGGAGGAGTCACGTTCATTGAAGTGGGCGAGAAAGGCTCCCAAGAGCTCCTTGTCACAGGACAATGTGAATTTTTGCAGCATTTCCTACCTCATTTTCTGGTTTTTGGTGTTCTGGTTTATCTCCAATGCTTAATGGCAGAATAATTGGTCCAAAGGATTTAATCTCTTGGATTTTAACAGATAAAAATCTCTACAGTCCAAAGCACCTTTCTCTTCCTCCACTATTTAGTCTGATTTTCTCCCCTCTCTTTTTCTCCTCTCACCTTCACACCCCCTCCTTTCCTTACAGCTCCATTCCAAGTACTTGATTTACTGTTCATCTTCCCAGCACACACTTAGAGTAAGAAACAGTAAAAAAAGTAGAGTAAAACCTGTGCACAGAAGTTCACACCTGAATAAACCTCTTCTCAAGACTGTGGTTGTCACAAGCTGGGGTGGGATGTGGGAGCTGCACAGAGCTGGACTGGGGGGGCTGCTCTGATTTTGGGGTTTATCCCAGCACGTGTGCAGGGCTGGGTGATCCCTGCTATCAGCTTATTCTGCCTGAGGGTGCCTGGGGGCAAATAATGGTGTTCTCCCTGCTTACACAGAGGTGGAAATGCCTTTGGAGGGCTCCCAGCCAGAGGAGGGTGGGAGCAGAGCTCCCCTGTGCTGGGTGATGCAAAGGCTCGAAGCCAAGGGTGCCAAAGGTGCATGAAGGAAATTAATTCCCCTTTCAGTGTGCCACAGTCACAGTTTCCTTGTATTTCTTACATTGTCTTTGTTATCCCCACATGTTGAGAGGAGCCCAAATGTTCAGTTTAACCCCCAGATGAAGTGACTCATTGCAGGGAGTAGAAAATACGATGTGGGCTGAAACAGCTGCCTTGATCTCTGTAATCTGGTGGAGAAATCTGGCGTGTGCATGGAGACAGGTTCCACTCATGGTGCTGCATCATCTTCTGGCAGCTTTTGTAGTATACACAGCCCCTGGTGGCTTTGGGGTTGTTTTATTTCTGGAGAGTTTTAGGGGCATTTAGGATTCTTTTTATAATGCAACTTGCAAGTCTCAGTGATTCAATACCATGAGTGCACCAAGAGTTGGAGGGGCAGAGGGTGTTTCATAGCATTCCTGAGTTAGCAGTACTTGCTCAGGGTAGAAAAGCAGGAATATATAATGAAATATTTGTGATGTGATTCCTAAACTGGGCATTATTTTGGTGGGCTGGGGTGTTTCTGGAGCAGGGAGCCACAGGACATTTCTGCAGCACTGCCAAGGACCAGGTTCAGTACTGGGTAAAGCATTGATGTACAGAAGTGACCAAAACTTGTCCTACATGAGATTTCTGTAATTCTCCCTGGATTTCCAGCCTTTCATGGCTGTCCCAGGGTCACTGGTGCAATGAGGAGGGAAAACACGAGGGTTTTGGCTTCCTCTCAGGGCTGTTAAAACGCCCATCACATCCCTCGTGCCTCTGCTCCATCCCCTCATCCCGACACAGCATCCCTGAGCTGGAAGGGGACACTGAGGGAGCCATGCCCTGGGCTCGTGGGAGCGCTCTGGAATCTGCCTCACTGCTAAAAATAAACTGGTTGTGGTTTATTTATCCTGGAAAGGGAGCAGCAGGTTTTCCTGCGCCAGGCCCTGAGGCTGAGGCTGCAGTTTTGCTCCCAAACCTCCTTTTCCAAGGTCTGAGCTGCCCCTTGGAGGATGGGCAGTGATAAGGAGCCGCAGTGGTGACATGATGAGCATTTTGAGGGGTGCAGCAATGGGGGTGAATTGGGCATCTTCTCCCAGCCCAGCTCCCAGAATTGTCATTTTGATGCTTTTTTCCTTGAAAAATAAAAGAGATGGAGTCAAGGGGCTGCCATGCCTCCTGTGCTGGAGTGACCCTCTCTCCCACAGCCATGAAAGCCGACCGCAAGCGCTTGAAGGGGGAGAAGACAGACCTGGTGAGCCAGATGCAGCAGCTGTACGCCACGCTGGAGAGCCGGGAGGAGCAGCTCCGGGACTTCATCCGCAACTACGAGCAGCACAGGAAAGTGAGTGCACAGCCCAGCACCGTGCTCTCGTGGGGGCTGGCAGCAGGCTGAGTGTGAAACCTGGTTTGTAACCGCGAAATCCCACTAAAGCCCCAGCTGGACTCTTGCTGGAGTTGGGATGGACAGCAGTTTAAGGTTAAATGGAGGAAAGAGCCAGACCTGGGGCATTGGATGTAATTTTAACCAGGTGCACAGTGAGCATTTCTTTTTGGGGACCAGTTGCGTTCTGGATCTCCCCAAAAAAGGGTTGACATTCCTGCCAGCTCAGGGCTCTTGTGACACCTAAGATACTGCTCTTGGTTGGGTGGTTCCCAAGGGGGTTGTGACAGAGGGGTTTTTAGTAGCACATGGATTTTCCCTTCCTGATGGCCACCCCTGTCCCAGCAGGAGAGCGAGGATGCGGTGAAAGCCCTGGCAAAGGAGAAGGATCTCCTGGAGCGGGAGAAGTGGGAGCTGCGGCGGCAGGCCAAGGAAGCCACGGACCACGCCAGCGCCCTCCGCTCCCAGCTCGACCTGAAGGACAACCGCATGAAGGAGCTGGAGGCCGAGCTGGCCATGGTGAGCTGGAAAATTTATATAGATCTCAGTGCTTGCTGCAGTGGTTGCACTTCTGCAATACTGAGAGGAAAATATTCCATCTCTCAAAAGGAGCTTGATATCCTTGGCATGGGGAGCATCACTCAAAAATTCATATCCCTGGCATGGGGAGCAGCACAGTTGGGATCTTTGTTCACCCAGGAGAGGGTGGGTTTGGTGTGCGGTGTGTTGCTGCTTGTGCTGCTGCTCTGGGAGATGTTCACATGGTTTTCCCACTCCACCACCACCTCAATGTCCTTCTCCAGGCCAAGCAGTCCCTGGCTACGCTGACCAAGGACGTGCCCAAGCGCCATTCCTTGGCCATGCCGGGCGAGACGGTGCTGAACGGGAACCAGGAGTGGGTGATGCAGGCTGACCTCCCGCTGACCGCCGCCATCCGGCAGAGCCAGCAGACCCTCTACCACTCACACCCCCAGCACTCGGCGGACCGGCAAGGTGGGCACCCCACAGGTGGCAAGTCCTCAGTGCCAAACCCCTTCTGGGGAGGAAAGAAGATGGTCAAAACCACTCCTCCCCGGGTGTGGTTTTGGAAGCGCATCAGAGGCTTTGCTGGTGTTAATTCCCTGTTTTCCCCCTGCCTTGCAGCTGTCAGAGTGAGCCCCTGCCATTCCCGGCAGCCGTCCATCATCTCCGACGCCTCCGCGGCCGAAGGTGACCGATCGTCCACTCCGAGTGACATCAACTCACCCCGGCATCGAACGCACTCGCTCTGCAACGTAAGGGCCTGCCTGGTGGGGCTTTGATGCCCTGCCTTGGGGAGATGGGCTCGGGGCATTCTGTGGGGCCTCTGCTTCCCAAAACAGCACTGGGTTTGCAGTGGGGGGCACGTTGGGGATTAGCTGACCTGGAAAGCTGCTGCCCTGGGGTTTATCCCAGCCCCGCTGCAGTTCAGCTGCACAAATGCTGCCTTTTGCCCTGGGGGTGGAGGGTCTTGGGCTGTATCAGCGTTGATTCAATGGATCCATCTCCTTGTGCCATAGGGGGACAGTCCTGGACCGGTACAGAAGAACTTGCACAATCCAATCGTACAGGTAGGGCACAAATCCTCTCAAATCCTGCTTGTGAGACTCCTTCCTGTGCTAGGAAGTACTTGGGGGTGGTGGGTCAGAGGCACCTATTTGGGGTGAATGGAAGTCATCCGGAATTGTCAGTCTGGGATGTCTCCTATTCCCATAATTTGCCCCAAAGTGCAGGTAATGCCATAGGCATTCAGTGAGCTCAGGCCTATCACAGTGTTGATTTTTATAAGGTCCAGCCAAAGCATTATTCTTCTGTTTGGCACTAAAACACTGGGATATTTTTGCAATCCAGACAGATGTTCTGACTATTTATTCCCAGAGCTGAAATCCTGATCCAGTTGAATTAAAGAGGCCAGAATCCCAGAGCTGTGGAGAGGGGGCCCAATTTCACTGCAAATTCCACCACACAGGTTTCAGGAATATTATGGTATTTTGATCCAGGATCTTAACATTACTTTGGACCTGGATGAAAATATTTTGTGGGATCTGGCTGCAAATATTTTTTGCAACTGGGACCACATGGTCCATCATCCTTGATGTGAGTGAAGGGCAAAAATGGTAAAGGAAAAAACTGGATGCCTAAACTTGTGTCTTCTCCTGCAGTCTCTAGAAGACCTGGAAGACCAAAAACGGAAAAAGAAGAAAGAGAAGATGGGCTTTGGCTCCATCTCCAGGGTGTTTGCCCGGGGCAAGCAGCGCAAGTCCCTCGATCCCGGTCTCTTCGACGGGACGGCCCCCGACTACTACATCGAGGAGGACGCGGACTGGTGACGGCGCCAGAGCCTCTCCTGGCCCTGCACATGTACATATCCCCAGTCCCACAGCCCCGTCCCACCTGTGGACGTGTTACCTGTTGTCTTGGGAGCGATGCAGCTGTGTCGTAACTTCAGTTTTTTTCCCTTTTTTCCGTGGTTTTTTTTTTTTCTTGTTTTGTTTTTCCATCCCGGTAACTCCTTTGTTGTCGCTTCAGTTTGTCCGTTTGGGTTGGGGTTTTTTTTTTCTTGTTTTGGGAGGGTTTTTTTGTTCTTTTTTCTTGTTCTTTTGACAAAACTTGAAACTTGAAGGACTGCTGTGTCTCTGTAAATACGAGAAATATTGTGCACTTTGTGCTTGTGATGTCTCTTGTCCGAAACCGCTGTTTTCCGGAGCCCAGCCTGCGGGATGTCCTCGCTTGGGGACAAAGGACCTGCCCAGCTGAGGGATCTTAGAGAGAAAACACACAAAAACAACAACAAGAAAATCTCCTTCGCTGTGATGTCTTCCTGGCCAAGCCCCACGGAGGCAACCCGGGCTGGTTGTTACGCCTGCCGGTCTGGAAATAAGTGTTTTAACGTTCCTTTTTAGTTGTTTTAATTTATTTGCACAAACCCAGAGGAGCTATTCTAACTAAATTATTGCAGAAGTTTTGGGATTTTTATATTTTTCCACGTCGGTTGGGATGGGGCGGGGAGGAGGAAGGGGGTGTTTGTACTGTACTGTCCTGGGAAGTTGCTGTTGGGGGAGATTGGGGCTGTGGACCCCCCAGCCCAGGCTCCCTCAGCTGCCCCAGGAGCACTTAACGCCTTGGAAAACGCAAACCTAAACACATGCCGGGAGATCAGATGGGGGCAAGCTGGTGGGAGCTTTGCCCGCTGTTTTTCCCTGCTTTTGGGGGGTGCTCACCCTTTGCTTCAAGTAAAATTTAGGGGGATCCGGCACGAGCTGGGAGAAAGGTGATATCCCAAGATATCCCATATCCCAAGATGTTGCTCAGATAGGGCCGGCCACTCCGCTCCAGTTTGGGGTGTTACTGCCGTCAGAGGGGGCTGGGGAAATCGGTACGAGTCCCCACTAGGGAGGTTTTTCTGGCTCTGGGGTGATTTGGAAGCACAGGTGGAGCTTGTTTTTCCAAACTCCTTGGAAATGCCCCCAAACCACCCCCCGGTGCGGCAGCCGCTTCCCCTCTCCACTAACACGTGCCGCGCTCTGCTTATGCCAAGATAAGTACCTTATGCTTTAATGCTTACAGTATAATTTTAAGCTCTTAAAAAAATGTATTAAGATTTATTTAATGAACTATAATAGTGTATTATTTTTCTTAATTCCGATACGTGCGCCCTGGTTGAAAAAAAAAAGGGTATTTTGTCTTAAATCACCGAACTAAACCGATGCCCTCGCGCTGTATATTCCATTCCAAGGGATGATGCAGAGAGGCCATGGAGGGGGTGACAGAGGGACCAGCCCCCCCAGGCTCTCCTGGGGTGGCAGGGCAGGCTTTGCCCCATGGCATCTTTTCTCTGCAGAGAAGCATTTTTATATATTTTGTTGTTTTTTGGGTTCTGTTTTGGTTTTTTTTCCTTTGTTCTCCTTGCGTTTTTATAATTTAAACTCTAAACCATCAGAACAGATGAGCGATCTCCTTGTTATCGAGTAGTTTCCTTTGCATTTCAGCTTTTTTGTAAATTAGGAAGTAATTCTAAAAATTACTAAGAGGATGATTTATTTAAAAGAGAACTTTGCTAAATAGCATATGAATTATGGGTAACATTAGATTTAACTTTTCCTCCTGTGAGCGGGGGAGAATCCTTGAAGGCATGGATGCAAATATAAAATTATAAAAGATCTAAATAAAGCTTATTTTAAAGTATGGATGAACTCCATGTGGTTTAATTGGAGAGCCTGGATGGGTGTTGGCATCTCTGTCGTGGCACCAGGGTGCAGGACACCGTGAGTGCCACGGGAATTTCGGGGGCTCCAGGGTGATGGGAGAATTCAGGAAGAGGCTGGGCCAGCTTTTCCCAGGACCAGCTCCCAGCCAGATGCCTGCTTCTGGATGCAAGAATGCTGGCAGGAGGCTGGCACTGTCTGCATCTGTATGAAATGGGGATTTCAAGGGTTAAGGTAAGTAAGGACAGCCAGGAGATGTCCCACTCAGATATGGAAAATATGAGAAGGACTAAGAACAGCAGAAAATGGAGAAATCAGAAAGTGTTATGGTCCAACTGGATAAATTATTGTTATTGATGTAGAGGTTGATAAGTTATTATTGTTACTATTATTCAGATTACATTGGTCATCTGTAGGCTGTGCCAGCACTTCCAGTGGGGCCTGATAACCATTTTGGGGTCAATGGCTGTTTTGCAGGCAGGAGCAAAGGCAACCTGCAATGAGTTTCAAGCCCACAGTCAGGGTACAGATCAAGGGATACACCTTTTCTTTTTTCTCCTTTTTTTCTGACAGAAACAGTCTCCTGGGTTTGGAGCAGCTGCAGAGCAGGTAAGAGCCACCATAGTCTGAAATGGGGAGAGCTGGAACAAAGAAAAATAAACTCAGGAGAAGCCAGCTGGCTCCCCAACTCTTATCACCTGCAGCTGGAATCCAGCATTAAAGGGAACTACAGGTGGCATTAAAGGGCAACTGCTGAGCACGGCAAACATGAGCTGGGCACACACCATGGTGGGATTTGCTGCACTTGGAGCGGTTCCCTGCTGAGATTTGGTGTCGTCCTTTGTGCATGGGATGGGGTACGGGTGCTCATCCAGCCCATCTGTGGTTTTAAAAGCTTTGGGAGCCAGGAATGTAGAGTGCCACACCAGTTCTGGTAAGGCTTCTGCCCTGTGCTGTGCGAACCATGGCAAACCCCGTGTAGGGTGACACGGGTCACCTCCTGCACCCAAGCCACGGCAAGCAGAGAGGCCACACTCCCTGTGTCTGTGATGTCCTGGGCTGAGGAGGGGCTTCTTGGTGGCTTTGTTCCCCCGACCTCCTCTTCCCTGGCAGTGGAGGCTGCAGGAGCCTCACCCCTGCTGCATCCCCCGTCAGCCTTATCCCTACTGCATCCCCCATCAGCCTCGTCCCTGCTGCATCCCACATCAGCCTCATCCCTACTGCATCCCCCGTCAGCCTCATCCCTGCTGCATCCCCCGTCAGCCTCGTCCCTCCTGCATCCCACATCACCCTCGTCCCTGCTGTATCCCCGCCGTGCTGGTTGTGCAGCACCGTGCTGCGCTGCTGCCACCGTGTGAGCAATCCCCGAGTTCCTGTTTGTTTTAGGTGGGACCGCCCGCCTTGGTGCACTTTGCACCGCGCACCTTTTCTCTGGCGAGGACTTTAGACTGAGAAAGGCAAATATCCCAACGCCACGTGGGGGCATGGGGTGTTGTGTGGGGTGGCCGGGTACCCCACAGAGGGTGCTGTCCCCAGCACCTCCTGGTGTGTAACCCAGCTGTGCCGGTGCTGGCATCATCCCTGGGTGACATTACAACAGAAGCCGGGTTTACCTGCCGTGCCACAGCCTTGCACTGGTAACCTGGGGATGAGGAATGGGGTTGAGAGGTCACAGCACAGAAACAGGGGTGAGTCTGGGACATTTCCTGCCTCTGCACTGACTCACCCCATAGCTTTAGTTGGTGATCTCCCCGGGCTGGATTTTTGATGATAAAGAGCTAAACTGATGTACCCCAAACAGTGAAATAAATCATCAGGAGGTTGGTGAGGTTTGGCATGGGGTGGGTCACAGAGTGTCGGTGATGGGGATCTCCCCAAAAGCTGGTGTCAAGGGCTGCTGCTGAGGCTGCTGGTTTACTGCTCAGGACTGCTGAAAATTTGGGAATGTGCCTGTCATTAATTCACGTGTTTTCAGTGTTTTCCCTGGAGGAGTTTTCCCCTGGTGCTGCTTTTACAAAGCCAGCACTGGAAGCGTCGTTGAGCCCTCACCTGCGCAGCCCAGGGCATGCAGCAGTGCCTGACAGTATCCCTCACTGCAGACATCCTTTGGGACATCCTGCTCTGCCACTCTCCCTGCAGCTGTCCCCACGTCAGCCCCTGTCTTACCTTCCCACTGCCCCGACCTGGCACAGCCACGAGCATCAGCAGAGCACGAGTGGCTGCACTCCATCCAGCCAGGACACTGGAGCTGTGACAAGGCCTCCTATCCAGGTAAGAAGGTTTCCTTGGAGTTTTATCACTGCTAGTGATTGATCTCCCAACATGTTCCTGTTCTTGGACAACAGCTCTCATTCACCATCTGCTTCTAATTTTGAACAGCTACATTAATCTCTGCCCAACTCTTTTAAACAACCAGCTGCACAACGCCACCGTAGCCCTTCTCTTCCAGCTGTGTTCTCCTCAAGCCCTGGCTCTCCTATTCCCAGATCCTGCCCAAGCCAAAGCTTCACCAATGGGATGCAGCAGCCCCAGAGCAGCTCCAGGAGGAAGCAGCAGGTTATTTACTATTATTACTGTGAACACAGCGGCTTTATTTACACAGTTTTCCAGCTGCAGACGTGCAAGTGCTTGAAGCAGCAGACGGTGACCTGGCACGGTGGTTGGACTGGTTGGACTGGAACTGCCAGGTCCCGGCAGCCCCGGGGACACCGGCTCCTCACCACACCAGGAGATGCTGGCAGGTCGCACCCTCCCACCGGGAGCGTGCGGAAATGCCTCCCAAGTAGCTGCTTTTCCTCTTTTTTCCCACTTGCGTGGCAGGTTCCCAGCCTGCAGCCCGGCAGGACTCTAAATTGGGGTGCAGGAACTAAGGCATGAGAAAGAGAGAGAAAAGTATAGAGCAGTGTGTGTGGGCTGGGAATGGGATCTGAGGAAGCCCATCATGGAGCAGGCTGGGATGGGCTTTCATCCCTGGGGGCAAAGCTGGGGCCTGCCATGTTCCATTATACATTATATTTATACATAGATGTATATTATATTTCTGGTGTTTGTTAGCTGTTAGCTCTATTAATCATCAAATCACAGAATAGTTTGAATCGGAAGAGACCTTAGAGACAATGTCATCCCACCTCCTGCCATGAGCAGGGACACCTCCCAGTATCCCAGCTTGCTCTAAACCCCATCCAGCCTGGCCTTGAACACTTCTGGGGATGGGGCAGACAAAGTTTCTCTGAGCAACCTGTGCCAGGGCTCCCCCACCCTCACAGGGAAAAATTTCTTCCTCATATCTAATCTAGATCTACATTCTGCCAGTTTGATCCCATATGACCTTGTCCTATCACTCCATGGCTTTACAATATAATAATATTACAGTATAATAGAAATGTACAGTCTGGTGGCTCTACTGCCCTGACTCCCAGGGATGGGCTTCACCTCTTCCAGGACAAGGCATCCAGCTGTGGGTGTCCAGGGGTCACTTGGAGCAGTGCTTTTGCCTCACTGTTGGGAAGTTTTGGAGGAATCCAGGAACATGTCCAGGCTTCCACTGGTGACTTTAACATACATATTGAGCACCTTTGAGCAGGAAAGAGCAGGGAAATGTGCCAGTGAGCAAGTTCTAAGGCAGGATAATGTGAGCCCCTGGCACCTCTGCATGTAGCAGGGTATCAGATGCTCCTCTGAAAGGCCCTTTTTTTGCCTGCTGGTGGCTCTGGTGGGGCTCCAGTTTCCTCCTTGGCATTCCTGTGCTCTGTACCCTGCATACCTGGCTGGATAATCACCCTGGAGAAGTCCCAGCCTGGGACTGGACAGGGAGTTTTTGCAGGGGGAAGATTTGAGCTGCCAGAGATAAATCCCCACACTGGGATGGCTGCAGAGCTGGAAAGGAAAAGGAGCCCAAGGGATGGATGTGAATACATTATCCCACAGAGAGTGTGTGTCAGGGAGAGGCAGGTGCTTTAGCAGCCATCCAAGGGGTGAAGGCAAGCCCCCCCTTCCTTGATCCTGCTGCACTGCCACTGAAAAGCCATTCCTGGCCAATATTCAGCTTTGTGGAGAGGGAACCCGAGGAACCACGTTATGAATGTCCCCTCTGTGCTCACGGTCCCCAGGGCCTCTGCAGGGGGGTGACCTGGCTGGGGCACGGAGCTCTCCCTGCGCCGGATCGGTGACAGTCACTGTGTGAAGTCCCCCCCTTTCTTACAGAGAAAACAATTCCCTGTTATGTCTCCCGACCGCCAGAGCTGCTTGGGATGTTGGGTTTCTGTTTGACACAGGAAGGTGGAGAAGGAGAGGGAGAAATCCACCTGAAGTGGGGCGAATTTGCCTAAGCCGGGAGCCAAGTGGAAAAACGCAAAACAATCCATCCAAGGGGGAAAAAAAATGCAGTTATGTTTAATAATTATTTCTTTTTATAGCACAGCTCTTGGAATTGCCCTTTGATTAGAGCGGGGAGGTATCACAGGCAGGTGAGTCAGTGGAAAATACCATCAGCTCCATGTGGGATTGTGCTCGTAGGGAGAGATGCAGGGAAGCAGCGGGGCTTTCCCAAGCATCCTGAACACCAGTGGCCCCAAGGCAGGGCTGTGGAGCTGAGTCACGCCGGGTGATGTGACAAGTTTCATTTGGTTCACGATGGCTTTTGCCTCCACAAGGTCTCGCAGGGCTTAAGGGACAGGAAAAACTGCAGTGGCTGGTCCAGCAGCATAGTGATGCAGTTTTTTCGCTTGGATCAGGAAAAAACCCACCCTGAGTATCATCTTTAACAGGATTTGAGTCCTTGGTGGTGTTTATTATTGCAGCTGGGTGTGAGAAGAGCCTGGAAAAACACATCCTCATTGCTGCTGGGATGGCAGCCAAGGAGAGGTGACACTGGACACGGCATTAGTTGCACTGAAGTTTGCCAGAGCTCAGCTCTGCTCCCCGTGGTTCAGTCTGGAAACCATGGGAATGTCTGGCTATGAGGCAAAGGCATGTGGCCAGGAGCCACGGTGAGGGATGTGCCTGGAACAGCTCTTCCCAGCACACGAGTGGTTAACTGGGAATGTTTATTGAGGGCAGCAGACTGATAAAAAAGAGCTTTCCAGGCTCCCTGTGAGTGCAAGCTTGGCTTTGCTCTGTTGAACACAGTGAGCCTGAGTGATTTGAGTTCCTCAGAATGGGGCTTCTTTTGGAACTGGTTGAGTAAAAGCTCCGCTCATTGCTACAAGAGTTTTACAAAGCAGGTCCATTGCAAGATGAGTTTTAAACTGTAGAATAACAACTAAACCTTTCATTAGGTGTTGGGAATAGATTTTTCCATGGGAGGATGGTGAGGCCCTGGCACAGGTTGCCCAGAGAAGCTGTGGCTGCCCCATCCCCAAAAGTGTCCAAGGCCAGGTTGGATGAGCTGTGGAGCAAGCTGGGATAGTGGAAGGTGTCCCTGCCCGTGGCAGGATGGAATGGGATGGGCTTTAAGGTCCTTTCCAACGCAAACCATTCCGGGATCCTATGAAAGCAGAGATGCGGGGCTGTGATGCATCAAGTGCTCCGAGGGGTGACGCGACCGGCATCCCCAGTTTCACACTGGTTTCACACTGACCCACTCCCTGCTGTTTGTGGGGAGTCTCCCGACTGTATTTGGAAGTCTCAGTTCCGCCCCCTGCACTGTTTCCCGGAACGGACCCCGGTGCCGGGGCGGGAGCGGCGGGGCCGGTCTCGGGAAGCGCCGCCCCGGAGGCCGGGCCGGGGAGGGCGGAGCGGCCCCGCAGGACCCACCGCAGCCGCCGCCGGAGGTACGTGGGGTCGGGGGAGCCGGGAGGGGACGGGACCCTCTGTTCTGGGACCTTTCGGAGCTCTGGGAACCGGGAGCGGGGCGGGCTGGGCTCACTCCCCCCGGGAACGGGACCGGGAACGGGACCGGAGGGGAGTCGGATCCGGGTCCGGCTCGGGCTGAGCTGGAATCACTTCCAAAGCTCGGGAAAGCACCTGCAAAGCGGGGGAAACAGCCCTCAAAGCAGGGCAAACACCCCTCAAAGCAGGGGAAGCACCCCTCGAAGCAAGGGCAACACTCCCAGAGCAGAGGGCAAACACCCCTCAAAGCAGGGCAAACACCCCTCAAAGCAGGAGCAAACAGCCCTCACAGCAGGGCAAACACCCCTCAAAGCAAGGGCAACACTCCCAGAGCAGGAGCAATCACCCCTCACAGCAGGGCAAACATCCCTCAAAGCAGGAGCAGACACCCCTCAAAGCAGGGGAAGCACCCCTCGAAGCAGGAGCGAACAGCCCCACAGCGGGGTCGCGCATGAGGGGGTTGGAGCGGCGGCGTTTGGGGAGCGGCGGGGCCTTGGGGTCACCCTTGGGGACACGCGGGCTTGGGGCGCCTCGTCGGCCCTGGCAGGCACCGGGCTGGCCGTGCACACAGTGGGGAAAGAGTGGCTGTGGTTTCTGGAGCGATCGGCTGGCACTTTGGGGAGGATCAGCGGCAGGGAGGGCGCCGGGGCATCCCCCCGCCGAGCCCAGGCCGCTGCCGGTGCCCACGGGTGGCAGGAGTGCCGCGGATCACGAGCCCCGGGAAGGGGCAGGAGCGGTGTGCGAGCCGGGCTGTTGGCAGAGCAAACAAAGCCAAGGAGAAGGACATTGCCTCAGGCCAGCTCGGGACCGGGCGCTCCGTGAGCCCAGCGCCGGTCTCTGGGGGCTCGGCCCTTCCTGTGGTGACACTCCCGCCGATGAAGGAATGGCCTGGAGCTTTGAGGGGCTCGGAAAACCCGCAGGTGTCTCCCAAGCGTGTCCCAGAGTGGTTGTCTGCTGATGTTGGTGTTTGATTTTTGGATTTTTGGTGGGGACGAGTGTCACTGAGCACTGTCGGGGGGTCTGTGTTGGGAAGCTGGATTTGTTGGGAATTGTGGATGTGTGAGCAGAAACCAGCAGTTCCATGAGCTTGTCCCATGTGAGATGGGTTACCTTGGCTCTGTGTGGTGGACGGAGCCTGGTGAGGTGAAGCTGCACCTGGAAGTGTGGTCCTGGCTTTCCAGCTCCTTCAAGCCTCTCTGGAGCAGACCTAGGCCACTGCCAGATGGGATGCTGGCACAACACATCCCTCTAGAACAAATCCAAGCATCCTGCAACTGTCCACAGCCCTGGATGTCCTGGCATGAGAGCCAGAAAGGGAAATCTCCCAGGTGTCAGCGAAGAACATGTGGGTGTGGGGCTGGTGAACCCAGCCCCGGACTCGGGTGACTCGGAAGTATGTGAAACACCTTTGATTTTAGCTGTGTAATTACACGGGTTGGAAAACCCTTGGGAAGGGAAGTGGCTGGGGAAGGAGGAATGTTTGGCCATCGGTGCCCTGGAGGGAGCTGAGTGCCAGTGCCTGGCGCCGTGGCGGTGCTGCAGGAGATGCCAGAGGGCCAGGGCTGGGCAGGGCTGTCTGCCTGCTCTCCTGCCTGGAGCCGGGGAGGAGGGATCCCTCCAGCAGCCCAGGTATGTGTCTGCCTCTCCATGCTGCTTTTCTCATTCCCAGTGTATTTCATAGACAGAAACTGGTGTCAGGGCTCTGTAGAAGCTGCTAAATATCCTGTGTGAGCAGTGCAGGTGGCGTGGAGCAATATAATCCCCAGCAAACCTCCATCCATATCAAAATACCTGTGCCCACCTTGCGGAACACGGCTGCTCTGAGCCTGGCTGCTCCGTGTCGCTTGGCTGCCCGGCCTGCTCCGTGTCCCCAGGCTGGCTCTGTGCCCTCCAGCATCAGCCTCACTCCCTTCCTCCCCTGGGGGCTCCTTGGCTGTCCACAGTGGGTTTTCTTTGTGGTCATACTCGTTGGAAAAGCATGGGGAGAGGTGTTGCTGTGTTGGGGAAAAACACCTTGCTGGAAATCCAGGCAGAGGATGAGGAAGGCTGTGCTGGCGAGGCCGATGACAGCCAGTGAGAAGTGTCAGGTTAGTGGCTTGCAGGAAGGGGAGATAATCATCCAGGGGTCCAGTGTGGGACAGGAGGTGCTTAAAGCACTCCAGAGGGGCTTGGAGGAAGCAGGAGTGCTGGGTTCTGCTTCGGAGGACACCAGAAGGGCAGATGGATAATGTCTCCCCATGCTGGAAGGCTCTGGAGGAGGGTGTGTTTGTCTGGGTGTTATCTGGGGAGAGGTCCCAGAACAAAAACCATGGGGAGGCTGTGGAGGAATGGCTTTATCTCAGCTGAAACAGCAGATTAGAATTAAAGAAAAAAAAAAAAATCCAAACTCAGAGGTGCAAAGTCGTGTCCAAAGGAAAGCAGGAAGGAGAAAGAGTCAAAGTGCTGGGATTTTCCTAGGCAGGCGTGCCTTCCCTGGCCTAGGTGCACAAGGAATTCAGCTTCCTGGAGAAAGATGAGCATCCCTGTTGCCTGGAAAATAGAGTAGATCTTCCCAACATCATTAGAGTGGATGTAAAAGCAAATCTTTACTTGAAAGCTTTCAGGTACACAATGTGGCAAAAATCACACATAGTGTAGTAATTCTACAATTTTTATAAGGTTAGTCGATTAGTATACTTATCATATACTCTCCAATTAAAAGGTTAGTTGATTAGGTAATAATTCCAGGGTCCTGCCACACCTGGAAGCTGTCCAGAGGCTTTTTTTTGCTCCAGTTTTGTTTTGTCTGGTCCAGATTCTGTTTGGAAAACAGGACATCCTTGTAGTCAGTTCTCTTCTTGGAATAAGACAAAGCAGTATTTTGGGAAAGCGTTTCTTAGGTTAGCATATTGTTCCTAAATGTAGAGAAGAAAGATAGGAAAAGTACTGGGAGTTACAGCCATGCATTAACAATCTGCAGAGCTACAAATACATGAAAAATATAAAAAGCTAAAAACCTTAGGCATCACCCCAAGCCCCCCTCCCTGGTTTAGCAGAGCTGGGCCTGGAAGCATTAGTGTGGCAGTTGGTCCCAGTGCCAGTCGCAGAGCCTGGAGCAGGAAAAGCCCCAGGACAGTGTTTACACAGCAACCAGGACACAGCCAGGGCTCGCCGACCTGCCGAGAGCCAGTGCCAGCGTGGCCTCGGTGGCCACGGCAGCATTGTCCCCAGGAACAAATGGCAATGTCCTGAAACACAAATGTGAAAGGACTCTCTGTCCCTGTCCCTGTCCATTGCCACTGCAGCAGGCGCCGCTTGGATGGGTGTAATGGAATTACGGGGAGAAGGAGTCTGGGAGGCAGTTTTTTGTATCTCAGTGGCAAAGGCCAAGGTGGTGGCTGCTGCACAGTCGTGATTACAGCTCTGGAGTTTGCTACCGTGCCCTGTGTGATCTGTGCCACTTCAGAAACCCTTGGCAGCTGTGCCCAGAATTCCCAGGGACACAGCAGAGGCAGGTGCATATGGCTTGGGAGTGGTCAGGCACAGCTTTGTGGAAATGGGGTGTTTTGTGGGCCCTGTCACTGTTGTTCTGCTGTGGAGGCCACGGCCAGCTGGGTGGATTGCAGCAATCTGAGCCTGGGAATGGGCTTTGCCCTTGTTTTGCAGGAAGTGGCAGAGCTGGGAGCCCTGGGCTCCCTCTGGAGTGGGAGAGCCTTGGGCAAGGTTTGAGGAAAATATCACTGTTCCCCCAGTGCTGCCTACAAGGTACAACTGAGGAGGGGTTGTTAAGAATTAAATTTAAGAAAGAGGGTAAAATGCCTCTTAAATGTCTGTAGGGAATGCTGTGGGCAGTGGAGATGTGGATGTGTTCTTTTGTGCTCCAGGCAGGAAGTGTAAGCAAAATGTGGATAGTCTGTGTGGGGCTGTCTCTCCAGATTCCTACTCCCTGGTGAGATGCTCTAAAACGGGCTGGAATTTGTCCAAAAGATCAGAAATTGGCTAAATCAGCAGCAGTGCTTCTTTTCATGACTCAGCTGGATTTCTCTGGCTATTCCCTGCATCTCCTGGGCTGCAGCTGGCCAGAAACATCCCTGTTCCTGGGGCAGGGGTGACAGGGACAGCAAAAAGGGACAAAAAGAGAAACCATGGCAGGGAGTTGGAAGTAGATGGTCTTTAAGATCCCTTCCAAACCCAAACATTCTGGGACTCTATGAAAATACCTCCCAAGTCCTGATCTGTTTCTTTTTAGACCCTCACATGGAGTTTTGTGTTCCTGGTGGGTTAAACCCCTGTGTAACACGCGAGGCTCTGGTCATTGCAGAAAAGCTCCTGAGGATGTGCCAGGCCAGCAATTAGCAGGGAAAGAGGTTAATGAGCAGGTTCTCTGGGTGGAAGCATGAAGATGAAGGTAATCTAACAGAGAGGAATCTTCAGATGGTTGGAGAACGGGTTTATTTTCCCCCAGAATTTTCCAGAAAATTAGCTGTGTGACTGGTGATGGAGTCACACCCTGTTTTTTGGAGGCAGCTCTGTGTCGCTCTGTGGCGTGGTCCTTGGGCAGCAAGGAAGCCCTGGAGCTCATCCCAGGTCTGGTGACTGCGTCGGGGCTCGACCTGTTCCCTGGACTGCAGACTCATCTCCCGTGACCCTGTGACAAAGGTGTTGCTGCTGGAGCGTGAGTGGGAAGGTGATGTCACGGCAGGGAAAAATCCAAAGGTTGTGGAGGGCAGAGGAGCGTGGGTGCTGTGAGGGCAGCAGGGGGTGTCGGGCTTCCTCGTGAGTCACCCAGCAGGGCCACAGTTCCTCCGGGGGCACCGGGATGTGGAGCACGATCCGGGCTGACCCTGTCGGGGGTCTGTGTCCCACGGAGGGAAGCTGTTCCTGCTGCTGCTCCACCTGGCCGCCCGTGCCAAAGCCTTCGGGGCGTGTGGTGCTGAGAACGGGCTTATCCCGAACCTTCCCGTGGCCAACTAACACTTGGAGATGTCGCAAGAGCATCTCAAAGGCTCTGGCAGCTGCAGGAGTAGGGCAGAGGTGCGGGAAGCCCGGAGGAGCTGTGGGTGCCCCCGGGCTTTGCGGCCGTGCTGGAGTTTAATGGTTTGGAGATCCTGGTGTAAATCATTGCCAGGGCAGGGCACGGGCAGGCAAGGAAAGGGATGGAGGGGTCTGGTTTGCAGGCAGAGGGGAAGGGGGCTCTAGGGGCTGAAGCACTCAGGCATCGCTTGCCAACCTGATGTGGGGACAAACTTTTTACAGAGCTTGTTGTGAAAGGACAAGGGGAGATGATTTTAAAGTAAAAGAGGGATAATTTGGACTGGATATTTAGGAAGAAATTCTTCCCTGTGAGGGTGGGGACACCCTGGCACAGGTTGCCCAGAGAAGCTGTGGCTGCCCCATCCCTAGGAGTATTCAAGGCCAGGTTGGATGGAGCTTGGAGCAACCTGGGATGGTGGAAGTTGTCCCTGCCCATGGCAGGGGGTTGGATGAGATGAGCTTTAAGGTCCCTTTCCACCCAAACCATTCTGTGATGCTGGGATGAGCTTCCAGACAGTGCTGGAGCTGAGGCAGAGACAGCAGCAGCTCCCTTCCCGGGATACTGACGTCAGGGCACTGTTGGAGCAGTGATAGGAACATCTCTGGGTAGCCAGGAGAGCAGCTAATTCAATGGAGAAATAGACTGGAGTAGCAAGTCTCCTGCTTTAATCTGATTGCTGGGCTGATGGGTAGCACTGCAATGGATCTGTAAAAAACTTCCAGGCACAGAGGTGACGTAGGAGCTGAAATCCTGCCCATTTCCAGGACTGAGGTGCCTGAGGGGAGGCACAGAGACTGTGAGCAGAGATTTAGACACCACGGGTAGATGTGACCAGCCGTGTGTGTGTTCTGTGCCCACCGTGGGTGCAGTGCGGTTTTCCTGCCCCGAGGCCATCACAGCTGTTCTCAAGTGAAGTCTTGGCTGGCTGATGTGTTTGTGGCAAGGATGGGAGCTCAGCCGGATCATCAGGTGAGGGAAAAACTCCACAGGGCACAAGCAGAGAGCAAAACCTTTGTGTGGGAGGGCAGAGGGCAGAGCTGGTGCCACCAGTGGCAGGCTTGGAAGCGCTTGGGTGGGAGGATGGCTCTTGGGATCCAGGTGAGGACATTTTGGGTGCAGTGCTTTCCACATCCTCAACAGCTGCTCACTAGGATGGAATTAAAGCTGGGCTCAGTGGATACCTTCCCTCAGGAGCACACAGAGCAGCAGCCTTTGCTGGAGCTGGCATGGCAGGGAATGACGGGCTTGTCCCTGCCTGCCTGTGGCAGCTCCCATCGGGCTGGGATCGGCAGCTCCTGGGTGTCCCAGAGCCCCAGAAAACCATGGGGAACAAGACTTTACCCTGCCCAGACCCATGTGGGGTCAGGGATGTGTCCAGAGGGGCTGGGACAGCCCTCTGGAGGTCTCCACAGCCATGCTGGAGTACAGGCGGTGGGCAGGGAAGTTCCTCTGCAGATTCCTCCTCTCCAGGCTTGCGTGCGTGTCTTTTCCTGCTGCAGCCGCTCTGTTTTCTGGGAGTGCTGTTTTATTCTGGCCCTTGACCCTGCAAACTGGGCGTGCACTCAAGCTAAACAAGCAAACATAAAGCTTTTGCACTCGGGAGGGTTGAGCTGAAGGGTGGGGGGTGTGTATGGATATAGCACCACTGACAGCACAGACCAGAGCCACCTCGAGCCTAACCTCGCATACAGAAGCCAGGGAGGGAAGGAGAGATCCTTGACATGGCACATCCATAAATCTGCATGGCTCACTGGGGTGGAGATGGGGCAGTTCTGCTGTGAGGATGCAAGCTGCCCACCCGTGGGAATCCAAGGCCAGGGAGGCAAGTGGGCAGGAGATGTGGCTCTGTGTGTTTATTTTTGGAAATCGAGCACATTTGGTCCTGGCAACTCAGAAAACAGTCAGAGGAGGAGTTCCCACCCATGGCCTGGCTGGTCAGGAATGTTCGTGCTCGACATCCCTAAGCGATGCAGCTGGGGCATTCAGCACCAGTGTAGGGAGGGCAAGAGCTGGCCTGAAGTGAGTCAGGGGCCCTACCAAGGGCTCACCATGCCGGCAGCCCTTGCCAGCAGCAGCCAGGGGAAGCCACAGGGTCGAGCTGGCTGGGAGAGAGGCAGTTTTGGTTTCTGTTTTCCGGGCAGGAAGGCGGTCCAGGGCAGGCAGCCAGCGCCGTGAGGAGCCCTGCTGCCTCCCAAACAGGGGGAGAGGAGAAGCTGTTCAGCTGGAGGTGTGTTTTTGAGCATTTCCAGGTTGGTTTGCATTGACAACAGCTCTTGAAAGAGATTTTGATGGCCGCCTTTTGGTGCTCTGAAGCTGTCAGTTATCACACTCCTAAGGACAGGCAACCTAAGCCCTTAGCAAACATCAGTGATTTGATTGCTTTCAAAGGTTGGTGGATATTACAGCTGAGAAAGTAGTGAAGGATGGGGATGGGAACGGCCGGGAAGGATCTACCCTGGTCTATCCTGACATGAACTCCTCAGCTTGAGGAGCTTGAGATTCCAGTGTCAGGTGGATAAACTGGTGTCGAGGTGGCTGCAGAGCCTTCGCTGTTTGCCGTGCACTCACCACAGCCTCCCCTCTGTCCCCAGAGCTCTCTGCCTGCCCGGGGAGGGGCCCGCACGCATGCCAGCAGGGCTGCAGCCCCCCTGCCCCGAGCCATGCGGTGACGTGGGGACAGCCCCCAGCAGCCATGGCCCAGTCCCGGGCCAACGGGTCCCACTACGCCCTGACGGCCATCGGGCTGGGCATGCTGGTGCTCGGCATCATCATGGCCGTGTGGAACCTCGTGCCCGGCTTCGGCCCCCCCGACAAACCCAGCGGCCAGGCCGGCAACAGCAGCAAGCCCGACCGCGGCTCCGGCGGCATCCTCAAGAGCAAAACCTTCTCGGTGGCCTACGTGCTGGTGGGGGCCGGTCTGCTGCTGCTCCTGCTCTCCCTCTGCCTCAACGTCCGCGACAAGAAGAGGCAGAGCGAAGAGCTGGCCATCGCTCACGGGCAGCACCAGGCGTCCGCGGAGCCCTCGCAGCAGGAGGACAGGTGAGGAGGAGTTTTGGGGACAAAGGGAGAGGGATTGGGTGGGGGAATGAAGCCAAGGGCTGTTGTTAGTCAGGAAGATCTGGAGCAAGGAGAGGAAGGCAACATGTGCTGAAGTGAAGAGGCACATACAAGTTAAGGGTTTTGGTATGTCCTGGAGATGGGCAAGGAATGGCTCCAGCTGCATTTATGCAGTTGTGAGTGGAAGGGAGCCCTGCTGCTGTGTGAGGTGGGGTCTAGGCAGAGCTGAGGCCAGGGCAGTGTTGGGAGAGGTGCCTCTCCTGGCTGGGTTGGCACATGGGAGTGAGCTGAGGGAATGCTGGGCAGGGTCCTGGGTGACACAGAGAGCAGGAGGCTCCTGCCACAGGCCGGGAGAGCAGCCAGAGGGGCAGGAGGGGGGCTGACTGCCTCACTGGGTACACCCAAGGTGCCAAACAGCCTTGGAGTTTAGACCCGGTGAAAGTCTGCAGGGCTCAGCTGTTTGCTCAGGGAGCTTTGTGGGGCAGAGCAAAGGCTGCTGCTCAGCAGGCACAGTCTGGACAAACACAGGCACAGGGGAAGTACCTGTCCATCAGCACAGCTCCCTGTGCAGAGAGAGGCAGGGCAGCACTGAGACAGTGTGGGGTGCAAGGGGACAGGAGGCCACAATGGCTCTGCTGGCTCTTGTCAGGGTCTGCAGATCAAAACTGATTTTCCATGTTTGATTGGAAAGTCAACTTCAGAATGCCAAAGAAATGGCAAGTATTGTGTGCCAGTACCTGTGCATAGATGGTGGCATAGAGCAAAGTTGAATCTCTTTGCAGAAAAACCCAAGGCACCATAAGACATCAGAATGACAAAGACAGAGGGCTGATGTCCTTTTCTAATGTATTTTGACTGATTTTTGTGAGTGGAGGAGAGAAACTGATGTTCTCTTGAGAGAAGAAATCACTGCTGGGCAATAGAAAAGGGTCTGTGGGCAGAGGAAGTGATGATCAAATACGGCCATAAGTCACAAGAAAATAAAATCTCTCTGAACTTAGGTGGGGTCACTATTTATTCTGTCAAGCAAAAGGAAACTGGCATATAATGGAGAAGGGCAAAAACTATTTTTGGTGGGGTGGGGTGGCTTTATTCTTCCCTCTCCATCCCCTTGCCACAACGAAACTGAAATGACAGACTTAACTCTTTCCCCTCCAGTCAAGAAGAGGATGAAGACATCTCTTCCCAATATTACGTGCCCAGCTACGAGGAGGTGATGAACACTGGCTACTCGGAGCCCAGAGACTCGGACAGGAGCAACAGGCTCAGCGTGTCCCTGCCCTCCTACGAGTCCCTGGCGGGGCTGGAGGAGAGCAGCGCGGCGCCGGGAGCGGCGGGCGTGGAGCCGGGCGCGGAGAGGCCGCCCAGCCGGCACAGCTCCCGCCTCAGCAAGCGCCTCAAGCCCCTCAAGGTGCGCAGGATCAAGTCAGAGAAGCTGCACCTGAAGGACATCAGGCTAAACCTGGAGCAGGGCAACAGCAGCGTCCCTATCACGATAGAGCCTCTCACCCCTCCGCCCAAGTACGAGGAGATCCAGGAGAAAATGCCAGTGGGCCAGCAAATGCCTTAAAAAAAAAAAAAAAAAGAAGAGGAATCTGTGATGCTGCTTTGTTGAGGGTTTTCTAAAACCCACCGTGCCAAGAGGGGTCTGGTGTGTGGGTGCAGAAGCAGCCAGGGCTCCCTGGAAGCTGCCACGTCGAGGACGTGCTGTGCACAAGGATGGAACTCATTTTCCCTGAGACTGAGTTTTACAAAAGACTGTGGGGAAAGAAACCTGAACGCCACAAGTTCTGCTGCTGTGAAGTAAATGAAGGCTGGGCATGCCAAAAGTGTCACTTGTGGTGTTTGAAATGAGACCACCCAGTGCATCCTCTCATCTCCTCTCCCCCTCTCTTCCAGCAAGACTTTTCCAAGCCACCAAACTGATGTTGCAGAAGGATTTTCCAAGTGGAAAAGTGAAATGTTTCTTTTTTTGGGTGTCTTTTCTTTCTGAGGAAGGGGAAGCGCATTGCCAGAGAGGCACCACGGCTTTCCCTGCTCCCAGCTGGGCTGGGCTGGTGGCCCAGAGCCAGCCCTGACTCCTGCCAAGGTCTCTGCTGGCTGGTGGGAAGCAGCTGAAAGGGGCCTCCTGCTCCTCAGGGAGAGGATGGATTTCTTGCCTCTGCTGCTTTCCCTGTGGTGTTTCGTGCTCCATTCGAGGCAAGTGGGTGACTCCGGGGGGTTGGGAGCTGCGTGTGCCAGTGCCAGGGGTGAAACCACTGCTGAGCATCCTGTGCAGGCAGACTGCTCTGAATAAATGTTTTGTATGTTGTGTTTGCTTGTGTGTTTTGTACACTCTGTGTGTGTGTGTGTGTATGCTCTGTGTGTCTGTGTGTTTTTTATGTTGTGTGTGTGTTGTGTATGCTCTGTGTGTTTGTTGTGTACATTGTGTGTGTTGTAAATGTTGTGTGTGTTTTTTGTGTTGTGTGTGTTTTGTACATCATGTGGGTGTTTTACATTGAGTGTGTGTGTGTGTTGTGTACATTGTGTGTTTTTTACATTATGTGTGCATGTTTTGTACATTTTGTGTGTTTTTTACATGATGTGTGTATGTTTTGTACATTGTGTGTGTGTTTTTTACATTGTGTGTGTGTGTGTTGTGTGCTCGTGCATGGTTGGCCCTTCCCAAGGTCTGTGATCCATCAGCAGATGCTGCTCCATGGGCATTCCAGCCCTGTGCAGGCTTCCAGCAAAGCCACCACCCACAGAGTCCATCAGGACATCCAGCCACGGGCTCCCTCAGGCAGTCTGAGGTGGGATTTGCCAGTGTGATGCTGATGTTGATGTAATCCTGGAATGGTTGGGTTGGAACAGATCTCCAAGGTCATCGAGTCCAGCCACTGACCAGCACTGCCATGTCCACCCTGGGCCATGTCCAGCTGGGGCTGGCTTGAGGCAGCACCAGGTATGAGAGGAGTCCAAGAAACCAAAGCAAAGGTGGAGTAGAGATGCTGGCCAAAACCACCCAACAGTTTCTCTTGTTAATTATTATTCCCTATTGAATTTGCTAATTTCTGTTGTTTTGGACAAGGGCAGGAAGTGAAAGGTCTAATGGCTTCAGACTGGCAGAGGTTTGCAGAGAAACCCTACTTTGCAAAATCTGCTGCTTCCGCCTTGAAATGAAGCATGAAGAAATCTTGCAGTACTTGTGAGGCCAGGCTGGGGTTTGGTGGTGGCAAGTGTGGCTTTTTCCCTTTTTTTCTGCTGTAAAAAGGTGTGGCAGCCTAGGACCAGGGAATACTGATGGAGAAGCACTCGTGGGTGACAGAATCCACCTGACAGCAATGTTTGTCCCCTTGCCTGAGGTTGCAAGACCTGTCTGTGTGTGTGTGTCTGTGTGTGTGTGTCTGTGTGTGTATGCATGACATTAAATAAAAAATAAGGAAAATGGGGGCAAAAAGGTTTTTTGGGAGCCCTGGCAGGTGGCAGGGCCCCTGTGGGGTTTGGGATGCACATTCCCACGTGTGTCCCCAGCTGATGGGATCGCTGTGGCCACGCCAGCACGGAGCTGTGTTGTGCTGCCAGGATAGTTGCTTGGAAAAAGGAGAGGAAAAAACCCTAAACTAAACAAAACGAACAGGAAAAACTCACCCAGGCAGGCAGCAGCATGGCCAAGGTTTCCAAGGCTACTGCAGCCACACTGCCAGCTGGAGAGAGCTGCTTTTGGGGTTATTTTGTGCAGTTCTAGTGCATGAGTTGTTGAGCCACTCGTGCCTCAGGTTGTGTTGGGTGGGAGGTTGCTGAATGAGAAGTTGGTTCTTTGTGCAAGCCTTGCAGGTGAGGGAGCCAGGCAAGGTGAGCCTTCCCAAAGCACTCCGGGTGTTTCCAGCTGGAATCCCACACCGGGACCATCGGGAGCCACAGAGGGGCCGACATCGTCCTGCAGGTGGGGCCGAGGCAGCTGAGCGTCCTGAAATGGGAGGGGGATGAAGGGCAGGGGATGTGCTGGAGCCCTCCGTGCAAAGTGTGGAGTACCAGTTTGTGCTGGGACCGACGGCCAGGAAAGGGGTTTGGCAAAGCAGGAATGAACCTGGAGCCGCCTCCAGCAGCGTTCCCTTCCTGTCCCCTGCCTGCTCCCAGTCTGCAGGGGGAGCAGATCGCCGCCTCAGACAACAGCTTCATCCTTCAGGACTTCATCTCCCCCCACGGCACCTTTGTCAGCAGCTGCCAGGTCAGGGTGAGGCCGGGGGACATCCTGAGCTGGGGCTGGATGGGGCTGCCCACGCAGGGGTGGGGATGCCCGGGGAAAGGTGCCCAAGGAAGGGTGGGTGGCATCTCCAGGGAAAGGTACCCAGCAGAGGTGGGTGGGTGGGTGCTGCTGCCCCGGGAAGGCTCCAGAAGCAGGAACTCGCGCCCAGCTCCTCTGGGCAATACTCGGGAAAGGCGAGGGGGGCAAACGTAAAGCTGGAGCTCCCTCTGCTGAGGAAACTCGGGCAGTTCCGAAGGGAAAAGGAAAAGCACAGGACAGGGCTGCATTGGCAAAGGTAGATCTGGAAAATGACCTTTCCCTCTATTTGCATTTTATGTTTCCTCCCAATCCACTTACTAAGAGGAAAGTTGGGGTTTAGGGCAAACCTAGAGCAATTGAAAAGTTCTAATATTATTTTTGTCATTTTGGCTCTTGAAGAATCCAAGATGCTGCCTAGGTAAAGCTACATCATGCTGGAGCAGTGAGCAGCTGGATTCCCAAGGGCAGGTGAGCACAGAATTGGGTCTGCACAACAATGCAGAGCCTGTCCATGGGGTGCCTTTTCCTCACCCTGGGATCCCCCTTTGGAGGGGCAGCTCTGAAGCCTGACCCTGCTGCCTGCAGGGAGGGAACCACCTCACTGTGAAGTGTCTGACAAGGGCAGGGATCCCTCCTCTGAGTCTGAGGAGCTGCTGTGTTGTGTTTGCAGGGACCGTCCAAGGAAGGCAGGAATGGTGCATCTGACTCCATGTTCTCAGAAAGCAAATTATTTTTACTTTTAAGCCAATAACCAACCACCCGTGGCCTGCACTGGGAACTTTTTTATCCAATTACACAAAACCACCCAAACCCATGGAGAAGGTGAAGAAGAAGGTAAAGAATAAGGAGCAGCCTCCACCCTAAGTCTCCATCTTGCTCTATATCTATTACTATATTCTAAACCCTCAAACTCTAAGTTTCCCACCCTGTGACATTACACACTTCTATTCAAACTGCACACCCACAATCCCAGTTCTGTCATTCCATTTTGGAAGCTTCTCCACGGCCTCAGGTCAATGCAGTGTTCTCTTGGGGGCCAGAGTCTGTTAGCACAGAAAGTCTGAAATTCTCAGCACCCAGAGCTGCAAGAGCTGCCCCTGGCAGGGAGGAGGGTGGGAAGGGGATGATCCTCGAGGTCCCAGCGCTGCTGGGAGGGTCAGACCCTGCCCAGGGCACTGGAGCTGCAGCTTCTCTGTGCGTGCTGATCACCTGCAAGAGTGCAGAATGGAATGGGTGAGAGGGAGAGAGAAAAGAGAGACAAAGACAAGAGAGAAATGAAAGTGAGACAAGAAGAGACAAAAGACAAGAGAGAGTAAAAGAGGCAAAGCAAAGAGGAAAGAGAGGAAAAGAGGGGAGAGAGGTGAAAAGGAGAGAGAAGGGGACAAAGATGGGAGGGGGAGAGAGACAGAGAGGCACAAAGAGGGAAAGGGGGTGAGAAAGAGGCAGAGGGACAGGGAGAGACTCACAACACAAAACAAACAAACAAAAAGCAAATAACACCAAAGAAAGACAGGAGCCAAAGAGGGAACAAACAAATCTTTATTATTATTATTATTATTATTCTTTAGTGATTCACTTTCTTTTCAGTTACACGTCCTCAAATACATTTCTGTACAGCTTGGTCATTTGAGAGAATACAATTTTACACTGGTTTCAATGCACAGTGCCGCCTTTCACCGCCAGGCGGCACCGGCGAGTCCTGAGCTCAGCGCGCATGCGCCGCTGTCGGGCGGGCGGCAGCCGCTGCGCGGTGCCGGGGCCCGGGCCCGCTCCGCTCCCGGGGCTCCTCGGGCCCGCTCCGCTCCCGGGGCTCCGCGCCTTCCCGGCGGTTCTGGCCGCGCCCGTACCCCGCCTCTGCATCTTCAAACCACGCCTCGAGCTGCATTTCCATCCGAAAGCCCTATAGTGCTACATTCGGAATTTCTTATACTCTAAAATCCTGTGTACGATACAGCAGATACGGGGGGTTATTGTAAAATCCATTTTCATATAAAGTGCCGTTATTGGTCAATAGATATAAAAATGACACACTCTGCACTTTCAGTATTTCACGCACACGGTCCCTGTGAGTTCTCAGGCACTGTGGGGCCGTACCCTCCCTTTTTGGGGAGCCCGTGCTCCCCACAAACCGCAGCACTGCGTGCTATTGGGATGCCCCAATGACGTCATTCCCCCACCTCAGACTCCAACTCCCGGCAGCCACCGCGCGGGCCGTGCCCCTTACGTCATCTCTGCGCGCCGCGCGCGGGCCGTGCCGCCGCCATGGTGCAGCTCGGTGAGTGCGGCGGGCTCGGAGCGGCCCGGCCCGGCCCGGTCCGCCCGTGACCGCCCCGCGCTTTCCCCGCAGGCAGCCGCCTCCTGAGGGGCCGCGGCGGCCACGTCGTCATCCGCTTCGCGCTCGGGGGCTGCACCAACCGGCCGTTCTTCCGCATCGTGGCTGCCAACAGCCGGCGCGCCCGCGACGGGAAGTACCTGGAGCAGCTCGGCTGCCTCGACCCGCTGCCCAACGCGCACGGCGAGAAGGTGGCGGGGCTCAACCTGGAGCGGCTGCGCTACTGGCTGGGCTGCGGCGCGCAGCTCTCCCGGCCCGCCGAGAAGCTCCTGGGTAGGCCGGGGGGGAGCCGGGGATGGGGGCGGGGGCCGGGCTCGCTCCCGCTCTCACCGCGTCTCCCCGGGCAGGGCTGGCGGGGTTCCTGCCGCTCCACCCCATGACGGTGACCGGCGCCGAGAGGCTGCGCCGGCGGCGACAGCGCGAGCAGCAGCCCGAGGCTGCCCCTGCGGACGGCTCGGCCGAGCCCGGCAGCGGCACCGCGCCCTGACACGGCCCGGCCGGGGGGGTCCGAGCGGCCCGGGACTGCTCCGGCCCCGGCACTGCTCCGGCCCCGGGACTGCTCCGGCCCGGGACTGCTCCGGATCCCGGACTGCTCCGGATCCCGGACTGCTCCGGGCCCCGGGACTGCTCCGGGCCCCGGGACTGCTCCGGCCCCGGGACTGCTCCGGATCCCGGACTGCTCCGGCCCGGCCGGGAGGGTCCCGAGGGGCCCGGGACTGCTCCGGCCCCGCGGACTCTCCTGCCCTGTCGGTGCACCTGACCCCATTAAAATGTTACCTCTGCACTCTGCACCGTCCGTCTGCTGCTTTCTCCGGACTCCTGTCAGTCAGAGTTCCTGTTGCTCCTGTGCTGCAGAGCAGAGGATTTGCTGCTCCGATGCAGGAGGAAGTTCCCAGGTGCTCTGCCTGCAGCAGTGGCACATCCCTTGCCCGCTGCCTTCGGCCAGCTCCTCTTGTCAGAGTTTTGCCTCCTGGCTGTGATTTGCTGTAACAGAGCAGTGCAGTGCTTCAGGGCAGGCCTGGCACAGACAGATGCAAACAGAAGTGCAGCTGGTTTTCTGTTTACTTTCTCCAGAGAGGTTCTGGGCCTGTTTGTTCATTTAAAAGCAAAAGAGAAAGAGTTCAGTCTCGTTAAAGAGGGGCTGGGGGAGTGAGTTACAAGTCCTACTATTTAATCCCAGATTTGACCCTGTTCCCAGAGACAGGAAACCCACCAAAGTCTCTCCTACCTTAGATGCCCCCCTGAGCTTTTTGGGGTTTCCTTTGTGCAACACTCAAATGATTCTACAAATGTCAGGCAAAGACAAGTTTCCAGTGTTGCACCTCAGGAAAGCTGTGAGTGTAACCAACCTCTGAGGGAGGGAGAACACGGTAGGAAAGTTACCTTTTACACATATTCTTGTTTTAATGAAGTGTATCTCCTATAGAGTGCAAGGTGCTTAATTACTCATTTGTACAAAATAAATTGTCTGGAGAACACTTAAATACTTCCCAATGTACCCTACATATACTTAGATACATACTATATTTATAGATATAAATTTTATTATATTTTATTCTTGAAAAGAGTTATTTTTCCAACCAAAGAACAGCAGAAGTTCAGAAATCATGAAGTTTTTCTGAGTGACACAGCAGAGGATGAGTGAGCTGCAGACATGCTGAAGTGGTCACAGGTAGCTGAATTACAAACATGTGAAAACCAGTTAGGTCTTTTCTCCATCCCTCTCCCCATTTTCCCTGCTTCTGTACAAGTGTAATAAATACATTTACAAACATCACAAATAATTGCCATGAAGCAACCTTTAATGATCTGGACTTAATCAAAATTAACCTTTAGGCATCACTGAAAAACAGCACAGCATAAAATCATTTTCCTGCCTAAACTCATGCATCTTTTTTTTTTAATCAGTAACTTGCAAATTTAGACAGAATATTTGAAGCCTTTGGATTCCAGAAGGGAAACATCACCTTGCAGCTCACAGTTCACCAGTGACCATACACAGTAATTTCTGTAAAATACAAAATGTCTGACAAAGGAAAAGAATAAGCAAGTAAGCAATGCCTCTTTTTAAAGTTATTTCTAAGGATTTGGTGCAATTTTTAACTCTGCATGATGGTGACAGGCTCTGGTTCTTTTCCAGACACCACCAGTATTGCTCAAAGCCCCAAATTAACACACTGACGTTGACTTAGAAGTCCTGTGTATGTACCACTACATAAACACCTATGCAAAATAAAGTCCATATCCCATGAAATAGAAAAATGTCATATAGAGTCCACTGGGGAAGGCATACAGGCATAGCAATAGTTTTATAACTACATAAATGTAGTTGATATTATTTACAGAGGGAAATGGAGACAAACATAATCAAATACATTGATTTTATGAATTTTTTGAAGATTTTCACTTACAACAAAATCATCTGCAACTCCAGCTCCCTGGAAAAGTAAAGTGCTCACAATCCATTTAGTGCAATAATGCTGGCTACAAAACTTAAGAGGAGAAAAAAAATTTTAAGAACTAATACCACATTAGCTAGTGGGACCAAACAAAAAACAAAATAGCTTTTGAGTTTAAAAGTTTGAGAAGGAAGAGAAATTAAGATTACAAAGCAGACTAACAAGAAAAGAATAATTTTCCAAAGTCAAGTCTTTAGATTGTCAGAAGTGCCAAATGCCATTGTTTCTCATGTTATTTGTCCCAGCTTTGTCCTGAACATTCTTGGAGACAGCTGTCCCATAATGAAGGAAATGGCACAGATATTCCTGCAGGTGTGACACCATGTAAGCCCAAAGAAAGAAATGAAAGGTGAATGTACTCATCAGTCTGACAGCTAACAGTCCTTTATCTCTGAGTGCTTGACTTCATACTTTCAGCAGTATTCCTCTGTTTAAGTCAATATTGAGTAATATGAAACTTGCTTCTAAAATATAAATATTGGGAGCAGATGATAAAAATGAGGGGTTCTTACAAGTTATGTATTATGCTTTCAGCACTGGATTACAGTAAGCCACAACAACTAAAGATTACACACATTGTTTCACTGGCATCATAGATCAGAATCAGCTTAGGTGAACAGTGAAATACAACCCATTTAAAAGGAGTGACTCTCCAGAGAAAAGCCTTCTTCTGGATCTAGGGGCCAAATATCATCTCTACAG
The DNA here is from genome assembly GCF_017590135.1 of Pyrgilauda ruficollis. NCBI lineage: Eukaryota > Metazoa > Chordata > Aves > Passeriformes > Passeridae > Pyrgilauda > Pyrgilauda ruficollis. The sequence continues at coordinate 5,675,187 of NW_024525378.1, read as the reverse complement.
GGATGCCATGCACAGCACATGTGAACACCAACCTTGGCAGAACTTGGCTGCCCACCCAAATACAGAGGCAGACTGACAGGGGCTTTAGAAATAGCTTCATTAATGACTTAAAATTAACTCCTGGTCTTAACTAGAACTTGTGAAAATTCTCACACACCACCTTCTAAAATCAGAATAATTAAGGAATCTCTCAGGTAATGAAACCTAAAGCCCTTTTACTGGTTTCACTGAGATGTGGAAGATGCAGCTGTAATTGACAAGCACTTAGCCACTGATCCCCAGACTTCAGCATGTCCCAAGGTAAGATTGTATAAACAAGAACAATGAGATGCAGGCTTCCATACAAATGATTTTTCTTATGAGTAAAGTTCTTGAGAGTAACCTTCTGCCCAAGGGAGGTTGATGGGAAAAGACCTTTCTCCCCAAAACTGGCTTATGGACAACTGCTGAATTGGATTATGGACAAATCCTCCTGCTAAGTCATCACAAACTCCTGTAGTCTTAATTGAACTCTAATGAGGAATGGAATATGCACGTACTGGCAAACATCACCAGGGACCACAGCCAGGACCCCCAGAGCTGGGTGTGGGAGCCAGGCCACAGTGCTGGCAGCCCACAGAGGTGTCTTGTAGCAGTTCTGCTGGTGGGAGCGCTGTGCAGCAGAAGCCCGTGGCACTGGACAGAGGACTTACACCACCCCAGCAAGGCCAGTTGCTCTCAGCCTTCCCAAAGTTTTGAAAAGCACCCTGCAGAGCCAGGCCTTCCACGGGCAGAGGCTGCAGGTAGGACCTGCAGCTCCCTCCCAGGAATCACCACTGCCCTTGGAATCACAGCTGCTCTGCCTGGCCAAGGAGGTGGCACCTTCTGCCCCCAGCCTGGCACGTCACCATTCCCACGGTGGCAGTCTGAGCAGCAGTGACAGAGGGAGCTTGTCCTGCCCAGGCCCCAGACCTGCAGGTCTCCTGCCCCGTGCTGGACAGTGGCAGTCACCCCAGGATAACAGCACCCCGGGGCACTGGAGGGCACGGCCCCAGCCTCTGCTGCTGTCCCCCAGGAGCACAGACAGGCCTCTGCCACCTCGGGGCAGGACGAGCAGTGCCAGGCGCCGCTGCCTCACCCTCACCTTCCCACCGGCAGGGGAAAGCCCAGCAAAGCCAGCACAGACCTTTCTTCCCGTGTGCCAAGCCCGCTGCTGCCGTCCCAGGGGCACAGCCTGTGGCGACAGGGAGGCCAAGGGTGAGGCAAAGAGGCAGCAGAGGCCGTGGCAGCTTCTCCCGTTTACTCGTTCCGCGCGCGGGGCAGGAGCGGGCGCTGCTCCTCGACGGGTGGCAGCTCCTCGGCGGGCAGCAGCTCGTAGGTGACGCAGAGGGAGGAGAAGAGGCAGCCCAGGAAGGACACCAGGCTGGAGAAGTACATGGCACTGCTGGCGCTGCCCACGGCCGCCGTCAGCGGCCCCATGGCCAGGGCCACGAGGATCTGCGCCAGGAAGTACTGGCAGCTCAGCAAGGAGATGTCAACGCCCATCCCACGCCGCGTGCCCTCCGCCTGCGAGCCGACGAACTGCGGGGACACAGCCACAGAGTGAGGGGGTGTCCCGGGGCTCCGGGCCCCTCCCCAGCCCGGGGCTCACCTCTCGGCTCTGGTAGTAGTCGCAGAGCAGGGAGTAGGGCAGCGTGCAGAGCGTGGCGAACAGGATGCCGTAGGTAGCGCACAGGGACAGCAGCACGTAGACATTCCTGGAGAGCGTGGCCAGGCCCGTGCCCAGCCCAAAGGCCAAATATGCCACAAAGTACAGGGTCCGTGTGCTAAACCGCTCCTCCAGCTTCTCCAGCACGGCTGTGAGAAAATGGTACAGCTCTGGGGTGACCTGCAGCCCTCCCCACTGCCACCCATCAGTGGGGCTCAGGGGTCCACCCTTGCTCAGGCAGCCACATCTCAGTGGGACCACTGCACCTCTGAGGGACTGCTGGCTTGCACGTGAGTGCCAAGGACCCTTCCAAATCTGGCTTCCATGATGCAGCATTGCTGCCCTGTCTGCACAGAGGGCAAGGCAGAGCTGAGGCTGGCAGTGCCCCTGTCCCAGAGGGGTAAATGGGAACTGGTGGGGGTGGGCAGGCAGAGGCATGACACACATGACAAAGTGCTGGGGTGGCACATGACACCCGAGTGCTCTGCTGGGACACACAGGCACTGGGTGCACCGGAATTGTGCCTATGGTGACTGCATGTATCTCTGCATTCCACGTACTTTGAAAATGCCACTTGGGAAAGGAACCACATCCTAGGAGAGATGTGTCTTCACTGGGCTGCTGACCTCACCTGCTGTCAGTGCAGGCCAAGCCAAGCAGCAGAGGTAACAGGGTGAAAAAGAACACTCTGCTGCAGCACTTGTGCCATGTGGTAGGCTGTGTGCAACATAAACACTGGCCTACTTGTTGCAGAATCATCACTTTTAAGAAATGTATCTTTTCCCAAAGCAGTAGTTAAGACAGCTGTAGCAAGTACCTGAATAGAAAGCAGCACTGAATGCATAGATGCACATTCCCCAGCAGCCCATGGTGACCCCAGTGTTGTACTTCTGATACTCATCTGAGTTGTGAGGTGCTTTTGGGTTCCCTTGGAACACTACTTCTCCCATGAAGTCAGTATAAAAGAGTAACATCCCCTCAAATGAAAGCCACCCTGAAAGAGAAAAGTAACTTATTAGGATTTCAGAATATCTGTTTCCTCTTAAGATTACATGGATGTTATCAGCTACATTACAAATCACACCCTAGGACAGGTTGTGCAAGCTGAGTGTTACATAATATCCAGCCACATTTATCTGAGACCGCTGCTCCCCGTGCATAATGCTGCAATGTTTGTTAAAGACATTCAGGCTTTTAAAGACCAAGATTTACCATTTGAATTCCTAAGTGGAAACCTCGAGGCTGACTAAAGGCCACAAAATACTGGTTTAGCAAGACAGAAAAATAGATGACAGCAGTCTGAGCTGTCTTCAGGTTCTGACAGGACACAGCACTCAGTTTAACAGAGTGGCTCATCCCATAGTAATTTCAGGTTGCTGTTATCCTCCCACATAGGACTGGAAGGAGTGCTTCTTATGTCATGGTTGCAGCCTCCAGAGTGCCTCTGACACAGTTAAAAACTCTGCTCACAAATTGGCAGCAAGGCCATTGATGTAGACAATCCCCTAATTCCTTTCACAGCCAATGAGTATTAATTACCTGGTCCCTTCTGTCCAATTTAGTGTAAACTGGAATGACTGCAAACCCTTCCTAAACACCAGTCACACACTGGTTAATAGTAAAGGCAATACTGTGCTGGTTACAGGCACTCCTGCAATGCCATGTTCCACACCTTCTCTTGGCCTGTTTTGGGACCCCTGTACATGAGCAGTAAATACCAGCCTCAGGGTGTAAGCATGGAAACACAACTAATATAATCCTTCTGCTTGCTGTGAACATTCCCCTTAAGATGTGCTGATTTAGACACTTGTTCCCTTTCTAGGAACACAGGCTTTACTGCTTTGCTGAGATGTTTGGGTTTTTTTTCCCTTTCTAATTGTTCTAAGAAGGTACCTCATTAGTATCTATATGGAAGAAATCAAGCTGTCTCTATCAGCAGCCATTGCAGCAATAGATAAAACTGAAAAAGGTTCACCCAAGGTAGAGTCCTCCCTTGTGGCATTCACATTCTCTGACAAGTCCCTTTGCCCAGGATTTTTCTCCTGGGAAGCTGAGAAGCCTCGGAGGAAAGGAAAACAATTCTTGTCTCATTTGCTTCTCCTGTGTTGTGCTCATGTGGAATGTGTTTGGAGATTGTTCACCCACAGGTGATTGTTTCACTGCATTCTGCTGTGAGCTGTTTTCACTCTTTGGCCAATCAGGGCCAGGCTGTGTCGGGACTCTGGAGAGAGTCAGTTTTCATTATTATCTTTTTAGCATTCTGTAAGTATCCTTTCTGTATTCTTTAGTGTGGTATAGTATAGTATAGTATAGTATTCTTTAATATAATATAGTATCATAAAGTAATAAATTAGCCTTCTGAGAACATGGAGTCAGATGCATCATTCCTGCCTTCATCAGCGGTGCCCTGCAAATACAATACTCCCTGGTGAAGGCAAGAGGGTGCTTTGGGAGTACCTAGGAAGTGGTTGATGCAGAGGTTACGGAGAGCCTTGGGCATGTGGCAGATGGTTGAGCACAGCAGCTTCACAGACAGGGGCTGCTCCGAGGCCTCGCCCGATTCGTTCAGCTCGCTCTCGTACTTCACCCCATTCAGCAGGATATTAGCAACCTGCACCAAAGAACTGCCAGGTCAACAAGCACAGTAAGGGAAGCACAAACATCCTTTAAGCAGATGTATGCAATATTGCACACCTATCTGATCATCTGAAAGTTAAACTCTGCTGCTGGAGTATGTTGACTTGGAGGTTAAGAAGTGTATTGGACTGGAACAAGTGACAAATGGCAGCACTGCACTGTGGCTTTCAGTATGCTTGAACCAGTTCTCTTCACTAGGGGACTTGGTAACCACATTCAGATGCACAGGCACAGCAGGAATGCATAAATTCCACTGCATTTATAGGAGCTGTACCCACTTTCAGGTGAATGTGGATCCTGAAGTTTTAGAGACACTGAGGAAGAAGAGGATGAGTTTAATTGAAACACATTATCATTGCTTGCTAACCTCAATGCTCAACCTCAGTGTGCCCAGAATGTAAAATCCTGGCCCTAAAAAAGTCTGCTCTCACAAACTGGGTCAAAAGTACAGCAACAACAAACAAAACAAACAAAAAACCACCACCCCCAAAAATTAAAATAAAATAAAAAATCCCCAAACCAAAAAAATAACAGAGGACTGTTTACCTCATCCCAGATCATAAAAAAATGGGCCAGCATGCAGAGGTCTCAGACATTCCAAGTTATCACCAACAGTGGGAGGTGAGGTCAGAGTCTTATCCCTCAGTAAGGGAAAGCTCACCTCCCTGATGGAGCCAGATGTAATGACTGCCATAAGGAGAAGCTCATGGGAGAATCCTATCCCTGGCCCTATTTTGCAGGTCTTTCTGTGGAAAGGGAAGATACAGGCTCAATGAAAATGTGACCTTTTCTACGTTCATGTGGTAGCTCCCTTGGTAGTAAAGCAGGACTAAAAATACTGACCTAACTCTCACAACTGGCCCAGTTAAGAGTGGGACATTCCCATTTCTGCCATCTTAACAAAGGCAGCTGACAGACTGTCAGCCATAATTCACACTCTACCCACTACTTTACTGATAGAGTCATAGCAGGTGTGCTGTTACCATGACTTTTATGAGGAAACACTGTCACAAGAGCCTTTAATGAATAATTTGTGCATCACATATTTAAAACTATATGAAGAGATTAATAACACTCATGTTTACATGATCATATTGATTTCCTGCTCTTACCTGTTGGCTGAAGGTTACATTTCTTCTTCTGTTATTCTCTGGGCAGTGTCCTGTTACAGCATCTGGAATGGCCAAGGTCTGAGGTCTTTTCAAGATCCCCGATGACCGTGGCTTTATTGCATCCAGTGAGCCCACTCTCAGCACATCACTATCAGACCCTGATGTTAAGCTGCTTTCTCCTTGCTCCAGAATTCCATTTGCTCCATGGTAACAGCCATCAGGCACCCGAGGAAAGCTCACACTGACAGGCTGCCTGGACAAACTAGCAGGAAGTGTCATGTAACTATTATGCCCGCCTGTAAAACAGTCTATAAGCACACTGTCAATATTTGAAGTCCCAAAGGATGATGCAAACTCATTAAGTCCTGTCAAAGAATTGTCTCTGCTGATAAAACTCCCGTATTTTGGCGTGAGTGGGCTCATGGGGGAAACAGGACTCGTAAAACTTGCATGTAAGTGAGCTGAGTTATGAGAAGCAGAGTTTTCATTTACACTGTCCTCAAAGAAGAAAGGTGGAGAAGGAGGGAGAGGAAGACTTGGACTTTTCATCACCTTTTTCTTCCTGTTAGAGGACTTTAAGGGTCTCTCTGGAATGCTAACTAGAGTCAGCACAGTAGCAATAGTCAGTACAACTGAGGTGAAGACATAGATGACACGAAGTTGCCCTCCTACAGCTTTTCCAAAACTGGTTTTATCCCAGTGTATTCCTCCAACAACATAACCAAAGCCACCTCCAAGACCTGGTGGAAAAACAGAGCTAAGATTATCTTCCCTATCCAGTCCCACAAGTCAGCAGCAGCACAGCATCACTTGTCTACTGAATCAGGAGTAGAATCTGACATTTCTGTTTTACCATTTGACCCCTTTTCACTTCATATGCACTAATAAACACAGCTGTGCCACAAGGACAGTCTGCATGTACCAACATGGTACAGAATGAGGGAGAAAGTGCTGTGAAAGTGATGATACAAATAATTAAAAATTATAATTTTTCTTTGCCAAGAACAAAACACCTTACCTTTAGCTATTTCAGTCCGTAAACAGAAGTGTCCACCAGCCTTGTGACAAGGCTCTGCAATCATTCAGCTAAGACTGTTTTCCTGAAAGTGAAAATCCATTTTCCTCATATGAGGAATGCAGATCTAACTAAGACAGATCCAATCACTTCAGAAGTGTAGCAAGCTCATTACTCAGCACTGTGTTGACAGTGTACAAAACTGCCACTGTGTTACTACCGATGAACAGGGAAGTTTTGAGAGCATCTTTCTCTCCATTCACATGGTGAAAGTCTTTCAACACTCTCCTTTCTTACTCACAAACACATTCAAGAGTGTGGAATAGTCTCCTAGAACAGGGCAGCACAGCAATTGAAGATGACAGCAGTGAGGGATCAACAGCACCCAGTATGCACTTTCGCCTCCAACAGAGCAACTACAAGACACACATTCCACACCTGCAGGAAGCCAAACCTCCTCCCTCAAGGGATAATTTTGTTTCCATAGGTCTTACAAAATATGTGAGGGACCTTCAGATGAACAGCTCAAGACTGTATCTTGTTTAAGTTGAGGTAGTTACAAAAGCCTTTTGCCATAAGTCGATTTTTTTTTTTTTTTACAGCTAGTGATACCTCTCAGTATTCAGTCATGATGCTTATTCAGGAAAAGACCAGTGTTTACACCCTGCTTTCTCACAGCAGGGCTTGTTTACTCAGGGCTGACATCTCCCAGGAAGCACCAAGAAGACATACCTGCTAACAAAGCATGGATGTTGAGGCCCCTGTCTTGATCCACTGGGCTGCACACATCCATCATGTAGGCATGACTGGGATTGTCTGCTGAATCTGCACTGAAGTCCATGAGGACAACACCACAGACCGTAAGGATGATCCCCCATTTGTGGTTATTCTCAGTGTCAGACAAGGCACTCCCTATATCTTTGCCATTCAGCATAAGTGAGAGCCCAAGCAACGCTCCTGGGAACAAAACCAAAACAAAATCAGTCACTATTTGTAAGCAAGCCTGCAGAGCTCCAGACTCCAAAAGCATTATTCTACCTGCACAGCCTTGCAGCAAGCACTATTGCTCTTGTTCATATCAATGCAGCCTGGGAAATGAGTGTGGTTTATAGGATGCACATAATTCTTTTCCACTATTTGAGCTTAACAAATGTCTAGAGTTTACTTTGGCATCCACATTCTTGACCCTCAAAACATCCTTTCAGACTCTGAGAAGCTTTAATGTGTGGATCTGCAGCTGCCAAAGCATTCAGCTGTGTCACTCACCATCTTCTTCAGACCCACAACACCCAACACCTCAGCAGCAATTTGTTCAGCTTAGTGCCACAAGGGATTGTCACAGAAGAGAGATGCACAACATTAAGTGTTATGCCCATAATTTCTAGAAGACACACCTACTGCTAAAACCAGAATGAAAGGTCTTCTCCTCCCAAATCTTGATGTGCATCTGTCACTCCAGGCTCCCAGCAAAGGCTGTAGCAAAAACCCTAGAAAAAAGGAATCACCAATGGACAGGATTCTTCTACAAGCCTGTTTCACAGAGGAGTTAAAACAGGCATGCCTTAAAAAGCAGTTGAGGCAGGACAGCACAGTGCAGTGACATCCCCAGTCAGCACTGCTCACCCAGGGGCACACACAGCACACTGCCTGGCATTGCCCAGGACAGGGACTCAGTAACAGAATGTGCTGCTGCTCACTGCAGAGCACTTCACTCTGCATCAGCAACACAGAGTTTGACACCAGGTGAAGAGTCAGAGTACAAGTTACACATTCTTAAGCACTCTGTTCTTTACAAGCTATTTCATTTATCCCATATTACATGTGAGATCCCCTGCAGGATTAGCTTGGAAAACAGCAGGAAGCAAATATGGAAGTAGGAAAGATGCCTGTATTAATCTGTGCCAGCCTGTTAGGAGGGGCCTATCTCTTCTTCCAAAGCACATGTTGTGAGTACAAGAAAAGGCAGAACAAAATTTTCCAAGTGGTATCCATACTAATGGATACACTCCCAGCCTTGCCTCTGTGCTAAGGCAAGTAACTCAATGCATGTATCACCAGTGTTGATGGCCTTTCATCATTGGAACACCTCATTTGTTTCAGCAAGTTAAACAGGAGAAGGCAATCCCACTCTGCTTTTTTTCACACACCCTTGAAAACTGTCTCTGTATGCTTTTTTTCATGGGGACATAAATGGATACACTGATCTTCTTATGCTTGTTTTTAAGTACAGGAACAGAGCAACCAAAGGTTACCCTCACACAAGTTTTAAGAGGTTGAGAAGCTATTAAAAGAACAGGTATTTTGAACACATTTGTCTTATTTCAGGCAGGGCACAGCAAGAATTGTCCTCCTGTTTGTCTAAAATTGTGGTTAGTACTTCTTAAGCTCGAGAGAATATTCTCATGAACAGCTGAGGTACTGCAAACAAAAAATTTAAAGAAACCCATAGTGGAAAAAATAAGAGGGAAGAAATAGTACACAGTTAGTACTTCTTAACCTCGAGAGAATATTCTCACGAACAGCTGAGGTACTGCAAAAAATTTTAAAAAACCCATAGTGGAAAAAATAAGAGGGAAGAAATAGTACACAAAAAGTTACCTAATATAGGGCTGATGAACCACACCATTCCATAGAGCTGGTCTGGCAGCCCCATCTGGAGCAGCACAGGGGTAACATAGGCTGTTTCCATGGCATAGCTGAATTCAAGCCCAAAGAGAATGCACCCATTGAAAAGGAGCTCCAGGAAAGACCTCTGAGGCTGGAGATCCCCAAAGTCAACCAGATCCATGGGACATGGAGTGTTCGGGGGCGGCGGCGGCGAAGGCCGGATGTGCTTCCTCCTTTTCGGGTGTCTCTTGAAGTTGTTGGCCCGGTGACTGATGTGCCGGGTGGGCAGCCCAGAATAGCCTGGCACTGACGGCCTCCAGACTTCCTGAGAAGCCACACCTGACAAGAGGGCAGCATCGCTGACAGGGCTTGGTGCAGATGGTGGAATCATCATGGGAAGGGGTCTGGAAGACAAACAGCTCAGAAGAAAATGGTTGAGGTAAGAAAAACTTTGCTTAATTTTTTTTACTGAAGTTCAAGTCATTTGTCAGCATTTCGCATATGAAGTATGGCCTTTGTGTTAGTTACAACCTCTTCTTTCCATCTCTTGATGGAAGGCTTTTGTGCTTTATGGGCACATCTCCTGCATCCTTGCAAAAATGAGACACCAGAGATACTGTCTAGGTTACCTAAGTATTTGCCTGCCACCACAGGGGATTAAAATTGAAATATTTAAAACAATTAACAGTCACAGATGTCACACTTCCCAGTTCCCAATGGGTCAGCAGAGGGCTTACATTTATGTAGAATTCACTTGGGTTAAACTCGCTCAAGCTAAAAAAATAAATCATAATCTCAGTCTATGATTACAATAATGCAAAGCTGTGGTCTGGCAGCAGATTCCTAACCCCTGCTGCAACATGAAATCACTTTGGCAAGAAATCCTTTTGCTACTGATCCTAGGACTCCTGCTGCCTGTGCAGAGGCCAAGGCTTAATGCAAGACTTTTTTCTCAATGACCAAGTTTGGTTTTATTCCTATTTCCATTGCTGAATTCAGCAAAGATATCTCCACTGCAAGGAGGGGGTCTGATCCTTAGGAACTGAATCATGAGAAGAAGATACACACCCCACAAGCTACCCTCAAAACTGCTACTCCTCCTTCAGTGCTTAATGGTACCCAAGTGCTGAATAGGCTCCTTGGATCTCATCAGAATCACTCCTGTAGCCAAAGCCTGCACAGTGTGGTGGGTAAAACAGCCAAATGGTTTCCAAAATAGCACATCAGATAGATGCCAACAGATCTGCTGCATAAACCACATGTGATTTCTTGATTCTTTCTGCCAGAAATGGAAACAGCTCATGAGTGAAGTCTGACCTTTTCTTTATGCCTCCTTGCCCACAGATCAAAGCTGCTGCTGCTGCACAAGAACAGCTCCACACCACCCCATGTCTCTTCACCAAACCCTCACAACTGCACACTAGTGACTAAAACAAGCCTCTTACTTTTTTGATTACAGTTCCCCTGGGGAAAATACTCCCAGGTCTTCTACTCTTTGGCTGTACAGCACTCCCCTAAATCTCATGTTTTCTGCTTCTTCATCTGCCACCTTTCATACACTGCTCTTCCTTCCTGTAGCCCTTAGTCTAAACAAAGCCACAATTTATTGTAGATCCCCAACTATGACCAAAAGCAGAACCCCACAAGCCCAGGTTTTCCATCACGCTAACCCAAGCAGTGTTAAGCATGGGGGATGATGCCTACACAGACCAATCCTCAGCTCCATGCAGGCATCCAGAGACACTGCACAGTACAAAACTGACTGCCCAACACCTCACAGGAGATTGCAGTTGGAGTAACTTGAGTGCATTTGCGGGCCAAGGAGGATAAGGAAGGATGAGAGTGAGAAGGCATCTACTGAAATATTGCTAATATTGTATCAAGGGTTTCTTCAAGACTGCTTCTCCTCAGAAGAGGTGTCTATCATGCAAGAGAGAAGAAAGGACAATTCATAATCCCAGCTGCACATCTTGACAACCCTCACCTCACACAGCACCAACAGCAAGCTGCATCTTGCTGGGAAGGCTCATTAGCCACAAAGTCCCAAACAAGGACCAGCAGAAAGAGAAGCATATGGAGACTTCGTGAAGACGTCTGCACCAGTGTTCCCCTTGACACTGTTCCTCCAAATTACTGAAAACTTCTTATGACCCATGTCTCTCACAAGCAGAGTACTTACTTTGCAGAGTACCTTTATCAGCCTCCAGGAAAAAGTAATTTCCTTACAATGAGAATTTGTTAAAAATTAGGAGATACCTGAAAGAAGACAGAACAAAAATCCACTCAGATTCATGACAGTGGCTATAAAAAACCCTTTCTTTCACAGAGCCATGACAAAGAAGATGAGCTAGTAGCCCCTTTCACTACTATTATCCCTTGCCATTGGCACAGAGGGGGTTATCTCCTTATCTTCATCTATTAGTTTCGTTTCATACTAGATCCTCCTTTATCTTCCTGCTCTTTACTGTGTATTGCAAAGTGATTGCATTCCAAGTCCTACATGGCAATGTTTTTGTGATATAAGGAAAAACCCCCCATGCACAGCTCAAAAATACATGTGGTGACCTGCAAATACTTGAAATGAAAGGCTATTATTGACAGCATGTCACTGGTCCAGCAGAAAATCCGTGTAAAACTATGAACTGAGCCTATATCCTCAATCTCCCATCTTCCTCAGCTTACTGGTGGTTCACAGGAAGACACCTCAAACCTGCCCTGGGGTAAATCTACGTGGTGATCACAACAGCAGCAAGGCAGGAAACCTCTCCCTTAGTGGAGAGGGAGAGGAGAGGGCTGCTAGCCCTCAGTGTCAATAGTTATTTGGGATTTTTCGCGCTCCACGTCTGTTACACCAACACTTGCACATCACAGCCTGGAAGGCGATGCCGGCACAAACGTGTGTGCTCAGGCAATGCGCTCGGCAGGCAGGGTCATCTCCCCTCACCGCTACGCCGAAAATAAGTCTACTTTTCTGGCAGAATCTGGTTCCAGTTTTTCTGCGTCGGGTACCGAGGGCTCCCAAAACCCCAGAGTCACCGGCGCCGCGGGGGAAGGCCGGCCCTGACCCTGGTGCTGACCCGGCCGCCGCCTGCTCATCCTTTGTGCCGGCCGGGCAGGAGCCGCGCCGGCAGCGCCGCCGCCCCGGGGCGGGGCCGGCCCCTCACGGCCCCTCACGGCCCAGCCCGGGGCTGCGGCGGGGCGCGGGGGGAGAGCCGCCCGCTGTCCGCGCAGTACGCACCGCTCCGCGGCCTCCGTGCGGCAGCGCTCGCCGCAGCCGCTCCCGCCCCGGACAGATGCGCTCATTCCCAATTTGGCACTGGTGGGGCGGATCGTGATAGTAAGATTTTTAGCGGGTACAGAGGTATTTTTTGATAGGCCTGTAGAGCAGATGCCGTACAACAGTGCCGTGATGCACTTCTCTATTTAACACTCTTCCCCTTCCTAGGCTAAAGAAATTAGGCATTTTTATTTTATAGTGCCATATTTTGGGCTTGTGTTTCAAATTTCCTCATGGTTTGCAAAGAAGATGTAATGATGTAGTGCAGTCTGCTCTACTTTTAAAATAAAACTTAAAATTCAGAGCCTTAATAGTTAAGCATTCTTAATTTTATCTTCAGAGGTTACCATAACACTGCAAGAATCCCTAGTATATATTAGTATTTAGGTCTTGTAGAATTTATTGTAGCAGGAAGATGGCACATAAATCAGTAGTCATAGTAGGAATAAAAGGTATTTGTCTGTAGAAAACCAGCTCTAATTCATGCAATAGAGGGTGCAATCACATTTGGAAAAGATGCCAAAGAGCACTGTCTGAGGCAAACAGGGTTCAGCTAGGGGACAAGCTCATATAAAGCTTGACAAGAAATTGTGAGAAATTGGGATAATCTTGCAGCACACAAGGATAGGCACAAGAGATCACTGCACATTCTTATTCCACGGATTTCCTGCCACCTGATCTGTGGTTTTCAACTTTTTTATGTCAGTTTGGCCATTATATTGGTCAAGTATTCTTCATGAGTGTTTATATAATTAAACAGCAGTGTAAAGGACCTGTGTACAACACTTAGGGTTATTGACTCACAGCATGACATTTGCAGGGCAGAAAGGGGTTTGTACTTGTCTCAGTGAAAAGTGGGACTGGGTTCCTCACCTATCCTCAAATGCTCTTCCTCAAAACCACAACCCAAACAGCATGTCTGCAGTCCCAGCAAAACTGTTCCCTCACTGCTTTCTAACACAGGGCTCTCTGTAAGCATCTTGTTCCTAAACTGACCCTAAGGTATGTGCCTGATTGTGCCAGATGAGGTGAAACTGAGCAAGAAACTTGTCATGCACTGGCATTGTTGCACTGTTGTTGTCAGCAATTTGATACAATTCACCTTTTCATTTCCTTCTCCCCTGTCAAAATGCTCATGCAAGATAAACTAAACAGAGAGAGTCAATCCAATGTCGTAGATGTAATATTTGAGTAATGGAATAATCTCAAAAATACAACTATTTGTCCCAACCAACATGTGTTCCATGCCAGACACCACTGCAGGCTTCTGTTGAGGATGCTGCAGGTTCCCCATTTTGAAACACACTCTATCCCCAGTCCTCCAGAAGATTTGAAGCTATTTTGGTGCTGGGATGTCCCTCACCTGTCTGTGCTCAGCTTCTTCTTTTGCCTCCCCAGACATGAAGCTTCTGGGTCTCCACCAACCCAGCCTTGCCACATGCCACTTCTCAGAGCTGGTCCACATGCCTGTGGGCACAACAGGATGCTGTGTCTGCACCCAGGTCTCCTCCACAATATCCACAATATCCACTACTCCACTTGCTGCCTGTTGAGAGAACAAACTGGTTTTAGAAGCCACATTCATAAGGAACCGATTAAAATCATTGCAGTTGCTCTGGGAGACAACAATCACGTTCCCATTCAAAACCACAGGCTGACAGCATCCCTTTTATTTACCTACCTCCAGTGTCACAGCACTGGAAAGATCCTTCATGCTCTGAGCAAAAAAAGGCAAAAAACAAAGAGGAAAAACAAAGGGAGTTGAAGAAGATCTGAAACCCTAAGGATGAAGGACAGGAACAGAAGTAGGTCCAGCCAGGTGGCACAGCTGAGAGAGAACATGAGCAGGCAGGTCTGCTGCCAGAATGATCACACAGGTGGGGCAAGAGGCAGCAGTGCTGGGAGAAGCCATTGCCATCAGAAGTAGGTACACCAGCTACTTCTCACCCAGCTTCTGGTGCTCAGGGACAGCTGCATGGGCTGGACATGGTGTTACACACCCACAGCTGTTAACTGCCTGCTTTGGTAAAGACCCAGGCTCAGCCACCCCTGCAGTGACCACAACTGAGAATACAGCACAAGCCCTGCTCCCTCCAGCCTCAGTCCAACCACCACCCATGTGTTAGAGCTCTGCAAACACTGGGAAGATGAAAGCAGTATTTAAGAGTCCCATTCCTTGTCATGAGGATGACTTTTTGTTCCACCTGGCCATGGAGAGTGGGTTATATCATTGATGCTGGCAGGCAGTCATGGCCATTTTATACAATCATTTTTCCTCTTAAAATTTGAGCCATTTGAGCCTATTTGAGCCATTAAACTCATGCTTATTCCATGGTCAATTAAATAAAATTGTCTACTCAAAACTTACACAGATTAACTCTTACACCATTTAGCACAGTGTGTCCACTTCGGGACAGTGGGACAAGTAACTCTAGACCTTCCCAGGGTAAGAACAAAGGAGAGAACAAAAGCAATTCCTGCTGTGCATTCATTTATTAGCATCTTTTGGGCTTTAGACAAAACAGAAACCACAAATCTCCTCTCCTCTGTGAGTTTGCACATAAATTGCAGTTGAAATGTAAAGTTACTCATTTACTTTGTACTACTTTAACCCATCAGCGTTCAAAAGAGCAGCTTTTGGTGCTGAATACCTACTGCTATGAATCTGCACTGTTCCCTCCTAACTTCTCTGGGTGCAAGATGGTTTGCATTCACTAAACACTTTTGTTAAGTCCTTCCACAAAGCAGCTTCTAACAGCATATTCATCTCTGCTCATTTACAGCTTGATGTTAGGCTCAGTGTTTCATTTGCCAGCAGGCCTCATTATTTGCTTTGCTCACATCAGACCATTCTTCTGTTTCTTAGAAACTTCTCTTACTATTCCCATAATCCTTTCCTCTGAAGCAGACATTAGCTCCAGTTGAGTGAAATTCTGTGCAAGATACCAACAGAGAGTATGTTGTTCTCCTGTTGAAGAGCAGGGTTTCAGTTCTGTGGTGTTGGGTGTTTCTTTTTCTCCTTTTGTCCTAAAATTAATTTAAAACATCTTTCAGTTTGGTTCAGTGGATCCACGATGTCATTCTGTGATCCATCTGGAACTGGCAGCTTCTTTTCCAAACATGACTTGATGTTTTGGGGGGAGAGATACAAAGTCTGCAGCAGACTCACCATGGAAGTTGTGTGATGCTCAGGGGCTGCTGCTTTAGAACACCCAAAGGCCACATGAATGCTGGAGCAAACATTAATCTATGCTCAATGACTCAAGGAAGAGGAGGCCTGATGAGTTACCAAGTTTTTGTGTCTGCAGAGGGCCCTGTGCACACTTGTCATGGTTTGATACTGGCCAAACACCAGGCAGCCACAAAAGTCATTCACTCTCTTCTGCTATAGTTGGGCAGAGGAAAGGGCAAAAAATTAATGAAGGGCTTATGAGCTGAGATAAGAACTGAGAGAAAAATACTCTAAGGGCAAAACAGGCTCAAATTTAAAGGTATAAGGTAAGTTTATTATTAACAGAGTCAGAGGAGGATAATGAGAAGTAAAATAAACCTTTAAAACACCTTTTCCCCTCCCCAGCCCTTCTCTTTTTCCCACCAACAGAAGAAGAAAGCACTCAGAACTTATGAAAAAGTTGAGATCTCTTATTTGTTGCCAGTTAGCTCTCACTGAAAGAGAACTTGACTGAGTCATGTGTGCTGTACTAAGCCTTAGTACCACAGCTGCTTTGGCAAACCCCTTGCCAGTGATATTAAAGAGCACATATGCTTTTTCACCACCTTGTGTTTTCTAAGTATTTTAGATAAATATACATTTATGTGTATACAAACTCAGTGACTGTCTAAAGTTCTTCTAAAGCTGTGTAGGATTTAGTGCCATGGATTCAAGACATTTGTCTGACATAAAATAAATTGCCCATGAAATTTTGGGTGAGTTTTCAGAAGGTTTTAGAGGAAAAACAACCACTCATCTTACGTGACTTTTTACAACAGCTTCTTTGTTACTGTATATGAGACCAGAGTATCCTGGTCTGTAGCATCTTCCTGTTCTACTTAGGCAGTCACCATATTTTAGCAAAAGCACACCTGGAATAAGCTACAGTCAGGATCTCTGACAGTAGAGATCCAAAGATCTCAGCTCATGTCTAGAGAACAAGGTGTCAGCAGCTGCATTTTCTCCTCTTGTTCACAGACATGGCTCTAGATATCCATACACACAAAACCAGCCCACTGATTTTTCACTGTATTTTGGCAAGGGGGGAGGGAGGGAGGGAAGGTCAGCCTTGAAGTGGTCAGGCAGTTGACCTAGATGATAGTTGGAGGTCCCTTCAAATTGAACTATTCTATTTTGTTCCCTAGGCCTTTTTTTCTTGAGAACTAGACAGCAGCATGGTTACTTAAGAAGCTAGGAGTAAAGCCCTGTACATTTGCTACTGAGCATCAGGCCTGCCTCTCTTAAGTAGTCTTTTTCCAAGCAAGGTCAATACTCAGAATTTTCCTGTAATCCCTCAGAAAGCTTGATGCAATTCTTT
The DNA here is from genome assembly GCF_017590135.1 of Pyrgilauda ruficollis. NCBI lineage: Eukaryota > Metazoa > Chordata > Aves > Passeriformes > Passeridae > Pyrgilauda > Pyrgilauda ruficollis. The sequence goes on along the minus strand of NW_024525378.1, from coordinate 5,658,323 downwards.
CTTTTATGCAGTTAATTCCTCATTCTGTCCAATGCAGTTAACAAAAAGTTACATTATTATTCAACTTCCTTGGTGCTATCATTCTTTTGCACTATAATAATTTAAAACAGATCAACCCTAGACCACCTGTAAGTTTGCAAATCAGGGACCAAGACACTGCATCAATGCCAAGTTCATGACAGTCTGACACTTATTTAAAATCAGTTCAGCTAATGACAAAATTGCTAGAGTTAGAATCATGGAATATCTCAAGCTGGAATTGACCTGTAATGATGATCAACTTCAACTTCCTGCTCATCACAGGTCCACCTAAAGCTAAACCTTATAACAAGACATTCCTTGAGCTCTGACAGGCTTGGTGCCATGATGACTTTCCTGGGTTCTGTTGTTCTGGTGAACAACCATCCTCTCAGTGAAGAACCTTCTCCTAATGTCCAGTCTGAACTTCCCCTGGCTCAGCTTCATTCCATGGCCTCGTGTCCTGTTGTTGGTTACCACTGGAGTTACACAGATGAATACATATGTTCATCATTCAGGCTGACATGTCCTCTAAATCCCAGCTGTACCTGCTCCTTCCATAGTCCACTTTTCCAGATCATTTCCAGAGCCAATCCCAGCTTGCCTTCTTCCCTTGAACTCTCCCTGTACATCTACTCCAGATGAGAGCTTTTGTTAAATCCAAACAAAACTCTGCTTTCCACAACATTTATGCTACCAGTTGAAGAACAAAATTTATATTTCGTAATATAAATGCCCAGTCATGCCACTAAGGTCTATGGCCTATAGTATTGAACACCATGCAAACACAGAGTAGGACAGAAAAAAACAAGCAAGTTCAAACAAGGTGAGGTGCATCTCAATTATATGTTCTTAATGCTTATATGGTAAGATGAGCTTACCACGTAAATTACACCGCCCCAGCATCCCTTACCTGCCAACTGAGTAGGAGTAAAGAAGTTGGTGGGCAGCTAATACAATGTAAGAACATAAAGAAACCTTGTATGTGCCAGTCTGCACAACACCTCCATATCTGGCCTCAGCACATTGTCATATGACTTTAATAGCCCAGATAAATCAGTTCCTGAACTGAACTCCTACACTGCCTATATTAATGGATGCATTAAGCATTTAAAAAGACACTTGAATTTTTACTTCGAAAAAGGAAAAATACAACCAAAACCCCATACCTAAAGCACCACCAGAAATAAGAACCAGCACTTTACTGCAGAATGAAAAGCAATGCTAACAGCTCTGATCTGTTGAGTTGTCAATTCATTGAGAAAATAAATTCAACATAGTGAATTACTGTAGAATATATGAACATTAGTATTTAATATTCAGGAAAATTTCATTAATGCCACACTTCACCTAAACCATTCAAATGTTGTGCAGTGTCAGCTGAACAGTTTTTCTTCCAGTGATTTGTACTTGATTTGACTCACGTTTCAGCTCAGACATTTCCACAACAGCTGCATATACATTCACTCATTTTCTGCCAGGAGCTTTCTGCAGACTGCTCAACAAACACTTCTATTTACTTCTGCAGAACAAACCAGTGCTGCCCTCAGAATAATATGAGGACGTTTATGCAGCTCCTGCCCTCATCAGCCACCCCTTCAACGTCTGGTCTCTCACCGACAATGGAAACCCAACACCGTTCAGAGAATTAGTCACTAGGGGGCACTTAGAGAACCCAGAAGATTGAGAATGTGCTTGGGATCAGAAGGCCACAACAGTTTAAAGAGTCCAAATTATGAGATTCGCATTTACTTCCTAAGCAAACTCCTGCAATCAATATTTTAAGATACAAAACAGGAAAATAATTATATTTCAGATTATGACCGTTATCATATTTTGTCTTCCCATCAACTGAATTAAAGAAGGCTGGGGAAAAACTCTCCTCTGAGGCAACACAGACTAGGCTACATTGTCCATGCACTTCTAGACAAACGTTGAACAAAAGTGTTAATTGCTGGCATGTAAGATACAAATCACATGAGGCAGTGGCTGTTGCTGCTGAGTGCAGCTTCAGGGAAAGAGGTGCAGGAATACACAAACCAGTGTGGCAAACTCACTGAAATACAGCATTTCATTTCCCTGCAGTGCCTCAAATTGACTATGCATTTCACAAGAGACAAGGATGTGATTATGCCCCAGAGGCCCTGCAGATTTTATTCTGTATGTGACAAACAACTGAAAGGTGACAAGTGCTATGTCAGGAAAGCAGGAGCAAGAATCCTGGATGGTGGAACTTGCAATCACTCACAGCAAGCACAGTTTGTATATATTTGAACTCTAAACTTAATTCTCATTTGAAGATAGAGCATAAATAAAGACTACTGTCATCCCTGCTGTGTTACATGAACAGTTCAATTCTTTGCCTCTTATATTAATTGTAAGCTGTAGCTTTCAGCCCAGTATGTCCTGTCTTTAGTAAGATTAAAATTTTCTTGGCTACCAAGAGTCTTTTTTTCTGTATGCTTCTGATCTTCAAAAAAAAAAAGCAGAATTCGTAATCATTGAGTTCTGCAAAACCTCAAATCGTTGCTTTTGTGAAGGCCAAGTGCAGGGCAGCACAAGGAAGGGTTGGGCCACTGCTGTGCAGGAGCAAGTGGTGAGGTGAGCACAGGTCACAGCACCTGGCCATGGGCGAGGGTGGTGACCAGTGACCCTGACAGGTCTGTCACACACTGCCAAAGCACTGCTGCACTGGGCTGTGTTCTCTAGCAGGAGCTTGGGCTGGCTCAGGGCCCAGATAGAGATGGGGCACTCAGAACTCACAAAAAAAAGGCAGAATGGCACTGAGTGGTAGTTGGTGGACAGGAAGGCCAAAGGTGTGCCTGCCTCTTGCTAAGTATTCATTAAACTCTGATTTATAAATTGGCTCTGTACCTTGTCTAAATTGACTTTGGAAGCCTATGGGAAATACTGCCCCACTTCCCTGTGTTTGTTTGCCACAGGGGAAATGAGAAACCACTGGGTCCCTGGGGCTAATTACTTTCTTCAAAACCCAGCACTGCTCTGTTTCTGACTCAGCGCAGCATTCAATTTTCTGCTGAGATTGTATCTATATCGCATTACAGGCTGAGTTGCAATAGCACCTGATGTTAATTGCAGTGCACAGGCTGCTCCCTTCTCTCCTTTACACCAGTTATCAAGAAAAACCAGTAAGTCCACTTCTGCTGGTTTTAATTTAGCCTCTTCCACCCATACAGAGTGCCTGTCAGACAGGAGAGGCAGGGGCTGTCATCCTCTTTCTGCCTGAAAATATCTAACAACAAGGTAGAGACTAGCTGGATGTCTGCATGTAGATGTCTACATTCCATCCCAAACAATCAGATACTTAATGGAGACAGAGATGTTGGGATGCATTACAGCCACATGGTGTAAACAGATACAGACTGGTACCATCATATTTCCTGGACTGCCTCAAAGCCAGGCAGCCTTCCTTGCCTCTTGCATCCACTGAAAGCAGAGAAAAGGACAGAGATGAAGTAACAGAAAAAGGACATCCCTAAGCTGCTCTCAAAGCTTGTCAGTTTCTTTCAGGGCCTATGCTTGCCTAAAACACCAAAGCAACCCTTAAACACACCAGAATCCAAACCACAGAAACAAGCAGGGGCATTCTGACTGGACAAGAGTATATGGCTCAGCAAATTGTCCAGTGGGAACTAATCTGAGAACATTTGTTGGGTCATGAGTAAAATTTACCTTTTCCTGGAGCACAGTGAAAGAGATGAGGGGGTTTAACACCTTATCATTATTTTGTTTCCCTTCTAAATGTCCACCTCTGACAGTGGCATTCTAGCACTAACCATGTATCACATAAATGTTTCTGAAAGTCATTTGCTAGCCCGTCATTTGCCAGCCTATTATTTCCCACTCCCCTTCTGCCAGCAGCAACCAGGATTTCTGTCATTTTCAAGTGTTAACCAGCACTGGCAGCTGCCACTTGCTTGGCATCATATGTACATAGAAGAATGATAGGGATTTGTAACATGTGCCAGACTTTCAGTGCACATTGAGTGAACAGCATTAAAAGAAAATGAATTAATTGGTCTGCTGGAAAGCAATGCCTCTGGGACTAACACTGGGGGCTTTGGATGTTTTTGAGTGAGATCCTTCAAGCCCAGCCTGCCACCAAAACAACAGGAGGGCATCCATGGTAGATCAGGCAGCAGTGCTGTTCCCAGCAGTGGACAGTGGCTGCTGCTGCTCACAAATCTGCCTTCTACTGGTGTAAATAACCTATTCACCTTGCCACGCAATTTGCTGAGTGTTTTCAGGTGAGTCTGAGTGCTGTTAACATCTCCTCTCTTCTGATTTCTTACCTTTAGTTAAAGGCCCTTTCCCTGTTTGGCAGCCCATTGTTTTCTACTCTTTCCCCATCAGCAGTAACAAAATTGCTCTGACTAGAGTCCAGCTTGCAGCATGATGTTTCCATTCCACGGAGTTGCTCTAGGATTTGCCTTAATTCTCTTGGGACAAAGGAGGTAAAAAAAAAAATAGGAGAGGAACAGAACATTCTGTCAAATAAACATTTGCTAATGCTCTTGAGCAAGAGAAATAGGTAGCAAAGAGATTAACTATCTGCTACAGCAAACAAACAGCAGCAAAGGTGACCTGGACACTCTTTGGATGGTATTTCTGCATTAAGCCTGATACTCTGATATATTAATTGGTCTCTCCAACAAGAGCCATGACTTCTATATACAAAATTGGAGGTCAAAATAATATAATTGATCTCCCACCTGGTATAATAAAAACAGGTTTGCTGTTAGTTTGACTTCCCTACCCTTTTTTTTCTCTCTCCCATGAGGAACAAGTGATTTTTGCAGGTACACAGTTACTCAGTTTGTCAGTAAAATTATAATCCTTTTGCCTGTAGGACTAGCAGAGCTTGCTGAGAATTCCTGGGTTTGATTTTATATGAAAGTTTAATGCCACTTCTAGGTCAGTTTTATGTCTGAAGATTGAACATGGTAAATGAGCAATTGGTTCCTCTCTTCTGAGGCTGAGCTACATGAAGGGTCTGATTGCAGCCTGGAATACCTTAACCAGCAGGAAGTATTTTTCCTTCTAGGAACAGACGAAAATGACACTGCAGCCTGAGTCAAACTCCAGGGTAAAAAAATGAAAAATACCATTGAGAAAGGGTGGAGAATGGCAGAAATTGCTTAAGAGCTGAAAAATATTTTGCAATAATCTAATTAAAGACTTTTTTTCTGTTGTATTCCTGCATGAGACACACAGCAAGAGCTTCTAAAGCAGCTGGTTCAACCTAGGGCAGAAAATTAAAGCTAAACAAATTGAAATTACAAGTAAAATGTTTTTCAGAGCTAGAAAAGATCAGTTGATGCAATAAGCTATCGAGGGAAGCAGTAGACATGCACAGGTCTCTGGAATCGTGTGTTAGTCAAACAGGAAGAGAGAACAAGGATGGAAGATGCTTGTGCTCTATGAGAGCTCAGCCCATGAGAGTACTGGTCCCTTGCAGCCATAAGGATGAGAACCTATCTAAACAATCCTTTCTTAAAGACAGCAGGGACAGAGTTAGATCATGTCCACTCCACACCAAGCCAAGTTACCATCTCTTGCAAAGCCAAGAAAATCTCCTTCTCAAGAGTTATGGTGAGAGAGGACATGATAACCTCAAGCCAATTCCTTCAAACAGACCATATTCCCTTGGCTCTCATTTGCACATTGGCCAAGAGGCTGACAGCCTTCCCATGCACAGGGGGAAAATGCTTCCAACCTCCCACAGCTGTTTTTTTAATCAAAAATCCAAGTGCACCAGGAGACTTGCTTAAGTGATCAGGTTACAAGGAGGCAATAAAATGGGAGAACTTACTGATCAAAGATAACGTGATCATCCAAAGATACTAGAATATAGGTTCATTTACATTGCAAGTATCAAGTTGATGTCTTCACTGAGAGTTCCAGAGATCAGATTTCACAGTTGAAGGACAGAGATGAAAATTAGTATATTTATACAAGTAGACTTTTGTCACTATTTTGTCTCTGGGCAAGTTGGATAGAACAAACATGTTTGATAAAAGTGTCTTGCTGCAACTTTTGCACAGCTTCTCAAGCCACCCACTCACCTAAAGAGAAACACTGCCACCAAATCTAGTCCAGGAACCACAGTCAGGCCATACCCTTTACATTCCCTGGATCATACCAAAAATAAAACCTAGAGAGCCAGTTCTCAGATACAGGAGCACACAGTCTTAACATAATATTGGTCTTGGGAACTTTGTGCACACATTTTCCTCAACAGAAGAGATGACCAGGGCTAGCCTCTCCCTCAGATTTAAAGCATACTGGACAATACAGAGTCAGGATCTCTCTTCAGAATTAATTTCCCTTGAGAATTTCAAAAGGGCAGAAACATGTAGACACTGTGGACCAGTGTGGTTTGTACCATTATAAATTTTGTAGCTAAAACAACAATCTGTGTACTGGTAGCTCTGCAAAGGAAGCAGGATCTAGAATTCTGATGTGCTTTTATTACATGTATCACTCTCAGAATTGCCAAGCTGGACAGCTGGCAAAGCCAAATGTCACATCAATATTCTCAGAAAACAGATGCAATTTTAGATTGCCTCTACTTGCCACACCAAATGGATCTTCATTAAGACAATCATTATCTCTGTTACTCTTCTCCAAAATGGAATTTGATTCCATTTGCAATTCTGTATAAACCCCCCAGCACTGTCTAACTTTTCTCACCCCTTCACAGATACGGGTGCAACACACCCAGCTGGAAAGAAAGGGTTTATTACATGTTTGTTATCTCAGCCACTGCTACAAACTCCTGATTGGAGACTACACAGAAAGGATGAGTTGGGAAGGGAGGTTCTGTTAAATGGACTGTCCACAATCACAGTGTCTCCTCAAAAACCCCAAGTGTCACCTTCTTCTGTGGTAGGTTGACAGAAGTCATGGATGTCATGGATGTCATCTCCTCTAAAGCTTAAGCCAGAACAGCTGCTTCCCTCTTTGCTCTGCAGAGTGCACCTGGGTAGCAACACACACATTACATAATAGTAAGTCAGAAACTGAAAGGAGCCAGATTGCTAAACCCTTCTATGTGGATGAGATTTTTTATTTCCACCACCTGATAATTTAATTGCTCAATTAACTCTACTGAATGCCTTGGCTGTGAAAGAGGAATGTTCCCTTGCAGGTCATGGTAACCCAGACAAGAGGCAAGTAAGCAATGCAAAGGTAAATGATTCCTCTACAGCAAACCAAATGCATCATCCAATTTTATTTTCTTTCCTGCTCTGCTCCTTCTTCCTTGTGTTTTAGGGACAGAACAGGCACCAGACAAATAAAAGACCATAAAACTCTGGTAAAGCCAGTATCATAGGCCTTGCCAGTATCATAGGCCTTGCCAACATGGCTTAAATCCAAACCTTTCTTAGCCAATTCAAACCTAGCTTGGACATTTTGCATTTCTGAAACTCCATAATATGCCTAATTTAGGCAGCAGGGTAATCTCCTCCTTGAGGAGGACTTTGAAACATCTGCTGCATCACTGAACATTATACTCTTGTTTTTCTTTACCCAAGAAGCCAGTGGAAAGGATGCCACTAAAGTGGCACTTATTGACCATCCTGGGGCAGAGTGGGACTGATTGAGGGCCTGTGGATGTAATTCCTGTCCATCAGCAGACCACATCTCAGAGGGCTTTGGTTCCAAGGAACATGCCTGGGACCATTATTGCAGCAAACTACACATGATTTAATCATTCCTTCTTTCATAAATACAGCAGTCAAGTTCATAAACCTGTGTCTCTGCTGTTCATGTCAAAACCTGAGTGCCCCTGTACAATTTATGGAATCATGTTAGATTATTTATTTATATTATTTCTCATTTATATGTTAGTGGGTAAAAAATTCTATTAAAATAATCTTAAATTGCTTAGGGACATAGGAGAGTCTGTATTCCTGGAGACTTTTAAGATTGTCTGCCAGGATGCTTGAGAGCATGTTAATATTATTACATCCTGCCTTGGGCCAAGGAGATAACATAGAGGAACTCTGTGACCTTGTAAGATGTTTCCTAGCTATTCCTGGAAAAAGGAATGACAATGGGCTGGAAAAGCAGCAAAGTAAAACCTAGTAAAAGAGACACTTCTGGTCTGTCTTCTCTGGAAGAAAAAAACCCCAAAAATGCAAAGAGGGTGGAAAAGTTTACATTGAACAAAGTAATGACAGAGAGAAGAGCTTACAATTGAAATCAGTGAGTACTAAAGGGAAAAACCTCCTCTGCTACATGATCCCTTAAGGTCTTCTCATGATCATCATCATTAAATCCCTACCCATATTATAATTTTAAACAGCTCCTTCAACCTCCATTTGTGAACTTCCCCCTGGTAGTGCTCCTTTCCATCCTCATGAGAGCTCACATTAAGTCATCCCACAATGAGCCTTTCCTAAATTCCTCCCTGAAGCCACTCTCAAACATGTAGGGGTGATACAGAATTTACTTGGCAGATTACTGACCCCCTTCTGCTCATATTTAGGATGCAGTGTCTCCTGAATTCTTGGTCATTAGAAATCATCAGCCTGTTGATTCTACAAGTACTCACCATGCTAGAAAATCCTGTTTCTGCCTCATGCCATGCAAAGCCTGACTGGATGTTACTTTGACCTGAAAAACAAGAAACTAAGTAGGTTTGTAGCCAAACCTCGAGCTGCTGACTATATCTGTGTCAGGAAAAGGTGCATCTTTAGCAATGACATTATATTTAGAATATGCCTTTTCTTAGACAGATCCTTTAAATCAGGGCAGTTCAAAAGAGGTGAATTTAATTAGAAAACATTTATCCCAAATGTCATAATGACAATCTTGGAAATTCAAGATTAATGAAAGCCAGAAAGAAGCTAAAAATAGCAGCAACTATACGTAACCAGCTTGGGAAACAGATAACAGAAGTAAGAGGCAGTGGGGAACTGGAAAAGAAACCCAAACCAAAACAACCTACTTTCCAGCAGACAAAGACAATCAAAAGTGTATATTAGTACAAAAACAAATGCATCTATGAAAATGTCTGTAATAATCAGATTGTCCATTATGACATTCATAGGGTAAAATCTCCCAACAGTAATACAGAAAAGGTAGGTATTTCTCAGAGTTATTGCTTTTTTGGAATGCCAGATATGATGCATATCATGTCATAGCTTAAAACAAACTCAGAGTGACATTTAAAAAGTAGTACAAGAAGTGGGATATTACTGAATCAGCATCCTGGAGCTCTACAAGACATCTGAAGATCTCATTGCCAAGGCTCATTATCTGCAAGTCATTGAAAAATAAGGAAGCTTCATAGGTCAGAGAGAAAAACTAATCTTTAAAAGCACAAACAGGACAATCCAGGACTAAGACCTCTCTTAAGTATTTGGAGACAATAGCCAAGAAATAGCTAAAAATAACTCTAAGTCTACACATGAAAAATTTATTTAAAAACAGGAATAAGTTTAAGTGTCGCTAAGAAATTGAGAGGATTTGCAAGGAGAGACAAAAAGACCAAAAAAAGTTACTTGTGGCCTCTGACTAGAACTGCTCTGCTAGTAAACAAAATATTATGGCATCAGTAGTGACAGAACTTCAACTAAAAGCAATTTTACTTTCAAAATGTTTGGATTAAGGAAATGCAATTGTAGCTTAATCTGTTTGGGATACCATCAGAAAACTGCCTTTAAGATGATAAATTTGCCTTTTTACTCCACCTAACTTACGGAAAAAATCTGCAGAACATTTCAGTATGAAGATAGAACATTCTGGAAGAACTTGATGATTGTTACTTTACATATGAAAAGTGTTTCTATTCCATTCTTTGAGATTTTATCATGCAAATCATGCAGAAATGGGTGACTGAACATTCCAAAAGACTTAACTTTTACTCTGTTTGCTTAAGCAAATACTCTGATACCTGTCACCAGTTCAAATTTAATCTTGTCCCAAGGCTAGAAAACAGGTCACAGTAAGTTATGTTTGCCTTTTTGTTGTGAAACTTCAATGCATTTTCATACCAAGGACACATGAAATAATTTCTAGGCCAGCTGACTTCACTGGTACCTCTTGACTGCTACAGGATTCTAAAATATTTGCCTTTTTTTGAAGAATGCAAGCACTGAAGGATAATTTGGTCCTTTAATTGTTACATAACCTAGGGACAATTTCTCTAAATGAGCCTGAAAGTAGTGCCAAGTTTTAATTTCACTATTACATGCAAACCTGAACCAGAGCTTCACAGAAAGCCCCACAGTTCTAGTGTGTGAGATCTACAAGCACTGTAGGTTTTATTTTGCATTGGAAGCTCATCAGCTTCCAAGCACATTTCCACGTTTATAAAGCAGTTGTGCAGACCCAACACAAATGAATAGGCAGAAAGCCACGGGAAACCAAAGCACTACCAATTACCTGCAACTGAATACTGTTTCTCAGAGAGACAATCACAGAAACAATTGGAAAAGACCTGGAGATCAGGTCCAACCCATGACCCAGCACCTCCTTGGCACCCAGGCCATGGCACTGAGTGCCACATCCAGTCTTTCCTAAACACCTCCAGGGACGGTGACTCCACTTCCCTGGGCAGCTCATTGCAACACCTGACCACCCTTTGTGAAGAATTTCTTCCTAAACCTCTCCTGGAACAGCTTAAGGCTGTGTCCTCTTCTTCCTGATCCCCCCTGGCTGCACCCTCCTCGCAGGGAGCTGTGGGGAGCAATGAGGGCTGCCCTGAGCCTCCTCCTCTCCAGGATAAACAACCCCAGCTCTGTGGGGAGCGATGAGGGCTGTGCTGAGCCTTCTCCTCTCCAGACTCAACAACTCCAGCTCTGTGGGGAGCGATGAGGGCTGTGCTGAGCCTTCTCCTCTCCAGACTCAACAACTCCAGCTCTGTGGGGAGCGATGAGGGCTGCCCTGAGCCTCCTTCTCTCCAGGCTCAACAACCCCAGCTCTGTGGGGAGCGATGAGGGCTGCCCTGAGCCTCCTCCAGGCTCAACAACCCCAGCTCTGTGGGGAATGATGAGGGCTGTGCTGAGCCTCCTCCTCTCCAGGCTCAACAACCCCAGCTCCCTCAGCCGCTCCTCACAGGACTTGTGTCCCAGACCCCTCACCAGCCTTGTTGCCCTTCTCTGGACACGCTCCAGGCCCTCAACATCCACCCTGGATTGTGGGCCCAGACCCGGACCCGGCACTCGAGGCGCGGCCTCCGCAGTGCAGGGGACCCCGCTGGTCCTGCTGGTCCCCCACTGCTGACCCCGAGGCTGCTGGAGGCAGGCCCCGCTGCCGGAGCCGAGTGCCGCCGGGAGCGTTCGCTCCCTGCAGGCTGCAGCGGCCCCCGCTGCCCCGCTGGGCCGGGGTGACTCAGGCAGCGGCGGCGCTGCCGGCCCGGCCCTCCCGGTTCCGCGGCTTTGTGACTCAGGCTCGCACCCCGGGCCACCCCCGGAACCCTGGGACGTGCTGCTCCACAGAGCCCTCCTTGCTTTCAAAGCGATCTCCTGCCCGGAGCGCCGCGGGAAAGTCTCCCTTTCAGCACTAACAAGCAAGAATTACTTAACAAAGCAGAGCGAGGAAGCGCTTTAACAATATCTTCCTCTCTGGATCCGGAAAAGCGGAGGGCATCTGCTGACTAACAGCGGGATGCGGTGGGAAGGCAGCTGTCCTCTCTGCGAGGGAGGAGAGAGCTCCTCGGAGATGCTCTGGGCACTACAGGAAAAGCTGTCATCTTCAACAGCAGCGCCTTGCCTGTCAGGGATCTAACACCCACCGCTTCCACAGCTCCTTCCCCCCCTGGCTAAAATGCATGTTTAATATATTGTGCCTGGAACGCTGAAGAGGAATTAAACTGCAGCTACAGCTCTGCATTTGGTTAAAAGTGTTAAATACCAATGGAAATAATTATAGTATTTGTGTAATCTTGAGAAGGAAGACCCCAAATACCTATTCATTTGTAATAAATTCTGTGAAATGTGAATGGAAATGGGCCTGATGTGCCCTTTCCCGGGATCCACACACTGTCCAGAGTGCAGAATGCAGGTCTTGTAAAACACCCCCAGGATTCACACACGCTCACGGGCACCTCAGCCCTTTGCTAGCAGAGGAGAGTAGAAGTGCAGCCTCCCAGGAAAAGGCACCAATGTGGACAGGATGGGAGACAGCCACTCCAACACTGCCTGAATTTCCTGAAGAAACTTTGGGAGAGTGAAGCGTTTCCTCTTGGGGAGAGAGGGCACAGGGCTATCTGTTTCTACTTCTTATAAACACGTTTCTTTGATTCTTCAGGAAAATACAGCAAGTGAAATACTTACACTGTGAAGAATCATGGATCTCTCCAGGCTCTGGGGTCAAAGGCATGCAAATACTAAGGAGCAAAACCTCCCAACACTACCAACAACTGCAAAAAATATTAATTTTATTTCAATTGTCTTCTGTAAGGGCAGACATGACCAGCCAAGACTACTCCATCTTATCTACCTGCTTATGATCAAAATTTTTTGTCAGCTGCTATTCAAGTGCCCCACAAGTCTTCAAACACCATACACCCTTCACCTCATGCCTCAATTACATGCATCCTCACCACAAAACAGAGTGACTCAAAGCCTGCCCACACAGATCGTGGCCTAGACAGCTGCTGATCAGGATGTGGAGGATTCAGCCACATCCTGAAAATGGAAGAGGCCACAAAGTAGGACAGACAGGATGGCACTGACAGGCGTGTGAGTCAGAACACAAGGGAGAAATGAAGATACTGTTGACAGCATGATGAGCCTGGAGGCAAGAGGGAGCCTAATTTCTAGACACATACAGAATGGTGAATCAAGATAAAACCCTTCTGCAGCAGATGCTGTAGCACTCTCTCAGGACATATTTCTGAGCACAGAGTCTCACTGGGATGTATTTATATCCCTGTCAGGACCTGTGTGAACTGCTCTTTAAGACAGGAGAGAAGGCTTCAGAGAATCTTTTGTGATTATTAGTTATGTTAGAACAGACTGGACCTTTGTCTCTCTGTTAACTTTTTGAGTCAACTCCATGGGTCACCAGCCAGAAAATCCAACATGAAATGCAGTCTGGTGTTTTGTTAATAATATACTCTGTGTTTGTTCATGTTCTTTAATCACATGGTTTTTGCTCTGTGGAACATCCTGTCTCTCTGGCCTAAGCCAGTTCAGAAGTAAAGATGCTTTGGACTGAATCCAGACACCACATACATTTTTGTCTTGCTCTGGAAACCCTATGTCAATTTAAAACCATTCAGCAGAGTTGGTATTACTGTATTTGCCTGAAGAATAAAAGGAACATGTTTGTAAGAGAGAGAAACAGATAGCCCTGTGGCCTCCCTCCTCCAAGAGGAAACCCTTCCTCTCCAAAACCAAAAGGCTAACATACCAATAAATTTAATAAATTTAATAAATTTAGCTGCTCATAACAAGTTGTCTATTGCTACTGCTATGTTTCTAATATATCAGCAAATGTGGTAACTGTTTATTTTTCTGCTGTTTATTTTCATACTAAGGTCACAGCATTAGTTTTTCATACTAAAGAGCTTTGTTGACTTAATCTCTAAAACTTGTATTGTGTTTCTACTTTCGAGTATTAGTTAAACCACTAAATATGGCTCCAAATCACTGCCACTGTTGGGAGCAGAACATATTCTGCATAAATATAATATGTACCACTCAACTGCTAACACCTCAGTTCCGTGGATAACTGACAGAGCCTCTGGGTTCTGCCACTGCTGCCTCCTGAGCTTTGCAAACTGGACAATATGCACAATACTCACTGGAGAATAATCCCAGTGCAGCAAATCCTCCTCCAAGACCCATCTGACTCATGCTTTCACAAGCTGGATAACAGGTTTTTACTCAGCCACATTGATTTCCACCATGTCACTCAGAGTTTAGAGAACACCTCAGTGCTTCACCTTCTGCCCTATTTGCAATGTCAAATGGATAAACTACTGAAACTGTGTCAGCACACTCAGGGGGACAGGATCCACAGAAGACATAATGAAACCAACCAGCACAAGAACAAAAAAAAAAAAGCCCCTCAAGTTTTCCTGATCCCAAAAATACAAATAAACTGTGTAACTCAAAAGGTATACTAATGTGGAGTTATATTTGGTAATAATAACCAGCAAATAAATGTATTACTGAAATGCCATTTCAAACCAAGTGCACATATTATTTGCAACAAAGAAATATTGTAACATAAAGGAACCAGAACTGACCATCAGGAATTTGAAATAAATGGACACAGACATTTTAGTCTGAAGAGACCTATTCTGAAACTAAGCAGATAAATTAACCAATAATTAGCAAAATCACTGCAAAACAACTTTTCCATTCCAAGAATGTTTAGCCATGTTTCCCACGGAGTGATTGATTCCTGCCTTACAGGCAATATTCAAGTTAGTCTTCACTGTGGAACAGGTACAAGTGTGCCCTTACTGTTAACTCTCATGTTGGATATTAGCCATAAAATGGCATAGCTACTTATTGTTAGACATCCACTATTAAATGGGATTTGTGGGTTTAATCATAAAATAGATTAAAACTGCACCTTCAATGAAGTATGAGCATATAATCCTAATAAGAGACTGCTTGTACTACACAAAAATAATGAAATAATTGATTACTGGGTTTCTGAGAAACAATTTTTGTTTTTCTGTCTGGGAGACAATATTTCTTACATATATTTTAAAAAGCTAATGCTAATTAGCACACACTGCATATCCAGTAAGAATGCTGGTCAAATGCTGGGGCAAGAATGAGAAGGGATCTGCTGACTGCAGTGTCACTTTGTTGCCATCAATTTCATACGGAAATAACACAGGTATATAAAATATATCCTAAAATTTTGCACTTGGGATGAACATGAATCAAACAATATTATTTGGAGCCAAATGAACATGAATGAATGTCATTCAAAGTGACACAACTGGATGCGACCCTGAGGCAAACTCTTGTTACTTCTATGTGTGTGTTTGCAAACAGAACTCATGAAGCTCATTAACCACAAGTTATTTCTAATTTTATCTTTCTTTTTTTTTTTTTTTTTGCTACAGAGAGAGAGGCATGTACTGAGAGGGGGCATCTCTCCTGACCACCTAATTTTGTCCTGCTAATGCTACACTTGTGTCATTTTGATTTTGTAAACTGACTTCTACCTGGTCTGTCCTTGCAGGAAAAGGATGCTCTTTGGACCCAGGAGGAAATGCTGAATACACACCATGCAGCTTTTATGCTGCCATTTTCATAGAGAACAGAGTTTGCTGACCCATCAGAGAAAGCAGCTCTGGGAGTAGCTGAATTAGTGGAACCCAAGTTTAAATTGATTTTGCAGGTCCTGCCTGATTTGCAGTTCTCTGCTGTCCTCAGCTCCTGGCAATAAAACTCTTCTCCACTTCCTGTCACAGCAGACTCCTGTGTAATTACACACCAGCTACCACACCTGCTCACAAACCAGCTGACTAAAAGTGTGGAGAGACAAACCTGACAAAGTTTGATTCAGAGCATTCTTGCACAACAGCTCCCTGTCTTCCAAAATGTTTATGAAAATAAGAATATCTAAGACTACATTTCTTCTTAATTTGCCAGAAACTTTCATAGGTGGGATTGTATTCATCCTCACCAAATACTGAAACACCCATCTAAAAGGCAGTTTTGAGAAACAAGAAACACAAAATTCTGACACTCAAGTATCTTACTTTGTCATTAACCTTATTTTCCCAAGAAATGCTCTTACCAGAGGAATTAAAGAGAACTATTACATTTTAATGGTTATTTATTAGGTAAATATTAGGATATACAGAGATGTTAAATAGGGGGTTTGATAAGACAGGAATTTTTATTCAAAGGAATAGTATTTGCTGAGGAAAGAAATTCACTTCACACAACCTGAGTTCTCATTTCTAGCAAAAATCTTCTCCTGTTAACAAGAGAAACATGAAACTAACCCCCTTCTTTTTTGCCTTAGTATCCTATAATTTCCTTCCATGAAAATTCAGGTAGCATTGACACATATGTACACCTTTGGAGAGGAAAAAAGGAGTATAAAGCCCACTCCCAAAAAGTCAGGGTTTCCCTCAAAGTAACAGTTATGGACCTGGAGTCTGTATCTGGTTTTAAGTCTAATTACATCCATGTGATAAATACTGTCCATCCTGAGCCTGTGTGACTGCAGCTGCTGTGAAAAGTTTATTGCAGTAAAAACCAACTGAAGAAATAACAGCACAGTACTCTTGTCCATAAGGCATTTTTTAAGCCTTGCATAATCCTCTTGTAGGGTGTTAAAATTACTATTCTTTTTTACAACTGCGGGAGACAGAACAAAGAAATGGCTTTGTTCAGAGTTCCACAAAAAGCAGAGCAGAGCTCCTCAGGGCAGCAGAGAGCAGCTGTTTCTGGAGAGAAGCTGAATACACACACAGATGGCTGAAGTGCTGAAAACTGGGGAAAAGGCAGGAGTAAAAAATTAACCTGAAACTTCTGGGTTTGTACATACCCTCTGTCCTCTCCAGAAGAGGTGCAGGAGAGGACAGGCCCTCTGCCATTTCCTTCCCACCTCTACACAGTTCTGACCCAAATCCCCCTCCCTGTAGCAACTCTGTATAGGTGAGACCTTTACCTGCCTCTTGTCTGCCTCAGTGTTTTGAGATTCCAAAAGCTTTCTTTGAAAAGCTACACACACGTCAAACCTCTACAGAGCTGACTTTTTTTAAGTAACAAAACTTGTTGGACAGGTGGATCTTGAAAAAGAAAATCATTAGAATTTAAATCTGGAGAAGACTAATGGGATACTCTGCTGTGATCTGACACCACAGACACCTGAAGTTTTACACAGTCACTTCTGGAGGCAAAGAGCAAGTGTGAGCTGGATGAAATCCTCAGAAAGAAACCCAGACAGTATTGATAAATTTCAAATGACTGTACAATCACCCCACAGGAAGAAGCACTAGTGACAAATCTTCTTCATTTTTTAAATACCTTGTCTTTAGAAATAGTGAATTAAATACTTTTCTTAAAGGAAAGACTTGTTCATATCTATATATATTCTTAGAACCTGACAGTTTACAAGTAGTTTTTTTAATGCTTAAAAAAAACCAAACAAACAAAACAAAACAAACGCCGGAGTCAGTCCTACAAACCTCCTTATTTAGGGAAGCAAAACATTATTTAAAAACAAACAAAAAACAGCTTTAAACTTCCCTACTTGAGATAGAGCTAAACAAACCAATGCCTGTGTTTTGTTTCAAGTCTGAAATTCAGGCTGGATGAACTCCAGAAAGACTGAGTGAATTTAAACAGGCCAGAAGAATCATAAATTTTGCTTCTATAAAAAAGAGGAGTGTGTTTTGCTTGCCAACAGGACACCAAGAAACCTTCCCACGAGGGAAGCAGAGGAACAATAGCCTTTAAACCTCCCATCTGCACAGTCTTCCGTTACATTTGGAGAAGTTAAAATAATCTTCTGGGGATGAAAGTCTAAAGCAGAGAGATTATCTCCCTGAAAGAGTCAGAGAAAGAGCAATACCACTGAACATGAGTTGTAGTGCTGAACACACAGAAGGGTCACACACAGATAGACAAAGCCACACTGCACTCAGGTAACCCCTAGCAAGAACAGCCAAGAGCCTCCTTCCTTCCCCAAGGACACAAAGAGATTTTTTCACTATCATCTCCCTGTGAGATGACTCCTCTTCTACATTATAGCCTCTAAAGCAAACTCACTCATTTCTTTTTTTTTTGATAGTTCCCCAAAAATAGAGCAATCAGGCAGGAAAGTTTGTAAGGTGCAGTATTTAGGCATTAATTGACAACACAAACTTTCCCCATAATCCTTCATCCACACAAGCAAGATGGTGTTTCCATGCCCAGTCCTGATCAATATTGTACTTCAGCAATTAATCACCTTGCTAGAGAGGAGAAAACCACAAAGGAATGCCTTTGTCCTGTCTGTGCTTTCAGCAAGCCTTAGGCTGTAACATTAACTGCTAAATATTGGACATCTCAAAAGTTCAGCTGTTTAGACTCCTTTTCTCTTTAAACAACATTGTGGTCCATCTTAAGCCACAGAGGAGAACAGGTTTCTCTACAGGTTTCTGTAATAGTTGTGCACTGCCCACTTTAAAATACCTCAAAAAATCCTTAATTGAGTTACAATCAACAAGTCCAGCTGTTTAAGTCCATCCTCACTCAAATGGAGGTCCACAAAACAGAAGATGTGAGAACTGGGCCAGGTCTAACTCATGAAAATTTCAATAAATCCCCAAGACATCTCCTAGGAAGCTTGTAGGGGTAGTGCAGGGGTAGTGAGTATTAGCAAGGGCTTCCTCAGGAGGTTATGCAGACTCCAACCTTGGGACAAATCATCACAAGGCACAGATGAAAGCTGGTATGAACTGTTAAACCTGGAAGAAGAGAACAGACTACATACATGAGTTGGATGAACATTTAGCTGAGGCACATTTATAGCATTTTAGAACTCATGGGTTTATTCATGCTCAGAAGCCCAGCTCGGCTGGGAATGCAGTGTCATGACAGTGCCATGAAATCGAGGAAAGCAGTTCGGAAATTATTCCTTTTTGTACAAGGAATACATCTCAGCAATTCCATCCTGGCATTGCTCTATTAGTAAAGAAATCACATCCAACCACTCCCAACAAGCCTCATAGCAGGACTTTGAAGACTTCAGTATTGCAAATTGATTTCCTATGCTACAAACAAAATACTTTTGAAAGTGCTCTGACGATGGGCGATCCTCAGCAGCTCTGGTGCATCCAGGACACTTTCAGGGACCAAGCCACACACTACTTGTATTTCTGTTTAAACTTGGGTCTTGCCCAAAGAAAGGCCTGGCTTTCTTCCACTGCAGCTCTATTAGCATTGCCAGTAAAGAGAATTTATGCAGAGTAAAGGGACTGGCTTCCTTCTACAATAGGGCCAATTGTCTCAGGCTGCCACATTCAGTTAAATGTTTACTTTGTTGTTTCACAACTCAACAGGAAAGGAAAGGTCAGACAGGCCCTACTGCAGAACAAAGATTTTGTCATTCATCTATTCACCTCAAGCCAAGATTCCAGTGGGAGACTTCTGCTTTCCAGTTTTTTCCCTCTTCCTCCAGGAGACAGACACCATGTAGTAAATTAACACTCTAGCAATTCTACCAGACTGGTTTCATATTCTAAAAGAAACATTAGATGTCAAAGTATTCTGCAAAGGTTCTGAAAGAGGAATATTTCCAGGATTTGCTCACCAAGACTGGCTAACAGAGAAAGGTTAATCTCTTTAGGCTACCCATGAATGCCATCCTTTTTGGCACACTTGAAAATGAGATAGAGCCATAAGCATGCAGTTTCCTGTGACACAAAATTTCTCTTGCTTGAAGTAGTGGAGACCCTATTCAAATTCAGTCTTCAGAAGCTGCTTTTGCCAGCAAAGGGGTAAAATAAGAACAACTGTTTAACAAGAATGAGACTGTTTTTCTTGACTTGCTATGAATGGAAAACCTACAGTTTCACACTCAGTTGATGAAGCATGAATGCACATGGACAGACACTTGGACATCTATTCCATTAAAAATAGCCAAAATCTTCCTTAACCTGTGCATATTTCTTTCTCTGTTAAATTAATATAAGGAACAGAGATTATACAATGAAAACCCATCACAACAGTAATCAAACCATTATTGTGAAGTGAAATATGCATGGGTTAAATAATGGCAAAGATGCTCTGAGCCTGTAAAGGAAATGTGGATTATTGAAATATCCATGGGTTAAATAAGCATAATGTAATTCTCAACTAATGGCAAAGATGCTCTGAGCCTGTAAAGGAAATGTGGATTATTTACTCCTGGCATGAATAAGTCTTGCTCTGATGAAACTTGTACTACATTGTTTGTGATGGTCTGAGTGGCCAGATGGTTGTTGGGACCCTGCTTTGGATGGGATGAGTCACATCCCAGCAACACCTGCCTCTTTCCACTGGCTACCGAGGAAACCGAGATAACCAGCTCCAGATCAAAAGTCTGTATTTGAACAGGCAAGTCCTCCCTGCTTTGTTTCTTCCTGAGCTAAACATGCTGTTCACAGATTAAACAATACCCTAGGACCTGAAGAGACTGCTGTGCCTGCAGAGCCTGGGAGATCTCATCTTTCTGAAAGACCATAACCTCAAAGACACAATCTCATACCATTTCCAGCATACACTGGGGAATCCCAACCTGGGAGTGCAGGGAGGGCTTTGGAGATGACAGTGGACAACAAAAATCACAACCACAGCTGACTGAGCAGCTGTGAATTATCCAAACCTTCCACCTTTGGAGCTGCTTACACAAATTAAGCAGTACTTGTTCCATAGCTGGTTAAAAGCATGTGAGCCCCATTCAAACTGGCGAGTAACCTGTGCCCCCTTCTGAGATGGCAAGCATGTATCTGATTCCCAGATTAAAGAAGCTAAAAAGAAGTTTCTTCTCAGTAAAGAAGCTAAAAAGTCCCTTGTTGACCTAAGGTGGCATCAGGAACTGACTGGACAACGCAGATTTCTTTAAAATGGTCAGTCTATAAACAGTCAGGCACATATGTCAGTGATGCACAGAAAATCCCTGGACATGACTCAAAAGTCTTCCTCACAAAGGTGATGGAAACGTTCCTGGGCCAGATATTGTGGCTGCAAGTACTGTCCTCACCACTGGAAAAGAATTTTATCATTCCCAGCAACCCCTAACTGTAGAGCCCTGACTTCTCTAGGAGACAGGCAAGAATCAGGTTTTTACAGATCAGGCTCTTCACTTCAAAGTGATCAGAAGTCTTCAAGTTCACATATGACTATGGATATATTTTGTCAAGTAAGCAGACTTTTCTCTCCCAAGTCAATACTGTTACATTAGCAAAGAAAGTAGTTTCCTATACAAACTATCTTCTGTCACATACTATCCTGGTCAAACAGCATTTTAAGCTATGTTTGAAGACTGAAACACCACCACTGTAAACTTGCAAATGGGTAATATGATACAGAGTGCTTTAACAATATTACTGCAAGATTACTCCATTCTAATTCCACCAAATCACTTCATGTTACATTTTGAAACTGAGATGTGAAAGGGCTATTACAGTACTGCATTCATAAATTCATATTATGTAAAAGAAGTACTGACCTCAGGTCACAGAAATAATGCAAGCAGAATTAGAATTTTGCTCATTAGATCATGTACAAAGTGAAGAGATTTCATTTTTTTCACAATTACTCAGAAAAGACCATGACACAATAAAAAAGTATGTCAGTGGGATTTCTTGTAACAGTGGGTATCTGCCATATTACTCAAGAATTCCATGTATCTCAGTCTCTTGGCTAACACACAGTTTAAACATCAACACCCACAGTGGCTTTTAGAACATACCAGCATATTTTATTCTAAAAACCACAAGGACAAGCCCTCTGCTTTACAAACTTACATGTACTTGTGTGTTTCATTTGGCTGACTGTAAATCCAGCTTTTCAGAGCTGAATCATTACAGTTTGATGACACCAAATAAAGGGTAGTGGCTCATGCTCCCATGCAAACAAGTGGGCAGAGTAGAACGTCAGAGACAGAAATGAGCTGTGCTCTGTTAGGACACTGCCCCACATCTTTTGAATCTTCTCAGAAGGGAAATTTGAGAGCATAGAGGAGCAGCAGCACAGAACAAACATCAAATATATTTTGCAAAGAGCCTGAAGAAAACTCACCTCCGTAGAGCATGGATATCTGCTGCTCATCCCACAGTGCAGACCCCATTAAAATGAAGAGGATGGTGGGGACACACTTGAGCTTTCTGTAAGACTCAGCACAGTGATTTAGGCTGTGATCCAAAGCCTGGCTGTGCAACCTCAACTCTGTTGTGCTGAGACTGCTGCTAAAATATAAGACAGTGTACAAGCCTTACAAGGTAAAATCATGGACAAAGTGTAGTAATCAAGATGTGAATAACAGTCCAATGATTAGATTAAGGGAAGAAATACTGACATGAAAAGGTAACACAAAGCCAAAAAAAAAAAAATCCAACAAGAAAGAGAGAGCAAAGAAATGTCATGTTTTGTGCCACTTCTACTCTCTGTGAGATCCCAGTGCTCCTGCAGATGTTGATGAAAGTGCTCTTCTCCTTTGACTACCATTCACTAAACTCCTACTGGAGTCAGGGAAAAGCACTGGCATGAAAATGAGTGCCATAAATCTCCCTTTACAGCCCTCCACATGATTCACAATTATTTATGAGTTACAGAATTGTTCCTCTGTGGGGTGAGTCTAGCAAGAGAACTAGCAAGTGACTCGTTTTCCAGACCATCTGTGTGGACATCGCAGACTTTTGTCAGGATTCCTACAAGACCAAAACTATTTCTGAGACTGATTGCTTTATGACACAAACTCTGTTGTCAGCTGATTAAAAAGATACTGTAAGAAGGAGAGAGGTGAGGCTCAGGCTACTGAGGACAAACATACACAGTTTCACCAGCCATATTTACTTTTACACATACATGGTGGACATATTTCCACCAGCCTATTGCCACACAACTGAATGCAAACAACAGTTAGCTGATGTTGTGACAGCAAATAAACCCCCACACTGTTATGATTACAAGCATATATACTCAAAACTATTGATTACAAAGATTAATATTATCTACCATTTGGTAACACCTAGGAATGAATACAGTGAAACATTTTAAAACACCTGTGTTGGTATATACCAACATATGCTGGTGTGTTCTAAAAACCACTGTGGGTGCTGCTGTTTAAATCCTGTGTTAGCCAAGAGACTGAGGTCTGTAAAGGTCTTCCAGGCAACTTAGATTGTTTTTTCTCTGGGTTGATTTTTCCCCCTCAGAAACTTAAGTGAGTACTAATAAAGGCATATCAGTGTTAAATCTCTTTCTGGATACCAAATTCAGCTAATAAAGTAAACATCACCCCAACAGGATATAATTCCTATCCATATGCCACAGACATATACTGCAGTGCACACTCTAAGCAAGTGAAAAGTAAACTTCATTTTTCCTAGAGCTTTATTCCTGTCCAGTCTTTAATGCCTCTTCTTTTTACCAAGTGGCTCATGATAGCATGTAGGTGGAATCAGGAAATGAAAGGCTGTTCCACAATCATAGCTATGCTGCATGCTGAGAAGTTAATTTTATTATTCATGCATTCCCAGAAGAGGCCAGAAGGACATGGGCACATCTACAAAACACATTCTGTCCTTGTTTTCATATGGGGATCATTTCCCATCAGCAGGAAGGCAAAGCTTTATTGATCTGTCAGAAATCATCAAGGGGCCATTCACCCTTGTTGTGATGAAATCAGAGTAAAACTACTTTCAAATGAATTTTTCTGATTGCAAAAAGATGGTTAGGAGCCAGAGGTAGAACGTAGTGCTCCAAATTCTGAAGTTTGTGGAATCTAGGATCATACTACAACACTACTATACATAATGTGCTTTTACTTCTCTTTAGTAACAACAGCATGATGGCAGTAAACTGTGACCAGATTGATTAAGAAACCCTGGTGTTTAACAGAATAATAGCCAACTCTGGTTACATTTTTGGCATGAATTGCCAAAGAATGCCTGTTTTATAAAGCAGCTTCTACAATTACAGCTATATTGAGAGATTAGGCATGCCTTTGAAATGTACCTTCATACTCTCAATAGGTGTGCTTGCAACTCAAGGCAGACTGAACTGAAAATAAGCAATGTGAGCTAGAGTACACATTGTGACATAGAAAATACCAACCATCTTGTCAATCAGCTCTTCAGACATGAAACAGATTCTAGAAGAGCTGTCTCTTAGCATTTGTGGTTTGCAGCAAGCAATAGCCCAAAGCATTCGGCTGACAATGAATAAGCAGGAAAGAGAAGCAGCTCTGACATGCTGAGTCCTGCACACCACAGTGCGGTGCTAGAGACCAGGACTGGCTGGGTCTGCTCTCCGATGAGTCTGCAGCCCGTGCAGCAGGTCTGGAGCACAGCCTGCTCACCCACGCTGCCCTCATCTTTACCTGAGAAAGGCACCTGATGGCTCACTCTGCACTGCCCATCCCGTCAGCTCTGTGCCCATAGGAGCCAAGAATGACACAAAAACAGATGAGAGATTGAATTGCAAGAGGAAAAAAAAAAAGAAGCTTTAATACAAAGGATTCTTCAGCTTATATAGACTGATACCATACATTCTGCTTGATTGGGTAGTTAAATAAAACATCTTTAAATAAAAACATCTTTCTCACACACTGTCTTTGAGAAAAACAGAAAGACAAAGTAGAAAAACAAATTGTGTATACTAACAAGTTATCAGATTCTTACAACTCCTGAAAAATTCTCACAAGCCGCTGTGAGAAATTGTTGTTTCTCTCTCCCTGGCCAGGCTGGCATCTACACCCATACAGGGCTGTGTTACACATTCTCACACCACCTGCACAAGCTCAAAAGCAAGAACTGCAGGGATATACAAAAGGTGCACAAGAACACAAATTCCATCCACCCTGTGCTTTTCTTTCCCAGCACCCAGGTTCAACAGTATGGGCAGCTCTGCAAGCTGCCAGCTCACAGCCACGCCACACCAGCTCTAGGAAAAGGTTGGCACAAGTGTCACAGGGCACTGCCTGTTTGATCTAACTACAACCTTGGACTAAAGCTTTTAGGCTCTGTCCAACAATAATGTTTATCAGCTTGCTCTTTACAATGAAACTCCCTGCTCCCAAAAAGAAGCCTGGAGTTTCACTGAGGTAGCAATAACACAGAAATATAGAGGGTGATTCTCAACTACCTATGTAAAGTTCAAAGTAATTTCTTGCTAACCTTGCCTCTTTAAAAACTTTCTAAACATAATTTGGCACTGTATTTTAAGTTGACCACAGGAAGCACAAAACGGGAAAGTCCAGGAGCAGCCTTGTCTTCCCCTCAGGCACTTCCTGTACTAGTGACAAAAGCATAATGCAAAATTGCTAAGAAAGTGCCTCATGTTTAGGTTATGTTTTGTCTTCCTTTTAGGCAAGAAATATTTGTTCATCAAAAATCACAGCCTTGTGAAACAACAATGCCCACCTCTGCATCACTGAGTCTGGTTAGACTCTGAGCTTTTGGGAACATGTCTCTGATAAAATAAGTTAAGGAGTAAACTCAGATAGAGAGTGACCCAAACCAAATCTGCTTTTCATCTGCTTTTCCTCCCACTCTTCAAGCACACTGGGTGCTTAACAATGATTTTTTTTTATTATTATTTTTTTTTTTTTGAGGAAATAAAATTACCTACACTAAAATTCCACTCCACTAGCCTTGTAATCTCTTTGCTAATGGAAGAAAAAGCTCAAAGGTCCCTTTAAGGAGAAAGCAGATAATTCAAGCATTCCCACGTTATAAGCAGACACAACAAACAATTGAAAAGGCCACAAATTGTTCCCTGATACACTTATGCAATGTGCCCGATCAAGTTAACAGTGAATTCCCTTTTCCTGCTCAGACATCTAGGCAATAAAGACAAGAATACGCAAAAGACAAAACATTCACAAAACCTTTTTCACAAGTATTAATATCTTCTTTTCCTTCCCATGCTGTCTACAAGATAGTCTTACTTTCAACTCTGTTTAAGCAGAATCTGTGATACTCAAAGTCTCCAATGTTTACTCCAGCCATGACTTGACTCTAGAGAGAACTAAGAGTTTGGTGTGTGCTAACAATTCATTTTTCACCTCTGCTCCATTTCCATGGACAGAAGAGGAGCATGCACACAGCAGGTAGACAGGGCATGCTCTGCTTTAGGTACCTGACCTGGATGACTGGAGAAGCAGGATCTTGAAGTGTCTGCTCCTTAATCTGGACACACCATCTCATCTGTGCTGCACATCCAACGGAGATGCTTCTCTGCACTGTTCCCTATTCTCACTGAAATCTCCACATCCTAAGTCATCAGCACACTTCTCTACTGGTCCCCACAGCTCCTGCCAATCTTGAATGAGAGAAAACTAGGCAGCAAAGATTACGTCCTTAACTATGAGGGTTATTGTATTTGTATTCACACAACTGACAAAGGAAGAGGAGATGAATAAAAAAATCAGCACTCGACTTAATGTTTGCCATAGGTTTTAGTGAAAACTTCAGGATGTTCTCACAGTTCATTGGAAGAGCAGGACACAGATTTTCACTTTAGGTGAACACAGAGTCTTTACAGTCTCCCATTTCATTATGGTTGTTACCACAAAGGCAGGATCAGTGTGCATGCTTCTGTGAATTTGCTAATGTCCAATACTGTCCACAGAGCCTTCAATACTCCTTCCTCTAAAAGTCCCAGTCATTTCACTCAGCTCTTGCAACTGGGAGGGCTTTCCTGTCATAAAAGGAAACATTACCTACATTCAAATCCTAGCAATAAGTAACTGTTACTACAGAGGGTATTTTTTTAGAAGACCTTGGGTAGGTGTTGGGCAAACTGTAGCAGGAGAATCTTGCTTGTGCCAAAAGATTTCAGAGTGTAAAAGACAGATAAATGTATAGGAATCAGTCTTGGGCTCCAGCTGTAACAACATTTCTCTCCACATTGAGAGACAGATGCTGTGTCTGATAAAAGCAAAAATCATGCAGGGAAAGTAGCTTTCTAAACCACCTTCTAAGCCACAAATCAAGGAGTTCCGGGACTTTGACTACTGCAGCTAATGGGCACACAACAAAAGGCATGGCAGGTCCTGGGGCAAGTAGAGATAAGCCCTTTTAAATGCCCACGGTCTTTCAGCTCCTTAACAGCATCAATTCAAACCACATCAGTTCCTCTAATAATCCACATTAAAATAGTCCTAATACCTCATTCCTGCTGAAGGAAGCTATTTGCCTGACTTTTCACTGACAGGTGACCCACAGACATACCCTAGATTGTCAGTCTTCTCTCTACGCTGTCCTTCCATCACAGCCTAACTCCACTGACATCATTCCTCCACGTGATAAACACACCATGCTCAATTTGCAAACCCTGCCAGATTGAAACTTTCTGCTGCAGACGCTGAGAGCATCCATAACCTCATGACCAGACAACACCAAAAGTGACATGAGAACGTGTGCCCACAGCAGGGACACCTGAACAAGTGCAGGTCTGCACAACACAGGGCAGGGGCAGGACTGGCAAAGATGGGCAAGTTTGAACATAGATTCACTCATACCAAATGTCACTGTGTGGGAAAAGTCATGGTCACTTTGGTGGGTTTTACAAACACTTCTGACTGAAAAGACCACACCAGTTAAACGTACTCCAGCTTATTAGCATAAACTCTGTTAAAAAGGATAACTCTTTTAGAAAGTATATTATGTTACATTCTATCCCACCAGTACAGCAGCTTCCAAACTGCAGTTGCTTTGCTGAGAGATGATGTTTTCATTCTAACCTACAGAAACATGCCAAGTAATTTACACAAGAATATAGTAAACAGATCTTCCATTTAGAATATTTTTATGTGTTGAGATCAAATTCAGTTATGTCCTGATGAAACTTAAGACAGGGTTTTTTTGCTTCAGAATAGAGAGTATTCCTCTTGATTTAACACATGGAGTATGGAAGATAGATACCTATCTGTCCTGTGTCTTGAATCCTTTGAGATCTGCCACGACTCAAACACTGGTGGTATCATCATGGGCAAGCTTAAAATTACATAAATAAATAAACAAAAATCCTTTCAATAAGGTTTTGTTTATTTTACAGCCTGCTGTCACCTATGTAGGGATGCAGGACAAACTCAAAACCTGGGGCCTGTATTCTACATAAAGAGCTCTGCCAAAGGCAGAAAAAAAGCATTCTGCATTATATCCTTATGTACTTATGTTATATTTCTTTTAAAGTCTTACTGAAAATCTGCAGATCTTCCGTTTCATCATTCTGAGTTTTTATATGATAGGTAAATAAAATATACAAGAAGGTGAATATATCTATAATTTATTTGGAGGAATACAACTGAGTATCATTCTCCTACTTTCTCAGGCATGCCTTCCAATATGAGAATCCTATCTCTTAGCAAATAAATATCCAGGTAATTGTCACCCTGATGATGCAAGTGTTCCTTAATACTACAGGCAACACTCTGTTCCTGATGCTACTGATTGACAGACCCACAAAAAGCTAGGGGAAAACAAGACATTACAACTGCTGTTAACTGCCTTTGTTGGACAAGGCTATGCTTACTTTGCTCTCCAAAAAAATTTAGATTTTTAGGCACAAATGTGCCTCAGAATGTGTGTATTACACCTAAAGACTAATTCTTCTAGGTTGATCTTTTCCCTTTCCATACAGCCAACAGCACTGTGCTTTACAGGTAAGAAATACTGCTTCACGTACACAAAGCCATGTAAATGGTATTTCAGGAAATAATGGATTTTTTTAAACGTACAAAATAAATACCACACCCCGAACACACCCCCTGACTTGTTTTCTGTTTGAGACTCATAGACTGCCTGCAGGTACTGCTGTCCTCATTCTGCCTCTGGGAAAGGTGATAAATCTTATCAAGAAGTAATTAGGACAGAGAGCAAACTCTGTCAGCTGAGCCAAGGCAGATATATTCTGTTAGAGTTCCTTCTCCAACACTTCCCTCTTACCACTGCCTGCTTACCAACTAAACTGACCAAATGAGTCAGTCATTGCAACAAAATGATGTAATGCATAAAAACTTTGAACTAGTAACCTCCAATATTCTTTGAATGCTCTGGAATAACCTCTGCATTAGTCAGGGAGCAGCAGGTACAGTTTGCTGCTGCCTTGGTGAGTCACGAACAAAAAAAACTTGGCATCTGCCACAGGTTTGTGTTACCCTCCTCCTCGTGTTCTTCCATGACAAGCCAATGTTTCCCAAACTGGGCACGTAACACGAGCACATCTGTGATGCTGGCTACATCCCTGCTGGATCCTGCCAGTGACTCATTCATGTGCCCCAATCCACCAGAGCTCCTGCTCTCTGCTCCTCTGTGTTTACATACACCTAGCCAATAAAAAGGTGCATTCTGCCTTGGATATTTATCCAGCTAACCTTCACCTGAAGACAATGTGAGTGGCTAAGCAGTCCAGCCTTACGCTTCCTGTAGGAGTTTTGGGTCTGCAGAGTTATAATTTCTCATGAAATCCACTGAATTACAAACAGCACTTTCCCAGTGCTGTAGTCTTCACTAGCTTAGACAACCCTTCTGTAAAGAGGCAAACTTCAAAACCTACCACCTTAAGAGAGGTTTCTGAAAGTTGCTCCTTGAAGCAGTAGGCTTGCACCAGACCTACTCAAAATATCTGCATATCTGTCAACACCAAACATTCACCAAATTGTCTCTTACAGATCTTTCCTTGCAGAAATTGCCAAAAGCACCTTTTGAAAGCTTTTCACTTACTTAATACAAGTACTAAATGTAGTCTAGAGACATCTGGCAGTGCCCAGGAAAGGGAGGCATAGTTAGTATCAAGAAAGGTAAGGTAGGATGGCCCATTGTATTTAACTGCAGACTGAAATGGATTTAGTTGAATGTATCACTGGTAAGGACTGAAAAGATGAGGAAAATTTGGTTTGGCCTTTGTTGTTTGGGTTTTCTTTAATAAAAACAGAAATGGTCCAAGAGTTGAGCATAAGAGAGCTAGCATCTTTCAAACAAAAAATGCCAGCTAGAACAGATATTTTCCTCTTGCTAATGCAGCACTCTTCAAGCTGGTTTTTGTCTCAGTGACTACAAACAGTAGATCTTAATGACAGGCATAAAGCTTTATAGATTTATAGCTTAATCTTCTCTACACAAAGCACAGAAGCAAAGGTTTGACATCCTTCCTGGTTTTCTGATGCTGTAAAAGTCTGCATGGATCATCAAGACAAGGAAAAAAAAAAAAAAGACTGAAACTGCAGCAATCCCACAATAGTCCCAACAGGCAAGTTTATGTGAGGTAATACTGTGCAAAAAGCACTTAAGTAGAAAGAACTTCCAAGAACACTCTTCTTTTCCTCTCTATACAAAAATCAAGAGATTTTAGACTTCTAATTACTAAAAATTCAACTCAAAATTGCAAACATCTTTCATAAAAGATGCCTGGCAGAAACATCTTAGTATTTGCTGAATTCTAACATAAAAAAGCATTTACTTATTTTTTCTTGATACAAAAATCAAGAGATTTTAAACTTCTAATTACTAAGAATTCAACTCAAAATTGCAAACAGCTTTCATAAAAGATGCCTGGCAGAAAACATCTTAGTATTTGCTGAATTCTAACATAAAAAAGCATTTACTTATTTTAAAGCTAAGTACTTGGAAGCTGACAAGACCAGGATGCAGGGCAAGCTGTGCTGTTTTACTCACCAGCTCCAGTAAGCCCAGAGTGTTACCTTCTCAACAACACAGGCCCTGATTTCTTAAATCTGAGGTGGAATTAAAAGGAATTAGCATGTTCAATTAAGAAAAAGAACCTGCTGTGATCTATGCAGCTGGGAATTTGTGTGTATTTGGACAGCAGACCTGGGTTAATGCTTCTCTAGCTTCTACAATTTATACAGTTACATCAGAGTGGTCAATGAGCTTAAATGAAAAAAAGAACAAATATTAAAGAGTAAAAATGTCAGTTTCTTACACTGCTGAATAAAGCACCCTCACTAACTGCATGTGCCCTTTGTAAGCAGGCAGTGACATCTTGGCTGACACATCCATGGTTCCCAACATCCTCTGAGTCACAAGTGAAGCTACAGCTCCTGCACATCCCCAGTATCCGGTGCTTGCAACAGGGCTGTGGGAGCAGACTAACAAGGGAGAAAGGCAAAGAGCTGAGCAATGAATTCTCCTCTGATCCACACACACTGGGCCATTTGCATCACCTCCTGCTCAGACAGGAAAAATCCAGGCTCTCCATCACTGAGCATCTCCAGTTTTTGCCTTGTATTAGCCAATTCCTCTTTTTCAACAGCAGCTTTGGGGACTTCCATTTCCTTACCCTTAAATATTCAGGTACCCTGATAGTCTTTCAGCTTCATGAAAATCAGCCCAGGATCTTTGCCCTGCTGGTCCTTTATGGGCATGACCTCATTTTAGAAAGCAGTGGAGAAGGCAAATATTAGAAGTACACCTTGCCATGCCAACTTTCAACAAAACAGATGCTCATTAACCCACGCTAACTGTTCCTTACAGAACTTCTCCTTTCCCTTGGTCTCTTTGCTCAGCAAGCAGCAGAAATGGTTTGCTGCCAGAACCACTAGTGGCTCAGTAAGCATTCCAGCTTTCCCACTCAGCATTCCAAGCAGAGGAATCAGCCACAGAGGGTTTTTTCCTTTCCTCTAAATAACACACTCATACGAAAGTCTGCACATGGCAAGCACTGCACATATTTTGGTACGATAGGAAACATCTGGCAAGCAGAGGCTGGAGAGATGGAAATCGCTCTAATTAGTTCTACAGAAGACAAACTACAAAAGAGGCCACGAGGTGAGGACATTCCTGAAGTTAACACATTCATCACAGCAAGGAAAAGCTGCAAAGTAAACTTGAACTGCCTGCTGTGACAACTCCAGAAGCTTTTTGCTGAGCCCTATGCAAATAACTGCTCTAACTTCCTAACAATGAATAATGGCAGTAATTGCCCAAGAACAGAAAGAGGGAGTCTCTCCATTGCTAGTAGCAATATAGGAGAAGATATTCTGGACCAAAAAAAAAAAGGATCCATCTAATTCTGTGTCTTGCCTAAGGGAGGTCGGTCCCAACACCAACTTCCTTAAAAAAAGGATAGATTTAAAAAAAAAAAAAAGCCCTACAGGTAATAGCTTTCCTTAGAGAGAGAGAGCTAACCTGGTTATCAAATTTCTTTTGTGCAATTCCCCATCACTTTCAGCCAAAAAGGCCAACACCCACTGTTCTCTCAGTGATCCCCCTGGCTCCAATGCCTCTCTCTGATGTGAAAAATCACTGCCACTGCTTACACCAGAGCTTCTTAAAGATCCAGCTCCCACTTCATAACCTTGGCCAATATCTGAGCTAGTAGTTTTACAACCAGGAAAAATGAATCCTTCAGCAAGGAGAATAAACAGGTGAACACAGGAGGGGACTGCTGGTGAGACAAGATTAATCAAAAGTGGAGATTTCAATCCTAAATAAATTCTCTCATGTGGGGCTTAGAGAACAGCCTCTCTCAGCTGCAGGCAAGATACAAGTGGGATCTATGGCTCAGCAAGCTGCCTCCTATCCACAAGGGTTACCTGCTCTGAAGGAAATTTCTCCAAGAATTCTGCTGGCTAGTTGCAATGGTGCTTTAAATACACAGTACTGCAAGAGCCTAGCCAAATAAAAGTAAGAATTTCTAGTCACAGGTGTAATCCTTTGGAAAGGACTATGGGCACACTCCTACCAACAGCAAGCACTTGTGGACTGTCCCCTCTGACACATCTCCCAGGAGTCAGTGAGGGTCCTCAGAAGGCTGGCAGTGCCCTGGAACCCATCTAAGCCAAGTTTGCAGCAGCCTTGAAGAATCCACACGGCACAATCTTTCTCACTCAGTTAAACACAGATGAAGTACAACAGCATTTTCCCAGTTTCCATAGAAAAGCAGCACTGAAAGTGACACTTTGGCTCAGCTTTTCTCTCATTTCTGTTTTGTAGTCTAGTTTCTTCAGACACAGCAGCCAGATCTAACATACTTAAGAGGAGTAGCCTCTTCTGAATCCTATCCAACCTGAAATACTGGATTTGTTGGCCAGAGGCCCAGGTGAGGCTGTAACTGTGACACTACATGCAATACCTTCACTTAACCTTTTCCCTCCCAAATTGCCAGCACGTATTTCAGCTATTTTGACATCCTAGCAACAAAGATCACTTCATATACAGCTTTTTATTTCACTTTCCATTTGAGCATGCCTAATGCAGCGCTCTGCAGCCACCCGCTCAGTGCAGTCCCTTCCAAGCTCTGAGTCAGAGGCTGTGTCTTGCAGGGCTCAGTCTCCCCAGAGGCCCCAGGGCCAGAGGCTGCTGTGCCAAGTGCCTCCAGGCTGTGCTGGGGAGGGGCTCAGCAGCACCCTCACCTTTGGCCAGCTGCTCACTCTGTTCCACCCTTCCTGACTCAGCCTCAAAGAACAGCCAGGGGAACAACGTCCTTTTCTTACTGTTTGTCCAAATAGGAGTTTGTAGGACTGGGCACAAAGAGAATCCAGGTTCTTTGAACAGATTTATTTTCAGAGAATCCTGCAACTTCATTGCAAGGTGTTTATAAACATTTCTTCAGCCATGCCACAGCTACTTGACTGAAAAAAAAAAAAAAAAAGCTAAACTAAATCAAATAAATTCCTGGGACACATCAACAGTTGTGAAACCCATTGTCTTCAAACACAGCAGCAGTTGGGGAGTTTCTGTACTTAGCTGCTTATTGGGGAAAACATTTTCTTCCCATATTCAGAAAGCAATTTTAACAAGGCTTTATTTGCCATTAAAAAAACCTTTACAGTAATAAATGTAATTCCTCATGCTAGCATTTTAAGAAGGCTACTTTTCTGAATTTAAACATTGTGTTGGTTTGAAATATCATGAAAACAAACAATGCACATGGATTCTGGGTAGGGTCACATTTGGAAAAACAGAATTTTGGCAAGCTGGACAAAGGTGCTTCTAAAGCTTTCTCTTTTCTTGTGCTTAGTGCACACTGGATTGTATGACAATTTATAGTGGGAGAGACCTTGGGAGGTCTCGGTTCCAACATCCTTCTCCAGGCAGGATCACCAGTTATTAGGTCAGACCAAGATGCTCAGGGCTTGATTCAGTCTGATCTTGAAACCCTCCATGGGCAGAGACTGCACAGCCCCTCTGAGCTACCTGTTCCAATGCTTCACTGTGAGAAAGTCCCCCCCTTACATACACACACAGAAATGTGTCTGTTCAAGTACAGAAATTCTTCTTCTGGCAATTTCCTCCCTTACTTTCATAGCTGTCATAGAAACATACTCACATCCCTGCTCTCATCTCACTCCTCCTTGCCCCCTCATTCCTTTTGCTCAGCCTTGACTTTTCACTTTCACCACAGCATTCCCCACACCTTCCTCTTGCTTAGAAATGGTGCTGGGATTTCTTGCTCTTGTCCTCTCATGAGTTTATCCATTAAATCTTCTCAGCAATAAGAACGCCTGCAGGTGCATGCAAAGAAAGATCCCATGCTGCCTTTTCTGCTTGAATTCCTCAGTGCAAGATGAAGGATGCCCAGAACTTTTCCACTCTGCAGGTAACTGCATCTACTGGAGTCTCTCCTTCCTTATTCGAAAGCATTCCCCATGGTGTCACAAAAAATCCCTCATGAGCAGACACGATGAACAGCAACTGCTTTGCCTTGAGCTCCTGCCCTGGGCACCACCAGACACAGCAGTGCAGATGAAGCCACAACTTCCACTGTGAGACAATACTATCAGGGCTCCTGTGCCATGTGCTAACTTCTACAGAACTTCAGGCAGATGGCAGATGTGATCCAGCTGTGTAAACCATCCCTGAAGGAATTCCAGGTGAATAGTAGCATGAGGAAAATCCTGACAGATTGCTTCCCCACCCAAGGGGAAAAGGATTTCAACAGCAACAAAAAAGATTACAGACTGGGATATCCCAGCTACCTTAAATCTGACTTGAGCAGTCAAGTCTTACTTCGAGTGACTCAGGGTTACTCAGCTATCAGGACAAATTATCAAATCAACCCTTTCACTCTGACACCAAGAAATAATGATGCTCGTGACACTTCTTCCTGTTCACTTGCTTGCCAAACAACCTTGTTGATCTCTTCTTTTATATAACTTTTAAGGCATAGAATATTCTTAGGCATCTCCATTTTGCAGCAGAGGAAGGACTCCCTCTCTCTGAGCGGAGTGAAAAAAATAATGAACTGACCATAACCCCATTCCCTGCCTCCTTGCACCACTGGGGTGGTGGTAGAGTTGAGAAGGAGGGACGAGTGGCAGGAAGGTGTTTTTAAGGTTTTATTTTACTTCTCATTATCCTGCTCTTCATTTTGTTAGTAATAAATTAATGTCTTTAACTCAAGCCTGTTTTGCCTGGGACTCTACTGGGTGACTGATATCTCCTGATCCATAAGTCATGAATCCCTCCTTATATTTCCTCTCCCCTGTCCAGGTGTGGAGGGCAGTGGTAGAGAGGCTCTGGTGGGTGCCTGGCATCCAGCCAGGGTCAACCCCCACACTCAGCTACCACACAGCAGTTACTGACCAAACAACAGGTAAGGAAGGTGCTATCCCTGGGACAACAGGCAATACTTTTCCTCTTGAGGATACCACAGTGGGGTTGCTTAGTCAAAAATCTGTTTATCCCTCCCTGGCAACGTGTTCAATACTCCACTGTAAATTTTATTTTACACCAAGCATGATTTGTTTTATATAACACATAACACATTACTCAACTCCATCCCTACATTCTACTTCCAACAGAAGCCACCAATAAACATGAAAGAAAAACATGTTAGAAATGGGGCAGAGGAACCTTCAATTTTTGTCCATTGCCTGTTAGGGATTCAGCAGCTGGCTCTAGAGACCTGTCACAAATTATAAGCTGATGGTTGGCTTCCTGCTCCTTTCTTGGACACAAAGACATGCTGGAGCAGCCCCTCAGCCACCATGAGCTCACCCTGCCCCAAAGGGGCACCTTTGCTGGTGACTCTGACACTGAAACACACACTGCTTAGAGCCACGTGTTCCTTAGACTGTTTTAAAATAGCCCATAACCAACTCATTCTACAAACTGAATCAAGAACTTCAAGAACCACCTTAAATCATAAAGCATACCTTCCACTAACTCCTAGAAAAATGCCCAGAAAGAAAACTAAAAAGCCTGAAAACATCTGACTGCTGAAATCTGCTTGTGTTCCTGCTCAGCACTCAGCTGGGGCTGCTGCCCCAGTGCAGCAGCAGGAGCAGCATCCTGACCCACTGTACTCAGAGTCATGAGATGGCTGCTCCCACTAACATAAGCACACACTTTTATACTTGGAGTGGAACTAAAGAAAGTAAACAAATTAAGTTTCTTTCCTCCCAACCAGTAACAGAGTGATCACAAACAAGCAATGGCTGTTGCCATTTCTCAGAGAAATTTCTGCAGGACCAAAATTGTGTAAGTGCATTAAAACCATCAATGTACATAAACTTGATGGAAATGTAGTATTTTAAAGTCAATATTTTGACTATGGACTACTCTCCAGTGCAGAGGAGGTAACCCCCATGCCCTCTGCTTGCCTTAGGAAGCAGAGGAGCTTCAGTGCAGGTTATGTAAACTAATCTATGGAAAACCAGTGTGAGCCAGGCCTATGCAATGCTAAACGATGAACTGGCAGTTCAGTGAGTCAGCCCAACAGCCCTCCAAAACCAGGGGTTCAAACAGGGGCAGCTGACAAAAACAGACAACAAAAAGCAGAAGGACACAGTGGCTCTGATCTCTGCACAAGGACAATGCAGAGAGAAAGGTAACTACAATGATGGAAGGAACAGGAGCTATGAGGGGAGACCAGTGGGGCTGAGATTTCCATCAGGAGCAGAGATAGGGTACAAGAGATTGGAGGGATTACAACACAGGTTAACAAAACTCATAAAGGCAATAAACAAGTTGAATATGCAGCTCTCACCATGTGTAATTTGCCAAAGCCTAGAACTGTAGGAGCAGGGGTTCCTGCAGAAACTGGCAGCAAACTGGGTTAGAGCAGATAAAACACTTTTTTACACTGTGAGCAAGAAACACAGATCCTGCTACCAGCAGAAGCTGTGGAGGTGACTGCACTCAGCAGGTTCAAAATGGGACCAAAGACATGGAAAAACTGATCTGTAACCAGCAAATACAGGACCAGACAGGGACAGCCAAGGCCCCTGAGAGAGTGCAGGAGGACTGGACCACAAAAGCATCCAGGCTTGTAAGCTTTTCTCAAAGCAGCCTTTGCTATTGCTCCCACAGGGTTCAATTCCTGGCCTAGATGGACTGTGGGTCTGACCCATTAGGGCATGTCTCATGTTACATTTATTCCCCCACACAAATCTCTTGGCTTTTATTGGATCCAAAGCCAAGCAGAAGACTGAAATTCAGAACTTCAATTAGTGCACTGTTTTGGTATTCACACACACCCAGAAGATCCTGAATGGATGTTACTTTCATTACACATATTTCTGGATTATCTTTTTTTTCCATTGAAATGTGGGCTGTCTTTTGGGAGTCAGCCAGCTGCCTTCAGGAGACAATGCTGCTGAGCTGCTGTCAGCTGCTGCACTGGAACACAATACCATCTGACAGACAAGAAAAACAATTCTTAACTTACTTACCATGAACGTGCCAGAGGTTAGCACCAGTGTTAGTTGTGTGTTAAACAAGAAGGTGCTCTCTTATACAGCAATCAGCTTGGGAAAAGCTAACAAAAACATAATTGCAGAGTACTGTGCAACCATCCTCCTGCATTCTATATGGGAAGCTTAATTTCAAAGTTATAAAAAGAATATTTAAGAGAAATCAACCCATCAGCAAAAAATCTGTCCTCTGCAAAAAGCTCAAAATTCTCCATTGATACACAGACAGCATCTTTCCCTGCTAGAGAGTGGAAATAATAAAGAAACTTGGAGAATAGACATGTATTACTAGAAATTATTTAATAGCAAAAACTTCATGGAGGCTTTACTTTGAAACTATTGCTTCTCACAAGACCAGAAAACCTGGGAGATCACACCAGAATTAGAAAGTGCCTGCGTGACACGTCTGAGATTGAGCTACATACCTTTCCTTCCTCAAAAGACTATTTTGATAGCAGGCTTAGTTCAGCTTATTTACAGGTTTGCAGGTCACTTTTTAACTTGTCCAAGCATATGCCAGGCATGTGTGCAGCAGCCAGATAACTTATAATTTAAGTAATTTCTGAAAACAACATGCAGAAACAAACATTTAATACAGATGATTATCACTTATACTTTGATTTTGGCTTCATACTACTATCTTTGCATCACTGTATTTAATTACACTCCACATTTCCTTCATGAGTCATCGTTGCATAACAAACCTGATAGCCACTTTATGGGTGTGTTGCAGGTTTGCACAATTAACTGAGTCTATTGGACTGGAAATGACGATTTGTATTAACTGAAAAGATCATGTGGCTGCACAGTTTGTGGGTGTTGGTTTATTAGAATGGAAAGTGCCAATTAGAGAAGGAGAAAACAAAGACAAACTAATGATGTTTTAAAGAGAAGTACCTATGACTTCCTGGAAATGCTAAAGTTTATCTGGGATAGGATTCCCAGGTGCTATATTAGAAATAAAATTATTCTTCCTCTGTTCATAAGCACGTAGGAATGGCAAAGGAGGAAGCACAGGCAATGGAGGGAGAACAAAACACAGAAAAACCCAGGAACAGGACAAGAGTTTCCATGCCAAGGCCACCACCACTGTCACCCCCACCTTGCAGCTCCTGCCCAGCAAACTCTGCTCAAGTTGGTCACAAGAGATGCTGCTCTGCCCTGAACCCATAAAGACATTCAGCAGATCCCAGGAGGAGAAGAGGCTTCCATCAACAAATTCCAGCTCCCAAAACTGCAGTGACCCCACAGAGGATGGCAGAGAATGCAGGCTGAAGACAACAGAAATTTCTAGACTTGTGGATGCAGGGCTTTGGCCATGCAGGTGCAGCCTCACCATCCAGACCCTGCAGAGCTATTTCCAGCCATGCAACAGGAATATTTTTCTCCTCTCCATATTTTAAGCTCAACAGCAAATTCAGTTCAATCATACTTTATTCTTCATACCTACTTTCAACATCTCCATCTCATTACCACAAATCCTTACTAAAAATATAAACACCAGATGCTTCCAAACTGACTAAGGATTATATATTCAACTAATGTACTCACACCATTTGATTAACAATTAAAAGGTGATAAGACAGCATAAATGCCATATGATTTAAATTGAATATGTGCTAAAAACTCAAGTTTAGTTGCTCAAAATTCCTATTAATTATTTTGTAATGTACTTAAACCCAAGAAATTTCATAAATTAATTATCCCTCATATATTTCTTAAATTTTAATGCAGAAGTGACTTCAGTATCTGGAAAAAAAACCCCCACAATTTATATAGTTCAATGTGGTAATTAAAGGAGGAAGAAGTATTTTTAGGTGGAGTTTTTGGGAGGGGCTGAGGGTAGGAGTGGAGAAACATACAGAATTGGATTGTTCTCTTTATTTGTATTTTTATAATTGAGAGACAACATTTTAAATACTTCCAAATAAATATTTAAAATAGCTCTCAACTATTTAATTCTAAGAGCCAAAATTCAGATATGTTGATCAACCTATTTTCCCAGCATAATCATTAGGTTCTGTAGAGATTCACTTCTCAGAAAATTTGTCTTTTATTAGTAGGCACAAATCCACTCAGGTGAGCATTAGGCTCTGGAATTAAAGATGCCAGTCATAAATAGACATTAAAACACATGTCAGATTTTGACATGCCAAAAAAACCCCCAGAAGCAAGTTCACCAGCACTGCCTCAATTTGCTGGGGGTGTCTGTGGTACAGGATGAGTAGTGCAAATACAAACACACATCTCAAAATACAAATGCCTGGCAGACAGTTGTGTCCCCTTCCACATGCCCCACATAGGCAGAATCTTAAATAAGAGTAAAATTAACTTTACACTACTTGGGAATCAAGTTACCAAACTATTAATTTCTACAATGATACACTTAGAACTGTTTCCAAATACTGCTTCTATATATACAGCTTTTCCACTGAAATTACTGGTTCAGAATGAGAACCAGATGAGCTCTACTCCCACTGTCCTTCCTGCTCAGTCTGCTCCTACCTCCCTGACTCACCAAAGCCACTCACTATTCCACCTTCAAATCTTGCAAAATCTGTGGAATCTCCTTACCCTGCTTTCAGAGGTCTCAAAAATACCCGTGTGATACAAAAGGCATCTCCAGCTTCCCTGGGTGATGGTTTTTTTAACAGTCTGCTATACTTCTAGAGGCTGTCACTTTTGCCTACTCTTTCTTCTGCAGAGATCACAAGGATGGATATTGATGATATATTTGGGGGAATCCATTCATTGCAGGTAGCTCAGGGTGCAGCTACAGTTCAGGTAGAGTTCTGGGTGGCTAGAGCACCAAGCCAGAGGTCCTGAACTGCTGACCCTTAGCACAGCAAAGGGCCTGGGGAGGGACACAGAGACAGCAGCACAACCCCTTGACTTTTGCATGCTGAGACTGCAAAGATATAAAAGCCCCTTTGTTTGGGGTCCCTTCTCAGAGGCACCATCTCAAGCTGTTATTTAGTTATTTAGCCAAGATTAAATTATTCCACGGATCAGGATGTCTGTGATAGGAAACCTGGTGTGACTGTGGAAATGTGGGTGTAGCTGCACAGGGGCTTCGGTCCCTGCTCAGGTGGTGCAAGTGTGACTGCCAGACAGGGACATTTCCTTAACATATGCTATAAATAAACTATTTTATCCAGAGAATGGGCTATGGCATTTTATCTTTAATAGCTAAAAATGATAGAACAAGGCACAGAGAAACAAAGAGCTGACTTCTATCATTACTGCCAGTCCCAGTGAAGCTCGCTGTCTAACTATGACTGTAAAAGACATGACTTCTAGGCTTGCCAATACAAATACACAACAGTTACAGAATCTAGCAGTATTTAGGAATTTTTCAAGAGTTCCTGTTTGGTCCTGAAAACAAGACTCTCGTTGTTTTGAAGGAGAGACACCTCTACCTGCAAAATACTGTGTGTGAATGCACCCAATAGTTGTCAGGCCACTTAGCTTTGCCACAAAGACAATATCTGTGTCCTGAGTGCAGTGAGATGACCATGACAAAAAGAAAAAAAACACACTGAAAAAGAAATAGTGTAGAAGACAAAGGTAACAGAATACAACATGTTCTTGTGAAGGCTGAAAAGAAACTTCAGTGGTGCTGCAGACCCTAACACTGCACATAGGTGGATTCCTGGAACTTCCCCCAAACTGTCATCATGCACAACACTACAGTTGTGTGAAATACCGTGCCTAAAGGGCATAAAAACACAACTGAGCCCGTCAGCTGACAACAAGTCCTCTGGCTCTGCAAAGAAGGAGATGGGATGCACCAGAGTAGTTAAACTGGGATTTGAGTCAGCTCCTCTGCTGATGCGCCCAGCATACTGCTCCAGTGGAACATCTCTGGACACTGCCCTAAAAGCACACAATGCCCTAAAAGCACATAATCTTAACGGATTTAGTGAGCTCCGGGTATTTCACCAGACTAAAGCTCAGCTTCCTGATGACCAGTTTACATGCACGGTTTACATGCCCGAGAGCAAGAATGAAGTCAGTTTGGGAGGACTGTGTAACCATGTCTCTACAGCAAGAGGAAGGAGGTAACACTTCTTGCGAGTTGTTCAAGTATTACAGAATGGATGGCAAAAAA
Source organism: Pyrgilauda ruficollis (assembly GCF_017590135.1). Lineage (NCBI taxonomy): Eukaryota > Metazoa > Chordata > Aves > Passeriformes > Passeridae > Pyrgilauda > Pyrgilauda ruficollis. Next base: position 5,616,883 of record NW_024525378.1, on the reverse strand, counting down.
CAGATGGGGCTGTGGCCATTTCTGGGAAACACAAGTGTGAACAACCAGCTATTTTTAATTTATCGAGTTCCATTCCAGTCTAAGCTGCTACAGACTGTGTCAATATTTGTGTCCTTTTTTGATCTCTTCCCTCACTCAGCTTATGCTTATGTGCTGAAAAAGTCTGAGCACATGATTACCCCATTCAGGCAACGTGCCTTTGAAATGGCTTTTTAATCTAGACTCTCCACTCCCTGACAGACTGAATTTTGCAGTATGTCTGTATTCGCTGTCTAGACACTTGAATATGCTAACCTCTAATTTAGCCCTCCTTTACTGACCCATGAGTTTCCTCCCTTCTGTGGGTCTTCTGGCTAAACTGGAAATGCAAGACACTCATTCTGCCCTACACCTGGCTGGTGCAACTGCATTCATACAAATCTGACCAGTGAAGTATGCACATGTTCCTCATTCACAGCAACAAGGAATCCTTACTCTGAAAAGGTTTTGTTGCACTCTTCTAAAGCTGTTCCCTTCTTCCTGGTCTCTAGACTAGAACAGCACAGTCCTTTCCTGAAAGGATTCAGGATACAACTCCACAGACAAGGGCCTGAGCTGAATCTTGTAAGCAGAAATAAATCGTTGTATACCCAGTTATGTAAACAGAAAATTATGGAAAAGTCTGGCTGAAATATAAAATGGGAATCAAAAATACAGATGCATTCCAACAGCAGCTGCGCTGCCCCAAATCCCAAGGTCCACCTAATTCAGCATTGCCCTAGCATGGGTTAAAAAAAGGAAACAAATGTTTAGGGCAGTGGGCAGCTTCCCCTCCCAGTTCCCAGCAGTCTGATACAAGGCACTTTCCCTAGAGCCTTAATGGATTTTTCTTTCATCAGGCTTTCTGTGACTAGTTTTTGAAGCAAGTAAAACTTCTGGTATTTGCAGCACTGAGACAGAGATGTAATCAAGGTACACAGACAAGAACTCACAAAAGCCATGCTGTATTTCCACTTTTAGATAGTATGTTTGCATCACAAACCACTTCCACATGCCTGAAGCATAAAAGATTTGCTATCTGTGTCAGCTTCTACAGATGGCTTAAGAGACAAATTAGCATTATCCAATTGCTTTAAAGTCTTGTATAGGGACAATTTAAACAAAGACTGAGTAATGGCCCCTGTTCAAAGCTGAATTTCAGCATCAGGTCTGTACAGTTGCACCTAGTTTACCCTTGTTATGTGAGAGTCTGCACTGCTGATCTGTGAATGCCTTAAACTCATTGTCTCTGCCCCTTCCCTACATTCCTCTATCCCACAGGAAGCACCACACGACACCATGCAGCATGCCCTGTACAGTAAGAATAGAAGTATAAAGGTTAACTGCTTGTAATTTGGGAGATATTCCTCCATTCATGTACCAGCACATCAGTTTACAGCCACTGCACCAGTCTCTGACTTCTCAGTTCAGTGAGACTACAGCAATTCTAATGTGTCCCATATGTATTGTTTTTTCCCCCTGGAATAAACATGCTTAAGTTGCTTTTCCTCAGTTCAGGGTGGTACACGTTCAAAACTTAGGTAACTAAGAATTTTATTATCTCCATAGTTTGTTTACATTTTCATGTCAGAGAGTACCACCAGGGTCCTTAACCTCAACGTTCATATGTAGATCCACTCAACCAGATTACCACAGAATAGAACAGAAGATAAGTACCTGAATAAGATAAAATGCAGCTACACAAGGATTGCATAGTTTAACTCCTACTGTGCACATCCTGGTTCTGCTTGAGGCAAAGGGTGTGATTTTTAAGAAAGAGGTAAGAGCCACATGATAACTCATTTCTTTTGGAAGCCAGCATCCAAGCCAAGGCAAAGGTCTTGAATTTTAAACTGTTGAACAATGACAGAATTCAGGACTTCTCATGATGGAAAGACATTTTCATAAACCACCTTCGGTACTGCATTTTGCTAGGTTTGCTTGTCCAGGGCAATGTCTTACTAAAGGGTTCAGAAAGGCTGCATTTGAACTAACTTGTGACACATGATCTTGGCTCTGCAGAAGCACCTCTGGAGGTGCAACAGAAACGTATCCACACCACCCTCACTCACATAACTAGTCATGCAAAAACTAACACCACAGCATCCAACTTGCACTTTGTTTACCTCTCTTCAGGAAAGCTTTTCCTCTCTGATGACTGACCACAATTACTTTTTCTAGTCATTAACAAGGCCAAGAAGAAAAGTGTCTAAGCTACTCATTCCCTTTCAGGCAACCAGACAGGAGGCATGCTTACCAGAGAGCATGGAAAAAAAAACCCCAAGCTTCCTGCTCAAGAGCATCTACCACAAATAAGTACGATTAAGCAATAATACAGCAGCAGCTACTGTAAAACAAAGTTGTTGTTTATGGAAGGAGGCTTTAAAAAAATCACAACAATCTAAAGAATGAGTGTACAGGAGCTTTATCTAAGAGGAGCTTTATCTCTAGTATCTATATTAAAATATGTACCTATTATTTTCCATTAAGTCTTTCAGTATTAAGTTTTTTGTAATTTTCTAGCTTCCTACAAAGATTTTGCCTTTTGCTTCTCCAGCTGTTGCTTTACATGCATGCCTTTCTCCTCTCAAAACAAACAGAAAGAGCAACTGAAAATTTCAAGTGTTGAAAACAGGAAATGTGAAGGGGACTGATCATTGGAAAGGTAGAGGCTGCAAAGCAAGCTAGAAACATGACAACAGACCAAAGGACATTGAGTATCTCTGGGATCCTCTCTGCAAAGACAAGCCTCAAATGAAAGGTAGCATCATGAATGAAAGTCCATGCCATTATTTTATCACAGAATTCAGACAGTTCATTTATTAAATACAGAAAAGTCTGCTATCCATCTCCAAACCTGCTACAGGAGAGGCTGAAGGCCTCTCATAATACTGAGCTGTTGTTTTTAGCAGACTTGTTATTAGTATTGATGACCCATGGTGCTGAAGACTACTTAGGAGTTACTCTTCAGGGCACTTAGCAAATTACAAAATGTGGTTTACACATGCCTACAGAACTATGAGGTGGTTGCAAAGAAGGGAGAGAAATGGGAATGTAACTGTTGCTGCAGAATTCAATTTCCTCTGTCCTCAAGTCAGCACAGAAACTACTGCAAGTGACACAATTACTAAATGTTTTTATTCAGTAGGACAATCAGAAATTTAAGGCATAGAGTTTTAGTGAACAAAGGCCATAGGTAAACTTATTTAACAGTAAGAGACAAAAATTCCATACAATTACATGCACATAAACTAACTCCAAAATTATCTAACAAAATAAAACAAGGCCTGCTGATAGAAGTACAGAGGCCACAGGGTAACACCTGTAGGGAACACCACAAAGAATTTTTCCTGGATCAAAGATTCTCAGGTACAAACAAACAAAGAAGCCAAACATCTATTATTCCTCATGTTCCACTACAGAGGCAATACATGAGTTTGTCCTACTGAAGTCATGTCAACACTCTGTGAAAAATATTTCAAAGACAAGTTTGTCCTTTGTATCCATTTAGGGCTGTTTGCATATCGGTCATTATGTACATCAACACACCAGAATTTAAAAAATAAAAAGAGGGGGAAAAAAAGAAAAGAAAAAGAAATTACTTTCTCCTCATGCAACCAGGACAATTTAAACTTGAGATAACTAATGTTGCAGGGCCAGCTTATCCACAGAAATCATTAGTCACGGTCTTCAAGTCCAGAACAATAGAAGTACAGCAAACACTTGGAAGCAGTCTCTGAGCACGTACAGTTCAGCACAAACCACTGCCACCAGAACACAAACATCCTGCAGTCTCTGTTAAGTGCACCCCAATTCATCAAAATCACAAACCCCCACTCTCCTCCCCTTCTTTCTTTCGATGCCTTCTACTTCCTCTTATATTCTTTTCACTTTCTCTCACCTGCATAACATATCCAGTCAACTTCAGAGGACCTCTTCATCATTTTTCACACTGGAAATCTCTGCTAGGTTACAACCCTGCCCTTTTTTCTCTCACAGCACCTGCATTTTCACAGCAGTACAACAGATCTTACGACAAAAATACATAAGTAGGAGATCTTATTGTCCCTAAGAACAAGGGTGAATGGGGGGACTTTCACCAGAGGTCAAAAGAAACCCCAAAGAGAAAAGAGGAGAAGCCAACTGCAGACATGAATCACATCATGCATTGAAATCAAGAATTCTTCTTTCTTAAAGTATCACTAACTATTGTAGCTCAAAGAGTATAGATAGAAGATACATTTTGTTGATCCTATTGTTAGCACCTCTCAGTGCTGGGAGTTTCACTGGTCTTTCTTTCTCCAACAAAGAAATTACTGCACTGCAGAGCAAAACGGATCAAAAGCCTGATTCTTATTGATTATGCTGTAATGAACAGCATCACTTGTAAATGTTCTCAAGTCTTTAAACAGCAGCTTTCACCACGAATCCTTCTTTTCTGACCACTGTGGTTTATTTACCACCACAAATCTATGTCTAAAAACAAAATACTGTAAAATCTGTGAGAGCCCACCCATATTTTCTCAAGATGCCAAATAAATCATTACACATGAAGATGGATTTATTTCAACACAAATATTCCTATTTCAAGAAAACTGACATTCACAGGTCCAACTCCTACAACAGTGAAAGGTTTGGTGTTTTCCCTCCTTCCAGTAAAACTAAAGGACAGGGATTCCCCGTGACTGCACAACACTTGGTCACCAACACGCGTGGGCAAGGACGGGCCCCACCTCAGCGCCCGGACCCTTTTACGAGAGAAAATCATGAGGCACCGATGGGGAGAAACACGGGGAGAAGGGAAACACGGGGAGCCACGGCCGCCGCCTCCTCCTGGCCCGGGCCCCGCGCCCGCTCGCTCGGGACCGGGCCGGGAGAGCGAGCGCTCCCTGCTGCCCGCGGGGACGGCTCCGAGCCCGGGGAAGGCGGAGGGAAACTCCCCGCAGAGAGGGGCAGTGCGGTGCCCTGACAGCGGCGGGGACAGGACGGCGATCGGCCGGAGGGAACAGAACGAGGGACTGCCGCCCCAGGAAACGGAGCGCGGGGACGGGAGAAGGGGAGCAGCAGCAGGCAGCCCCCTGAGGGACCAGCACAGCGGCCAGGGCAAGCCAGAGGGCCCGGGCAGGACAGCGAGAGCTGGAGAACCGAGCGGCACCGCCTCAGCATCCCCGGGCGGGCGCTGCCTGCCCGCCGCTGTGAGCGCCAGCTCCTCAGCTCGCCGCGCTTCTTCACCCCCGCCTGCCAAACACCGCTCTCCCTGAGCCCGGAGGCGGCCGGTCCCGCAGGCCGGGGCGGAAGGGGTGCCAAGGCGGAGGCGGCATTGCCCAGAGGGCGCCCCGGGGGCCGTTCCCGCCGGCGGGCGCGGAGCAGCAGCAGCAGCGGCACCGCCTGCGCCCAGGCCCCCGCCGGGAAGCGCCGCGGCCCCCGCGCCCGGCGGAACCGGAAGCCGCCACAGCACCCTCACGGGCGGGCGCGCGCGCCCCCGCCCCTTTAAGGCCTCCCGTGACGAACGCGCCGCGCGGGGCGGGGCGGGGCCACGCGCGGTCCCGCCCCCCTCCATAAGAGCGGCGGCCGGCGCGCGCTGCGGCAGTGACCGGCGCTGGGGCGGCGCATGCGTGTGGCGCCGGCGGCCGCGCGGAGCTGCGCGACACTGTCGGGGTGAGTGACGGCCCCGCGGCACCTCCCGCGCCCCTGGCCGCCATGGCGGCCCCCGGGCCCGCCCGGCGCACCGGGGCTGCCCGCCCGCCGCTCGGGCCCAGCGCGTCCCTGCCGCGCCGCTGGGGAGGGAAGCGGGGGCCGGCGGATCCGGCGGCACACGCGAGTGGGTCGGGCCGTGGAGCCGAGGCTGGCCGAGCGCGGGGCTCGGAGCCGCGGTGTGGTTCCCGCCGGCGGGCGTGAGGGCCGGCGGCGGCGGCCGGGAGGAGCCGGGAGCGCGCTGGGTGCTGCTGTGCTGAGGGGGCGGGGGGCAGCAGGGCCGGCGCCGCTGCGGCTCCGCTCCCCCCGGGCGATCCCGGTGCCACATTCGCCCCGCTCGCCGCGGCCGGAATCCCCGTGAGGGGGACGGGACCCGCCCGGGGTCAGCGGAGCCCGCAGCTACATTCTTGAAAATCAACGTGGCGTGCCACGCGTTTTCTTCCTGACCCGAAACAGTATCTGTGCTCTCTCCCTCCTTCCGAGCTGCTCCTCTCGCTCCCGTGAGTAAACAAGAGACCGCACTGTGGGCTCAGGCTCTGCGCTTCGCACTCTAATTTAGGCTGGCTTAATTTAGAATAAACATTTCTTTGTGACTTAATACCTCATTACGCACTTATGCTCGATTTTCTAAAATAGCCAGTCTGTGGTGGTTAAATCTGGAGACATCGCTGTATCCTTCAGCACTGACAGCGCAGCGAGCAGGCCGGGGCTCGAGGGAGAGCTCAGTGCTCTGCTGTCACTGCAGCACCGACCGAGGGCCCTCTGCAGCATTCTGAATAAGCAAAAAATGTACCGTGCTTGATATCCAAAGATAACAGTACCTCTTTACATAGTAACTGGATGGGAGAGGCTCTGGGGGCAAGGTGTCTTCGGTCCTTTTGGGAAAACCTGGATCTTTGTTGTACTGGAATGGCAGGTGAATGATGCCTCTGCATCACAAATGCATTTGTGAATTGCACTTACTAGCTGTTAAACTGTTCAATTCGTCTGTATTATTCACTCAATTTACTTTATGCACAAGCTCAGCTGTCTTCCCTTAGTAATCTACCTATATGGGATAATTTTCTGAATTTTTTTTTAATATCAACCTACCTGTTGAGTTGGTGGGCATATGTTCTTGGTGAAGCCCTGTGTCTGCCATGCTCTCCAGTACAGGACTTATTTTAGAGAAAAACAGTTCCAGTTCTCTGTAGTAGAAAAGAGAATTAAAACTTATCACAGTGTGTCTAACACTATGGTTATGAGTCTGAGTCAGCTGGAAAGGAATTTTTATTTCCTGAATGTAAGCTGTCTATATTCACATTAAAATTTTCAGGAGGGTGAAGTACCATACCTTAAGCATGCATCTGAAATCTGACAAGCAGAGGCAAGGCAATTGTCTTGCTATTTAATTATTAGTTTTCTACTGGCAATTTAAAGGTTACTCCCATTTGTTCTGTAGGACTGTGAAATGGTAGCCCAAATTTTAACTGAACTTAAACTCCTTGGTGAACTGTGGTTCTTGGAATATATTCCAAACAGCTGACTGTTACAATCTAAATACAGAGTTTGTCTGCTGTTCAGGTGATTGGTCTGTTGTATACCCATAGGATTAGTTTTATTTGCAAGCACCCATGATTTGACTGTTTAGTGATCAGAGTCTTTAATTCTTTACCACAGAGTGGTCCATTTCTGGTTGGCAGAATGTGTAGAAAAATACCTCAAAGTTAAGAATGTAATTCATTTATACAATAACTGTAAAGAATATAATTCCTGTAAATGGAAATACCTTCTGAGGCCTGTATCTGAGCATGCTTTGGCCTGTGACTCAGGAACACTGAACTGTACTGTGGAGGTTTGGTGTATAGTAAAGAAGATTTAATTATTTATTAAGTGAATAGATTTAAACTAACCTTCTCATGAGGCAGTTTCTGCTAAGTTGGTCACTCAGCATTCATCTAGCTGCAAAGACAGAAGTACTTCAAGGATAAGAACTAGAGAAACAGAATTTTTAATATTTTTAAAAAGTATTTGGATTTCCAGAAAGTATATTAACAGCACTTAGATTTTTAAAGTCCAATACTTGGAAGTCTGAAATACTTAAACATGAAAAGGGGTGGCTCTATCTCAGGTACTTACGTTAAATAGAAAGTCAGAGGAGAAAAAGGAAATTACATCACATTGTCAAATAAGGAACAGCTAGCTGGAGTAGATGACTTGTAGTGCAAAAATGTGCCCCTCCTCCTGTGAATTGCTTCTGAGATTTGTTAAAGATAATGTGGTGGCAAGGTGAGCAAAAATAGGTTGTGGATTTAAGGTAGACACGTTTCTTCCCCTCCCAAAAGGGGGAAGCAGGTCTTATTTTTTCCCTCTCTCCCATTTCTTACAAGAAGTATTATAAGCTCCTTGTCAAGAGTGCTGCCTTTATACAACCTGTCGAAAGTTTGTACAGGCATTCAGAATCTGTACAGCAAGTTGCTGTGTTCCATTCCCATTAAGTGAAACATTTAGAGCATGCTTTGGTCTACTGTGCGTACCAGAAAGGTTTTCTTTGTTATGAACTGAGCTTGCCTCAAATACTTGGTTGCGTTGGGGCTGGGAGAACAGGGAACAGAGTAATAAGATTCTGTGTGTGATCGGTGATAGGTAATAGGTTGAGCTAAATATATATGCTAATGCTTCTTAGTTTCTAAACAGAGGGTTCCTGTTGTTATAACACAAGTATTTATTAATATGTATCTGTATGAAAACAGTGTATTTGGGGTATTTGCCATAATTCAACTTACCACAAAAAGCTGTCCACAGTTCTCACTGTGTAGATACACTGCTGTTTGTGGACATTTGACTTTTTTGGCTTACACATAGCCCTCCTGTTGAAGTCTGAAGGTATATTTGGCTTTGTAAAAAAAAATAAATTAAAAATCAGTCTCCTCCCCAATACTTGTTGTTATTGAGATTTGTTAATACAAGCAGAGCTGGATGATTACAAGCACCTCCTTTGCACTGTTACCATGCCTTACAGGGAAGGGTGTCAGCAGCTTCCTAATGCACCAGCAAATCTTCCAATTGCCTTGGCTTGTAAATGCCCTGTAGAAATTACCAGCCAGCCAGTTTGTACTCCATTTCTCTTGAATAACACAAACTGTACTATCTTCAAAAGTGCTTCGATCTTCCTAAATGCCATAAACTGCATAAGTAGGTCAGACAAGCACAGTAACTGAAAGCCCATTCTGTGCAAATGAGCAGCACACAAACGGGAGATCAGGAATGCTTCATGACTGTGCAGTGTCCATTTTCTTTGGCTAATATAGTTTGATGTTATTTATGGCTAAGTTTAGATCCTTAAACTTATAAGGAGGCAAAATTGGGACAGCAGTTAACAGTGAAAACTGTTGATGTTTATATCTTCATGGCTGACTTTTGTATTTTTTTTAATGCCAATTCCTACAATATAATATATACTACTCAGCTTTAGTAAGAGCATGCTGTCTAAAATACAAAATTTGTATTCAATTACTGCTCTCATGTCTCCCTCTTAAGATACTGTCTTCAAACAAGCTTATGCATGTTTTAAAATAGAAGCACCATTTCTCTAGACTCCACTGAAAAAGTAACTGGGTGGTTTAGTGAAAGCACTACCTCTCTTGATATCCTAGCTCAAGGCACAGAGGACAGTTTCATAACTCTCTGAAATGTCAAGGCAGATCACCTGTGAATTCGCAAAGAGGTCATTGATAAATGAGGCAAGCTTTATGGCTATATAAATTGCGCTTTCTTTTTAAAAAATCAAGACTGAAACAAGTGAAAATTACCTTTTCCTAGAGTATGTAAATATTTAAGTCTGTTTCAGATGTTGAGCTTAGCATTCCAGAGAGATTTCAGAGAGTGATTGTGCAACTATCAGTCTTGAGAGCTGAGATTTAGACAGCATTCAGAAAGCTGACACAGTAATTACTAGTAGTGGTTTAGGCGTGGGATTTGGTGGAGGTTGGGCTTAACAAGCCCTGCAAGGGTTGTATGTTATCACAGCTAGCAGGTTACATGTGCTCTCAAACTACAGCAGTTGTTCCCCCCCTCATATTTTATATCATAATCAATGTCTCATGGTCCTGTCAGATCTTGTACACACACTGAGGTGGAGTACAATCATTTGCTGACTAATCAGTGTTCTATACCAGCATTTTTTTAATTTGTGACTTGCATTTGACTTCAGAAATATTGAAATGGATAGTAGGCATTAGTCTTAAGCTCTCTTAATTAATTTTCTTTCTTTTGTAGATTTGTTGCTAATAGGATAGGATCTGTGAGGCACAAAAAAAAATCCCTGTTCAATACAGTGTGAGCTGATAAGATGGATGCTTTATTTGGAAATTACGTTGATATGAAGCAATTTTAGAATTGGTGCTATATGTGTACTGTATGCTTAAGTCATTAATAAATGCTTAAGTCATTTTGACAAATGGGTATCTCTAGTGTTTGCTCCCCTGAAGAGAGTGGTTCTGCTTGCACTTACAGGACTGTGTTATTGCTTCCCGGGGCTCTGTATTTTTATTTAATTTTGCTATGAAATATCTGCAGTTCCTGTTAGTGGGAAGGGTCCAACTGAACTGTGTTATGCAAAAATTTCCAGGGTTAAGCTAGCTTTATAAGGAGGTTAGAGAATGGAGGATAGAGGATGGTCTTTACTAAAATCAGGAGGGCTGAATGAAGCAGTCTGTGCTGCAATACATAGAACACTGGTTTGGCCCTCATTCCCTTCTAGAGTTATTCTGAAATGCCTGCCTAAAATATATTGGGTATCTGGCAGTGAGTAAAACAGTCCCACTTCTGTTGATGCAGACAGTCAGGATTGAGAAAACCATCACGCTCCTGAAGAGAATGGGATTAGGTCTCACACCATAGACATACAGAAGCTACTTGTTTTCTTAAGATGATCAATACTGACCCAATTCAAAATAGAAAGAACAACTCTGCTGCACTCTTTCTCAAACAGTTGTTCAGAAATTGCAAATAGTGATGCTGGATTGCAAACTAAACCTGCTTTACTGTCCTAAGTCCTGCTTGGGAGTTTGCCCATCCCTCACACTGCAGACAAGTATAATGGATCTTTTCTCCTAAAGGAAAAGGAAGATTACACATCTGCAGAGAATGCTTGGTTTTGGGCAGATTTACCATGAGCATAAGCTACTACCTGTGTCTGTACCACATTTTCTTGCAGTACCACACTGTGAAGGGCTTTTCTTGCCTTGTTTGCTGAGCCCTGATATAGCCAGCCCTCAGCTGTTGGTTGATTTTTCTTTAGATGGAATCTTTTGGTGGAGGGATTGGACAAACTCACATTAATATTATATGTTCATAGTATTGATTCTCAAGAGAGATACAAATTAAACTGTTTTGCTTGGGGTTTGGGTTGGTAGATTTTTCATGTTTTTTTAAACAGACTACATTGCACTTGCTGAATGTAGGATATTTGTGTTAGATGAAGGCAGAGACCCAGAGAACATATTTTTTGTAGTCTTGGACTTAATTTCTCCTGCCTTCAGAATGCTGACTAATTTTACATTTCCCCTTCCCCTCCCTGATGAATTTCTTAAACAAAGTCCTGTGAGTCAATTTGTTCTGTAGACTGATTACTTACTCAATATAAAGCAATTGCCAACATATTTTTTCTGCCATAAATGGGCCAGATAAAGCATTCTTCACACATTCAACATAGATTTGAATGCAGCACAACAGTTTCAGCTGAGATTATTTCAAATCACTGGATTTTCAATTTGTTTGAAATCGCTAGAAGGCTTGAGGCTGTTTTAAAGTATCTTAATGTTTAAGTTAGTTAAAAGTAGTTACTGTTTTATGTAAAAGAAGTTTTAGAATTCTAATTCAAGTAGTCAATAATTCTGTTTATTAGAGCAAAGGCTGTGGAAGATAATACTTAACAGCAGAGCAGGCTGTTACACATTGGTTACACTGGAAGCTAAAATCTTTAGCAGAAAGATAGAACTGAAGGCAGCTACTGGAAGTTTAGATTGTTCTAGAAAACGTTTTAAAAACCTTTTTTTTTCATGAGTAACTAGTAGTTTATGTTCAAGAACTGAAGTTGTGGGATACACAACTGCCATATATCAATACCTTAACATATTTTTCCTTTTTTTCTATGTGGTATAGTTCTTTAAGATAACTTACCTGTTTTGTACTTTAATTTTGCAATCAGACTCAAAACAAGAAGCTTGGTCAAGTTTTCCAGTTGGCAAGTATTAGGACAGGAGGCCTTTCTACAGAGCTATTTAATTCCTTGAATACTGAAATTTCAGATGAGACATGGAACAACATCACGTTTGCATTTCTGATCTTTGTGTTCTCCCTCTTGAAGGGAATGAAAACTGCAGGAAACCTGCCAAGTCCTGAATATCAAGGGTTGTGAGACATCCTCAGAGAACACGGCACAATGTCAACTGCAGGAGTTGCTGCTCAGGAGATGAGAGTCCCCTTAAAAACCGGATTTCTTCACACCAGTCAAGGCATGGGCAGTCTGAAAACCTGCTGGGGTACCCACAGTGGATTTGAAAAGTGAGTGAGGCTGAAATTTATCTATTGCGTCTTCAAGTCTATGAAATGGGTGTTATGAATACTTGTGCCAGTACAGACCTATGGTTCATTTACAGTGAAGGCTTTTTTTTTCTTTTTTTTTTTTAGTACTTTCTTCAATGTGGACCCTATAGCAGTGACATATAATTTAAACCCATCAACCGAGCAGCATTTGCCATCCATCGGTGAGTACGAGTTGCCGCAGCCGCGGTAGGAAATGTCAGGGATTTGTCTCGGGAGAACCCTGCGGGCCCCGCTGGCACCGGCGCGCTCCCTGCTGGCAGCTCAGGAAGCCGACAAAACCACTTCTAAATAACACACAGGATCGAGTTAAACAAAAACACACACCCCTCCCATTCGCCTTGTACAGGAGGCCTCTGAGTTGCCATTACACTTTTGATGGAAAAAATATTTGGTAAAAAAAGCACTTGTTCTGTTGTAGTCTTATGCTGGGATCTTTGTAGCTCTCTGGTTTATGCTTGGGGTCTCTTGAACTACCTCTTAACTGGAGCACTGGTCTAAAACAATAAGATAATCTGCTACTATATTAACTAATGCCTAAATCCATGACCAGACATGATCTGTAATACCTGCATTTCACTACCTGGAGACATTAAGCAGACATTACTTGCTGTTGCATTAGAAGGAATTAAATATGCAGTGACAGAGTGATGTGCTGGAATGTTACTTAGAAAAGTGTCTCTAAGAATTTCTCACCTTTTTAGGGCACTCTTCCAACCAGCCTTCCATGAATGACCACGTTGCTGGAAGCTGCATCCCAGTCCCGTCTCAGAAATCCAGTCCACCTCCTTTAAGTCCCAAAAATGAACAGCCAATTTCAAGGTACGACGACCATCTCGTTCCTGGCTTTAGTAAACTGTCATTAACCATGGGCTGTGTTTCTGAAGAAACACCTCCTCACATGCCAATAAAAAATGGACCAATTCCATTTCTGTCTGCATCTGCTAATGACCGCAGCTGCAGGCCACTACCCCCTCTGCCTATATCTGAAGACTTTACTCCAGATGAGGTTGACAAAGAGGTAGAATTCCTGACTAGCTCAGATACTGACTTTTTGTTAGAAGATTATGAACTTCCTCCTTTTAAATCCAGCGCTCCAAGCCGTCGGAGCTTTAGGGGCTGTGGACAAATCAACTATGCCTATTTCGATGCTCCAACAGGACCAAAACCAGAAGATGCCAACCCTACACAAAGCCTAAATGTGTACATATCCAGTATTTATCCTCCCCCACAGCAGCTGCATCGACGCCTGCGAAGGTCCCATTCCGGGCCAGCTGGATCTCTCAATAAACCCATAGTGAGACTAACTGGACACTTAAACAGGGCATCTCCAACTTCTGATGAAGATAAACCAGAGATTCCACCAAGGGTTCCTATACCCCCACGGGCTCTCAAGCCAGACTACAGGAGGTGGTCAGCAGAAGTTGCTTCCAGTGCGTACAGTGATGAAGACAGGCCTCCCAAAGTGCCCCCTCGAGAGCCTTTGTCACGCAGCAATTCCCGCACCCCCAGCCCCAAAAGCCTCCCATCATACCTCAATGGGGTTATGCCCCCCACCCAGAGCTTTGCACCTGATCCTAAGTATGTCAGCAGCAAAGCTCTACAAAGACAAAACAGTGAAGGATCTTCCAACAGGGTCCCTTGCATTCTTCCAATTATTGAAAATGGTAAGAAGGCCAGTTCAACACACTACTATCTGCTACCAGAGAGACCTCCATATTTGGACAAGTATGAGAAATTCTTCAGAGAAGCAGAGGAGAGGAGCTCTAACACTGAGGTTCAGTCCTGGTCTGGTGACTGCACAGCCACCTCAGCCCCAATAAAACTGGACTCAAAGCCCAGAATGGACATAGGTGGTCCCCTGAAACGAAAACACCTGTCCTACGTGGTTTCCCCGTAGTGTCTGGGAGCACAGGCTCAGCTCAGTTGCTTGGGATGGAGCTGAACTTTATCATGTTACAAAGTTCTTATGGTTCACAGATAATGAAGTAGGAGCAGTTTGTCCTCTGAGAACTGACAAGTGGATGGTAAAGTCCTCTTATGCTGCATATATTCAATATGTTTCTTAAGACTTTTCTTGTCTTGGTATGTAAGCTGAAAACCTATAAAGATTCTGCAGAAACATGGAGGGATAGTAGTCACAGTTGGCCAGTTGTATGCTACCCAGATGAACATGTTTGGTAGTCAGCATTATTTAAAAAAAAATTTTAAAAATTGATCTTTGCTTAAGAGTCACTTATAAAGCAGACAACAGACCAAGTAATGCAGTACAGTTTTTGTAATAGCTATTTTCCAAAATTTCTTTTACACAGTAATTCTACTGAGAACAGACTGTCCTCTTTTACTAGGATATGTCTTATAACAAGGTAAATGTGAGATATGATACCCACTTCAAGACTTGGCAGGCATATTGGAAGTGCATTTTGAAAGATTAATCTATCTTACAAATTAATTTGATGCTAATAGACTTTTAAAGTGAGTTAGATTTTGTGAATTCAATTGCTAGACACACTTGGCTCAATTTTGCAGTTTTTCCTAGAAGAGACTTGGACCAGCTATTGCTAAGCCTCTGCTGCTGCTCTTTTCCTGCTGGATCCTAGAAATGTGTGAATGTGTCCTGAGCAGCCACAGGGTTGCTATTAGGTAGGCAGTAACAACTTTGTGCTCACCTAGAGTCAGAAATTATGACTGTATTAAATACAGAAACACAGCACAAGCTGGTCTTGTGTTCTGGTTTCTGTTCAGTATTTTAGGGGAGGAGGAGGGGGGTGTGAGGAAAAAACATGATTCCATTTATGAACAGTGTCAGTCCCATCTCTTGCTGCTTCAGATGCTGCTTCTTGCTGTTTTTCCTCACTGTGCCTCAGCCATTCACTGAAGTTCACTGAGGTGCCACCTTAGCAGTTTCTTGTGCTCAGTTTGGTTACATTTATCCTCTCACAGATAAGCACAAGAGAA
The DNA here is from genome assembly GCF_017590135.1 of Pyrgilauda ruficollis. Taxonomy (NCBI): domain Eukaryota; kingdom Metazoa; phylum Chordata; class Aves; order Passeriformes; family Passeridae; genus Pyrgilauda; species Pyrgilauda ruficollis. The sequence continues at coordinate 5,601,628 of NW_024525378.1, read as the reverse complement.
AGGGTGCTCATTAACAGGGGTGCAGAAGATGAATGTGTTCCTCCTAACAGAAGTAAACAAGGTGTTTACAGTTTAAACTGCTGAATGAGATGTTTGAGCTATTTTAAGCTTACTTTTTATTTGTTTTAGTACAAACTAAATGAAGGTGAAATACATGCTATAGAAATGCACTGATATTTCTGCATTGTGTACAGTATTGAATAAAAAATAATTCACTTTGTATTTTGAATATTGTCATGTCTTGAGTTTAATAAAGTTATAAAATACTTATTTATGATACATTTTGGTTTTTTGTTTTATTGAATAGTGCATGCAATTGCATTTTAGTTCTGCATTTACTGGAAAGTTCAAAGTTAGTAATGTTAAATGTGCAACAGATGTTGAATTCAGCTTGCATTTAATTCAAGATTTCTGCAGAAGTGTTCAGTAAGTCACATTGCACACCATTAATTTCAATTCCACCCTACTAACTGGTAGCATGGTATCTATAGTTTTGTGCTGACAATAAAACATCCTGTAAGATTAAGTTATCTGGCCTAACATTATTAATGATTTTGGTTTTTTTAGAGTCACCTATAGCACGTTAGCCACCAGTGTACAGAAAGGAAAGGGCAGTAGTGTTCCTGTCTTCAATTTCTCACCTGGTGAAAAACAGCATGATTAAGAGGGGAAAGAAATACTTATAATTGTGCAGAGGGGAAAGAAACTGTGAATACTTATCACAAAGCAAGTGTATTTCACCACAGTATGCAAGGCCTGGATGAGGTTACTGAAGATACAAAGCATCACATAACTTTGATCCTCTGGCTGTGTATGCAGGCAAACACTTGCCTTGATCTGGCAGTGTGGATGTTTCTGTCAGTGGGCTTATTTTAGAATAAAACAGGGTACCAGCCTTGGAATTGTACTGACATTGTGAAAAATGTCAGATGCAGTTTTTCAGTAATGCCCAATCCCTTGGCTCTTACACCTTGGAGGGTTGCTGAGATTTAGGAAGGTGCTGGAACACCTACTGCTGTGCCATAGCAGTAAGAGCCCATGCAGATGATAGGCTTCAAAACATAAACAAGTTACCTAATCCTGTGCAAGGCTTTCAACTCATATTCAGCCTACTGAAAGCTCTGCTTTCCCTCCACCCCTGGATTTTCATAAGATGAAAAGGTCAAATCTATGCTTAAAAGTGCTTGTATTTAAGGGGAAGGCTGCAGCTCTAGGACCCCAAAATAATGTAAACTCTGAGTTCCACCACACTGCTGCAGCAAACAGATTGACCCTGCCAAGCTGCAGCTCTCCCTCACAGACTGTTAGAGCTGGCACAGACTCAGGAGTTGTCATTCCAGTAGAACTCCCTCTAAACCCAAGTAACTGCCCTACAAATCTCTCCTGGCCTTTGCCTCTGGGTCCCACTCCATTCCCCATACTCCACATTTTTTTCCTTAAACATATCTGGTATAAAATAGGGTATTTGTTACAGTACCTCCAGCCCTGCATTCCAGCATGTATTTTCACTTCTGTTAGCAGTAGAGGTGCCCTAAAAAAACAGCTAATGTAGCAGCAGGTTTTTTACTTGAGCTGCTTCTGTGTACAAGCTATTATCATATTTATAGTGCTGAAAAACTTAAAACCATTATAAAACTTGTGCTTTTGAATGGTCTTACATAACCTTTTCTGAAATTCCTGAAACATTTAAGAAACATTTAACCTAACCTCCATGTGTTTTTCTCCTAGGGAAAAAAAAATTGCATACTGCTTTGCTGAGGGTATTTGGTATTGGCCACACAGTCCTGAGTATTTAAAAAAAAAAAAGTCACTATAGTGATGTTAACTTTCCTACTTGGAGCTGTGTCAGCTGAATTACAGCACAATGTTAAGAAGTTAACATTTCAGAAATCAAGCAAGGAACTGCTTGGCCATGAGCAAGACATTCAAACAGGTTACAGAGCTCACATGCTTCTTGAGTACAAGGAAAGTAACTAACAGGCAAGTCTTACAGTGTAAAACGAACTTGACTGTTTTATCTTTAAAATTCTGTAGTAAAGAGGTCTCACTGACAACTTGGTCCACAATTCAGTGGTTCTTTTTGTGAAGGGGTCACTGACAAAAGCAGGTGGAAGCCTTGCACGTATTCTTAGACACCAGATTCCTGTGCTTTGGGAATCAGGCTGCATGATCCAAAAACTATTTCGTTTTCCAAGTGAGTAATTAAGGCTGTAGAGCTGTGGGGGAAGCTTTGCAAGTTCTGGCCAGAAGACATTTCTCTGCTCATCCCCTGGCACATGATAAGACTTGTCAGGACACAACATGCTTTTGCAACAGCCTGATCACATGTTTGAATATTTAGAGTTTGGACTTACTTGAGCAAGGCCTGACAGCTTGCCTCTGAGAGCTAGATTTGACTGGAATAATCACACTTCAAAGCAGTTACAACTTGATAAACTGAAGTTTGGAGGGTCCAGGAATTTGTGTTAAAGCAGGGAAAGAAGATGTGTGTGTGTGGAAGGGCAGTGCTGCTCACAGCCCCCTGACTGCAGGAGCAGGTTGCCCACACTGCTCCCCTGCCCTCAGCACTCTCCTTGCCTCAGGATTCCTGTTGTGACCACCCAGCCACGCCAGGGAGGACTCCTGGGTGGCAGGAGGCAGCAACTATGCCGGGGCAAAGGGGGTGTACCACAATACTGGATCCAGCACAGCCCTACGGGGAGCCCAGGATCGTTGGGATGTGTCTGGCAGCAAGGCTGCTGAGAATGGGAGGAGGGTGCTGGGTGCCCTCTCCCCCAGGCTCAAAACCATTGACAGCACCAGCAAAAGCACGATGAGTAACAACTGACAGCAAAAGGCATCTGTCATATTCACCCTGTTTGCAGAACGCCCTTTACTTGGTGAGTTTGACTGGCAAATCAACCCAGAGGAGCTGAGTCTGGCTGGTACCTAAAGGAAAGGATGTTTGCCTCACTTTTTCCTGAAAAGAAGAGGCAGTGCTAGTACTAGGTGACTTGAAAAACCCATTAGCTAAACTTCACCATATTAACTTGCTGTTAAACAGATAAAGTCAGTAAATAACACAGAGCTGTAGCTGATCATCAGCTTCTTTTGCATCACAAGAGATAAACCAGAAAGTAAACCTGATTCGGAAGTATGCTGATTGACGACATCATTAAAATCTGCAGTCATTTAAATGCACTGATTGTTGTTGCTGTCATTAAGAGTTTTCCATTCACTCCCAGACTGCAGCAGGCACAATTACTGCCATCCTGAAACTGCAGAGGAGCACCCAGCAACATCACATGTGCTCCTGCTGCAGCCTTGGTTTTGTTTTTAAACATTTTGAGTGAAGTGTTAAGTTTGACATGAATAAAGAAAGCATTCTTCTAGTCCAGGACAAAGACACCAATTTTGCAAGGGCAGTTACTACAGCAGAGTAGTTGCTGATGGTGTTCAAACCAAGTCTTGTCAAGAATTCAGGGTTAAGATGATGGCCAGATCAGTCATGGTGGAATTCCCAGCCTTCAAACTCATGATTACAGACTGTGGCCCTTATAAACACTTTTAATATTACAAGCTGTATGTTAAATACATACTCAGTGGATTATGTCAAGAAGGAAATTGGAGATGAAGGTAAACCCTCATTTTATCTGCTTGTAGGCACTCTGCAGTTAGGTAACCTATTGATTTTCTTTGGGTGTACTCAATGTTCCTAGGGTAAACTTTTGTTTGTGAAGTAGGCTAATCTTACCATTTCCTGTCAGCTTGCTTTTCAGAACAGTTTGTATTCATTTAAAACTGAAAACATACAGCCAATGTTCTGTTTCACACAGCTTCCTGGCACTGAAAATCTAGCACACAACGTTTAATTATACTTATTAATATTCGTTAAATAGCACTGCAGAAATTTCTGGCTGCTGAGCTTGTGATTAGCATTTGTAAACTGAAAGAGGTGTTACCCCCACCCATCCTGCATCGTAATTCAGGCCTTGCATAATCCCCACCCAAATGCCTATTTTCATCCACAGAGCTCATTATTTTGTCTGAATCATACATGGAAGCCACACCCGTGATTGCTCATATACTGTTGCTATATTATTTATATATTGGTGTGCACCTTGATCCCAGTTGTGGTTAATTTTGGAAAAGGTGTTAGGTATTCCAAATTTTAAGTGGCATGCCACTGAAACATGGGAACCATGACTGCTATTCATTTCCTTACAAAGTGATTCAGAGGAAGAGATGCTTCTTTCTGAAGATTAAAACTGCCATCCACACATTATTAACATGTGAAAGGCACAAAGTTAGAAAAGTGCAAATACACTGCCATGAAACACCAGAAGGAAAACCATGCCAGATAATCCCACCATACCCACCCTGAATCTGCTTAAGGATGCTAATTACTAATCACATTGAGCTCTCATAACATACTAAGAGGCCCTCCATGCACCAGGTCTCTGGATCAAGCATGGGGTCATCAGGCCTGACACAGAAGAGCTTCCCCTGCCCACCACCGACCCAGGTGACCAAGAGACACATTCCTGTTACCTATAATATTTATTTTACCTTTGTTAATGTGTTTATTCTTTTCACAACCACTTCAAGGACAGGGTCAGCACTACTGGGTGCCCTGTGGAAGGCAACTGGAACACACAACCAACCCTGTAAACTTTGCAGTGGTGAGGTGCCAGACTCTCCAGGAACTCATCAGCTTCAAGGAAGTTCACACAAAGGACCACATCAGCTCATGCCACGTTGAGTCCAGCTGCTCCATGGCAAGGTGCCACCAAGGGAGACACCAGTGAATAGCAAGTGGCCTCTGACAGGTTACTCTGGCAGGATAGCCTTGCAATGCCTGAATTGGCATCTACTGGCTGTTAAGCAAGGTCCAGAGGAAAGAACCATATGAGGCTGCACTTGGTGATTTCACTGGCCCCATGTCATGTTGAGAAGTTATTCAAGAAAAGTTTTCCTGCACCTCAGTTGCACACCCCAGCACTTAGAGCTTCAGCAGCTGGAATTGGGACTGGGCTGCTGTGATGCAGAATCTACACAGCACCAGCACAGCAACAGGCACGTGGCAGTGCAGAGGCCACCAGTAACACAGGGCAGAGGTGAGATTACACACTCTGACACATTCTGTTGCTCATGGGATTCAATTGCTAGTGAGAGGAAGCGTTGTCTTTTCAGAGTAACTTCTCATCATGGTGAAAAAACCAATGAATGAAAGTGACTGCTTCATTAAAAGCCACGGGGACACACAGCCCCACCTGAGACACCTTTAAAAATGGATGCCAGCAAGGTGAGTATCAGTAAGCTCCTCTTTACACAGAGGCTGAGGGAGAACTGTCATGAGGCTCTGATGAAGAAGGGCTTGCCTGAAGCAAGGATGAACTGGTTAGTTCTTGAATTCAAGTTACATGGTTTAGTGCTATTGTTTTGTTAAAGGCTAACAGGCTAAACATACATATTGTGAAAGGTGAGGTGACCATGTGAGGACATTTTCTTCTACAGTCAATCATATCGTGGCCAGTGCTGGATGCAGTACACAGCTGGGAAAAGCCAAGGACCATATCACTCCACAGGGAATATTTCCAGTGGAGAAGCAGCCCTCTGCAGTAAGACAGAGACAGCAGGCACGGCCAGCAGTCCAAGCTGAGCAGGAGGTGACATAGCAGAGTGCACAGGAGAGCTGCAGACTGCTCAGCCTCTCAGCTGCTGACACCTCACAGGCCATTGCAGGGTGCCCTGGACATGCTGCCTCTCGCAGGCCACACTTCTGCTGTCATCTGAGCTTAATTGGACCAACTTGATCAAAAGCAGTCTCCACGATAAGACAGGATGCTATTGCATGCCCTGGAGCAGCACGATGAGTAAGGCAGCTGTTTTACAAGCACTTCAGTTCACAATTTAACACCTGAGCTTTATGCTGGGCCAGGCAGTCTCCTGCAGGGAGCAGCCAGTGCAGCACAGCTGCAGAACCCTGACTTTCTCCAGCAGCACGAGAGGCAGGCAGGCTCGCTGGCTGCAGCCCTGGAGGATTCCATGAGACTGAACATTCCCCTGAGAGGCTCTGTGCAAAGTGACCCACAAGTGGCCAAGACCCAAAGCTAGAGAGGCCAAAGCCTCCAACTCTTCTTCATGACCTGTGGAAATGCCTGTGGGCAGCAAGAGCAGGGCAGGGGAGGCTTCATCTGCTCTCCTCATTACGGGTGATTGGGACAAAACCATCACTGGGCACCAGCCAGGGAATGTCACCCTAAGTGCCCTTCCTTTCTTTTTGAAATGATTATTAAAGTTGTTAATGCTCTGTAGTTTTCCAAAGATGAGGGAGGAAAAAAAAATTTGCTGCAGGGGATTTATTCGAAAGTTGCCAGCAAAGCTCTGTGAGCCCATCCAGGAGCTTAGAGCTTCATTATTTCTAATTTCCTAGTACAAGCATTCATTTACTGTCTACATGATTGAAAGGAAGGTAAAGTACTCCTTTGCAAAACACCATGGAAGAACAACTGAGTAGTGTATCACATGTAGTCACGAGAAAAGTCAGCACAGATAAATGCATCATCTGTTGCTAGTTCTCTCAGAGACTGCAATTTCCCACCCAAGGGCAGATTTCCTGTGAAAAATGCAAACGATGTGCTGTGCCCATCAGGGATCAGACTCATCACCACCCGAGGCAGCAGCTTACTTCCTCCCTGTGTGCCAGTCACTGCCATGCCTAGCTGGTGACTCCAGTGTGAGAGTGCTTTTTCCACATCATATACAAAATAACACAGGAGAAGGTCTGGGTCTGAGACTAGAGCTGCATGTACGTGGGAGTAGCAGTGTGTTTCTTAGGAGAACTCATTAAAACCTGAAAGTATTTCAATGCACAGAAGTAGGCTGCTCCCAGAGTTGGCACTACTTAGAGTAGAATGTGTGCAACTTGAAAAAGTGGTTCTGAAATGACATAGAGACCATTCTGACAGCATAACTCAATGGAACTTAACAGCATAGAGAAACCAAACACCTGGCTTAGAGAAGAGCTGTAACTGTAAGAACCTCAACACAAAGATGCCTCCTCATAGTACAGAAATTCTGAAAATCCTAAATTCTAGCAGCAAAAGCCCTGGACAGAGCCTTTAAGAACCAAAGTCATTCCAACTAAACTACAGTGCAGAAATTATCCTTGTTGCCAGGTTTAGAGCCAGAAGATGATGCTGTATTGCCCAGCACCAAACCCCACATTTTCCATGAGTAAATACAGTGGGACTGGCTTTCAGGAAGCAACAGCAGCAGAACTGCAGGCAAGTTCTGTCTGTGGCTCAGAGGTGCTCCCACTGTAAGCTGTAAAAATAATTACACCATCAATATTCAGAAATCAGAAGGATTTGCACAGAAATGTCCCCAGTTCTGCTGGGAAACTTCCATCAGCTGTGGAAGGCTTTAGTGTTATGAATGTTACACAAGTCTCACTAAACCCAACTCTGCTCTTTAGAATGTAAGTGCTTGCATGAGATCCTCAGACAACTTTTCTTCTTCCTCCCTCTACCATTCGTGGAATGGCCTTGAATTAAAGTGTAAGAGTACAGAAGTATCTACATGACTTGGAGGGCCATAAACCCTATGTAGGGAGGAATTATTTAGGGTTGTTCAAAGGGTATAATTAGAAGCTGTTGAATGAAGTAAAGCAAACGAACAAGCCCAAGTGTAAAAGCTTCCTCTCAATCTGTGATGCCTTCTAGCACACAGAACAATCTTGTAGAGAGCAGAAAGGCTCCTAGAGCCTCAGAGACTGAGTGTGACACAGAGCACTGCAACCCCTGACTGCTGCACCACCCAGAGTAGCCTCAGTTACACCTCATCAGCATGGAAGAGTTGTGTTACCTAAATCACAGGATCCTGGTTTTCCCAAGGCTGGACTCAGTTCTGGAGCCTATCACTTGTGTTAGCACTGCTTCCCAAAGCATGGCTACAAAAATACAAGCCAGAAATGCTGCCTAGTCCCTTAAATAATAATGTACTGTGGGTGCACTCAGGATACAGACCTGGGCTCAATTCCCTCCCAAGTGGGCTGTGTGGCTGGGCCTGCTCTGCACACAGAGCTCTGCCAAGTGTCCACAGATGCTCCTGGAAGACAAGGGTGAGGTCTGCCCTGTGATGCCTTCCACACAGAACACGTGCTGAGTGAAGGAGCTGGGCCACTGTCTGAGGCAGCACCACTGCAGGGATTCCCACAAACTGCTCCTTGCCCCTGCCCTTCCCTGGATGCTTCTCAAGTGGCAGGAAGAGGCTGAAGGCCAGATAAATTGTGTCAGCAAGGACAGCCTGTCCTTTTTGCTGTTCTTCCCAGAAAGCTTTTGATTTCCTGCCAAGTGATGATGCTGCAAGAACTGTAGAATATCCATGGAAGATCAGAGCAGGGAGTGTTGTCAGAGCTGGGCTGTCAGCTGACAAACCAGAGCAGCAGAGAGGCACATCTGCTCCCATTTTATATATTTTTCCTTTCTTTCCATACCACATGCAAGACCACGTTCTAAACATGCTGAAAGATTATCTACAATTTTTGGGCAACAATTAATTAATTCACTCAGTGTTTTGTTGCTTCTTTTTCAAGCTTCAAATGTTGCATTCCATGCCCTAATAAAATGCAGTCTCCATATAACAGCAACACATCCTCTCTTCTGAAGGTAGAGTATGAGAACATGAATGACAGCATGGATGCAGTGCCAGGGATTATTTCTGTAGTTGACACCTTCCTACTTCTCTGTCACATACTTCTCTTTCCAACCCTTTCAGGGTCATCCAGGCTGCTTTTTATCATTTTGGGATCACTGCTTAGGTTTGCATCATGATGTATCTTTTTGTTGAAAGAACAAACCAAACAATCAGACTAAGTACCCATTTTTTGCTCTGACAGTCACTGTGGGCTTCATACCAAATGGTAAGCATATACATAAATGGCCAGCAAGCTGCCCAAGGCTTGTAATTATTGGATGAAGCATATTGCCTTGTGTGCTTTTACAGCTTTAAGTACTAGTGTGCAGGCTGATTTGTATCCATTATGGTTCTGTTTGTCTCCACCCATTCTAAAAGTAAAACCTTTGTCTCTCTACAAAAGCATCCCTTCTCTGTTGCTGAGAGGGACATATTCCTGAGATAGGATTTGCTCCTGCTCACAGTACAGTGCTGTGCACCTCACCTTCCCCTTCTGGAAAGAAACTTGCAAAGAACTGCAACAAAACCAGACTGTTCACTCTCCACATTTCTTCTGCTTCTTCTTCAGTTAGAAGCTCGTCAGTCTGAATGAAAATATTTCCCATCACTGCAAGTATTCACTGATGGCTCCAGCATCTATGCCCTCTTGTGCATTCCTGCTCCTAAGCCATATAATACTTCTCAATTCCCTAAGAGAACTCACTCTCAATGAAGCATTCAAGCCCACAGAACAACCAGAATCAAGAGAAAAAAACTCACATTATTCTTGAGAGATGATCCGAGGCATAGAGCAGATGCCAACTGGCAGCCTTCTCATCAGGAAAACACCCAACCCCCAAACCCTCCAGCTGCCAGGGAACAAAATGCTAAATGTTAGAGAAGAGTGGATGCATTCCCTTCAGCTTCAGCTGAGCTCAGTGGCAGCAGATACCCAATTACCACAGGTTCCAACACCAAAGCTTGCAAACAATGAAAAGGCAAAAAGTTTCAAGTGTACGTGAAACAATGAGCAGAAAAGTACCTGAGCTCATCTTTCAGCAGCAAGTAAAAGAAGATTTTATGAAAAGAGATACTGAAATGTCCAAAAATAAAAAAGCATTTTGCTAACTGGAAGGCAACTTTTTTTCCCTAAAACCAGCAAATTCCTTTGTAACACTTAGCCTAAGAGGAAAATTAGCTAATCTTAGTTCATACACTTACTTACCCTAACTGAAAGTTATAATGACACAGAAAGAGAACCCAAGTAAATTCATGTTTGCTGGACATCTGCAATGTAAAAGGTTGAGAACAGGGTCAGCTGTATGAAGGTAACTGTGATGCAAGCAGCACTACAATATTTTATTTACCAAGTCTTTTGCTGAACACAGTGGAAGAATCTGCAAGTTAAGCAGATACATCCATGGGCTCTAGGCTCATTTTTCTGAGTGTTTTTCCTATTACCATTTTAATGGGAGTGGGAAAGCCCAAATATACACACTGAAAACCTCATTTCTCTAAGTTGAACTCCCTCAGCCTTGGAGAAAAAAAAATTATAATCAAATTTATGGCCACTTTGCTAATGCTTTGTATTCAAATATTTCTGCAAGACTAAAAACAATGCAAGCATGGAAATATTTTCCTTCTAATGTTACAAAGCAGTGCTGCCACCCAGGAATGCAGAGCTTTTCCTGTATTCTGAATCATGCCCATTTACAAACCAAGTAATTATTCCAGATTCTAGGACAAAGACTCTTTCCATCATTTGGTTTACATTTGCATGGCAATACCAGTTAGATGTGCAGATTTACCACACAAACTTGTAAAATCTTACATAGATTACAACTTTTGCATATCTTGAGCATATTTCAAAGCTAGAGAAACATATGAAATATTTCCTAAACAAATTAAGAGACAGAGCATAGAGTTGAAGCAGTTCTTCCAGTAGTTATTAACAACACAGACATTTCTTAATTCTAAATTTGCAAAAGTATCCATGTATTTCATTACGAAAATGCAGTAATTGAGAATGAACTTGTTTCCCATTAAAATAAGCAATCATAAAGGCTCCTGTGCAGTAATTTTCTAAAGTTCAGACTATGCACTTCAGATGTATGCAGAACCAGATCTCCAGATGCTGGAGTCCAGTGAGGTGCCATCCTTAGGCATGACTGCTGACAGAGCCAGGTAACACCAGAGTGATTTGGTGAGTGGAAGGTAGCAAAGACGGAAATTGATGCCAAGTTCTTAATTCTCATGGGAATACAGCTCCATTACTTCCTCCAGAGACCTGTCCTGCAACTCCTCCAAACTGACAAAGGCTCACTTAAGCCAGGCTTGTAGCAACTTCCAATTTTTAGTAAGCAGAAACAAGCACTGCTACTGGTGGCATTCTACCAAATCCAAACTTCATGCTTTATACTAATTATTAACTGCCCAAACAGCTCAATGGATCTGCAATCATTTAATGCAGAAGACAAATTTCAAGGTATCATGTTCAACCTGCGGGAACTCTGGGGTTCTTGACAAGGTATGAATATTCACACTTTTAATTTAGTTCCAACACTGTTGGAAAATGAATACTAATTGTTTGCCTTATTTGTACACAAGAAATTGAACATTTTTTTAAACTAATTCTAGGTTACAACTTAATAATCTATGTCATGAAATCAGAGAATATCCTCTGGAAAATTAATACTAATTGTTTGCCTTATTTGTTTGTACACAAGAAATTGAACATTTTTTTTAACTAATTCTAGGTTACAACTTAATAATCTATGTCATGAAATCAGAGAATATCCTGAGCTGGAAGAGACTCATGAAGGTCATCAAAACCTACTCCTGACTCCACATTGGGTAACCTAAGTTAACCCATTCAGCCAAGAGAAGTGCTGTGAGAAGTGCTGTCCAAACACATTGTGAATGCTAGCAGGCCTGGGGTCACCTCCCCAGGGAGCTTGTTCCAGAGCTTGGCCACCTTCCCCTTCCAGCTCAGACTCCAGAAGAACTGGGTGAGAATCTAAACAGATGTTGTTTTAAATAGTACATGGTGGTAAAAAGGTTTCATGGGTCTGGGTTGGGAGAGAACACAGAAAGGAACAACACACCAGTAGGGATGCTCTATTTTTATTTACTCAGCAAACATTTTTCCATGTGATTTTTAAATGCCATCCAAGAACTAACTAGGATTACCAGATGCTGGCTGTTTTTTTGTGATGAAGCTTTTTGCTAACAGGATCTTTTTCCAGAAATGAAGACCTTTGGTTTCTTAAGGTATCCCAGTTCAGGTAAGTACAGTTACTAATTTCACCCACAATTAAAGTGTATTTACAACAGTGCACATTACAGTTATTCTACAAAGGATAAGACTATCTAAATTTCTCCTAGTGCCTCTCCCACACCAGGATTTCAATCTTTCAGTATTAGAGGTGCCTTCACCTGTTCAGCCACTTCCTTGCCCAGCAGTGTTTCCACAATGGCCAAGCCAAACTCAAAGCTGGTGCCAGGCCCACGGCTGGTGAGGATGTTCCCGTCCTTCTCCACGCGGCTCTCCGAGTAGGAGTAGTGTGCTTGGGGGAACACAACAGCAACAGGGTCAGTGTCCAGCACTGTGTCCTCCACAGAGGGCACAAGGAGCCCAGCACTGCCTCTGAGCAGCTCATCCCTGCCTGCTGTCCTCAGGGAGGAACAGGGAGCTCATTCCCAAGGTGTAGGAATGCCCCTCTGATTCTAAAAGCTCCTCAAAAAGCTCTCACTGAGCCTGTCAGCTGCCATGAGGTTACTTCTGGAAGTCAGACTGCTTTTGTGGAGCTGTTCACAAATTTGGTTTTTCCAAATGCATGCAGAAGATATTGGGGGAACCCATCTGCTCCCCTTCAGCCTCATTAATGCCACAGAATGACCCTCCATTTCACCATCCCTTCCCTTAGGCTGGAGAAAGAAGTGTGGAGCCATCAGCTGCCACAGAAACAAAGCACTACTCACAGGAGAGCACGAAAGGTGCTCCCAGAGTTTGCTGTTGGGATCACTGAGGCAAAGAACCAAAGGGGTAAGAGATGGCTCAGCCTCAAGAAATACTCCTATAAATACTCATAATATGATAGCAGCAGCAGGATTCCCCCAAGGGTCAGAATGTTAGTACAGGCCTCTATTTTCCAGTGATATAGACTCAATTCAGAGAAAAACAAGGAAAAAAAGGCTCTTCTCCTTTTTTAAATTGTGGGTTCAGGTAAAAAAAAGAATATCTGAGAAGAGTTTGGACAGAAACATACCTCCATTCATCATTTTGTCTTTGGCCAGAGGATGTGTTGTGACTTTGCTTCCATACCCTATCCCATGGGCCAGAAGGGCAGTAGGACCTGTAAGAGCACAAAGAACACAAAGTTGCACCAGTGAGGAATTGCCTTCTGCTGCACTTACAAGAACAGACATTTGGGCACTAGGACCCCCAGGGTCAAAGCCCACTGTGGACAGACTACTTTTTATAAACACTGATGCCAGCCCTATCTCTGAAGCAAAAAGCTCTCACATTACAGCTCACACTGATGTCCCACCCATGACTGTGCTGCCTTTGAAGGAGTGAACAACTCACTTCCAGACATTTTATTTAAAATTAATTTAAAATTAAAATGCTTGATATTAAGAAACAAAAGGTCTGCGTTTCAATCTGAACATTAATTACCTACAATTACTTTACAACCTTGTTAAACTTTGAATTAAGACTTAACAGATAGGATTTCATTTGAGCAAGTGTCTACATGCCGCAGTTGTGTGCCAAGCAGTATTTTGTACAGATCATGGACTAACTGTTCAGTTTTTGGTTTCAAGAGTTTCTCTTTTCTTTTCATACTTCCTCCTTAGCCTGAATTGAGTAAAGAATTTGTGTCAAGAAGTGCTAAGTCATCAGACAGGAAATCCTTATGGGAATTCCAAAAGAAACTGAAGGCAGGATTTGTCTGACATGAGGTTAATTTCTGTTCATTTGTTTAATTCTGGATTTAGTACAGGAAATAACCTCTTTTGTGTTCAGTTGGAATGAGCTCTAAGAATCATCCTGCTTACAAGAAAAGGCCTCTACTGGGCAGATGTGAATTTGGATTGTTCTGCAAGAGACACAGGTAAAGCAGCAGAAGAGCATTATTGCCAGCCTGAGGGATGTTCACAGCTCTGTGTGCCTAGCACCTAAATGAGGAAGAAAAGCAGAAAACCCCTCCAGCAATGTACCGAAATGCAAAAGTGAAAATCCTCTCCTGGAACACACTCTGACTGCCTTTTATGTATTCATCATCTCTCTCCTCACTCTCAGTTCAGCTCCCTAGACCAGCCTTCAGCTGCAGTACTGGCAATTTCAGTACTGGCAATTTTTCACCTTGTTTTTTAAAACACAAATCTCACAAAGTTCATGATCTGGATACCAAGCTGTGCAGAATAGGTAAGCAGACAACCCTCTCCTCAAACCAAGTCCATTTTTTGCTGCAGCTCAGGAAGGGTGAGACTGTAATTCTATATTTCTGGCCTTCTTTCTGAAGCTAAAGGGCAGGAGTGGTTATGTGAGATAAATTTACAGCAATGACATTCTGCCAGTGCTGTACACTTGTAGAAAGATCACCAGAATAAGCACATACTTTAAAAAAATCTTAGCAAACTGCATTTCACTTTTTATTTTAAAGACAGTAATACAACTGGTTGGAAGGAACTAGGTAACAACCAGAACTTGCAGGATAAATGTTCACAATTATTTTAGAGATTTCTCTGCTATTAAATTTACAAAAAAATTTAGAAAGATATAAATATATTCAGGCACAAATTCCTGGTACTAAATTACAGGAACACAGATTTCTAAGACAGAAAACTCTTCATGTGCCTTCAAAATATCCAAATGCTTTACAAAGCAAGATGCTTTGTTAACCCACCTGCACATATTGCAGCAATCAGGCCTTTTCTGCTTTCCTGGTCCTTCAAAATGTCTTTCACAGCAGCAGACTGTGTGAAGAAACATCACAAGTCATTGTCTGGAGTTGGTTACTTGAAGCACAGTTTTCATTGAAATTTCATAAACATGTTTTGCACAGAAAACCAACTGGAATTTTTCTCCCTGCCCCAGGACAGAGGGCAATGAGAACAGAAGGAATAAAACTGAAAGCAAGACATACTTGCCTCAGAAGGAAAGAGGAAGGAAATCAGAAGCAAGTGCAAGGAAGTACTTGACCCACATGAAAGCTGGTTGACCCATGGCCATAAAAAGTTGTTTGAAAATACAGGACCAACAGAAAATACTATTCATAAGATACCTCCAGACAGTCTCCATCATTCTTAAGAAGATTTATATGGGATATTTGTCTCATATCCATGGCTTACAAACTCTGTGATACCACCTAAACCCTATCTGATAGATCAATTTGTTTGCCTGCTTGCCTTCCACAAGGAATTCATACCACCCAGAGACAGAATTCTGCAAGGGAAAAGAGTCCCTTGGGTTTGGACAGTTTTGTGTCTCAGCAACAAATCTTCATTTTCAACTGTTTCATCTTCATATGAATGTGAACAGAGATCCTCCCCATAAAGCACAACACCTCTCCATTTTTATTCTGTTTTACTAGGTACTCATGGCCAAGAATCTACCAGCTGTCCCACCTATAAAATCACAAGAAGGCTTAAGACCATTAACAATTAGTTTACTGATTTAGTCAGAAGAGAATTTTTAGATGCTGAACTGAATATGCAGGATTACCAAACAAGTGCTGACCACCCCAGTACTCATGAGAATGCCCATGAATTTTTAAAATGCCAGAACTTTACCTCAGACAAGTTTTGAGCCCCAAGGTTCCCTCCAGGCAGGACCACAACATCATAAGGCCCCTAAACAAAGATAAAACTGCTCTGTTGAATAGAGGCTGACACATACATTAGACTCTTTAAATACATTACCCTGTTTGAAGACCACCGCAGCTGATTCAAGTGGCAAGCAAAGAAATCTACTTTTTCTTTCACTGAACAACACCTTATGATCAGAAAACCAGTTCCAATTATGACAAAAATACTATTTCCTGTTCTAGGAAAAGCCTGTTATAAATTCAGTCTCTCAGAAAACTGACTTTTAAGCCTAGTGCACTTAAAAGCTTCAGCAAGCAAGTGACAGCTCTTGTGTTGTAAAGACAAGTGGTTTTGCTCCAACCTTATTGTACAGGTCTAACTATGACATTATTTAGCTTCCCATCAGAACTTTGAAGTTGGCCCAAATCACAGTATTTTGTCAAGCCAACTAACAGGAAAAATACAGCTCTGTGATTGGCCCTTTGCAAAATCAAATACCTGGGCAGAATTAAGAAATCTGTCTGAAGGTAGCAGGCTGTGAGGCAGGATGTCACTGAAGGGAGGCACAGTGGGATGCACAGTTCTGTAATTCACTGCTGCACAGAGTTTACACAACATGCAACGTATGTCTGAAGGTAATGCATAAAATTCACCTCAGAAAGTGTGAGAGACTATTCTGTCCATTATATCAGAGAAGGGTGCTGACCAACCTCTTTTCTGGCATCTTCAAGACTGGCATCAGGACAAATGAAGACATCTCGACTGCACTGCACTGGTTCTTTTCCTGTTAGGCCTGCAACAGTCACCTTGATCTAACAGGAGAACAAATTTATTATTACAAAACAAGAATTTAGGGCATTTTTCTTATATGTTAGCTCTTAAGCAGTACACTGAACAAACAAAGCTGTACTGAGAGCTTGCTCCTCTTATGACAGCCAAAATGGGGAGCACAGTGATGGAATGACAAAGGTGGTGGGAGAAGGTAATTTTTATTTCAGTCATTTCTACATAAGTGAAACTGGTGTGTTTATTTAAAGTATTATTTTCATTCCTAATGTGATAACAGTGTACTACTACAACTGCAAGAGCAACAAACAGAGTAAGGAATGCCAACAGCCAGAACTGTAGTTAATAACTGAATTTCAAAAGTAGCTCAAGAAAAGCTAAGCAACGTCCTGAGCTGTAATGTACTGAGGTTTTCAGACCCCTACAAAAGAGGCACTTCCAGTTACTACACATGGAAGTAGCTGTGTTTTCTGACACAGAGTAGGATTTACTTGAAATATTTGCTCTAGCCCACATCAGACTTGTATTTTGAAAGGTTACCAACAAATGTAAGTTGTGAGGCATGCTCTTTAAGAGCATGACACAAATATTTGCTAACCAGGAAGGTGATGAGGGTAAATTTTCATTTCACAGACCACACACTGAATTCCTGGAAATGAACATCAACTTGAGGCAATGATTTCCCCTTGACCATGCACACACAAAGATTATTCACTGTCTGCATACTCACCCCAGCTCTTCTCATAACATCAGTGGGGATCACAGTTTCCATCTCCTCTGCCCCTTTAGCCAGAATCACCAATGCTCTCTTGGAGGCCATGTCTTGAGGAGCTGCTGTTAGGG
The DNA here is from genome assembly GCF_017590135.1 of Pyrgilauda ruficollis. Taxonomy (NCBI): domain Eukaryota; kingdom Metazoa; phylum Chordata; class Aves; order Passeriformes; family Passeridae; genus Pyrgilauda; species Pyrgilauda ruficollis. The sequence goes on along the minus strand of NW_024525378.1, from coordinate 5,584,531 downwards.
AGATGCTTGTGAAGGAAGGGGCTGAGTGGGATAAAAAGACAATGTGGTTAGAAGGCAAATCCCCTCGTACAAATCCTTGTGTTGAAACTGAACAGTAATTTGCACTTTTGCATGTTCATTTAAACCACTTCAAAATTCACTGGCATAAATCAATATTCATAGCCATCCTGTTTAACTAAGTTTTTAGAAAGAATGCATTATGATATTAAAAGATCAAGGCACTTGGGCAAGCATCAGCACCAGAAGCAGCAGCTTGGCCTAATCAAGACCTTAATCATGACCTGTGTCAGCCAGAGAGGGGTTCAGGGTGGGTGGCAGAGCTGTTTTCAATTTGCACACCCTCACTCATTCCGAGACAACTGACTCCTACCCAGGCCAGCACTTACAAAAAGGGCTTGCAGGAGCTTTGACCTCATGTCTGGTTTTCAGTTTCCACCCAGCATGCTGCATGAGGAGTTTCCTGTGACTTAACAGTGAGTCGACCAGAGCCCCTGCAAAATCTCACCAACAGATTTTCTGGGTTATTTTGCAACTTTGTGGGGGAAGAAACACATGTGCACATGTGTGATGGGGGAGCAGACCACACGACTTGGCAAATGGAACAAACCAGGCTTAAGACATTTTTTTTTTTTAGCTTCTAAATTCAAGTTGAGGTGAATGGCCAGATTTCCATTTGAAGGTTAAGTTAAAATAACTTTACATCATGTAAAATACCCACTAACTCAAAGAGGTCTGAGAGAAGCCAGTGAAAGCATCTGTGATGTGAGGAGGCATTTCATGAGTTACTGCTCTGGAAGACAGAGATTTCTGTCCTGTGCAGGAACCTCCCATCTAGAACTGCACATAGTACCTGGGAGCTCTTCATAAAATGTGATGCATGCTTAGGTGCCTACATAAAATAAAATCATCCTCACCCTGCTTCAGCTTCATCTGTTTTCAGGTTTTCTCCCTACTGGTGGCCTGCTTTAGAATGTTATTTCTAGGATGCAGTAATATACAGCACAACATCCCACAGCATGCTGAACCAGCCCAAGCAGAAAAATTCACTGTGTCAAATCCTACTTTTAGGGCAGCTTAGGTACTGTCAATGCAAAGCCCACTGATCAAGCACACCCAAATCACAGGTATTAGCAATAACTTCAGGACAACCTAGAGCTTCTTAATAGCCTGAGGGTACACACTGATTCTGCAAAATTTTCGTATGAATTTGATTAGCAAAAAACTACCTGAATAGCCACCATGCAGAAATGCTGCACTTGCTTTCTATTGAAGAAAAATAGTCTATTTGACAGTTTGCATCCCTGTCTTTCATTAATTCTTTAGATGAAAACAGGCATCTGATCCTGCAACCTTTACTCTTTCTCCTAGTTTTGCCAAATGCAGTCTCTCCATAGTGCCTGTAGATATTTATTGTACAACGCTGCCAAATTCTTGAGCCTTAGTACTGTTCTTCATGCGGATGCATATGTAAATAGCTGTCCCACTACTACGGAAAGACAGTTTTTGAGAAGGCAGAGCTAAGTTACACAGACCTCACAGCAACTTCATTTAACAAGTCATTTAACAAGCTACCTACACACAGTAAATGCCAGTCTCCCATGTGCTCCTCAGCGCAGCTAAGGCCGCCTCAAACCCCTCAGCCAAGCGTTCAGCCCTGCGTGGGCACACGAGCCTTGCCGGGGATGGTGACTTGCGTTGAATCACAAACTCTGACAAGGGTGGCTTTAAAAAAATCACACCCTCCAGTGTCCCGACCACAGAGGCATTATTCACCGGCAGGGCACGGCTGCAGGCGCAGCAGCTCGGCCAGCCCGGGTGGCAAGGCCGCATCCCCGCGTTTCCATCTCCTCGTGTGGGACACGGCGCCATTCCCCGCGGCAGGGACGGCACGGGCCCTAAACACAACACTGCGGGGCTTCGGGCCCTGCAACACTGCGGCCGCCTGGGCACCGCAACCCGCCCGGCCACCGAACCCTCCGCCCACACCGACACCCCCGCCCGCCAGGGCTCTCCGGGCCGGGCCCGCGGCGGCCGCAGCAGCGGCGGCCACAACTCACCTCAGCGGGGCCGCGGGCGGCTCTGGGGCGCTCCGCCCCGGCCCCGCCCCGGCACTGCCCCGCTCTGCCGGAACGCTCCGCTGTTCTCACGGTCTCTCGGAGCGCAGAGAGCGATCCGCTGCCCGCCACCGAGCCAAGGGTCACGTCCTACGGCGGCGCGACCGCAAGCCGAGCTGCTGCTGCTCCTCGGGCAGCCCCTCACGGACCGAGCAGAACCGAGCCTTGCTCTTCTCCGCCCTCTGCCCGAAGCGTCTGCCCGACGCTTCTTTCCCCAGGCTCACGGTGTACGGGGAGTGCCTGTGACTCAGGGATGGTGTTGCCCCTGGTTTTAAGGAGTTTCGGTGTTTTGAAGGACAGACAGAGCTGTTGGCGGGGACCTTTGGGACTGCAAAGCCCTGCTGTGTAAAAGCCGGCTCGCAGGGGCTGGCAGGCCCGGTCTGGCTCCTGGCTGCCGGGAGAACGAGAGCTCCAGCAGAGCGGCTGAAGTCCAGGGGAGGAGAGCCGGCCACAGGGAAGGACGGCTGAGGGCTCTGCTGGGGTCGGTGCGGGGTTCAGCTCCCGGTACGGGGCGCTTTGTGTGCTGCCCACAGCGGACTCCGCTCAGAACCTGCACAGGCTGATCCTTGCTGTGCCTGCCCGTGTGCCGGGCACGGGCATACACACACACACACACACACACACACGGCCGGTACGTTCGCTTCTCCGCTTCTCAGTTATAACTGCACCCCGCTCCGCAGCGTTCACCATCTCTGCTCCTGCCCGCACTCCGGGCCCGGCTCAGCGCCCGGGGATTGGCTGCGGGGAGGTGCAGGGGGCGGGGCCAGGCCCGGGGATTGGCTGCGAGGGGCCGCAGGGGCGGGGCCGCGCCGTTCCCGTGCCGGCCGGTGCGGGCTCTCTCGGGCGGGGGGCGCTCCGCCGTTCCGTGCGTGTCCCGGTGGTTCCCATGTGCTTTCAGCATCCTCGGCACGGCTGCGGCCTGCCGGCCCCGCCTCTCGCCTTTCACCTCCTGGGGATTCCACGCGGCACTCACCGGGAAGCCCCAGTGGTGAAAAGGGCGACCGGGCACGGGCACACGGGCGCACACACACACACGGCCGGTGCGTTCGCTTCTCAACTATAACTGCACCCCGCTCCGCAGCGTTCACCATCTCTGCTCCTGCCCGCACTCCGGGCCCGGCTCAGCGCCCGGGGATTGGCTGCGGGGAGGTGCAGGGGGCGGGGCCAGGCCCGGGGATTGGCTGCGAGGGGCCGCAGGGGCGGGGCCGCGCCGTTCCCGTGCCGGCCGGTGCGGGCTCTCTCGGGCGGGGGGCGCTCCGCCGTTCCGTGCGTCCCGGTGGTTCCCATGTGCTTTCAGCATCCTCGGCACGGCTGCGGCCTGCCGGCCCCGCCTCTCGCCTTTCACCTCCTGGGGATTCCACGCGGCACTCACCGGGAAGCCCCAGTGGTGAAAAGGGCGACCGCTGACCGGCATCGCTGAGAGAGCTCTGCGGGCGCTGCCCGGCAGAGCTGAGGGGTCGCGCCTCTGGGAGGGTCCGGAAAGTCCCGCGGGCCGGGGTTTCCCCGCCGCCCCCGGGATGACGCAGCCAGGCCCCCCGGGGGCGTTCGCTAAGGGCCGGTGCCGGGTGTCCCGCGCGCAGTCCCGCCGGCCGCAGCGCCCCGCTCCGCCCCGCTCCGACCCATGGCTCCGGGCCGGGCGCTGCTGCCCGCGGCGCTGCTGGCGCTGGCGCTGAGCCCGGCACCCGCGGCCGCGCTGCCGTGCGGCGCTGACTGCCCGGCGGGTAAGGGCCGGGCCGGGGCGCGGTGCCCGCGGTGTCTCGGCCCGCCGTGACCGCTCTCTCGCCCCGCAGGTACGTTCGTAGCGAGCGCCAGCTGCGGACGGGGAGCGGGCGCGTCCTGCCAGCCCTGCCCGGCCGGCACCTTCTCCAGCGCGGCGGGACGCGGCGGATGCAGAATGTGTCGGCGGTGCGAAGGTACCGGCGGCGACGCCAGCAGCCCTGCTGTGACCTCCCGTGGCAACTGGCACGGGCTGGCAGCTGCCCGGTGGGGATAACGCTGCGAGGCCGAAGCCGCCAGCCCGGTTCTTGTGAGAGCAAAGGTGCAGCCTTTGCTGCACCCCGCTGGGCACGCTGTAAGCTAAAAGTGGTTCTCCCCCTTGCAGGACTGTTTGAGTATTTGAAAAAGTGTTCCTCAGCAAGCGATGCGGAATGCACGTGCAAGGAGGGCTATCGCTGCGGCGGGGATGGCTGCACCTACTGCACCCGAAGCTGTGGCGTGGGCCAGGAGAGCACCAGGAATGGTAGGATCGCCTTTGCCCAGCATTTGAAAGCCCCTCTGCTTCCTGCAGCAGACACACTGCACTGCCTCTTGCACAGTGCAGAAGCAGATAGAGGAAGGACCTGGGGAGATAAAAGCTGCCGCTGCTGCTAAACACTTTGCACGGTGTGCGGAGTGAGCTCAGGAGCAGAGAAACCCACCGCACTGAGCCCTAGCACAGCTCAAGTCATGCGGCAGTTAGTTCCCTTTGCATGGCAGCTCTTTGGCTGCCAGCACGAGGGAAACAACTCTGGAGCTAGGCATGGTTTGTGGCATCTTGTGCCAAATCAACTGGTTTTTTAGCCAAGTTCTATATTGGTCTGTGGCTGACAGGGAAAGACTTGCCTTGCATACTCAGAGCAGCTTATGAAGTAGTAATTCTGACATTGTACAAATATAATAATGTTTCATATGTTGTGCTTTAAATGTTATCTTGTACAATTTTACCTGTCCTTGTCCGTTGAAGGTTGTCAGACTTGCCGCTATGGAACCTTTAATGATCAGCCCAATGGCTCTTGTAAAAACTGGACAATGTAAGTAAACGAAAAAAAATTAAAATGCTACAGCTATTACACTTGACTGGAATTTAAAAATTTTTAAAATTTTCCCTGTTTTGTTGTAAATGTCCTTCAGGTGCTCTGGAAATGAAGTCCTGGAGCCTGGAACTCCCGCAAAAGATGTCATTTGCAAACATGCTTCAGTTAATTCCACTTTAGTCACTACTCTACCTACAACATCTCTCGAAATTCCATTTTCTATCACTGTGCCAGGTGAGTCATTGTGTAATATTGCTTATGGAGGTAAAGAATTATGACCTACTTAAACATACTGTAGCTCATTCACCTTCCATTTCAAGCAAAAGTCCTTTCTTGTATGCATTTCCAGTGTTGCAGACTGACCCAGAAGCAGAATGGGAGACAAAGTTTTCAGCTAATTCAAGGGCAGTAGAATCTTGTTCTGTTAATATTCTTAGAGAATGTTATTTATTTCCTAGGGAAGGATGTTCAGACAGACACAATCAGGATTTCTCTCGCTGTGGCTGGGCTGTCGTGCTTGGTGTTTCTGCTGCCTTTGTGCATCTGCTTCAGTGTCTGGCACAAAAAGAAACTACACGCTGTCTTCAAGAAAAGTAAGATAAATATGCTCTTCAGTTTTTCTTTTTGAAACTAGACAGAAGTCAGGAATCCAGGTTAAGTGCCTTTCAAAGGTACTTGCAATAGCTTCGGGTTTGTTGGCCTTGTAAGTCAGAAGCAGCTGAAAGGGAAACAGTTTTGGAATTTTTATTGCAGAAAGCACTGTGGGTGTTAGGTCAAGTGCATTCTTATCCTTAGAAGTGGACTGTTTGTGAGAGATGAAAAAACTCAGCTGCTCCAGTTTAAGGTCATTTCAGTTGATGATTTCCAAGCATCATCCTTGACCTGCGTGGCTGTAACACTTTGGAGCTCTCTCTGCTCCCAGAGAGGACACACGGCCTGCAGGGAGTGTCTTGGAGCTCTGGCTGCAGCAGGACAGGGGACATCACTCCCCAGGAGAGGGGACATCAGTCAGGGTGTGCTGCTACACGGGGGCAGAGTCAGCCTGAGTCCAGCTGAGAGCTGATAACTCCTGGGCAAGCACAAGAGTTCAGCACAAAGATGAAGCTGATTCCATTCAATGTCGTTTGTAGTTGGTTTGTTCGGTTTTTTGGGGAGTTCTCTCTCCCTTTCTCTTCTTTTCCCCTGTTCTAAGGATAAGGTCTGAATCTTCTAGTGTAACTCTAAATGCAGAAGACTACAGCAGTCCAAAAATGTTTTTTCCCTCATGCTGGTCTTCCTTTCATTGCCATGACAAACAGAGCACCAGAGGCCCTGCTGAATTAGGGAGAACAAAGTGTGATAAATTAATTTTATCAGATATACATGCTGTAGAGGAATAATTTCAGATTATAGAATTACTTGGAAGATTTATTTTTTCTTCCTGACATCCTGCATTTGTGACTGAGGGATGGTGAAATAAGATGGCTGAATAAATGAAAGAGAAAGGGGACATTTGTCCAGTTCTGGGCTCCTCACTTCAAGAAACATTGAGGTGCTGGAGTGAATCCAGAGAAGGGCAACAAAGCTGGGGGAGAATCTAGAAGGTGAAGTATTTGCAGAGTGGCTGAGGGAAATGGGGTTAGGCAAGAGAAAAGAAGGATCAGGGGAGACCTTGCCCTCCCTGAAAGGTGGCTGTAGCCAGATGGGATCAGCCTTTTCACACGGACAGCCAGTGACAGGACAAGAGGACACAGCCTTAAGCTGCACCAGGGGAGGTTCAGGTTGGAGATGAGGGGGAATTTCTTCCCAAAAAGGGTTGTTAAAGATTGGAATGGGCTACCCAGGAGGTGACGGAGTCACTGTCCATGGAGGTGTTCAAGAAACAACTGCACATGGCACTCGGAGCTCTGGTCTGGTTTACAGCGTGAATGGTCAGGGGTTGGACTAAGGGGTCTCAGAGGTCTTTTCCAACCTAACTGATTCTGTGAATCTGTTCTTTTTCTTCAGTGCACACCCCTGAACAGTCAGTTCAGGAAGATGATGCCTGCAGCTGCCATTTCCCTGAGGAAGAACAAGGTGAATATCAGAGTCCTGGCAAATCCACAGAATTGAGAGATCTTCTGGTGAACTAGAAATTGAACTGTCCAATCAGCCACATTTGAGTTTTCTTTTGGAATACAGAACAAGAACCTGTTTATGTAAATAGAGCAGGGGTCAACAGCTGAGTATTAGAGCAGTAAATAGCCCAGCCACTGGGGAAAAAGTGGTTTTTTTATATTTCTTAAAAAAATAATAAAAAACCCCTCCAAAACAGTTTGCTGTTTTTCTTCCTCTATGAGTAAGGCTATTTCTAAGAAGTGGTTCTTATCTACATGTAGAAAGAAGTACTACATTTAAAAGCTCTAACAGAAGTGCAGAATAGTTCTCTGGTCCCTCATTAATGTTACCTGAGCCATAATTTACATGCATTCCAAAAGCTAAAAAGAAGATCATGTTGTAGAGTCACTGGTGACAATCACAGTCTCTTACTCCCAGCCATCCTCTTGAGTCTGGCTCCAGAGCTCCTCCCAAAGTCTGGCTCAAACCCAGCAGGGGTTTGTGTGCAGGTACAGATGGAGCTCGTTTGATCCCATCACCCTTGGACACAGATCCCTGATTCCCCTCTGCACCATCCTGACGGGCAGGGGAAAGGAGGCCACAAAGATCTGGAGCTGCAGAGTTCTCCACAGCAGCATCTGCTGTTGTGCTGGCTTGAGGGAGGCAGTGGAAACACTGAGAGAAGCTGTGGTTGACTTGAACTTAGAAATAGCTGTTACTTTGCAGCTGGACTGCTCCACCTTCAGCCCTACATCATTCAGCTTTGATATTTGGGGTGACGTAAACTTTATGTACATTGCAGCTGTAAGTGTGATATCTTTGTGGTGCTATTTTTGTAGCTGAGGTTGGAAAGGTTTTAACATCAGACACTCTATCTCTCTCTCTGATCAAACACTGTTAACTTTGGTCTTGAGAAAAAAGAAAATACATGTTTGAGTCATATTTGCAACACCATTTTTAACCATTTACAAACCTCACATATTTTATTACTTCAGTAAATGCTATTAAAAAATAGAATGAAAAAAGTACCAATATGTGAGTTAAAGGTGATTTTCCCCTCTCTGATATCAATGCAAGAGAAAACTATTTTGCATTTGAACAATGACAAGCCATCTCTTCATTCAGCAGGTTACAACAGCAGATTATTTTCACCATGCCTCGCTTACACATTTTGATAAACTTATGTACAAGTAAATATAAAATAGTAAGTTTTATATAGTGAGAAAATAAGTGCCATAAAAAGCCTGAATTTGTGAAGTTTTTATTTTTATCCCCAGCTCAAGTCTTCTCTCTCTTGGTACTTTCAGCCATGAGAACTGGGTTACTGAACTATTATGTCAAAATCACAAACTTGAAGGCATGAACAGGACACGTGAAAAGCCAGCAAACTATTTATAAAGCTATTTATAAACCAAAGAGTGACCTTTGCATCATTGACTATACCTAGTCACCATTGACTATATCTTAGAAACAGATAAAAATAATATTTCTGCTTGTCATTAATTTCTAGTCCAAACATAAGGTAGAGAATTAATGTACACATCCTGTAACTCAAAATATCTGGTGTTTTCTCCTTGGGAAAAAAGAGGTAACAACTGGAATTTTACATGTTGCTAGTAAATTCTGCATATATTTTGAAATATATTTTGAAATGCTTCAAACAAAGTGCAAACCCCTTATTCTCCTTGTCCATACCATACCTGAAGCAGAAATAAATCTGCTTAGTGACCAGTGAGGACACATTTCCACCAAAACTGGGGCTCTGGACTGTTTCAGGGAATAGTCATTCACAGAAGAAAGTACATTCTAAATAAAATGTTAGAAACAACCTTCCTTTCAATCAAATAAATATGTGGATAATCTTACCTGTGACTTCTGTCATTTGAGAGTACCAGAAACTACATTCTAAATAAAATTATTTTGTTGGCACACACATCTGTTGTCAAATGTGTGCAGATGATACACTTCCATTTCACAGCAATGCACATCACCTGGCCACAGAAGCAGCACAAGAGATTGGCTAATTTGTGCTTCTGTAAAATACTTCAAATACATTTAAAAGCAAACATGTTTATAAATAAGAACCAAGGAAAGACTGGAAGATACCACATTTTGGAAAGTGAAATAAATTGTGGTGCAATTGCAAAGGAAAGATCAGAGTACTTGACAGCGTGCAGTGCTTGCTCTCTCCCCAAAAACTGGCAGCAGAGCTGTATTTCATGTGGTGCTCACAGAACTGAAAATGAATACAGGTGAATTCATCTATTTTGCAACCAAGCACCCAAGCAGGACATTCCAACTGATAACAAGAGCACCACTACAAATACTGAGATAGTTGGAGTGTTAGCCATTTTCAGATTAATGCCATATTCAAATTCTAGGAATTGTGGCCATCTATAAAAAATTCAGATTACAACCATAGAATCATGCACTTCCTTGAACATCATTCATTCTTGTGTGGTGAGTAATTTACCTTCATTGTGATCATTTAGAACAAACTTATTAGAAGCTTGCTCCCATTCTAGACCCCTCATAAACAGATATTTAATAAAAAAAGTACTAAAGAACTTGCTTCAATCTTCCTCTTTGTTATGCTTGTAGCAGACAGCTGTAAAACCACTTGTGGCAGTATGCTATGAAAATGCAGTAGGCAGACTCATCAATTAAGTTTAGGAAGTGTAAAGTTTATTAAGTGTTAAGAAGCTCACATCTGCTAAAAAGACACATACTGGTACCTTCCTTTTTTCCTTTTTAAGTTATCCTTTTGTCTTCTGAAAGAAAGCCCATAGCAGGTAGTAAAACTTCAGTCAAAGGTAGATAATATGACATGGAGCTACTAGGCAAAGCACAGAAGCAGAAATGGTGTCAGCATGCAATGTTTTAAAATACTTTGTTCTTTGCTTTTACAAAGTGCTACATAGTAGGATTTAGGGATCTTCAGTGACTAGATTAAACACTGCCATCACAATTAAATCTCTACTAGCTTTCCTGAATAGAATTTGTGGCTGAATTTGTCTGGTTTTTAGCAGAGGATAGCAGTCTTCCTGCCTGCATGTGGAGCAGGAAAAAAAAGTCTCTTAAAAGACACTGTAAAAAATATTTTATCCAGGAAAGGTGAATGGGAAAAAACTGCACTGTATCTTTTACTATTGGTAATTAAAGCAGAAGGAAGCAGTAAAGTCTGGCTGTCCATAAGAAGAAGAGCTGTGAAAAACAAGTATTTTTTTGGCAATGACAAATAGTTGATAGTCCATGTGCATCTTGGCTTCAGAGGGAGTTTTATTGAACACTCAGGCTGTTCAATACCTGAAGAACAGGTTGTGTGAGTTGTTAGAGAAAATATTGTAGATGAGAATTAATAAACACGATTGAAGACGGAAAAACCTGCGAGTCCAGACTCGTCCTTTGAAGCACGGCCACCCAGAACATTTTCCTGTCTCGGGGCAGAGACAACAGCAGCGAACCCCGATAACAGGGAAGGGAGGTGGAGTTTAGCACTGCATGGGGCTGACCATATGTGTGTTTATTCTACAGCACATCACTCTGGGGACCTCAGCCCCTCTGCTGCTTCCCCCTCCCCTTTTCTCTGGGCTGGAGCTTTGAGCTGCTGCTGGGCCAGCAGGACCCGGTGGCACCAGGCCAGCACCCAGCAGGGACATTTTATTTTTCCTCTCCAGGAGTGCAGAGGTGGCAGCACAAGCATCTGCAGAAAAACCAAGCTCAGTGAAGCGGCCACACAACTCTGATTTGAACAAGGAGCTTCTGGGGGTTGTTTGTCTCTGGTTTTTGCTGTTTTCAGGCTTGGGGGGGGACATCCACCATGGGAGCTCTCCTCCCCATATTGCCTTTGTTTCCCAAATACTACACAGAGCAGGGCAGAGGAATGGTCAGGACAAAGGCAGGATCAACTGGAAGCACATGCCAGCATGATTTTTTTGTTCCCTGTAGTGAATACCCTTTTGTGGGTGAAACACCTTCTCTTTTGTGTATTTTTGCTATTAATACAGCTGTTGTTATTGTTATTGTTATTCCACTGCTTTCTGGTGTTAGCAAATTGCTATTTCAAACCATAATCTCTCCTTTACTGTCCCTCCTTCACTGGAAGGGGGAGGGAAAAAGAGTGGCTTATTTGGAGTTTAGTTCCTTCCAAGCTCCAGGGAGACTGAGGCTTTTCAGTACTCAAAGGGAAGTTATAAAGAAGAGGGAGAGGGACTTTGTACACTGACAGTGATAGGATAAGGGGGAATGGCTTTAAACTAGAAGAAATTTCAATTAGATGTTAAGAAAGAAAGAAATTCTTTAAAAAAATAAAGACATAAATTCTTAAAAGAGTGGTGAGGCCCTGGGAGAGGTTGCCCAGAGAAGATGTGGCTGCCCCATCCCTGGAATTGCTCAAGGTTAGACTGGACATGGACCATCCTAATCTATTGATAAGATCCCTGCCCAAGGCAGGGGAGTAGAACCAGGTGATCTTTAAGGTCCCTCCCAGCCCAAATCATTCTGTAATTCTATGGTAATTCTTTGAGTTTCAAGTGTTCTCTGCTTTCTGTTCATGTCTCTTTTTTGACAGTCATTTAATTTATTATATAAGTCCCTCCCAGTCCAAATCATTCTGTAATTCCATGGTAACTAACTCTGAGTTTCAAGTGTTCTCTGCTTTCTGTTCATGTCTCTTTTTTGACAGTCATTTAATTTATTATATAGCAAGCAAAATGGAACAGGGAATGCCCTGACGACTCCCAAGCAGCCCAGGTGGCTGAGGATGAGGTAACAGGCCAGATGCAAGCTTTTTGAATTTCCATCTGTTTTTCTTGGAAGTCAGAAAGTGTCCTCTTAGCCAGACCAAGTACAGAGGCCCAAGTGATGTCAGCAGAGTTCTGAGAGCATGGAAGAAGGAGAAAAAGTCTCTTTAAAGATAAGTATAAGCAGAGGAACCTGCTGCTTTTTTATTGCTTCCAGAACCAGCACCCTTTCCTGGCACAGTGGCATCAGTAATTAAAATCATGTTCATCACATGCCTTGGCTTTGTAATTTCTTGCAAGAGCTGTGTGGCTAAGGAAAGTAAAAGGTTCACAGCAAAAGGGTTTCTGTTTCTCACCTCCTGTAGAAACAGGGGTTTCTGTGCCTAATGCTTCTGGATGATAGAGACTGAGGCTGTAGTGGCTCCTCTAAAACATGCACACTTCAGGTAATTTTCTTAAAGCAGAATATGATTTCTTATTTTCAGTCTTTCTATCAGATCCTTCACAGGACAGAAGCACAGCTTCTCTGACAGTTGTTCTGGTACCAACACAGAGGATGCAAAAACCTTTGTGGGAGATGGTCCATTCCAATGAGACATCAACAGGCAACTGCTGCCACTCCACTTGACTTTGGTCACCTGTTTGAAAGTCAAGGTAAGTTTAATTCTTAAAATTACAGTCTTATTTTATAACCAAGTGTCACCTCAGCTCCTCTCAGCTGGGAACAAACCTTCCCTAATACAGGGAGCCTCAGGGGAGGAGGAGGTTCTGCACCCCACAGGCTCTGTCTTAGCTGAGCATAGCAGCTGCTGGATACTGTCCCTGCCCTCACTCTAATAAGAAATTTTAATACAATCTACAACCAAAAATGGAATTTCCCTCTAACATCAATTTGGCAGAAGTTTGTTGTGATATCACCTACTGTGTTTCCTTTCACCTTCTGGATCCTGGGTACTGCCAGGTCAAGCATCAGACTATACTGAACCAAAGTGGGTTGTACTTTAACAAAAACCACCACCTGAACACATCCTGAAACCAGGGAAGATCTCTCCTGTTCTAATCTATTTGCTTTAAGAAAATAAATCAAATTTTATTTGATTTAGCAAATGGAAAATTGCACACACAGACACCTACTTCAATTTAAGGATGACTTATCACTTAGTGTACCTTAAACCTGTTACACCTACTCTCAGTTTACATAACCCAAACTGAAACAAGCCACTCAAAACTGAAATAAAATATCCAAGTTACCCATTTAAGTCAGTTTTAAAACAAATCTTAGGTTACTTCACCTCACTTTTCTCCTGCGTACAAACACTTGAGCAGGTTTAAAACAAACCAAATTTGGAAAAAAATAAAAGGAGAGGAAGGTGTGTGAGAGGTAAAAGAGACAATGTACCTTTAGTTACAAAACTAGACCTGAGAAACATTAAAAAAATCCTTCTAGTATTCAGAGCATTGATATTTTGGTACTGTCCATTCAGAAGCATAAACCATTTAACCTGAAGAGTTCACTAAACTGGCCTGTAAGCAAGCAAAAAGACAAAAAGAAAAAACAGGGTAGCACACTGCTTTTAGTCACCTTCATACAAACTTCAGAGCCACTTTGAAAAAGAACACAATCCTAACGCAGATGTACATGCATGCCCAAACCAGTGCTCACTGGAGTATCTAAAGCAAAATCTATTTTCTTAAACTGGAATGGAAAACACAGCGAACAGGTATTTGAAAGGAGTGCTGGGAAAAACACATTACTGACTCCAGAGAAGCTGCACATTGCAGGGTAGCACTGCAGTTGTCAGATCAAGCTGCAATCTCATCACAAGGGCAAAAAGATCCAAACCCCCACACCCCCATCCACACTGTGAGTGTTACAGGTATCCCTAATTATGGAACTCTGACTTGCTGTGGCACACCTCAGTACATGGATTGCCTTAGAGATGTCAAGGGTAAGCACAGGAGATTCTTGATGGTTCCCTCAAAAGAGTTCTAATGTGAGAAAAGGAAGCTGCTCTTCTGCAGCTTGAGAGTTAAAGGTTTAAGGAGCTGAACAGGCTCCTTAAATCAGGATCCCAGTGGATGTGACAGTGCCATGTTCCCTTGTCACTGCATCCCACTGTGCCCTCCTCAGCAGGGTGGGCTGTGAGCAGAACGCTTCTCACAGGGAACAGGGAGGCTGAAACATGGAACAAACCCTGTGTGCTTTTCCACAGTGATTAAATCTGCCTCAGGGAATTACAAACCAGCAAAAAGATTTACTGTGCTGTGGCAGTGCTCGTTAGCTGACCTTATATACCTTCCTGCAGCTTCTTCCAGTCATTCCTAAGGACACAGAAAGAGGCCATCATATAAATGAAACATTAATATGGTGGCAGAAACAAGCACTAAATGAAAGTAGCTTTGGAGGCTTCCTGCTCTATCCCATTTCCACATATGGTGGTTGGCAATGGGTTATTTCTTTCTAAGCATAAATCCTGATTGTCTTGTAGAGGATTTTTAGAAAAGCTACATGGGCACTGGGATGGGATACAACATGGTCTGGGCTTTGTAAAATCAACTCACTTCCTCAGCTGAAAAGGCCAAGAGTAGAGCCAGAAACACTTCCCCATCACCCTCTTCAGCTTCAGGAAGGAGGATTGTCACAAGCCCTGGTGGACATATGGATATCATGAGCAGGAACCACTGAATCATTTAGGTTGAAAAGACCTTTAAGATCATAAATGACAACGAAAAGCTAGTTGGAGTGTTGTTCACTGCAAAGACCTGCAGCATTTTTTCTCCTTCACCAGAACATAATTCTTCTGCACATTACAGGACAAGGGCTGCAGGAAGCAGGAGCATAAAGAGAAAATAAAGGACTGTGCTAGAACGAGCTCATCAGGTATATCCTTTCCTGGAGATACAGGTCCTAACCCCAAGCACAGGTGGATCTTCCTTGTTTCCAAATTTCTGTACAAGACTCTGCTCAGAAGTAACCAAGTCAATTGGTCCTGTCAGCAACAATCCTGACTCATAAAAGATGCATACATAGCAAAAGAATAAGAGTCCAACTAAAGAGTCCAAAAAGGGTATTCAACTAAAACTCACTGCTCTTCAGAACCCTCTTATATCATAAATATGCCTTGGGAATTGGACAGAGGATTCTGATGCCATTACAGCAAGAAACATTCAGCTTGCCACATCAAAAGACAAAGATCTGACATCTGCTTCCTTCACCTCTGTTAATTCCTGCTCCTGTGGGTCACTCCCATTCCCAGGGACAGTTTTCTACCCCAGACAAGATCAGTCAGTGGTCACAAGGAAATCAGTTAACACTTGCAGCAGGAATTCTTTGCTAAACTGGAAAATAGCTCTTAAACAGTGAAGATCCTACACGGCTGACTGCCAGGGAAAACACATTCATCTACAAAACAACCTTGGAAGAACTGCTTTAAACCTCAAGTTGCCCAGTGAGACCTATGCCAACCCTCCCCCGTTAAATACACGTATTTGCCCTGAAATGTGAATCACTGAGCCTGCAGAGATTCCATTTAATTAATAAAAAACTCTGATAGCAAAGGATTAAAGGGATTATGCAGCCAGAAAACAAAGTAAAAAAATTAAAGTCTGCTTTTGTGTGCCATTCATTTACTGCCTACGCTAAGTGGACGACAGCTAAATGCCAATGATTATTAGCATTCCTCTTAATTAGTCAGTGGCTCCTGCCCACACACTGAACTACCTGAAATTTGTCCTCTGATATCAGCTATGGATATTGGAGTGATAAGTAATCCTAAGCCTCTGTGATAAAAACAGGAAGAACATGAGCACAACAAATGGGAAGAGCTAGATAGAATTTTTTTTTTAAAAAAAAGCACAAGGACACCTCTGACAAAACTGTTTTGTTCTGTCACCACTGTAGATTAAAGTCCTTTTCCTCTAGCTCTTTTAGAAAATTAAACAGGGCAGACAGTAAAACAATTAACAGATAGTAAAATATTACTAAGTTTCCAATTAAATGATTTGTAGTAAGAAACTAATGAGTCAGAGCACCATGCAATTAACAGAGTATGAAGTAGTCTCAGGTGATTCTTATGCCTCATCCATCTCTTGCAGTCTTTGCACTACTTTACTGTTTCTGCATTTCCTCCCTTTGGGCCAGAGAAAGTACAAGACAACAGCCTGGCCTGCCCACTCCAGCATCCAAACTACTAAGAAAAGAATCAGCAGTCAATTGCTGCTTCCCTTTTTGACATCAGTAGTACCAGTTTTCAAAAAAATTGCATTTGTAGCCCTAGAAGACAGAAATGTTTAGCTGGAATTCATTCCTTTAAATCCTCAGCTGAATAGATGTCTGTGTAGGCAGCTTCCAGGAAATAATTTGTTTGGAAAAACCCTCAATACTCTACTTTAAAAAAAAATAAAAAATTATGTAAGTTTACGAACAGAACAAGAGCGAAAAATGTCATAGTATGCAGCAATCACAGCTATCTCTGCAGCAGGATTAGCTTGATAATTTTTTATTACAAACCAAATTAAACCTCAGGAAGACTATGCTACTGTTTTAAAAAGAAAAATACTACCCCCAAAATCCAGCCAAAGACACAAACACCCCGACATCCCCAAACCCAAACACACCCTGACCCCTCACAAACCCAACCCAAACACACACACTGACACCCCCACACAAATACACACACATCCCTGCCTGCCCCCGAAATCCAGCCACAGACACGAGCACACTGACCCCAAAACAAACACACCAACACCCCCAAACCTGGATACTGCCCCAAATGCAACCACACAAACACACCCAAAACAACACCCAACACCTCCAAACCCAACCACACTGACCCCCAAACCCAAACACACCAAACATCCCCAACCACACTGACCCCCAAACCCAAACACACCAACACCTCCAAACTCAAACCCACTGACCCTCCAAACCCAACCACACACATGAACAGTGACCCAAAACTACAAACACACCAACACCTCCAAACCTGGATACTGTCCCAAATGCAACCACACAAACACACCCAAAACAACACCCAACACCTCCAAACCCAACCACACACCCAAACACTGACCCCCACCAAAACAAACACACCAACACCCCCAAACCTGTATGCTTCCCCAAAGACAAACACACCCAAACCAACACCCAACACCTCCAAACCCAAACCCTCTGACCCCCCAAACCCAACCACACACATGAACACTGACCCCCAAACACGAACACACCGACTCCCCAAACCCAAACACACACACAAAACACACTGACCCCCAAACATGAACACACCAACACCCCAAACCCAACCACACACACCTGAACACACCGACACCCCAACCTCACCGCACACACGCTGAATCCCCAAACCCAGGCAGACACACACACCGACGCGCCCAGACAAAACCCACACACGAACACAGCGACTCCCCAAACCCAAACGCACATCCCCAGCCAAACACACACCGACCCTGGACCCTCTCAAACCCAAACCCAAACCCGAGCCCAGCCCAAACCCAAACCCGAGCCCAAACCCGAGCCCAGCCCGAGCCCAGCCCAAACCCGAGCCCAGCCCTAACCCAAACCCAAACCCGAGCCCAGCCCAAACCCAAACCCAAACCCAAACCCAAACCCAAACCCAAACCCAAACCCGAGCCCGGCCCAAACCCGCAGCGCCCCCTCCCGGGGCAGCGCCCCCCGAGCCCGGGCACGGAGCCCGGCGGGACCCCGAGCTCGCCTGGCCCGGTTCCTGCTCCTCCCAGCTCCTGTCCCTGCTCTCCCCCTCTCCTGTCCCTGTTCCTTCCCGCTCCTGTCCCTGCCCTTCCCCTCTCCTGTCTCTGCTCTCCCCCTCTCCTGTCCCTGCCCTTCCCATCTCCTGTCCCTGCCCTTCCCAGCTCCTGTCCCTGTTCTCCCCCTCTCCTGTCTCTGCTCTTCCCAATTCCTCTCTGCCCCCCTAGTCCCCACCTCAGGGAAAAAGGATTGGAGTGCTGGCTTGCTCAGAGCTGATTTGGACTACCCTGCTCTACTGCAATATTTGTAAAGTCTCGCAGCAGAGTTCTCTGCGACAAAGAAACCCAAACTGGAAAATGATAGCGGTTCCAAGTGCAGCTGTGACAGAAACGTGTGCACCTCCACCAAATGAGCCCAAGGCTCCTGCTTGCCCTGCAGCTGGGACTGATGACACGAGGATGGACAGAGCTAACAAACAGCCCGTGCCTTTCAGCAAGGCTCCTTCCTGCTGCTTTCTCTGATGACCAGTGTCATGACCAGAAATATGTAACAAAGAAGTTTTTATTTTGCTTTTATCCAGATCACAATTTCTTATTAGAGTTGAACAGATTATTTGGGATACCTTGGGATAGGAGGTGAAAGGTACAGAGAAAGTTCCAGCCTTGCTGCAGATGTTCCTCTCTTTCCTCACACACTCTGCTGTCATAATTTCAGTTTTAAAAATAAACTGTAATTGCGTAGCTAGTTCCATTACATCTTTTTTTTTTTTTGGTGAAAGAAACCCTATTTCAAGATCTGGTTTCTGCTCCTCTGTTTGTGTCTGCGTTATCCAGAATTCAATTCCCATAAGATATTGACGTGCTGGATTTCCACGTCTCAGTCATGCCAGATTTACTTTCCTTCATATCAAACAGGCTGGTAATTCTGCAGTGCTGGGAGGACAGGGCAAGCAGGGACCAGCCTGTCAAGCTTCACTTGGAGAATATACCCAGACCACAGTGGGCCAGCCCAGCAGGGCCAAGGAGCAAGAGAGTTTTTTCCCCTCAAACTGGTGGAAATTCTACTACAGAGGAGCAGTGTTTTGGCAGCTGTGATCCTGTGCTCAAGAATTTTTAGACCTTGCCAATTCTGTCGCAAAATAAAATATCTTCAGAGAGGTCTAAGGACCCATCATCACACAGGGGTGTGTGTCCAGGCAAGCACATACTCACCTACACACCTTCAAACCAAGAGAGCCTAGGTCAGAACCTCTCAGAGCTGTTACAGAACATTGAAATAAATTCTGAAGATTAAATACTCCTACAGCTCACACACAGTGAACAGAGGAAGCACCTTCAAAAAGAAAGTTAACAGCAGGTTATGGTTAGTTTTTTCCTTTGGTTTCCTTATTCTCCAAACAGGCTATTTCCAGCACACATTAAAAGGCATAGTATAAATAGGGCAAAGTAATTTAGTAGCAGAAAAAAACCACCTTATTGCATATATGATCTCACAAGGCAGCTATTTCAGTATGCAAAATAAATCCAGTAATCGTCTTATGTAGCTGAATAGTTAGCTAAAATCTTAAACTTTAAGTGAAAATAAACTTTTTAGTTTATTTAGTTAATGAGAACAGGTATCAGCAGTGACAGCAAAAGCAAAAGACCCCAAACCCCTGTACAATAGACCCTACCAGAAAAATTAATAACAGTGCAAATGTTTTTCCAGTCAACATGTATAACTCATTGGAGCAATATGTTAAGTTAAAAATGGTAGTAAAATTCAAGGAAGAGATGGGTACTCGATAATAATATAACAATAACGAGCTCACCTGCAATTACAGTGCCAATAGAAAATCATTCTACTGCACACCTCTCTTCCTGTAAACTAAATTCAAGCCGAAGTTTTACACCAGAAATTACATCCTCTGAAGAAGTCTCTCATACAAATGCTACTGGTAAATCACACCTTGAATTCCTGGTTTTGCCAACTGTCACAATATTTGACTAATAACAACTCATGCTTGCATGCCATAAAGCACTTAGCAACAGGGGAAAGAACTGTTGCATTATAGATTACATTTCATCCATACTGTTTTACACAGAAGTAGATATTGTTTGGGGATGTTTGTGATTGGTTTCATTGAGTCTATTTTTTTTTTCCAAAGTTGTCTTGGCTATACTAGCAACTTGTTCTTCATGAGCCATCATATTAAAGTAGGAATTGTTGCTTCTTCTGATAATGAAGGATAACTTTTAGGATAGTTTAACATATATTTATTGCTTGGAATTTGCTCAGCAATTTATTTAACCCTACTACTGTAATTTATCTAATTTTTATCCATCTACTGCTGCCCTGAGGCACCTCAAAGACTAAATAAGCATAAAGAAGAACTTTGAAAACTTCCCCCACGAAACACTGCGGAAGAGTTTCCCATCGATTTCCGAGTTTCCAAGTGCCATTCCCAGTGACTCCCTCTCCCAGGGACGCAGGGCTGTGTGCCTTTGCTCAGGATGAGCTGTTTCCTTGCTCGGCATGATGACGTTGGCGCTGTCGCCCGAGGGGGACGCCTTTGACATCTTGGGAGAGGAAAGAGTGGCTAAGTGACAGAGGAGAGTGGCCAAGTGACAAGCTCAGAGGCAATAAGCTGTGGGCAGGTTGCCCGAGCTGGGCATGACGCACTCCAGGGTGGCTCTAAGAGGCTGAGTCTTCCTTGGGGAAAGGCAAAGGACAGCAGCTGCTGGTAAGAGTGCTTCATTAGCTTTCCTTGGAGGATGCCTAGGGTGAATATTGATAATACCATTGTCATTGATAGTTCACTGAAGGAGAAGCATTTGTACAGAGCATCCAGCACCAACAGTGAGGTCATGCATCAAATCAGACCTAATTACTGTCTGCAGCTTTGGAACGAAGAGCTGCATGACTCAGATGAGGAGAGAGAATTCCTCTCTTGCTACTTACCTCTCTCACAGGGAAGCACAGGATAAAGGGGGATAAAACACATTAGGTTAATTCTGTAGAAAAATTCTTTTGTCATAAACATTCACTTCAGCAAAGAGAAGTGCAGAGAAACAGGATTTGTAGTTCAGATACCTGAAGCATATGTTCAATAGTCAAGGCAAGTCAAACACCAACCCTCTTTGTGTACACAGGGAAATTTAGAGAAGTTCAGGCTGGCAGAACCTCTGCTGGTCCTTTCCCACCTCTCCAACACCCACCTGTGCACTCAGATCACAGCATTGAACACACACAGGGATGCCAAGGGCATTATCAAGCTTAATTTTGAAATTCTGTCCCATTCCATCCTTGGATCTATTCAGCCCTGGCTAGACACACTCCTGGACCAGCTGTTCTGGCTGACCCTGCTTGGAGCAGGGGAATTGGAGGATGAAATGAAACCTTTCCAGAGGTGCTTTCCAGCCTCAATCTCTTCCAGAGCCCTTTAGCCCACCCACGGGGGGCCTGCTCTCCATGCAGGTGTTTAGACCTGCAGCAGAAATACTTCTGTTCTATATGAGTGATGTAGCCAGTTTGTCTTAGTCTTAGGAGCCACAGGATGCACAATACAAAAATTCATCTTCGGCAGGAAATGCTAATAAAGGAAAAAGATGAGAAGCAGGGAAGTTCACACCTTTTGCAACTTAAACTTATCACAAAGTTCAGCATAAGGAAACAACTCTAGTAACATAAGTTGGATTTCACAGTATTTTGAAGAGCATTTGAAGACAAAAACATTGAAAAGTAACAAACAGGCAGAAAAGTAACAAACCTCAATTTGTTACGAACAAACATTATCTTCTCACCATTAAGAGGAAAGAATATTGCCATAAACTTAGCTTTTTTTTTTGTTATTTTCAAGGCTCTATACAGTTGGATATGACACTGCATAGAGAATGGAGGTGAGGGACCAGTCCAGTCAGTCCTTGCTCTGTGATGTGATAAATCAAATTGTAAGTGAAGAAGACAAAATAGGCTAGAAGGAGGGAAACAAGGACTAAAGTGTTGAGATGACATAAGGCAACTCCTGTGCTGGCATTAGGCAAAAGCAATAGGCAAACAGGGGAAAAACCTTGCTAACATTCTCAGAATTAAGTAGTTAGTTCCAACTGAAAGAGAAGATAAGTGAAATGGAAAATGGTCTTCCAGTCTACAGAGGGACCTGTGTTTAACATCAACCAAAGTAGTTTATATGTACCAAGAAGTCTCCAGATGGAAGCTGCACTTTCTCTGCCAAGGCAATTCTCTAGGGCACCATTGGATGAGGTCTTCCCAAATAAATAAATGTGAAATTCTGCAAGGGGGAGCAAAACAAATTTAAAAATGGAATTCTCCTAGTATTATCTTTGTAAGTTAACAAGCTTTTTTAACTCCCTCTATTTTTTACTTTTTTTCTGGCACAACAAATACAACACAACACATTCATCCATCTCACAAAAGAGAGAGGAAAAAAAAAAGTGCATTTCATATCAGATGCTTTGCGTCAAGACTGCTAAGGCTCATAAATCAGCTGTCTATTGCCCTGGTCATTTCAACCAACGTCTGACCCTTTGTTAACTCATGATTTATAACTGAAAGTTACTTTTTTTTAAATGCCAGATTTATAAACTTTACTGTGCTTGGTTTGATATAATATCCATTTTGTACACCAAGCTATAAGACAGTAAATTTATTGTCTATGAACTGTTACCTTGAAAAATTACATCAATGCAAAGTGATTTCCATTTAGAATCAATGGGCAATAAATTCATTGGATTTTTTTTTTTGAAGGGGGGAGAGAACATGATGGTGTTTGTGAGGTCATGAGTGGCTATATAATGGGAGAAACTGGGAGCTGAGGCTACAGTGAGCCAGGAGCTCTGAGTTACAGGGCTGGACACGACAGAACGTCCAACACAGCAAGGATGCATAAACTGATACTTTGCTGTCTCATTATCATCAGCTTCTCCTGCCCTCTCCTGTCTCTCCCCATCATCAATGCCAGTGAGATGTCTTATCAACACTCAGGTAAGAGCATTTTGATTTTCGTGGCTGTCACACGGGCGTGGGGCAGTAAGAGCAGCAGGTGCTCTCCAAGGGGCCTGTGTCTGTGCTGCTCAGCTGTAGGGACAGCAGGACACCAGCACACAAGGGACACAGCAGTGCCTGCTGGTCTTGTGCAACGGGGAGGCTGGGCGTCCTAAATTGTCACCCCTGCTGCTTTGAGATCCAGGAAACAAAAGTATGCATTGAGGAGAAAAAGGTATCTGAGCCTTGCAGTGCTGAATGGGAGCTGGCCTTCAGCTCACTCATAGGCATTGGGTAACTTAAAGAAACTTGGCTGCACAGTCTCTCCTGTTTCCACCCTTCTAAATAAGCTATTTAGTGTCTAAAAAGGGGGAAACCTATTGCAAACATCAAGAACAGGCAAATCTCTCTTAGACCCCTATGTATTGAGAATGCTGTTTGTTTGCACGAATTCAGATTCCACTCAGCTCAGGGAAAGAATAAATCTTTGCTTGAGAAAGTGATGCTCAAAGTTTGAAATGGCTCAGAAAAAATGCACAGCAGAATGTGGAAGGTTGCTGTCATCAGAGCTGACTGGTCCTGGAAGACTTTCTGAGATGAGTTCTGAAAGAACAGGCAAACCAACCCAGAAGTTATTGCACAAAGCTGGCTCTTAAAAAGTGGCAGTTCTTACCTGCTTTGCAATAGCTGTGCTGCTGGTTTACAGGTACCAGCAGTCCCCAGTCTGCTTTGAAAATCTTGGGCTCTCTAAGCCAGCATCTCCTCAAGCCTTCCACAATGTAATTTGCATTTACAGGTACCCCTGACTCAATATGAGTAATATCTGTCACATCATAGCTGGCTCTAAGCATTATTGCATTAGGTTCAAGTCACTGTGCTCTCAGATCTTCCCTGCTAATATAAAGAGTCTGGCAGGAGAAGACAGAAGAGGAACTCTCTTAAAGAGAGCTGGTTTTGGGTTGGGGTTTTCCTTTTTTAAATCTCAAAGCAAATTTACCTGCTAGTACTGCTCTGATTTAAAGAATAATCCATGGCCAGAGATACAGACTGTCCCCACACAGCACTGGGAATTTTTTGTATTCTTATTTTGAGTCCTATAATGAAATCTCCACTGCTCTTTACAAATGTCCTTTTATGCAGTGAATAAACCAATAACAGGCATGTCCAAGGTCTTCAAATTCCTGATCTTTGTGCAAGTTTTTGAAATGTTGGGAGATTATTTCAGTTTATTTTCTTACATGTCCATGTGAGGAGCTACAGTCACACCCATCCCTGCAGGTCAGAGCAACTGAGACTCCATAGGGTCACCTACAAATACAATTACAAAATTATATTCATCTACACAAATAATGTTTGATAATGACACCCTCTGGTTGCCCACAATTTTGGATGTCTGCTATGTATGAGCAAAGATTAAATTTACTGCTCAGATTGCAAAAAACCCAAGTTACCTGGAATATTGCACTGCCAAGGGCTTCTGTTGGCAACCTGCCTTGGGGCACAGGCTGGCACAGAATTCTGAATTCTTTGTGCACAGACAGATTAACTCTATCAGCTACCAGCAAGCTGTTGTGTTGGAAAAACTGGTAACATCTGTACTGGTACACTCATTAAATGAGAGATGACTGAAATGCACCAAGAATTTTGGTGCAAAAATAAGTTGCAAGTTTCCCTACCTTTATTCCTGCCCTTCCACAACTTCTACTGCATTTAGTAATTGCAAGACTGAGCAGGTTAATAGGTCTTGAGCAGGAAATTTTGTCAGGAAATTCACAGGAAAGCTTCAGCATAGGAACTAGTTGATAAAGAGATGAACTAAAATAAAATTTTTAAAATTACATACAAGTCTGGCTGTGTACTGGAAGGGTGAGGTTGAGTACCTCAAGTGACAGGAGGGGCTGCTTTTGGTCAAAAACTTTTGTAACAAGACTTCTACCAGAGAAATGAGAATCTGAGATTAACATCAGGAAGGTTTCTATTTCTCAAAGCTTTGGAAGGAAAGGAATACAAAACCAACTATCCCCTATTAGAAGAATTAAATAAGGATGGATGGTTGGTGCTTTCATGAAAATCTTCAACAGGTGGGGCCAGCAGACCTGCTCAGGAATCCCCTGAGGCAGACAAACAGGGATGCAAACAAAAGCCTCACCCTGTGCCTGTTTCTGTCACCTTCCCTTGGCAGCTGATGAAGATTCCAGGTTAAACCTGGAGAGGCTGGGCAGCCTTGGAAGCTCCTCCCTGCTCCAGCTCCTGCCAGAGCTGCTGGGCACCCTGGCCGAGGACAGCAGAGCAGGTGAGAACTCACCACAGCCCGTGGTTCACACCTCCAGTCCCACGGGTGGCACAGCCCAGCTCCTGTGTATTGAGAATGCTGTTTGTTGGCACGAATTCAGATTCCACTCAGCTCAGGGAAAGAATAAATCTTTGCTTGAGAAAGTGATGCTCAAAGTTTGAAATGGCTGAGAAAAAATGCACAGCAGAATGTGGAAGGTTGCTGTCATCAGAAATGACTGGTCCTGGAAGACTTTCTGAGATGAGTTCTGAAAGAACAGGCAAACCAACCCAGAAGTTATTGCACAAAGCTGGCTCTTAAAAAGTGGCAGTTCTTACCTGCTTTGCAATAGCTGTGCTGCTGGTTTACAGGTACCAGCAGTCCCCAGTCTGCTTTGAAAATCTTGGGCTCTCTAAGCCAGCATCTCCTCAAGCCTTCCACAATGTAATTTGCATTTACAGGTACCCCTGACTCAATGAGTAACATCTGTCACATCATAGCTGTCCCATCATGACAGATACCACAGCCCAGCTCCCAGGTGTTTGCTAAAACACAATGTTATGGGTAAGGAACAAAGAGCTGGCATTCAGTTAAGTGGGACTTTGGGGAAAGCTGCTGAGGAGCCATGCCTGCAGCTCAACACCACCTCAAATCTCCAAATGAGTGCTGCAAAACTTCCAGACAGCAAAACCAGGGCAAGGAGAGGATTGGCCTAAGAGGAGCTGGCAGGCAGAAGAAAATAGTCTTACAAAACATCAATACTTGCAGAAAGTGCAGAATCAGTGGCAATGGATGGTTTGGGAAGCAATAGATGTTAGCCTTGGATATTCCAGTCTGAGACCTCTGTCAGCTGTAGCATTATGGCACATGAGAGGGTCTTGCCTAATTCATTATTTCTAAATACAAAACATTTCATTGTGTCTCCCCTTTAACAGGTCTCACCCCCAGCAACTACAACCCAGGGGAAAATATCAAAGAGGTAAGTAAATAACCATCTGTCACTAAAACAAGAAAAATAAGACTAAACTACACAGTATTGTAACCAAGAAATCATTTCAGATCAACAGACTTCACAAACAGTATGGACTAAAGTAGTATGCCACAGTATTCTTGAAGCTGGAATCACTTAGCAGTTGGATAGGCAGGGGAGGAGGGAAAATGGAAAAGGGAAAAAAGAAGAGAGCAAATAATCCAGATCATTTAATACTAAACCCTCCATTTTTTACTTTTTAATTTTTTTTTTTAATTTTATTTTTTTTCCCCTAGAAAAACAGCTAAGTAAAGGCCAATTTCCAGCTTCATCAGCCCAGGCAGCAGTATTTGCACCAGCACCACCCCCAGCACAGGTTACACAGCATTACCAGCTTTGTTATGAACCATTCTGTTCATGGAGAACATCATCCCTGTTCACTTCCTGATGAATTAAACACAAATGCAGAAGACAGGGCTGAGTTTAGTGGGACATGCAAAGCAGAGCTTCCACTGGGCAGTCCCCTCCTTCCCCCGTCAGAGCTCAGGGCTGGCTGGTCGGGAAGGGTGGAGGATGTACTTTCCCACTGGGAAGCACCCCAGGAACCTCTCCACTGTTTGATTTCAGACTTTCTACGGGAATCATCCTCGGAACGCTTTCCTGGGCCGCTTCTTGACCAAGGACAGGAAACAGTACAAGAAACGTGGGAATCTTTCTGAGTGCTTCTGGAAATATTGTGTGTAAACAGGGAACTCCCTGAGTGGCTGCATAATTTATACAGATGTCTGAAAACATGTATATAGATTAGCTTGATTTAAAATGAGAATGAAGAAACACGAAGGCAGCGCCTAACTTCAGACTCTATGCTACTTGGAAATGAATAAATTCTTGATGTTTTGCAATTATGTTGTGAGCAATGTAGTCATTTCTTAGAGCTCAGCACAACAGGAAGGAAGTAATGGGAGAAAGAGACAAATACACAGCACAAAGAGAACTTGGGCAGGGGAAGCAAAATTCCCATGGGGTTCTGTGAAAACTCCCAGAAGAGCTCAACTGTGTCAAAGTCCAGAGGCAAAGGGACTTTCTCCTTTGTCACTTGATGTGGATTGGGGAAGGGTCATTGCTGCATGCTCTGAAGAAGTTGAGCAGGTCGGGGATGGCAATGCCCAGCCCCTCTGCCATCCCCAAGGCACCACAAAAGCAATCAGCACAAGTCAGGATCAGGCACCTACTCCCTCTGCTGCTGGAGATGATTGTTTCTCTCTCACTTGTAAAAAGACCCACAAATTATTTCCCTGCCCAGCCCCCAGGCTGCCTGTGACAGGGCTGCCTGTGCATACCATGGGTTTGAAAAATTGTGTGATTATTATCAATGGTATGGAAGGTAAACATGGTTGACAGTGTCAAGACTTTACACCCAGATTTGGACAGTCAGTGGAGGCAGGAATGACAGACACCATGTGAAAGATTCCGTGGCTGTGACCTGCACACACAGCTGCAGGAAGGTGAGACATGGACAGAGTTAATCTGTGTTTCCAGGGCAAGCCACCTCCTGCTTGGACACTCAAGGTACCACTCACTGATAATGTTGCTGCATCTTGGCATGTAACACAAATAAAGGAGAGGACAAAACAAAAAGCTACAAAAAGCTAGCCTGACTCCTCTACATGCAGAGTATCTCCAAATCTATCAGTCCTAGCTTCTGATAGTAACTGCAAGAAATAGAGCTAAACAGGCAGGAATTTTCTTTAGGGGATGCCATTTTTGATAATATCCACAAGCTGTCTGAGCTGTGAACCCCTGCTCAATACATACCTTGCACAAACCTCACTCCAGTCAGGGCTCACAGAAAGCTGGAAGTAAACACCTAACAGTGATACACAGGCTACATTGATCTCAAGAGCACACATCATAAATCTCTGACTATGCTGTTTAAACAAAGCCTACAGGTTTAAAACAGCTTGCTCACTTCACATAAATTATAAGACAGATGATGCCAGCTGTAACAGGGAAAAATGTCCTCAATGTCAGAGCAGGGGGATGCCCTGTGCAGCTATTTGAAATTTTCTGAACATTTATCCTTCTCTTATGCAGTGCAGCAAGTCAGTGTATCTCTGGAAATTACTCCTTTTCTGCTACCTCATCAGCCAATAAAAACTTCTCAGAAAAGACTTCAAATTTACCTAAATGAATAACCAGCTAAGACAGACATATAGACAGGGAGAAGTGTAGAGCCTAAAAAGACTGGGGGGAAAATATTTCCAAAAACTGCAAGCATAAAGCTAAATAAATGAAACCAGAGTGAATGATAATAGAAAAGATATTACAAGTATTAAAAAGTTCACTAGCCATCTACCTAAGAGAGGAAGGAAATGAAGAGCTGTCAGGTGTTGAAGATGGGGTCAAGACAAGGTAATTGATCTATAAATAGTGAAACCTTAGCTTTTAAAACTACAAAATACTTGTTAACATATATGCCATCTAAAGAAGCAATACCAATTCAATTTATTATTCCAGCTAGGCCAGCTCACAGCAGCAGGGGCTGAGGGGGAATTCAGCTAATTCTAAAATACCAGAATTTCATCAGAGGCTGAAACTGTCAGTCACAGCCGTTGTCTCTGAAAAGGGAGGAGTTCAGACTGTCTTTGGACACCACTGTGGCTCTCAAAGAGAACTCTTTGAGATGCTGTGGAGCACCCAAGTGCTTCCTTCCCAAAGGAGATTCCTGGCAGATGCCAGATAAACTCAGGTCCAGGTCCAAGAGCAGAGCCTGGCCAGGTGTGACACAGGAGCACAAACTCCACTTCTCCCCCATCCCACTGAGACATCCAGCTCCTGCCAGCCTTCAGCTCAGAGCTTTCCCTCACTCCTGCAGGCCACGGACAGGGCTGGGACTGTCACAGAGAAGTGAGCAGAGTCTGGAAGCCAGGCAGGTTTGCCTTTCCACGGGAAGGTGCAGCTGGTGTAGGCAGCAGCACTCTGACCCATGGGCAGAGCTGGCACAGGGCAAACTGGAGCTGCCAAGCAGGCAGAGCTCACAGCAGTGTGTGATGGATACCCTGACAGGGACCAGGCTGCTGTGAAGCAAATCTGCTACAGAAAATACAGGCTATTACTTCTGAGAATGGGATGATTAAGCATCACAGGTCCAATTTCTCACCATCTGCCAAAAATGCAGCAGTACATCATGCAGCTCACCTCTGACATCCACACAAATGTGTAACTGCAGGTTTTCAGCTGGGAGCCAGGACTTGAGCTGGCAGGAGGATCACTGATACTGAGAACCAGAAATGTGGATAGGCTGCAAGAGCCTTGATCTCTGAATAAAAACACAGATCCAACCCTGAACCTTTTTCATTTCACAAGCCCATTCATTTATCCTCATTTTTTGGAATAGATAGATAATTTGACTCACATTTTTAAGAATGCTTAAAATGACCAAATAACCCTTTAAAAAAATAAATCAATAAACCCTCAGCAATGATACATCCAGTGTTACTTGCAAGATGTCTGTATTTCAAGGCACTGCAACACTCACCTTATCAGAAGCAGTTCAGTTACCTACTCATCTAAGATGACTTCTTTCCTTTCCAATTTCAGTATGATGCTACTTTTGTTCTGTACCTTGTGCTCCCTGCAGTGATTTTGCCTTTCTCCTGCAGGCTTCTTTCAGCACTATCAATCATATCTCTCTGTTAAGTCCCTTAAAGCAGAAAAAGATGAACAAATTGTTGCTTTGCAATTTGTTAAGAACTTCCTTGCTCTATGAGACATGCTCATGGATTAAACCTATGAATTTTTTCTCTGTACTTCCTCTAGAACAAAAATTTTTTAGAAAAGTCATGCAGACAGAAGCTTTAAGTCCTGCATGCCAAATCCCAGCAGTTTAGAAATACAGATACATATTTCACACACAAAAAAGTGCTTGTTGCCCTTGTGGGATACACTTAGGAAAGAAAGAGCATATCCTGGAGCTGGCAAGGTGGAGTGTGACTGAAAAAACCAAACAACCACAAAACCCCTCAATAAAACAGCATAAATGGTCACATGGCCATTTTCACTGTATCCCAACCCATGGACAAGCAAAAACGGTATTGAGGGTTCTGCTAAAAGTGTATTTTCTACACATTACCAAGATCAAAATAAACACACATTTGAACAGTTTTTTGCAGCATATTTTTCAGTTTTATTTATAAAATCAGATGCTCCTTTAAAGTGTACAGTTAAAATCACAACTGTAAATTCAACCACAGCTGAATATTGTTTCAATAAAATACTCCTACCAACTGATGTAAAAATTCATTCAATTGTGATTCAAAACTCGATTCAGCTGGAAGATAAACTTACCAATACATTACTCATTCAGCAAGTATTTACCACACTGTAAAAATACATGAGGGTCCCTTCTGTTCATAGCAGTGCCATGAAAATATCTGCACAACAACTCATCTTTTAAAAACATAATTCTACATTTATGAATACAACAACAACAACAAAAAAAAAAATTGCCAGCGAAATCCTCTGAGGGTTTCCAAACTGCTGACACCCCCACAGGGGGCAGTAACTGCATCAGTGCTGTACCAGCATGTTTTCCCTCTGACCACTAAATAAGTGATTTTCCAAGCAGCTCTAAACTGTCTGCAACATTTTGCCAGGCAAAACAAAGCCACAGAAACAAAACAGCAGGTGCAAATCCAGCTGCAGCACTCACTCCACTGGCCTTTCTGATCAGAAGTGCATCTTGCTGTGATCACTCCAGCACACTACAGAGACTGAAAGGTTAGTACAAGCTGAAGTAAAAACTGCCAGTTCCTGAAAACTTATGGAAATGAGGTCAAAGGCTTGATAAGGCATCTCATTGCAAGATGAAGTTGTGGTTCTAGCAGGGTAAAGAGTACCTTGGGAAAGTCTGGGAGATTTTTATCCTAAGGGGATAAAACCTGCTGATTTTGCAGCCAAGACTGTTTGATTTTTGGGTAAATAATTGTCTCATCATCACACAGGGAACTGATTCATCTGTTCATTCCTCTAACATTATTCTCCTGCACCATAATTTTTTCCATAACCTAGGAAATGTGTAGCCCCAGAGAAGAGATCCTGCACCTAAGATTTAGCCAGGATTACAAACGTGGAATTCAAACTCCCAGGCACATGAATTTTCATTATATATGGCCAGAGGGTCTGTGGTATTCACAGCAATTCAAAAACTGTCTGGGCTGTTGCTCAATGATTCTACTGGGCACAAATTCACAGCAGTGGGGGGTACAAGAAGGGTTAACATCTCCAAACAAGAAACACGATCAGCTTTCCACATACAGAATCTTGATCACTTGTAGCAAAGACAGCACAGGACACAGCAAGTGAAGACTCCCAAATTTTACTCCTGAGTTTGGAATAAACTGTGGGTATGCACCTTTGTGTCTCTGCCTCTTTTTATACAGCTGGGATAATAAAAGTCATCTTTTTGACATGCTCATGGACCTATGGATCAAAAGCATTATTCAAGTGATAGGTACATATTGCCATTCTCCTGAACCAAGTCTCACTGTTTCACAAAAGAGATGAAACGTCTGCCTGCTAAGACATTGCAAATCAGCTCATTTTCATACTTGGGAAATAAAAAGAAAACTTCCAAACTCAGGAAATAAAAATAATGTACACAAGAGAGTCTACTGTTACCATAACTTTCCTTCTGGCTTAGGGTTCCAAGCTGTTTTGAAGGAGACAGCTGTCCTTACCTGAAATATTCAATTTAATCTATTTCACTAAATCTCAAAATGCATTGAAGCAATCATTTTAATTTAAGCACAGCTAAGTAGAATGGATTCTAGTGAATAAGTCTAATTTGACAGATAAGTTAATTAAGAAGCTTCCCAATCAAGAAAAGAACCCTTATACAAAGTATCTGATTACATGTTTTAGAGCAAATATTTTAGGCAGTGTGCTTACAAAGCAGAATACCATGATTGGAAAATGCTGTAAAAAGACTAAGAAAGGTGTAAGATATTGCCCACATCTTTCTACTTGAATACATGACCTGCTACATGCAAACACCTACTGAAGTCTCTTATTTTAAGAGGTGTTTGATGTTTGAACACAAGCAGTACTGAGGATGCTGAGGATGTGTGGACCTCTGCTGATTTACAACACAAGAAAGAAAACAAGTTCAAGCTGAAGAAACTGAAAGACAAAGAAATATAGCTTAAGAATAAATAGAAACCAACAGGTATAAACAGAGCAGGCAAAAACACTGAAAAAACCCCCAAATCCATAAAAAGAATGCTGCCTGAGTCAAATTAGCCTTGAAAACTCAAAATTCTGTAAAAATAACTTTCCTTAAAATAAACTTTAACAAGAAAGATTGTCACTGGATTGATGTTTACGAGTAAAGAAACCTTTAGATAAATATAGTTTTCCTTCAATGACCTGCAGATCCCAGTATTTTACTTGAAGCTTACCAGTAACTGAAACTAGAGAAATGAAAATATTTCACACAGCAGCAGAAGGACTACACAGAACGAAAGGGTAAATACCATGTTACATTCTAAACTCTTTGCTGAGAAAGCAAAGGTGAGTAATAACATCACAAGGAAAATCTGATTACATCCAGCTTTTGATAAACAGAGGGGAAATCAGACAAAATTTACCAGGTTTTCAGCCAAGCATGTCCTGTTTGAAGAGCACTTTGAGACATTAATAAGAACAAGTCCTTTTACATAGTGGAAGTGGTTACCATGTTCTGAATTACAAACTCCTTTTTCATCCATGGATTTCAACAGCCAGAGACTCCATTACAGTGAAAGAGGTTAAATCTTATGCAGGAAGTCAACAGTGCTAAGAAATAATGAATATGTGGCTTGATGCTCAAGCTTAGCTCCACAACATGTGAGTTTTGAAAGCAGAAGAAATGAAATTAATTCTTTTTGGTTTTGGCATCACCACAACAAAAACAAATCAGAGAAACTGCTTAAATAATTTCTTATTTGTTATGTCTGGACCAACTCCTCTAACCACTCAACAAAGAAAACATTAGATACAAACCCATCTTCCCAAGCACTACCAACATAAGATAAAAGATTGCATGTAACTACTTTAATTGATAACTACTTGCCTTGAGAGAGAAAATTTTCCATGGGTCTGTTTTTAAAAAGCAGAGCCTGTGGACTGATACTTTTGGGTTGGTTGGGTTTTTTTTAATTGCTGTATGTAATTTCATCTCTGGTGTATTTGCAAACCAGTTATCCTTAATTAATTTATATATCTGTCTTGATAAAAACAGCTTTAAAATCAAGAGCTGTAAAACACCTTGACTCCAAAACACACATCACAAAAAACATAGGGAATAATTTGCTTTTTTTCACTTCAGTTTACTTCTTTTTGATGGGCACAAGCTGGCAAAAGGCATTTGATGCTGAACAACCCAGCCAGTTTCAGCTGCTCTTTAAAAAGCCTACTGGATTCTCAAACCAGCTACATCAATTTCAGAGCCTCAGAATATTTGGATCTTTAGTTTAGACCTTTAAATATTGAACAAAAATGAAGAGTAGTGTAGCTTGGCTTCACTACATCCACCTTGGAGAGTAAACACGCTCTGATCAGTAGGTTCATCACCACAGGTTGTTAAACACTGCATCTTTTCACACTTACTTGCTAACTTCAAAAGAACAAACACCCAAACCAAAAAAATCTTTGTGTTTCGCCCATCATTGAGCAGTTGAAGGTTACAAACATAACCCATTCCATGTCAAGTCTGTGAGGTCAGAAAGTGAAACAGCCTCCCACTGAAAGATTGCCTTCAGAGTCATGCCAGGAGTGGAGGGGTGATGGAGGAAGATGGAGTTTCATGTGTGCCTGCTCATGTTGGTACATGTGGCCATGGAGCCTCACTGCTGGCATGGAGCAAAGCCAGAGGGAAGAGGGTGGGAATGACACCAAGCAGCTGCACTGACTCAGGTGCTGATGCCCTCAGCGTGGCAGGGCTGGAGGTGGCTCTCCCTTGTTCTCCATGCTGTCATCAGCCACTGCAGCCTCACAGCTTGCTTCCCTGCTGTCACACGTAACACAGCCCTTGGTAAAGGAGCAAGAAACAGTAGTTTAAATTATTTTTATGAGTATATTTCAAAGGGTCAAATCCTATGGAATGATACATTGCAATCTCTTGGAATCTCTCACCAGTGGGGTGAGGCCTCTCTAAAAGCAGAGATTAATTATACAGGTATCCTGCAGATACTTGCACCTGCCATTTACCTTGCCTCAGTTAATTCGGTTAGTGGAACATGCAGTTCTACCTTTGAGATAAAAAAAGCATGTGACTTTCTTGAATTTGAAGCTCTTATCATTCAGCTTTATAAGCAAACTCCTTATTGAAGATTTGGACTGCAGCCTGAACAGTAGCAACACTGACCAACATAAACAGCTGGAATGCCTGAGTGTATTGATATTTTTCTTGTTCTTGAGAAACAGTAGAATATTGAAACAAAGTCTCCAAACAGAAGTCCTGTATTTCTTGCTACTGTCAGAAGCCTGGCTGTGTTTGCAAAATCACTATCTGCACTGGAAAACATGGCTTTCTGCTTAGGAACAGTTTCAGGACCTTAGATAGAAAATAGTGGTATTTGCATAGCAATACATTTCTTAACATTTGAGATTATAAACACTCAATAGAATTTTCAACACAATCACTGGACATAATTGTGCTATCTGAATCAAAGACAGTGTTCTTAACCACAACAGGACACATGTTATCAATGAGGTACTAAGAAAACAAAGACCAGTTTTCTGGTCTTTTTCCATAGCCAAGGACATACATGTCTTAGTTTTTCTTCTCTAAGACTAAATACCGCATCTGAGAAGCCACAGTTCACAACCCCAGCCAAACATGCAGTGCTAAAACAGACAAGAGATTTTTCTGGTACACAAGTACATTAACACAGCCTTGAAATTTTCTGTACAACTCAACACTGAAGCTCTAAGTCTTTGTGGGATTAGATCTGTCTTGCCATTCTCCATAGCACCTGGGAGCCCTTTAAACTGATTAAGACATTCTCTAACACATATCAAGGCAAACCAGAAGCAGTTCAGCAGTGCACAGGAGTTATACCAGCTAAAATAATGAAGTTCAAGATTGAATGAATGAACACACCTACAAAATCTGGCTATTTTTGTGCTTCTTACAATACACCTGACCCTCCTTTGTGACTGAGCATTTTTCAGCTTCCTTAACGCCTGATCTAATTTTTACTGATATCCCAGCATTATATGCTATTCAATTATAGCAACAATTTTACAAGAAAAAGAGCAAAAGACTTAATACCAAGAGAAAAAAACCAACTCTAGATGCCTCACAGGAGATCATGACACCCACAAGCCAACACTAGATGGCCCTGGCTGGAAAAGCCTGGGCTGACCAGGGCAGGGTGACCTGCAGCTCCTTTCCCCCTGCTCACCTGGGTGCTGATCTGCAGGGGAACAGTCTGGGTCCTGATCCAGGAATGCACCTCTGCAAGCTCCTTCTTCTGCCCATCTGTGAACCAAGGCTGCTGCTTCTGCATGACTGCCAGCTTCTCCAGATCCTGCTTTAGAACCTCCTCTTTGATTCTGCAGGGAAGAGACCCCTGTGAGCACAGCTGTACTACACAAGCAAGGCAGGCACTGACATGGTGAGAGTCTCTTCACCACAACCTAGACAGCATCAGCTGCTGAAAGGGAACTGTACTCATACCTTGTTTGCTTTGTAAGGCTGGGCTCACAGTCTGGGGTTTGTTTGCTGTTGGTTTTGTTGGAAGTTTTTGGTTGTTTGGTGTGGATTTTGTTTTTTGTTTTATGGCTTTACGTGGTGCTTTTTAAAATGTGGACTTCAATTACAATTTTTATATATATATACGCAAGCTAATTACAAGCAACTTGCAAATAACCTGTAGTTTTACCCTTTTATGCATTCAAAGTACAGGACAATAATATTAATTGTCCATTAATACTTCAGCAAAAAAGGTTACATGTTACCTTATTTTAACAGATAAAGGAATGGGAACAAAATAGATAAAAGTAAATAAACAGCCAGGCTTAAACTTCACAAAAAAACCTAAGACACCTTCTTGAAGTTTCATTGGTATGTATGCTGTTTCCAGTCTCACTTTAATCCTATAGTTCCATGCACAATTCCAATCTACATGTCAGAAATTGTTGATGTTTTCCAACCTGTTTGGCATTTGGTAATTCATTAGAAATCTCTCAGGTGTGTCATCCATCATCACCCAGGCTGACTCATGGTTCGATTTACAAGCTGTCCCTTTTTCTTCTGCTTCCTGATTCTCCTCTTCTTTGGAAGCTTCAGAAGAATAATTACTGGCAAAATACTTGCTGCTTTTCCCACTACCTGCTGAGAATGACCATGGAAGGGAAAAAAAAAAAAAAAGCAGATGCCTGGAAAATCCCAGTAATTCAGCACAAGTACAACACCCCCAGTGTATTCTTGCAAGTTAATTCTGTAATACAAACACAGGTATTCCCAGATGATTGCTTTAGCAACTACTACCTATTGAGAATTCAAAGACAAAAAGTGCTTTCTCTCAAATTATTCAAGATCTCCAAAGCTCTATTCACTTTTCTCAAAATTAATTGGCTCAACTTCTCTGCTTCTGAGAGGTCCTGCTCTAGGCAGACTCACCTTTAGTCAAGTAAGATGTAAAGCAGTATCTAACACAGAAAAGTGATAATGAGACAAATGAAGAGTGACTTCCAGGTTAAAGGAATAGCTTCTTGGACTCACACTTCCAACTACAGTGACTGAAACAAACTTGGCTTCAGACACTGAAAGCTGGTGAAAAGTAAAGGCCACGGATCTTCTTACATGGATTTCCCATCCCCACTACAGTATCCTGCTATTAATTATATGTTAGCAAGCATCAAATGTCTAAATCTTAGGCCTCCCTACCTGTGCCATGACCAGAAGTCTCGTTGAAGCTAGAGCCTAAAGAACCAGATAAAGCTGAACCTGATGCTGCTGAGCCTGAACCCAACTGTGAGTCCTCGTACAACGAGCGGTCAGGAAATTCAAGAGCAGCACTGTTACCACTATCTTCTGGATCATTATCCTGGGGACAAAAAGCAGATCCAACACATCCACAGAAGTTACATTTAAGTATGCAAAAGGAAATTCATGCAGTTATTGCATTTGTCACATGTTGACCAAGTTCTCCTATCAATTCAACAGGTTTGGAGGTTTTAGCTCTGAAAATGAGTGGTGGTTTAGAACTCAGGATAACACTCTTCATGGGTGAAAATCAACAAGCATCTGAACTCTAGTTTACTGGTTTCTGCTGTAGATTCTTCCCCAATTTGTCAGGATATTGTATGGTTGCATAAAGTTAACAATTTCTGCTGACAAGAGAGGAGTCAGTTCCCTTCACATAGTGTCAGATGGCATGAAGCAGCCATACACATCAAGCAAAGGTGCACTACAGGGAAAATGAGAGTCTTCCCCTGATTCACTATGCGAAGCAACCGCTTCAGCAGCTCCAGGTACACCAGCTCCCCTTTCAGGACCCTACCCTGCAGTTTCAGCTGATCCAGCCTTTCCAGCCCAATCTGGATTCAGGAGGCAACATTTTTTTCCTTGCCTGCAGAGCTCAGATTCCTGCCTCTGAGTTTACCGCGGAAGTTGGAGAGGCCTTTTCTATGCCCATGTATGGAAACCGACCCACACGGATCCCTGTTCTTCTTTCATTAGCTGCATCCCTGGGAGACAGAGGGAGTAATTAGAAGAGTATCTTCCCTTTGTTTTGGTTCTCCACAGAGACTGTGGGACTGGGTGAAAAAGGATGCAAATTGCGCAGCACTAACCGAGTTCCACATGCATAAAAGCCCCAAACCCCAAATTCTAGCTGACAGTTCCATTGAAAAGGCTGCTGCCAGAATGCTCAGCAGAAGCAGCTTGTGGCAGCCTAGACCAGAAGATCTCACATTTCTGTCATTTACTAAGTGCCCACACTGTACTGGTACAAGTTCCCATAAGCACAAGTATAAACTGCTTTCTCCACCTCCTGTGCTATTTGTGACCTGCAGCCTACATAGCACAGCCAACAGAAAAAGCAGCTAACAAAATCTGTGTCCCTGACACACAGATCATCACCACTGTTTTGGTGACAGAACACTCTGAAAGTCAGTTTCTCCTCTACATGAAAAACCTTCATTACTTACGCGTTTATCTTCTGCATGTGGCTTAACATCAGCACTAATGGAAAGCTCCATGGGTTTTGGCAGCTCTTCTTGAAGCAAATTCAGCTGAAGTGGGGAGCTGCTCCTTGAGCTGCTCAGCAGCAGGGCCTGGTCACACTGGCCCTCTTGCTGGTCCTCCACAGATGAGTGAGGAGAGGCTGGAAAGGGCTGATCCACAGAGCGTGGTGCGACTGGTGATGGAGCACAAGGAGGGGGTGCTGGAGGTAACGTGGTGCATGGATATGAAGAGGGGGGATAAACACACTGAGGGCTAGGGAGAAAGACATGCTGAGGCATCTGAGCATACATGGGGAAACCCTGAAAAAATACAGCCATAAATGTGCCTATGTTTGGGGGATAAAAGACTGGGTATGACTGTGTTCCACAGCATAGCTGTGATGAGGACATGGACTGAGGCTGTAAGGAGCGAAGGGCAAGCTGCTCTCCTCCAGAAGAGGCTGGAAAAGTAGACACTGGATTCAAATAGGCAGGAAATCCCACAGGAGGATGGACATTCAGACTGGAGGAGCTCAGACAGGACACTTCTGAGGGAGAGAACAACTGTTTCTGATTTGTTCTCTTCTCACATGGAAGACTATTTCTATTTTTACTAGAAGAGTGGCCATCTGAGCACTGTCTCTGAGGTTTCTGGCGCTTGAATTTCCCATGTTTTCCTTTTTTACAGTTAGCTGGGCTCATCTGCTTTGAAGGGGAATCACCTGAGGAAGAAAAATAAACATTCACTGTTATGATAGAACCAGAGAAAAAAAAGAAGAAAAAAAAAAAAAAAGAAAAACACTGAGATAAATAAGTGTAGTTTAGTGTCAGAGAGCTGACTTTCCTCTGGACAATTCTTCCATAAACCAGTGATGGATTTGCTGACATATCTACAATATTTTTCTTCATGTCATCAATTTTCTTATCGATCACTCTGGCTTATCCCAGTCAGATCTTTTACGTTCTTTCAAGGGGAGGCAACAAACTACCTGGGATTTGCAGGCTTTATTGCAATTAACTATCTGCTTTGTGAAAAGTCTAAGACAGCAAGATCCAGCACTGAGCAGACCTGTGTGGGCACTGCTGCTGTCAAATCTTGGCACTCCAAAGGAAGCATTCTGTAAGCAGCCACAATAAGACACTAAACTTATATAAAGGAGAACAGACTTCATGGCCAGATTGGTCTTGTAAATCATCTAATAAGTCTTTATTTCTCCAAGCTGCTGCCTACCTTGGCCACAGGAATGTCTGTTGTTACTTCCACTTCCTTGTTGAAGGTAAGTCCTAAATGGAGAGAGCAAGACTCTCTGTCGGAACTTGTCAACATAGTTCTGCTCCTCCTTTTGAGTGTGGGCTGACAGTGTCTCCTTTGTTAGCCCCACGGGCTTGAAGTCCTCAGGCAGCACTGTGAGACTCTGAGCATTCACAGGAGGCAGCTCAATTTGTTCACTTCCAACAGCAGCATCCTCCATTGTAGTCACTTCTTTGAAGAGGGAAGAAAACAAATCACTCTCTGCTCTGCCCTTCTGATGTCAACTACCACAAAACCCAGTGTTAAACAGAAAACAACCTCATCTGAGCTACTGAGCAGAGGCATGGGGAGAAAACACCCTTTCAACTCAAATATAGCTAAATTAACATCAACCGAGCAAATTACTTTGCATGGTCTGGAAAACTTCACTTTGCAGTTAGAGGCACTTCTTTCTTCATATTTTCTTAGTAAAACAGCAGCTACATACTTTTTTTTTTTTTTTTTTTTTTGCTTCTTTCTGCATTAAAATGAAGTAACATTGGCCCCACAGTAATTTTTATTTGAATCCTCAATGGCCAAAAGCACATTGTTGTGTTTGAGGCATACGTAATGAAGTTCAAGGGAAAAGAAAACAGTGTAGTCTGTTAAAATTATTTTACTAAAATACCCTAAAAACTTCCAGGCTCAGGTTTATCTTCACAGCACCCTGAGAAGTACTTGAATATTTCAGAATTCACATTCATCGAGGAGGTATCTCAAATGAACAGAACTTTCTCACCGTGTACTTCAGGCTGGAAACATTGTGTAAATTCAAACATCAGTCAGTGTTTTGTGAGTGTGAACAGTACCTGATTCAGGGTGTGGGACATGCACTATAGTGCTGCTGTAGCTGCACTGGCTGGTGACAGATATGACACTTGGAGCCTTGTTGGACAGGGTCAGGTCTGCCAGAGGAGCTCCCACCATGCCTGCAGTTGTCTGGTCTTTCAGCGTCTCTTCCAGACCAGCAGATATTGGCGTGTGGGACTCAACTGCTGACAGCATAGCAGTATCTATTGGCAAATGACAAAGTTTCTACATGGAATTCCATTCCAAGCACTGTGCTCCCAATTCATCAAGTCTCACTGGTTCAGAAATAACCAGTAACTATGCAGACTATTAAATAAGACAGTCTTATATACTAAAAAAAGTATTTACATGCCAGTGCAATGTCAGCACATACTAAATGTGGCATAAAATGAGTGAGCAACAGAAAGTTCATTTAACAACAACAAACAAGAGTTCTTTTGATGCATTCAGAGACTTCACATTTTAGCTTACATTTAAATGGGAGATCTAGGCAATTAGGCAAATATTTACTAAATATTTACTAAAATACTGTTAGCAACACAACAGTTTGAAAAGTGGACAAACTCTGGGACACACAAAAGTGACAGATAAAAAAACCCAAATCAGTTTTTGTGGTTCTAATATGATGGTCAGTACACTTTGTGTTACCTTCCAATGCCCTGACTTCCTGCTGACTTTGCTGGACTTGTTTGTCATCTTCTGAAGATGACGATGATGTATTTGCAGAAGATTTACATTTCCTTTTCAACGCTGGAATACTGCAGCTCTCTAGATATCTGAAATGAAAGCATATCACAGGAAGCTCTCTCTACTTTGGGGGGTGTTTTTCTCCATTTGGAGAGACAAACATTTGAACAAGCCAAACTGGAGATCCAGAGGTTGTTAACTAGTATTTTAAATTCACTGCAGGAAGTTCTGGACACGTATCTGCTTTCCAAGGAGTATTTTAAATAAAATCTATCACTCTTTGAGGGGAAAAAAAAAAAAAGAAAAGAAAAAAGATTACATTATCCACTGAGTTAAAAAATACTGACATTTTATAAACTATATCAGCTGTTTTATATGGATGTTCTCACAGTGTGTAATGAGAAGAGACAGACATATTAGGACCACCAAAATTCACTTAAATTTGTATTGCACCAAAGACAGATGTCAACAAATAGTTACAAACTGAATCTTCGGTCCTAAACTTTTCATTACTGCATAATTCAGACTGAGCAATCCATCCCAATGCTCAGAGAGGCAGAAACTTTACAAACAATCCCAAATTTATCTCACATATTGGATATTTACTTTCTACCAATTAAACTTGTATCACTAAATTTGTTTCATAGTTTATTACCTGATGATACTATCAACACAATTGATCTGCTGATAGGAAGGAATATGTGGAGTCTTCTTTGGATCATCATAAAATGTGTTGCCTGGTTCTGTGCTATCCCCTCTCAGGGTCTGAAGAAAACAGGAAGCAGGGTGCCTCCTCCCTGGAACAAAGAAAACCTTTAAATATTCCTCTCAAGGGCATCTAAACACTGCCCTCACACAGATATATTTATATACACACACAGGTAATTACATACTGGAATCCACATAATGATACAAGGACCTATGGTCTATGACAGCATAGCTCTCATTACAAAGTTATTCTGCATTTTTATCTCAATTTATGTGTTTTGAGGCATGGAAAGGAGAGGGGGAAAGATGCCTGAAAAAAGTCAGTCCCCCCACCACCACCTTAAGCATCTATTTAAAACAGCAAACACAAAGGAAACAGCATATAAAACCCCCTGCATTTAAGTTGCAAATAAAGCTGCAATTAATATTATTCTTCTTTCAATTTATACACCACAGAATCCAACTCATTATTTAACAGTAATTCACAGTTTTGTATACCATGGATACACTGGCAGAAGTCCTATCAATATTGACACCACAGTGCTCTAGGACACCAGCAGTTAACATTACAGAGCAAAATGTTTTAATACAGATTCCTATGATATTTGAGGGAGCATCCATACATCCAGGTTTCTCCATACATTTGTGCTACATACAAACTGCAAATTATATGCATTAATATAACATTACACACTCAGTAACTAAACCCCTACTTCAGTGGGAAGTAGGGCCATACTGTCCAGCCTATGATCATTTGTAGGAGCTCACATATAAATAACCAAGGGGAGCTTCCACACTACCTGCTACAAGCATGTGTGCATTTTCACCAGAAGATGTTAGAGTACAAAAAAGGAGAAGTTAGTTAACCTAGAGACAGATAGGTTCCTCCGTATTTCAAGGAGGAGTTAAAAAGTTCTCACCTGCTGAGGTTATTTTTAGGGATGAACTGGGGGCAAGGTGGGGAACTTGTTTGAGTTTTAAACAAAACCACTTCTCATGTCTAAGCCACGCTAAAAAATGCTATCTAAAGTTCTCCAGTGTAACACCAGGTAGCCAAACTCATGGCTACAGATCTACAGGAGTTCATGTTACCTTAAGGATCATAACTACATTAACTTACCTCCCAAAGCTTCTGAGCTCACACCCTGCTCACTTGCATTCTGTGCCTTGCTCCTCGATGCAATGTACAGCTGCTGCCCCAGGTTCTTTATTCGGTTGACATCTGCACAAACTTGTTGCAAGGTCATCTTGAGACACACAAAAAATGCAAAGTCAGAATAAAATGAGCACAAAGAGGCCATAGGAGCTGACTTGCGTGCTTGTATTCTTCCAAATGAAAGGGAGCAGACCATCAGCCTAAGCCTGGTATCTACTGGTATTTGTAAACTTAATTAATCCAATTATCATGGTTAACTTAAGTAAATTAACTACAATAAAGCTCAGCATTTGAATGTTTTCATACTCATGCCAAACACTGAAAGTGAGAATAAGCTGATGACTTAAGAGCCTCACAAGGAAATAAGGTATTTGCAATGCTTGTTTTAGGACGGCACTACTTCCACTCTCTTCTATAGCAGTCAGCAAAATTAAGAGCAAAAACCAAAAGCCAGTATTCTGTAATTAACCAATTTAGCCTGGACATGGCTTTACTCTTCCCATTTCAGTAAAATTCATGATGAGAAGCACATATGTACACAGTACACATTTTCATTTTTACAGGTGTATTTTCACTACTCTGCAGGCAGTGACACATTTATAGACTTACTGGTTCCTGTGTTTCCTCTGCACAGTTCCCATTGGAGTCACTTGAAGATGCTATGCTGATGTAGTGCTCATAAGAGCCACTGCTTCCAAGGCTTCCATAACCACTGGAAACATTGCTGTGAACCGGCTGTATGAGAGGGAAAAAAAAAAATCATCCTCTGAGAGAACAAAGTGAAGGAAACAACATACTTTGCAACACAGAACTTCAAATAAACAAAGACAATCAAGTGAAAAGTCAGTATTTGTCTGGGCTCTACCACTTGCTTATGAAGAATTCTCTACCGTGCTTCAAACTGTTTCAAGATGCAGATTTACCTTTCAACATAAAGACTTGGCAAAAAAGTCAAGCAGTTTTGGAGGCTTTTTGGGTAATGAGGTGGGCCTGTATCCATGTAGAAATTTCCTTTCAGACCTTTTAAAAGACCATCCTCAAAAGAGCCCACTAATCAGACCCAAGTTTCTTTAGCCTTCACTAAGAAGGCCAGCCTGTGTTCTGAAATTCTTTTGCCTTCTTTACCTGCAGAAGCAGTTTGTAAATTTGTCCTTGTAACTCTCTTATCTCTTTCTCCACGCTGCTCGTTTCTTTACTTCTTGGGGCAAAGACATCTTCATTCAGAGGGCTTCTGGAGAGAGCCAACAGTATTTCACTGTTCATTTTTATTTGATGAAGAAAAGATAGCTACAAACACTTAGAACAGATTCTTAATTGATTTTGATTATTTTGACTGTTCTGCTGAGTCAACACAGAGGAATGTCATCTGTCCCCAGAGCTGCTCTGAGAGCAGGGAAGCTCCAAGGAAGTCAATACACCAGCAGAGACACCAGGTAAGGCTGACAAGCACCTACCCCTCTGTCTCCTTCACTCAGAA
The DNA here is from genome assembly GCF_017590135.1 of Pyrgilauda ruficollis. Taxonomy (NCBI): domain Eukaryota; kingdom Metazoa; phylum Chordata; class Aves; order Passeriformes; family Passeridae; genus Pyrgilauda; species Pyrgilauda ruficollis. Next base: position 5,540,518 of record NW_024525378.1, on the reverse strand, counting down.
GGCAAACTCATACCTGACAAAATCTCATATAAAAGTTCACTTTTTGCAAAGTCAGAAGGCCATTCACAAAAGCTGTTTTCTCTAAGAGACACCAGGTAAAAAGGCAGTCAATCATATTTTCAAATTTCTTGAAAACTAAGGAGAAACGTTGGAAAAATTAATTTGTGTGTTCAATACTAACTGCATTTTAAAAAGACTTTCTCTTGGTAAATATTTAAATGCTGTATCAAGTAAATATACCAAAAGAAGGTCAATTATTGGGTTTTTCTGGTGAGCACGAATGAATTTTAGGTAATTATTTGTTCAAGTGATTAATTTTATGCTGCTTTTTAGCTTTTGCTCATCTAAAACTGGTACTTTGATTTGGACATCAACTATATGCAAAAACCTGCTAAAATAAAAAGCTGGCTTTGTCTTTTACTCCAAAGTAATTCACTTATTTTCACACTTAGTAAACAAGACTAATGCTGTTCTGAAGGAATGGTCTGAAGACAGATGCTAGGCTGTTGTCACATCAGCAAGAGCAAATTATGTTCCTAGTTCAGTACTTAGATTGTTTTGTTTTGCAGAGTAATCAATGAAAAGCTCTTTATTTGATCAATTCCACACTGACTTACGTCCGGACTTTGTGTCGGCCAATGATGAACACAACTTTCCTGCTCCAAGGATTCACAAAACTGGACCAGCTGGTGTCCAGAATGACATAATCCCCATTCTGAGTACAAAATCTAATAGGTAAATGTTCGAAAGGGGGTTGGCCAGCAAATTTCAGTACTGGAAGAAAAACAATCAAGAAACAAGGTTTAGGTTACATTGTGACAGTAGTGCAAGGAAAAATACTAATGACTGGGGTTCTTAGAACTTTGGGACTGAATTTACTTTGATCTCAAACTGACTGCATGAGTTAATTAGTTAATTTTTGTCTAGATTGCAGATGAGTCACATGTCAAGCAATATGATAAAGGGATGATAAAGAATCATAAAACCAACAGAAATTCCTCTAAAAGCAGCTCTTACTTTTCCGGTGAATAGTGATCATCAAAGGACGATCTTCCGGGTGCAAATACATCAGTATGGATGTTCCAATTAAATCCTGAGGTAAGTAACCCAACAAAGGCACTGCTCTGAAACCCAAACATGTTATCACAGGTTATAATATAATTTTGACTATTTCCATCCTTAACCCTGTGCTGATCAGTGAAGTGCCCATGCACAATCTACAGTGAAATTAACTAAAGCAACAGAACATTTCCCAACCTATCTCATAATCCTGCACTGTAATACTGACACATAAATACCCATGACAAACATTTCTGTGCCTGGAGATTTAACAGATATTCACATTTTCAGGCAGTTTTGTGCTTGTTTACATGTAAAGGGAAGAAAAAAAATGTATCTTGAAGACAATGGGTCATGGGCACAATATCAGTAATTATGCTCGTTTTCCACTGTTGATGCTACCACAGCTCCCTATTGCCCTGGATAAGGAAAACTGACTGCAGTTCTGTTTAACATGTGTTTTAAATCAACAAAAGAGATTACATTTGTGTAGTGTGAGATGTTTTCCATGAGAGGACTTACACTAAACTGTTTTGTTTCATTACATACTGCCAATCACACAGTTCAGCCACTTTACTTGGGTCTCCAGCTGCATCACTAAATTATTTTTTTCTACCTCTCCATACATCCCTCACAGGTCTTAAAAACTCAAATCTCTCACCTGTCATCTATGTCCAGAAAAACACATCCAGGGGTGTGTGTGGTGGTGAATATTCTTTTATCCATAGGAATTCGAGGAGCTAATAGAAACAAAATATGCACTAAGACAGAAAACTTGGGCATTACTTTTGCTCGTGATATTTACTGGTTCCTAAACTTTATAATTGTTTGCTGCTTTCTAACCAGTAACTCAGAGAAACGTTACATATTTTTAGGTACTACAGACTTCTCTAAAAAATAAAAACAACAAGTAGAGGTCAAATGCTTTGAGGCCTGGCAAAGGCAGCACAGATATTCTGGATTTGCATGCATGCACACACACACAAGCTGCAACTTACACAGCTGAGACTACCCAAGCACAGGTTCTAAACAAAGGAAGACTTTCATACACAGCATTTTTCTATTGGCTTGGATATTTTTCCACTGGAACCTCCTGACTTGCCTTCATATCCAGAGTGGATTTTCTCAGCCAAAGCTAAGCAGCAGGACTCTGCATCCACATGGACAGAAGTGCACACATGGACCAAGTATGGGGTGATTCGGAAGGGGTAACAACGTGCTTCTTGTTCTTGATCTTTCCCACCCCTGAGGAAAAGCAAAAGGGATTAACACCACGGTTTCAAGGCTCACATACTGTGTGCCAGGGCCGAGAGCCCTGCCCAGAGAAGTTATGCTGAGCACAAACCCAAATAATCAGGTCCTATGCACAGTCCTTTGGGATGCAAGGTCAACACACTCAGCAACACTGACCTCCCTCCTGCTGAAGTCAAGTAGATGTTTTGTCTCCACCACTTACATTCAGAGACTGTTTAGAAATACTCCTACTCTAATGGTTAAAGACTACCTTCTAATTCTCAGTCCAGGTCTATCCACAAAACCCACTCATTCAGTTTTGTGCTTTCCTTCAAGCTAAACAGTTCCTTTTCTGCTTGTTGTTTATTCTGTACCATTTTTAGGGAAAAAAAAAAATTAAAATATCTGTCTCCCTCAAGGTTAGTTTTCACAAACCCATGTAAGAAAAACTGCTCCAGACTTGGTGCACTATTGTTCTTTGACTATCTTCCATAAGAATTTGTCTTCCTAGAATGTTTTTGAACTGTAGCAGCATACAACATTCTTGATGACATCTTAACCACAGCTTTGCAACAGCTGTGGTAAAAATTTGCACTTTCTATTGCAAGTGCTTTTCCACCTGTTATAATTTCAGTGTAGTACCCAGCTTTTACAGAAAGAAGTGAGTTACATTTTTTAAGATTATAATTTACACTAAAAGTTACTTTCTTATTACACACTTAGTTTTGTAAAATGTTTCTAGAGAGAAGCAAGTGTCATAAAAACTAGTTCTGAGGTTTGTCTTTGGGAAAACAAAAGATACAAATGGAAACTAGATACAGCAGAAGTCTAACTCATGAAAAACTATTTTCTTACTTAAGCCTAGAGTGTGTGCTTGTGAAAAAATATTTTTATTTATAAAGCAAACATAATCAAAAGACCTGTTACATAAGGGAAGCAGAGACAGATGTTGTACAAAAATACGGAGAAGAACCGTTACAAAATGTTTATGTATCCAAAGAACAGTACCCCCAACCTAACACTGCTATCTGTGCTCTATATTCACTTCAGGTGCCCTTACACAATTCAAGAGACAAAGGTGGTTTAAGAGCTAAGGTTGTTGAAACACATGAATGAATCAATGATCAACTGAAAGATGGAGTAAGTGTCCTATCTGCTCAGAAGCAAACAGTTCTTACTGAAATCCAGAGATCACCTGAGGCTGGGACAGAACCGCACTGAAGGTTGAAAGCCAGTCTCAATTTTTTTCCTCTTTTAGCTCTAAGATTAGTCAGGTACTAAGCAACAAACAGCATTTACAGCAGTAGCAAGTCAGACTTCAGAAGCCTCAGGAGTCAGGTTTCACAATGGGACTTAGGTGACTTGAGTTTCCACTAAGGCTTCTGCTCCAATCTCTCAAGCAATCTCAATCAAAACACTCTCTGCCTCCACTCTCAAACAGTAAAAGGGGGAGCAGCAATTTTTCACAAGATCACTCTCCCACATGACAGTACTTAAGGAAAACAAAGATCCAAGAGGAAAATATATAAACAGTTTTCCTTCTGTCCCAGTGCAAGCTTATGCATCACTCTGGGCAAGATGTTCAAAATGTGCTACTGGATGACAGCATTAATCACAGAAAGGCCATTTTGTAATGGAGTTTCATGAGCTCACACTGGTCAGCTATAACAACAGAACAGTTTCTGCTAGTACTGTACCCCTTGTCAGCCTTCACAAAAATAAAGCTGTAATAATGCACTTACCTGATCCTGCAGAAAAAGGATTTCACCTGGGCATATTCATATGGAGAAGCTAATAAGATGAGCACATTGAAAGTATCAGTTAATATCCTTCAAAAGGTCACACCTATCAGAACTGTTAAACTCTGCTCTTTCAGTTCTCCAAACTTTCTGAGCAAAACTGAAGTTTCACAACCTACTCTTTATTAGCTACTGAATTGTCTGTTCAACAGTCTGATCCCACCTCAAATGTTATCTCTCCTTTCTCTCAAAGTGAGAGTCCACTCTCTTAGAGAAATTGCTGACCTGGAACTAAATTCAAAGGAAATGCATAAGAAAAAAAAAAAAAGGAAACAAACAAATCAACCAACCAATCAATGTTCCAAAAAAACTTCCTCCAGTGCACCACTGTGAAAAGGAAAGGTAATATTTCCTGGCTTTATGAGCCAAGTACTAAAAACTCTATACAGACAAGAAAACCACAACTCCACTGGGGTGCCACTGCTCTGCTGGGTAGGCACATCACTGGCATCCAAGTTGTGGAATCCCTGGCATTCAAAACCTCCAGATGTCTCATATCCTTTGATACTAAGGACTTTGGACTTCTCAGAACTGATGCCAGAACAGCCCCATGTCAAGGTGGGCAAAAGACACAGCCTTGGACTGCAAGCTACGCGTGAGCTGCTCACAAATAACACAGGACTCAAAAGTCTCAGTTCAGACACATCCAGCACTAAATAGCAAATCAGCTTAAAACTTGGGTTTCATGAGCTGTGCTCACAGCAGGCAGTGAGGGGGCCACAAAGACAAAGCACCTAAGCAACCATAAGGTGTAGATTAAACAACTTCAAGCTCACAATCAGACTTACTTTCTTTTCAAAAAAGCAGCAGTATTTGGAATGAGTAAGATGATACATGAAACTATGAAGTATGTGCCTTTTATTTACCCCAAGTAAGAGTTAAGCCTTTAGGAGATTAGCTAGGACTGGTCCCACAGCCACTCCAGTTTTCAAAGTGGAAAGGAACAAATGAGGCTGATGCACATTGCATCTAAAATGAACTACTACTCTGTCCTCATTCTGCAAGGAAAGACACACAGAGCATTTAGAAGCATTGCCATGTCGCACCTGTCTGACTTTCCATGTTCCAAAGGGGCAGGTGAGACTGATCAGTGTGTGTGTAGAACACACTCACATCCTGAGGGACCAGCAACTCCACAAACCGGGAGGAGTCCAACACTTTCTTCTTACAGTTCAGAATAGATGCTGCCTGCTCAGAAATATGCACTATGCGTCCAGACAGCAAAGAAAATACAGCCACAAACGTGTCCTGGAAAACAAACATGAAAGGCAATCATTGCCTGAAACAAGGCAGTGATAACGTAAAGATAAAAAGGAAAACAACGCCAAAACAAACCTACCAACCCCAAACCACCACAACCTCAGACTGAGGTTCAAAAATGTCTTGGGTAGTGTGTGATCTACTACTCTCTCCAGCGCTGCAGCAGTGTACTCGAGATTTACAAATGCTAGTAAGACTGCATTAGTCTTCTCAAAACAGATTAATGCTTGTCTTTGCTCTGAATGACTGGTTATCACTCCACACACTCCTCCACAAATTTCAGAGGATTCATCACAATTCCATGCACAGAAACGTTCTGAGAGCTTTCCAATATTTTTTGTACTTTTTCAACATTAGCAATATTTTTGACACAGCACCCAACAGTACTGAATTTCAAGAAACACTTCTTTAAAGCAGAGTCAGAAAGCATAACATCTATTGCAAAACATGAAAAAAATTAAATGCAGAGTACAAATAGAAACCATAAGTCCCTCACAACTGTGAATCTGATTGGTTTTAAAAACTTGCTGCTATCTCAAGACATTACTCTGCTGTAAATGAATTCTCAAAGAGGTACTTGTTGTTTCTGGCCAAAAAAAATATAAAAAAGTTAGTATTTCTTCACTCACTATCATTGGGTACTGACACAGCACAGATAAGATGTAATCTTGATTTATCTTTAAAAACCTGAAGGTCTGTCTAGCTAAAATTTAAAGGCCTTTCAATTTTACACATTTTATTTCCACAAAACAATGTCAGAAGGCTAAATTTAGTGAAATTGAATGAACTCCTTGAGTGTGCCTGAATTCTTACAGTGTTTTTTGGAGTGTGTTCAGATGCAACTGCCACCAACTCTTCTATGCTGTATGTCACCACATCTGCCTGAAACACTCTTCGGTCATTCAGAGCCTGGAAAAAGTCATTGTTTGCTAATTGAAAAAAAAAAAAAACAAAACAGAAAAAGCAAAACAAACACAAGGAAGTCAGTAAGGAGACTACTTGGAAAATATTTCTTACAGCCCTTGTACTTTTGTCATCTTTTTGGTGAAGTCCAAGGTGAGTTGAGAAGGTCTGTGTAGTGACAAAGGGAAAAGGAATACTGATTATACTACTGGAGTAATCCCATTTTGTTACAGAATACAAGCATGAACAAGTAGTACAATTTTAGCTACTTAGTTCTGTGGGAAAACACAAACTAACCAATAATTTTTCAAAGTGGCATGGGAATACCATTTTTAAAATATAAAGTTACTATTGGGCACCTCTTAGTTATGGGACTGAAGAAAAGAGAAGCAGTAGGGGGTATCTCAACAGAAGAGATAACACTGTTGTTTAACAACAAAACTGGCAACAAAACTACAGTGCTTCAGAAAGTCAACTCTGCAGGGTAACTGGAATGCATTCTTTTAATGCTACTTGTTGCCAGACACATCTATGCACACCGTGCTGTTGTGCCAGGCTTTCTCCACACGTACCTTGGACCTGCTGGACACACTGCAAGGCATAGTTGAGAGCACTGATGGTACTGGGCTTGTTAGAAATCCTTTTCTCTTCAGGCAAACACCTTTTCATTTCTTGGATCATCATCATCATATCTCTGTGTGACTGGCTCCAATTCAGCTGCTCACTGTAAAACAGAGGTTAAACTTCACCAGAGAATTCTGGTGTCCATTTTTTTTATTACTACCGAATTAAAATTACTCCCTAAACTAACATTTTATGGGAATGGCTGCAGAGTCATGTAATATCCAGGTATGTCCTAATACTCATTCACTAAATTTCCTGTTGTATCTTTCTCACTTCTTTGCAATTGAAGTTCTTCTTCTCTACCTTCCCCCTTCCCAACTCCATGTCATGGATGGCAAAGTCATATTGAAACCACTCAGCTTGCTAAGATGCCTAGCAACTAAACATAAGATGATGTTTACTCTAGATTTGCTAAATAACACAGGTATTAAAATAATTAATAAATGCTTATTCTGGATCTCGCTAAGGTTTTCTAGCCTTGAAGGCTGTACCTGGTTATAAGCATCTCAGGGAACCATGAGGTCCTCAAAATACACCTGATGCAAAGATGTCATGCCTCGTGACTTCAGAGTCCTCGTCATACTTTTTAGCTGTTGACTTCAACAGCAGCAGAACGGTTAACAGATAAAATCTCCCTCTCCTCACATTTGCTTATTTCACGGACTGAAAAATAAGCAGTCAATATCCTCAAATCACAGATTCTAATCCTACAGATGAAATATGAGCCCCATTTTCTTAGTAACTTTTCCAGTCGACAGTGTCATTAGTAACGTACTCTTACTATATAAATCATTACATAAGTGTAAGTATTGCGTGGTAACTTCACAAGCCTGTCCAACGCTGCATACATTAGAGCCCTTTAACTCTTCATTAGATTAAAAAAATAAATTAGCAAATTTCCGAATCTCACGAAAAACGTTATTTCGGTAATTTCTGTTTTGGTACTGCTAAACAGTCTTTAGCTGAAGCACCCATCTCAGCTACCCGAGGGTCGCTGGCGCGCCCGGCTCAGCCGCTCTCAGGAGGAGGCACAGCTCCCCGGAGCTCACCGCACCCGCACCCGCCGCGGCCCGTGACCGCGGAGCCCCGCGGCGGCCGGGCCCGAGCGGCGCCCCGGCTGCCCGCTCCCCACCGAGCGCATCCCGCCCGCTGCCCGAGTACCTGTTGGCTTTTTCGGCGACCGGGCCGCCGCCGGACTCGGGGCTGTGCAGCTCTGTCCCGCCGGGGCCGCTTCCCGCGCACGCCGCGCACCGAGCGCCCGCAGCCCCCCCGGGCGCCGCCGCCGCCTCCCGCCCGGCCCCGGCCCAGGCCCGAGCCGCGCCGTGCTCCGCGCTGCCGCCTCGGCGCTCGCTCGCGTCCATCCCGGATCCGCTGAGCGCCGCAGCACGGGGGGCATCGGCTGCCACGGCACCTGGGCACGGCCGGACCCTCGGCCTGCGCTACGAGCGCCGGTGCTGCAGGGAGAGCACGCGCCGCCTCACGGGACGGTGGGAGGAGCGGTGCCCCCCCTTTCCACCGAGCCGAGCGGGCACCGGGGCGCTCCCGCGCCGCTCCCCGCCGCGCGCCCCCTCAGCTCGCAGCCGCCCAGCGCGAAAGGGCCCCGCGGCCTCCGCTCGGCCTTCCCGCCCCTCCGAGGCCGCGCCTCTCCCGCCGACCCCAGGCTGTCCCCGCTCCGGGCCGGGAGCGCCCTGAGGGGCCGCGCCCCCGCCCCGCGCCGTTACGTAACGCGGCGCACGCGGCGGCCCCGCTCCCACACACCCGCGCCACGTGCGCCGCGCCCCGCGGACAGAGGAGGAGGCGGAGGCGGAGTCGGAGCCGCTTTATTGGAGGAAACCGCGCGCGGGGGGCGGGGCCCGCGCGGGCGGAGGCGCCGCCCCGCCCCTCACGCGGCGATGCACGCGGCCCCCGTGCGCGCGCATGCCCCGCCGCCACGTGCGGCGCCGGCCACGCCTCTGGGCGTGGTCGGGCGAGGGGCGGGGCCGAGTGGGCGGGGCCCGGGCCGGGCCGTGGAGGCACCGTGCGAGCGGAGAGCTCTGCTGGTTAGTAATTAATGACAGGAGTGTCTTAAGGCGACCAGTAAAGTTAGTTAACGTCTCGATAATCAAAATAGGTTTGCTTTAAACAGCAGTAAACGGGCTGAGAAGGCAGCAGGTTTGAAGTGGAGAGGCTGAAGAAGATTCTCAAAGGCACCTTCAGTTGAATTGAGTTTCTTCTTGTAATTCATGAATATGCTCTCCAGACTACAAAAAGAAGAAAAAGGTTGGACGATGTCCTTCAGCCCCTCACCATAACAATCCTGCCTTTTAGGAATTTGAGATAATAGAGATAAATCCCTCTTAAATGCCTTAAATCTAAGAATTTGCCCATGTTGGTGTTCTTAGTTGTATTTTCCCTTGTGCTTGCACACCAGGACTGTGTCTCAGATGTCACTGGTTACTGCTGTTTGTTACTGTTACAACACATACTTAAAAACTTTGTCTTCCCCTTAAACCCTTGGCCATTACCTGAGGACTCAAAGACTGAGCCATCCCACACCTGGCTCTCTATCCTAATCCAACGTTAGTCTCATTTCACCCGGCAGCCAAACCTCTGCTCAAAGCCTCCCGGGCAGGGCAGTGCACTCCTAACTGCCACAAAAAAGCAGGAAGAAGGCAGACGATAACAGTTCTCAGACAAGGACAGTGTGTGGAATCTCATGTTACACTTCCGCAGCAGGCAGCTGTAAATAAACCCAGGTCTGCTCCTGGTTTCCAAGCCCTTGCTATTTTCACTTTCACCTTTGTCACCCTCACTGCTGGTGGAGATGCCAGTACTGGAGCTCCCACGTTATCACAGTCTGCCACTCACTGCATGCAATTGCTGTTAAATCCATCACTGCTGTTTCAAATTCATGTTGGATATACTTCCATCTGAGCACCCTGCCTTTGCTGAAACTGTATTAATCAGCAGATTAACACTGTCAATTCCAAATCTAGCAGAAATCCCCGTTTTGGTCCAACTTACCAATAATGATGATGATGATAATGACAACAACACCTATCAATATTGCCCACATCTGTGAAAAGAAGGCATACAACACTTACTCCACACCATGCAACAGCACCAAGTGCCCCTCAGGGTACAGGAAAACAGCCCCTGCAAGGGACTTTGAGCTCTGTGTGTCAGATCTAACGTGGCAAGCAAAGGTTCTTCAGTCAGCAAGCTCAATCCACTGCTAGCACTCAGAGATGGCAGGCCATGCACACAGGCAAACACAGCAATATGGTTTTCTCCCCATAAAGCCTGTCCCAAGTGAATGCACAAGCTGTTCTGTTACTCACCAAAGATGATTCCAACCTTTGGCAACAGCTACAAGTACAGGAGTCTGGGTGAGCTTCTTCCACTTTCTAGTGCTTCCCACACATTAATTCAAGCTATGCATTTTTAGCCTTTTCCTCTTGTTTCTCAAAGCCTCAGATTACTGACATGCTTCCCCTCTGGCCATCATCAGATAAGATCCTGCCTGGGGCAGCACGGCCAGTAACACAGCTGCTTGTTACTTCAAAAAGTGACGCCATGCTTTAAAAACTAGATGCTGTGACTTAAAAACCATTGGCTAAACGCTTTCTGCCTTCTGAGACACAAACTGTGACAGTGTCCCAGGCACAGTGCAAGCACACAAGCCAAGGTTACCTTGCAGTTCTTCCACCAGTACTTCCTCTTCAGCTTGGCCGCGCTGGTCTCGAACTGGGAAGCCCCTGCTTGCAGGGCATCAGCTCGGTCATCCAGCTCTGACAGCTTCTGATCCCGCTCCAGGACCTTGTCCACGTTCACCCTCATGATGTCAACAACCTGCAGCATTCAGTGCTCACAGTAAGTGACCACACAGTGCAACACGACCACAGACAGCACACAGCTCCACAAGGTACTCCACGTTTTCTCAGAAGCAGGAGCTATTGCCTTTTAGTACATCCAGCCATAAGCTTAAAGAAAACTATGAGATCCACCTGTGGCTAGAAGCCCTGAATGGCTACTTTAAAAAGTCAGTAGTGCTGGCATGCCTTCAAGCCTGGGAAATAATTCCTGACTTGTTTCAGAAGGAGTTGAGGAATATAAACATGACGCCAAGAAATACTTGCCAGCCACCCTGGCTTTTGGATTCCACAAAAATCACATTTGGTAGCCAGCTCTCATGGCTACTGATGAGAAAAAAGCTTATTCTCTGTAAACAAAGGTTTTTGTCTTTACTTATGCCTACTCCTCAAGCACCAAGACTGCAGCTCATGTTTGGATACTGGCAACCTCTCTTTGCTTCCCCTTCACATAATGAAGGGAAAACTGCTTTGGAAAAAAATATCCCTTCTAACTGCACAGGTTTCCTGCAAGAAGAGGTTGACACTACTACCAGACCAGACTTTTACCTCATCTACTTGGTGCTGAGTTTGCTGAAGCCGGCGGTTGCTGCCAGCAGCCATGTTTGAGCTTCCAGGGACATTGGCCGACCTGCAGGAAAGAAAGGCATCATTACACATCTGAAAACTGGGAACTTGTATCCTTGTAATAAACACAGGGCAGTTTCTTATGGGAGAAATTGTGTTTTAGCAGCTGACAGTGGGTGCAAGTCATGCAGTGTCCCAAACATCTTGTCAACAAATTGCTGCTGTGCTAAGAGGCAGCAGTGGCTTGCTAACACCACGCCTGGCAATGAGGCAGGGCCAGCTCCAACAGTGCTCCAGAGGCCTCAAGGAGTGAGCAGTGTGGGATCAGTAGTTTACAAAAAAATAAATAAAAATATTAATACTTATTCTAACTATGTGATTTTCCAGCGATGCTTCTCTATTCTTTTGAAATGGTTGATATGGACCAAGAGAAAGCACCAGAAGGAAAAAGTATTACCTTTGGTCAGCTTTGAATTTGTAACAGAGTTCTTTTTATCAGCTACTCTGCATTTTTAAAATGGACACAACAGCTTCTGTAAATACTCCTCACTACCTTTTCACCATCCAGCCAGTTTTTAATGTGTATCTCTAGAACTATCAGCACTCAATTTCCTCTTCCATGTTCTTGCTTCTTTCACATCAGATGCTTGTTTTTTGCATCCTGGCACTCCAAACAGCCAGCTCCGACTGTTTCCTGTGTGTACACATTTACACATTGGATTCTAACTTGCACGTAACGAGTACAGGCACACGGCGGGAGCCAGGGCAAGGCTCAGAGCCGGCCCCGCACGGCTCAGTGTCCGTTTCGGCGCTGCCGCCACCCTTCGGAGCCGCTTCAGTGCCAGTCCCAGGTGAAAGCCTCGGAAATGACAGCGCTTCCTGCGAGCTTCCAAACGGAGCAACGCCCCGGTGCCCGGCAGGGCTGTCCCGGCAGGGCGGGCCCCGCTCGGAGCCGCGCCCGGGGCTGGCGGGACAGCCAGGCCTGCGCAGCCCCGGCCGGCGCCCGCTCCCGGCCCGAGCAGCGGCTCAGGCGGGGCGGCCCCACGGGCCGGGCCGGGCCGGGCCCTGCTCCCGCCGCCGCGCCCGCCCCGCTCCCCAGATCCCCGCGCCCGGCCCGCACTCACATCCTGGCGGAGGGACGAGAGCGGGGCCGCGGCGCGGGACCTGGGGCGGGGCCGGGCCATGGCCGTGCCCCCGCAGGCGGCGGTCGGGGGCTGCGGCCGCTGGGGGGCGCTGTGTCGGCCCTGCCCGGGAACGGGAACGGAGAGAGCGGCCGAGCACGGACACACGGACACACGGACACAGACATGGGGACACAGACACGGGGACACAGACATACGGACAGACAGACACGCTGACACGGGCACGGACACCCGGGCTCACGGAGACTCACGCACACGGACAGACAGACGTGGGCAGTCTCGCACACACAGCCACAGCCACAGCCACGTGCATTCCGTCGCGCTGTCACTCGTGTCCCCGCGCTCCGTGCAGCGCACGGGGGCGGGAGTGTGCTTGTCCTTGTCCTTATCATTGTCCTTGTCTCTTTGTCTTTATCCTTGTCCTTGGCATTGCCCTTGTCATTGTCCTTGTGTTTATCCTTGTCCTTGTTCCCGCCCTGGCTCCCGGGGTGCCCGGCGGGATCCCCGCTCCCGCTGCCCGGTCCCGGCGGGGCCGGAGCCGCTCGCTGCTCCCCGGCGGCCGCACGGTGCTGTCGGTGACCGGAGCAGCCGCTCTGCCGGTCACCCGCAGGAGCCCGGGGCTGCTCCGCCAGGGAACACCGGCCCCGGCGGGGCACCGGGGGTAGGGAGGCACCGGCGGCCTTTGCACCACGTGCTCTGCGTTATCTTTTCTTTTCCCCCCTTATTAAACTTTATCTCACCCCGGGCATTTTCCCCCTCATGTTTGGTCTTCCAGTTCTCTCCCGCCAGGCCCCGGGATAAGGGAGGAGGTGCCTTCCTTCAGCACCGGGTCAACCTGCCACGACGGGGAAGGACCCAGCAATTAACAGCCACGTAAGATGGAAAAATGGGAGCAATTTGCAGAGTTAAATGCTGATTTATTCTAAAACAGAAACATAATTTAACTTTCTCTGCAAGAAGAAACTCTCTTATTGAAATCTCGTCCTCAGTTGTGGAGCTGGGTTTCGGAAGAGCTTACTCATAATGGCACTAACACGGTCTCTGATAACCAGATTAATTTATTAATTATTAAACCTGCTTTCAGGTTTTGCCTGCTGGGCTGGCCATGTAGTCTGGTCCAAGATTTGTTCTCGAGGACCAGCTCATGTAAGTGCCATATTTGATTAGTGCAGTAGTTACTGTGTCTCAGTTAATTGTATCACCAAATGTGACCTGAGTTTTCTGCATCAGCAGCCCTCTTGAATTCCGCCGTTTGACTCTGCCTCGTGTACACTGCAGGATTAAGCATTTTGATTCCAGCTCTATATGGTTTCTCACCAAAAACCCTGGAAGTGATTGCCCATTGAAGAGGAACTGCAAACAAAGCTCTGGGGGCTGCACCTGCTCGGGCAGGCTGGGGACTGTCACATCGTAACCCCTAAGAAATCAGATGCAGAATTCTTACCAGCAGGTTGTGTAGAAACTTTTTTTTGTGATTTCTTAGAGTAACTAAAGGACTACTTTGCTCTCAAAGTAGGATGGAAGAGATGTGTTCAGGAGAGACGTGTTCAGAAGAAGGCAGACACTTTGTATGGGGAAATTTTCTTTTTTAATTTACAGCAGAAAGAATATAAAGCATTCAGAAAACATTTTCCATATTTTAAGGGCAATTCAAAACATTTTGCATGGTTCCAGCAGCTGAGTTCTTCAACAGATCCATTGATTCAGTGATGCTTTACATGCACAGTTACAAAAATAAAACTTACAAAAGAGAAGACATCTATACTAGTTTTACATGCAAGTCTTGGGGACCCCCCATTGGGCACCAGCTATTGTGTGGAACTGCCATAAGCGTGCAACCAGAGAGGGGGTTCATGTTATATTCTGTATTTCTTTCACACAGTATTACTGCTGTCGAATGTGTTTCACAAAGGAGCGATTCTATTCTCAGAAGACAGAAGATCTGGCTCCTGGCACTTGGGAATTTGAATTTTCCTAGAAAGCTGCACTTACTTATCTTAGGTGAAAATGTTAAGTTCCACAACCAAGAAGAGGGTTCGAAGAATCACTTCACTGCGGGGGAGTGCTGCTCCCTCCGCAGGGACACACTGAAGGGTTACGGCCCGACACAACAAAGCACTTGGGAGCTGCCCTGGCTGCAGGCGTGCCAGGAGTCCTGCAGCGGTGCTGCACAACTGCCCGCACGCTTCACAGCCAGCACAGCCTTAAACGTTTGGCTGAAGCAGGATCTGGATTAGTAGATACACCACCAGGCCCATGGATCTGGAAGAGTAATTTGAAATAGCTCTGTATATTACTGAATCGTTTGCTGTAAAGACAAGGAGTTAAAACGTTTCCACTGAGGTCACTACTCTTGTTAGGAACAGATCAATTCTATATTGTCACGTATTGGTTAATGGGTGCAATATTTCAGTTTCAAAATGTCAAGAGTTCTTCCAGTACTAATACAGAGCATTTCCAATTCGTTCCAAAGGAGATTCTTCAGCGTCTCCTGTTCTGTTTTGGCGTGAGAGGAAAATCTAATGGTCAAGGTTCCAATTGCAGACAGAAAATCAGGCTACGAGGCTGCCCACAGGCACAGTGCGAGCGCCAGGCCATTTGTTTTGCTTTTTTTCCCTTTTTTTAAAATTGAATCAGGTCATAAAGCAGCAGTTCAGAAATGTACAAGAGAATTCTGATAATGAGCTATAGCACATCTACTGTAATTCAATGCTGGCAGTGAAAAGAAGTAATTAAAAACAGGTACAATTATAGAAAAGGCACCAAGAGCACTGACCCCAGTTTTTTTGCCACAATCTTTGTTTTTACTCTTCTTTTAAAGACACCAGTTTCAAAGCTTCCTATGTGTGAATATTTTTTGGCTTCACAACAAGCCTTGCGTTTAAACATTGCAGTTGGTGGCCGGGATCAAGCAAGAACAACTATTCCAAAACTAACAATCTCAAATTTACACAAGTTCATTCAGAAATTTTAAACTGCCACGAGCGAGACAAACAGACAGGAGCAGTTTCTGATCTCAGACACATGTACGTGACCCACAAGTAATGACACGGACTTCAGGAGTTTCTTCCCTTACATTCCTGTGTAATGAAGATCAGAACTGGTTCCCATTGTTGAGAATCTGTGACAGTTTTAAATTAGTAGCTCAATTTTAAAAAAATCTAATTTCTTTGGCTCCTCACTATGTGGAAATAGCAATATACCATGACACCCCTACAGGATCAGTTTGCATCTTTTTTTTTTTTTTAAGTTTTACTTAATTTTTTAAAATTTTTTGTGCAATTTTTATTACATTTTCTGACTTCCAGCAGGAGATATGAAAATGTGAAACATATTTTCTACTTTCGTACTATTTATTTATTTTTTTTCATTTTATGTTCATTCTAAGTGTTCTTTATTGGAGTGAGTGTATGGTGTTAAGCTAGATACGGTTTTTGTACTCTTATGATTATCTGCTTTGCAAAAGTAACTTAATTTTCTTAAGCAATATTAGCATTCACATTACTTGGCACCATTGGCAAAAAAAAAAAAAAGAAAAAAAAAAAAAGACGGGGGTAAAAAAAAAAGAAGGAAGGAATTTATAAATTAAACCCAACTGAACCAAACTCCTGGTAGCCAAAATCAAATGTAAACATATCCTTTTTTTCTTTTTTTTTTTTTTTTTTTTAAAGTAATGTTGCTCTGCCTTTTTTTTCCTAAGTCTAAATACAGTAGCTCTTTTTTGCCATTTAGTCATGCTTTAGCAAAAATGTTCTTCTAAAGAACATTTAAAATAAAGTTTCTTATAGTGAAATAAAGTTTTTGTTTCATTTTACAGACCATAGCCACTAATGCTTTGCTTTGTTCATTTCTTTTTCTTGAGTTCATGCACATATCTCTTTAATATATACAATATGTACAAACAATACATCCACACTCTTCTCGTTCATTCAGACAAAACTATACAAATAATAATTTTATCTTGCCAAGTTATTGACCCTTTGTGAATAAAATATTTAGTAATTAATCAATATATTCCCTTTCAAATATTTTTTTCTCATTTTCCATTTCTACCTTCTATATATACAGAAACTGCCCAGATTTTGATGAAGTAGCCAAAATAAGAAATTTACTGGCCAGAATGCAGCACCACTGATCTTTAGGTGGCATAAAATGTCCAGGCAACATATGTTCGTGACTGCAAAATGACAAGAGGTTTGACAAGTACATAAGAGAAAAAGCTACATGTTTTACAAATTATTTGAGAACTTAATTAAAACAATAGTACATGAAGGTAAGGCTAGAAAATAAAGTGCTGAATATGAGAGAAAGTACATGACAGTTGATATGTTTGCAGGTTCTAGTAAAAATACAAAAAAAAAAAAAGTGTAAAACTTGCTTAAGCTGCTCTCTCCATTCCTCATGCAATACCCGTGTCTCTCATACACCAAACCCCTCCTGTAAGTTCCCACGGGATGTATTAAAAACCTGCAGATTTAAAAAGTTGCATTAAGTGTGCTGTAGAGGTTTAAATAAAACACAAAGGACAGGAGTGCGAAGGAAATGAGGATGCATGGACCCAATAAAGATGTACTGATCTAAGCCCCTCCACTGAGACTCTCAAAGCTTCAGTTTCTTGGAGATGACTGACAGGTGCAGGAACAGCATTCTTGTGTTGCTTGTGCATTCCCACCTTTTCTGAACAATATTTTTGGTATAATATTTGTACAGTTCCACATGTTGTTTAATACAGCCCTATATGAAAAGGATAATTAATCGCTTCTTCCTTCCTCCTCGGAGAATGAAGCAACTCACAATTTCCTCCTGGTGTCTTGTTTTCCCCACGATCCAACAGAAGATTGAGTTCCAAGATGTCTTGCTGAACAAATTAAAAGTTGTCCATGAAAGTGCAAATGCAATGACCAAAACATTACTGTTAAAATCCTGCAGCTGGTATTTCCAGAACTGCAGTGGGTATTTTTGTTGTTGTTGCATGTCTCTGCTAAAAACAGAAAATGAAAACAGTCTGAAAAGCAATGTCACATTGCTACGGGATGCTGCTGCGTATCTTCAAGTTCCTTGGCCTTTTTCAATTCTTTCACTCTGAAAAAACAAAGAGGAGCTATGTAACACTTCTACACCACATCTCTTGAAGACAGAACAATCAAAAGGATTCATCACTCCAGCCTCCCGTGCAGAAGAGGCAGCTCCCAGAGACACGACAGGAAGGCAACACCTTCCCAACACCATAAACAGTTGGAAGCGCAAGAACGGGCCACTGGAGATCCCAGACAAACACCTTTGGAGAGACACACTTGGTTCCACTGCTTTTCCCAGTACTGGCAACTACAGCTGGGCTTCCTTCTGGTGTCAGCCTGAGTGCTTGGGGTTCCCTGGACTGCTGGTCCCCTCCTGACCCTGCAGCTGCTCACACCAAAGGGGCTGCTCAGCGCTGACCCTTTTCTCCACACAGTGCTCAGGGAGTGACAGCACAGTGGGGGAAAATCAGCCTGTCCAGCTTGGAAAGGAAGCCTGGAGTTTATTGAGAGCCTCACAGAAGAAAGTGTTTATGTACAAGCACAAGAACTGGTATGGGTGTGAAGAAAGGCGCTTTGTTTCACGAGCACTCCAGCTGCTGTGCCCCTGTGTTTTATCATGCTGTTGGCAGCAGGTTTGGTGTCATCCCAGCAGTGCAGGATGCTGGATGCTGTGTGCCAAGGGAGATGAACCTACAGTGTGGAAGTCACTCTTCCTAGATGTGGCCAGTTCTCAACTTTCCAAAAGGCACGCCATACATTACCTCCTCTAACTCATCAACTCAAGAACTAAACCATCACTGAAAGCTGAAAGAGTTAAAAATTAAATTAAAGGGTGAAAAGAAGGGAATAATTTCAATCCCATCAAATGAAACAGAGCTCTGCACTGGAGCTGGGGCAGCAGGAAACCTTGTACTCAGGCTGAGAACCTGGCTGTGTGCAGTGCAAAGGAGCCAGACCAAATCCAAAGGCATTCCTGTGCTGCCCAGCTGTGCTTGGGGCTGGCTCTGCCTCCGCTTGCAGGGAGTTCCTCTGCAGTGAGACCCCTTTCCCACCTGCCTCCATGTGTCTTCCCTCTGCTCCTGCAAGGGGAAGTCCCCTGTAAAAGGAGCAGATTACAGCAAAAAAAAAAAGTGATTTAGCTAAGCGTGTATAAGCTCAAGTGCTCATGTGATGCTGCAAAAACTTGAAATGACAAGTAACAAAGGTATAGTACAAAAAATAAATAGTGTCAGAGATGCAAGTCTGCGTAATGCAACCAGCTACAAGTGAAAGAATGTAACAAAGCCCAAGTAAATAAAAGTAAGAAAACATGTCAGGAGAGCTGAGCAGCAGCAGTGACAGTTTGTAGCTACTGTGCACAGACTTACACCCACACATCTTTTGGCTCTTGCACCAGCCTGCTAATGTAAGGACAGAATGAAGGCTATAAATGGATCTCTATAAATACACCTCCATTTCACCATTTTATTTATTCATTTTTCTGCATGTACTATTAGTCAGAACCACAGTGAAAAGGGAGCTGTCTGCTTTGACTTTTGTTTTAGCTGACTCAAAGGCTCCAGCACTCAAATGCATTCTCAGTATTTGTGAAATGTGGCCAACAGGGACCAAATCAGACTAACCTGTATGCAGGGTAGACCTTTGTTAATTATCCTAATTTCAATATCCTGGAGAATATAATGTATGGAAAGACAGGGGGCTCTGCTAGCCAAGTGCACACGGTGTGTTCAGAGTCTGAGGGCACTGACATTGCTGAAATCCGAGCCCAGCAGGCTCTCCCAGGTGCCAAGCAGCGCTCTGGTCCCAGGCTGAGGAAGGGACAAGGAGCCAACAGCACCAGGGGTTCTCAGTTCCTGCCTGGACAGTGCCATGCTGAGCCTGACTGCTGCTACAGCTTTACAGAGAATCTTCTACAGGAACATTTTGGCTCTACACAAGCTGGTGTCTAAAAGAGCCTGTTGACATCAAGAGAGTGGAGGCTTCAGCACGGCGCAGAAGGCAGCAACAAGCCTCTAAGTTTGTTCTCTAAGAGTTCTAAGTTCACTGGGGTTCTTCATGCTGGGTACAGCCAGATCCCCTTTTCATTGCAGGAAACACAGGAGGGCTGACACAGTAAGCCAAAACAGTGACAAATGACAAGTTACTCATATCCAGTATATCTACTTTTATTTTCTTGGTGAAGAAAAGCAGCCTCTCCCTTGAATTTTTAATTAGCATTTCTAGTAGTGCACCATTTAGAAGCAGGAGAGCCAGAATCCCTGGTGCTGTGCTAGAAAAGATGTTGTGCCTCTGTGCAATGGACAAATTTTAAAGCTTAGGTTAGCTGTGTTTAAGGTACCATCAATTAACGCATGATTTGCAGTGCAACTTCCAAGTGTTTTCTGTTGCACTTCAGTACTGTAATGTAAAATTAACCTGTTATTACAGATCTCTCACTGAGAACATGCACATTAAATAAGCTGGTGGCTCTTTCACTGAGACATGCTATTCCTTACTTTAGCACTTCACATGCAAGGGCTACACTAACGAAGCACTTTCACTGGAAGAATGCAAGACATGCTTTGCTGCAAACTTCAACCTACAGCATGCAATATCTGTACTGGTGCACAACTATTGCATCTGTTTGCCTGGAACACACATGCCAACAGGAGTTAATTACTGCAGCACTTAGCATTTGCACTGAAACAGGTCCTGGTTCAGAAACAGAGAATCACAGAATCATAGAACATAAAGGGTTGGAAGGGACCTAGAAGATCTTCTAGCCCCAGCTCCCCTGCCATGGGCAGGGACACCTTCCACTATGCCAGGGTGCTCAAGGCCATATCCAACCTGCCCTTGAACATTTCCAGGGATGGGGCAGCCACAGCTCCTCTGGTAACTTATTCCAGTGTCTCATAATCCTCACAGAAAAAAATTTCTTCTTAATATCTAAACTAAAATCCCCCTTTTTCATTTTGTATAAATTACCTCTCACCCTATCACTACAGTTCTGGATGAAAAGTCCCTTCTAGGTTCCCTGTAGCACCCTCCACACACTGAAAGTGCTGTGAGGTCTCCACACAAGCTCTTCTTCTCCAGGCTGAGCAGCCCCAACTTTCTCAGCCTGTCTTTGCAGGGGAGGTGCTCCAGTCCTCTCCTATCAACTTCATGGCATCCTTTGGACTTGCTCCAACAGTTCCATGTCCTTCTTTTGCTGGGGACACCAGAACTGTGTGCAGGACTGACAAGAGCAGAGGGTGAGAATCCCCTCCTTCCCAGCTGGCCATGCTCCTCTGGATGCAGCCCAGGACACAACTGGTTTCTGGGCTGGGAGCACTCAGTGCCAGCTCATGGGGCGTTTTTCATCAACCACAACCCAAGTTTTTCTCCACGGGGCTGTTTTCCATCACTTCTCCACCCAACCTGTCTGTGTATGTGGATTCCCCAGACCCAGGTGTAGGACCTTGCACTTTACTTTGTCCCTGAGGTTTGCACAGTCCCACCTCTCCAGCCTGTGCAGGTCCCTCTGGATCCACCCCTTCCCTCCCACACAGCTCAGTGAGGTCAGCAAACTCACTGAGGGTGCCCTCAATCCCCCTGCCCATGATGTTGAACAGTAGCAGCCCCACTGCTGACCCCACTCATCACTGGCCTCCACGTGGACCATAAACCACTGACCACAGCTCTTTGCATGTGGCCAACCAGCCAGTTCTTCATCCACCCATCCTCAAAACCACGTCCCTCCAATTTAGAGACAAGGATGTCATACAGGACAGTGTCAAACACTTTGCATTTGCAACGCTTTCCTTGGTCAGGTGGGATTAACATCATTTACATGCAGGTGTAATAACTACTACTACTACTAATAACAAAGACACAAAAGAGTACAGAACTTCCCTAAGGGTATGAACTGAAATCTGCCACAGGTGCATTACTGAAAGATGCTATTTAGTATATAATGGCTTAAAACAAACCCTGCATTCCACAGCATTTACACACTTAGGCCTCAAGATGATAACCACCCAAATTCACTAAGCTACCATATTTTCTTTATTAACCAGTCTCTGTTCAATGCAATAGTGTGTGTGTCCCACTGCAGCTGGGAGTGCAGGTAGGTACTGTGAGTCCTTTATTCCATTAACACACTGCCTGGTAGATTTGGAAACTTGCAGTCTGCAGCTGTCAGTCTCTCCTCCTCTCTCCAGAGCTGGCCCTGGGATGCCAGGGAAGTTCTTCCTTCTCCTTGGCAGCTGGTACAGGGCAGCCCTGCTCACCACGGGCTCTGCAGCAGGCACAGCCAAGTGAACTGAAATACCTCCAAATGTTACCAAAAATGGAACCAGCCCAAGGCCAGAGTGTCACTGGGGAAGCTCTGAGGTGTTATTGTGAACCCCATGCTGCTTCCTCAAACCATGATGAGCAGGAGGTGCCAGAACCAGTGCATGCACCAAGGTAATCATTATCTGAAATGCTTTGTCAAGAGAACCTAAAAATAATTGTCTTCAACCAATGCTTTTCTTTCTTGGATAGCCTGCACTGCAGGCTGTGTCTTAGAAGTCCTTTCAGTCCTTTCTTAACTCTTCTTGAGTTTCTCACTCAGTGGCACTTGGTTTGGTTACAACAGTGGCAGGGACTGGTATTTCCTCTTCATTAATACTTAGTGTAATAAACCCTCAACATTTTCAACTGCAGTTAAAAAATACAGGTTGACCAGGGAAGAATTTTGGACAAATCAGGACCCTTGAGAATAGAAATCCCTTGAGTAAGTGCTGCTAGGAGAGATTTTAAGTGAACAGTATAGCACTGCCTTCATGCTGTAAGGCAATCTTCTTTGGTTGACGTTTTTCCAGCCTTAAACTGAGCAGGGAAGAGAACCAAAGTGTAGCATTTGCAGTTACAAGCATTAACAAACTGTTGCAAGGAAAAGAACACTACTGGGATTTATAGAATTGAACAGCAGAAAGAATGTTCTTAGAGAAGATGTTTCAACCCAGTTTGGTAGACTTGCAGGGAGACTTTTTTTTTAAACAACAGAGGAAATGAGGGCAATGAAAGTGACAGCAGCAGGCCAGGTGCTGCTGGATGGTGTGCAACCTCTCCAGGAGTCTACAAGCACTGTCACATTGGCTTGGATCACTTCTGGGAGTGCCTCCCTGAGCTGAATGAGGGCTGGAGTGAGGACAGCTCAAGTGATGCCCAGCTGCGAGTGGAGCACCCCAGAATGGGAAACAGGCCCTGACTTTTGCAGGTCTCCAAACAAAAAGCACCATCCTATGCCAACAGCTCTGGAACCATGCACAAAACTGCAAGTATTGTACATCTGATTTTGCACTGGTGAAGCCTTGAACAAACACCTCCCCAAATAACATATTCTCCAGACAGTAAGCGCTTCTAAGGCACAAAGTTATTCCCTCTGCAAGTGCTGAAGAGCAGATGGAAGGAAAAAGCACGTGCAATAGAGATGACCACTGCTAAGGTGTCTGAAATCACAGCCGTGATGCTGACATACACAGAGGGAAGAGAAGATGATTTCAAACATGAGCTTTGAACCCTGACTCTTGGGAGATACATCCTGGCTCCCAAACTGCTCCAGCCAGTCAAAGTTTCTGCCCCTCACACCTTGCTGCTCACTTGGACAGAGTACAGGGGGTGCATCAGTATGTGCTGAAGCAATGTAGTAAGCAACAGCCCCAGCGAGTGGCAGCTCCTCTCCCCAAGCCCTCCCCAGTCCTGTACAGCTGTCAGCAGATGAACCAGCCCTACTCAGAAAAGGTCACAGCAAACAATGGCTTCATGGGTAAAGCATAACACAAAGCTGCTCCACCAGAGTGACTCCGGAATGCCCAGCCAGGGAAATGCTGAATGAGTCCAAATGCTGAAGATCAGTTTACAGGACAGGGTGCAAGAGCCAGAGAAGGCTGGCTGGCGAGTTACCTGTTGCTCTGAGAGCTGAACTGGCCTGTGGGATATTTAAGACAAGGGAGATCTTGCCTTTTTCCAGATACCTCATTTAGGCAGCAAAACAAAAAAGACAGAAAGGCCCAATAAGAACGACACCCCAGAGCACGCAGTCTGCAATTTAATACACACATCTGAGCTCCAAACACATTCAGCCCCTGCAAGAGGTAAATGAAAAAAGAAATTACTTTGAAAACTTTTGTTGCAGGTACAGTGACGCATATCCCGGTATGACATTTTCACACTTTGTCCTGAACTCAAACAGGACTTTCCTACCCCTTGAAATTTTACCCTGTTCTCTATCTTACTAAGAGAGGCAAGAAACCAGGTACCTCAATGCAATATCTGCTGCACAGCACAGATTAAAACCATGTTAAAAATACAAGTCCTAGATGCAGAGGAGTAGGAAAAGGTTTGTTGCTAAAATGCCAAAAGAGGGAAGAGTATGCAGAGAACAACAAAACACAGCAGATGTTGTTTATTCAGGTATGAAATGCAGCTGTACTTACCAGAGAAATTACTTCAGATACTACACACTTAACTCCCCAGAACTGGAGAGCAGCATTTAATCAAACTGTGAGAACATGGTGGGGTCAGGGGGCTTATTTGTACATTAAAGCTGAATGAAGGCAGTTTTTATCACTCATGATCATGGGTAACAAGTGCACTTGTTCTGCCCCAGAGAGGACAGAAGTTTTGCTGCAGGCAGAAGGTGCCTGACTCGTCATCCCCTTGAGATGGGAAAGACTCAGTCCTTGTGATATCTCCCAGATCATCTCCTGCCAAGGGTGGGGCAGAGAGGGTCACACTGCAGGCAGCTGTGCAGTTTGTTCACCTCTACACCTGGACTGGGAGCAAGGCTCTCCTTTGCAGGAGGCTACAGAGGATGGTCTGACCAATATGAAGGCAAACATTTGTGTAGGGGGGCATGGTGAGCAGCTGAAATCCCTCTACTGAAGCAAGTTTCCTTGAGATGAAAACTGTTACTTAAAGGCAACAGCAACTGGATGGGGTTTTTTTCCCCTAAAAGGTATTTTAATTTCTGCTGCAGAAGGATACCGAGTCTCATCTCACAAGAGTCATCCAGTAAAATCTCCTGCCTCTTCCTCTTTACTGATCCTAGTGTAATGTCACCCAAATAAATCCAGAAAACATCACTAAATTTGGAAAGATTTTAAAACTGAAACCCAGGAGCAAATGCTGCAATCATTTCTCTGCACACTCCAACAGCACGTGGACAGGAAACACCCAATTTGTGAATTACAGACATTCTGCAGGCACTCCCTGAGCACGAGGGGCTGTGCCAGCCTGTGCACACCAGCAGGCCTGGGAACACTCCTGGTGTTTGTGCACTCCAGAGCACACACACAGGGTGTCATCAGAATGCAAAGCAGCACATTTTGCCATGACAGACTTATTTTGGCAGAACACCAGCCAGTATGTACTGAGTACACAGCTCACAGTTCACTTTTTCCAGACAGAGAGCTGCCCCATTTCCCCATCCATCACACATCATTGGTCATCCCAGGCCTGGGATGCAAAAAAAACCTGCAAATGCTACCTAACATCCAGAATCTGCTTCCTGCACATTTCTCAAATGCTGTCACATACACAAAGCCTTAAAAGTGCATAATTTCTCCTCCAACACTGACAACTGGCCTCTGCTGACAGCAGAGCTTCCCTCAGGGCTCATCTGGGCCTTTGCCCTCATTTCACCCAATTCCAACTTCACCTGTTATTACCTGACAGCAGAGCCTTCCCTCAGGGCACATCTGGGCCTTTGCCCTCTTCACCCAATTCCAACTTCACCTGTTATTAATAAAAGCTCCAAATTTTAACTTGTAAAAAAACAAGGACATACAACAAAAAATGGCAGCACAGAAGTCATAATTTGGAAACAAATGTCATTAGCTGCTGCTCCTTTGTTAGCCCAAATAGTAAAACAAATAATGGTGTCTCCAGCAGGCTCAGGCCCAATTCATGCTCTCACTCTTGAGTCTTGAAAATGAACTTTGCAATTCCTAGTCAATAAAACTTCGTCATCAACAATGCAGTTTTCTTTTTACAACACTACATGGAAGCAAGGTCCAGGACACCCCTCTCTTACTGAAAACAGGAGCTATAAGCACCCAAATGGTGAAGTTTCTGGCAGCAGTTTTTTTTACAAAAAACCCTGCTGCCCTAACAACCTCTCAGGTGTGAGATGGAACAGAGCAGCCTGCTGGCAGCTGAGGCACACGCCTTGAGAGACCTGTCACAGGAATTCTCCCACTGATACCTAAAGATTTGTAGCTTTTTCACGTATTTGTTGCTTTGTAGGTTTCTAATATATAGTTTTATAGTTTCTAGCACCTTCTTAGCTGTTCAATAGCTAGCCCTTTTTAATACATTATGTCACACTCTTGAAATTCTATTTAGTCTTATTTTCAAGAAAAGAACAAGGTCATCTTGTTTTGCACCAGCATTTGAGAGTCAAAACAAAATACAAGGCAAAGAACCTCCTGGAGACACTCCAAGGGGCAGGCCCAAGGGTGAAACTATTGGATTTACCTGCTAACTACACTAATTAATCAACCTTATAAAAATTGTACAAATCCTATACCACAGATGCTCTTACCTATGTTTTCAGCACTTGAATGCTTTCATTAAAAACTGCTCTCTAATATATTAGCCCTTAATATTGTTTGGAAAGTTTTCTTTTGATTCCAGGCAAGCCCCCCTGTTGCCAGCCTGCTGTCTCACACCCAACCAGCCACTAACATGACTGAGCACACAGGTGAGTGGGCTCTTCATGCTGAGAATGAGACTCCCAACAGATGCTCTCTTGGCACTTACTATAACACAGTTACAGAATCTTCATTTCATTTTTCGTTTTCCTTCCCAATATGTGGATTAATAAATGAGGTAAACAGCTGTCAAAAAGCTGGCCCTATAACGCAACCAGACGTGCAGCTTACCAAAGACCAACTTATAGAAGATAAACACTGGTGTTTAACCACCTTTGGGAGTAAAGAGCAGTGTGAGGAGCTCTTCTGCTTCCATCTGGCTCAGGCAGAAATTAATACCCATTTAGAGTAGGCTGCACCTGCAGTGCAGGTGATCTACCTTCCTATGATCTACCCTGAATGCTGCTGCAGTCCATGGCAATGGAGTTCACTGAGAGTGTGAGTGCAGACCCTGTCAAATTCCAACATCTACTCACAGCCACTTTGGATACTGAAAAAATACCCCACCAACAATGCCATCTAAGCATGCCCATGATGAATATACATGTCCTTTTTCACACATTCATGCACTGGTAACATCTACTGCAGAGCTCTGTCCTGGTACAAAAGCAGCAGTGTTAGTCATTGCAGTAGGGTTAGTTTATTAAAGATTCTTTCATATCATTAATGGAGGTGAAACTTACTGGCATATCTCGGCCGCAGCCCCATGCAAGCAAGCAGAAAGCAAATATATTTAAAATGGAAGAGAGGAACTGGCTAGCAGGCAGCTACACTCACCCTTTTGTACAGCCTATGGTCCACCAGAGGGCTTTAGAGTGCAAAACAATACCAAAGAGCCATTAGACACACATGGCAACAACCGTACCTTACCCAGAGCTCCACTTCAGGGAGGAGGAGACAGCACTTCTGCTTGGCTGGAGAGAAAGAACCCTTCCCACTCCTGCCTAGGGACTCCTCTTTACCAGGGAAGGGCAGTCCTGTGTTTAGGTGCTTTAGGGCAGAAAGTTATAAGCAAGTAGAAAAAACCCAACACTGTCATTCCCGTGGCATTTCTAGCTGCATCCTGCCTTCCCTGGCAGCCATCACCTCTTTTCTACCCCACTCCAAATGCTACTCCATAGAAAACACTGCAGATCACAATTCCATCTCAGCAATGGCTTAGATATCCCCCAGAAGGGTAAAACTTTCCTACAAATCAGAAAAAGAACAGGAAATAGAGGTTACCTTCCCAGTGCAAGCTGGCTGTACCACACAGGAATTGAGCTCAGCAAATCCAAACCCATTCGGAGCTCCTGGATTTCCTTGCAGCTCTAGATGTGTCACATCTGGGGACCACTAAGTAGGTGGAGTCTTTCCAAAATTATTAACTATGCAAAGCTTTGGTTCTGCCTCAGGACAGCGAGCCTGGAGGCAGCTCAGCTCACAGGAGGTGTCAGGGGCAAGCTTTGGGCTTGGGCATGGGAAGATGGGTGAAGCTCTCCTGGGAGGCCAGGAAGTTTCTGTTTCATTCTCAATAAACAACATTTCTGTGACAGATCATGTTGATACCATGTTATGCTGATGCATGTTTTCCACCAGATTTTTGAGAATATGACAACAGATGGATAAATATGGGGAGTTTTGTTCAAAGTCAAAAGGAAGCAATACATGTCTGACGGTCAGAATGACTCCTGCTGATGAATGATCCCTTTTGTCACCATGACATTCAGCTACTAGAGCTCCAGTATCTTCTCTAAGAATATTTTCAACTAAAACTTACTGATTTTCATGTATTTTTCATGTATTTTCTGATTTCCATCAACATCTATGCATCCTCTACTAAGAGCTCCAACTGCAGAACCTCTCATTAACTCTCCCAAAACACCTGAAATACCTTCTGGTTAGGCAACAAACAGGAGATCAGATCCTCAAGGTGAGGATCAAAATCACATTTGAGATATTAAGCCTTTGTGCCAGAAAGTTATTAAACAAAATAGGACAAGATGACCATTTAAGCTGCTCTGAATGCAAACAGACAAACAGTTCTTAAAATTGGCTTAAAGTAGACTTTGATCAACTTTAAACAGGAAAAAAAACCCACCAAGCAGACAGTTGCCTGGGGAAACCCTGAATAAATCTCACTCCTTGAGAGTACTTTTTTGGCTCAGCAACAGAATTTGCTCATGGCCAAAGCCTAGGTTACACCATTCAATTTTTCAAAGGTTGAATTTCTGAACTTTAGGCATTTACTGCCTTCTCACTCAGCTCACTCTCTTACAACAGACTGCAACTGGCTTTTGCAGCCTCTTCCCCCAGATCTATCAACTAGCAGAAATCTGTTACAAGATCCTGTTTGTTTGACATTCCTGTGCATGCTCTCTTTTCTCTCACTCCTTCAGATTTTCCAAAAATAGTTGCCATTTCTATCCCTTGCACTGACAAGGCACTGTGGTTTAAAAAGTAGCTTCACAGTGCCATTTTTAAACCACAGAGCATTAGCTAACATTAGGTACTAGCTGTTATGGCTCACCCCTGGATGTTCAGGAGCTTGGATGGCTGAAGCGTTTCTTTCTGAAGACTGGGGCTTTCTTAAATTCTTGTTTATAGCAGCAGTGTGCTAATTTGGAATAATACAGGAGGAGATTGCAATGAGATTTCAACAAGCAGAAAGAGTGTGTGGGCTCAGCCCAAGCACCAGCCCCTTCCTCAGCAGCTGTACCCTGAGTGTCACATGGCAGACTGAAGGGATATAATTAGGAAGCTTACATAGAGGTGATCTGAAACTTACTTAGCATCCTAAGCTTTATTGCTCTCTCCTTAGGAAGAGGTAAGCAAGGAAAGCCAAGGAGAGAGGAACAATGTCCTTACTGAGACACAAAGAAAATTCAGAAAGCTTGAGGAAGAGCAGGTGAGAAGGAAGCAATTCCACCTGGTACCCCAGTGTACCTGCACCACAAGGCAGCTAAGAAAGAGGGTTACAGAGCCAGGTTTGGGAAGGAATGGAGGTGGGTGCCCTCACCAGGATATGGCTGTGCCAGGTAAGGGCTGGGATGTGCCCCTCAGGGAGCAAAGAAATGAACAGGTCAGTCTGAGTCAGCTGAGATACTGCAGCAAGTGAAGCTCTGTTCTATTGAATAGACGACCTGTGTAATTTCCAGGATTATATTTTCCTTTACAGTTGTTTATACAAGCAAAAGGCTTCTAATTTGTCTTCAAAATCCTGTGTGGTAATAAAGCTCTAAGAACCTGATTTGCACAGTGTTTGTCACCGACTGCAGAGAGCAGAGGCACCAGATTCCTGTGTGGGTCCAGCAGCCACAGGAGCCCGAGGGTCTGTGAGACACTAAAGGAACACAGAAGCAGCCCAAGTGTACAGAGCATGAAGTGCCCACTGTTGGAAAATGCCTTTCTGCCTGCTGGAATTTTTTAGCAAGCAGGAGGAAAATGGGGAATGAGAATCAAACCCGTCACATTTCTAAGCAGTTCTATGAATCTGCTAAATTTATGTATTTTTCAAGCAGATTCTGAATGCTGGTTTTGTTATTTTGCTAAGTCTTGCTTTCCCTTTTAGCATTTACCAATGCCACAATGCTCCTGTTCAAATCTGTCAATTACTAATAACAGTTACATTAACACAATTTTAAAATCTTATGATTGCTTGGAGAAAATACACAACCCTAACCCTGTGACCATTTCTATTGCAGAAGGTAGAACAAGGCAGTTTTGAAGCACTGTTAACATCTTCAGTGAAGGCAAGTCACTTTTTCCTTTTGTTGCATCCCAGCCAAGAGCCATGACTGAATTCCTGAGCAACCACAACGGGTAATAAACATGGACATGGGTCAGGATTGCACTGCTGCAGAAGGTCCAGCACTGCACAGGTGATGTGAGCCAGAGAATCCCCCCTGCTGCTGAATTTGTGTCTGGAACTCCCCAAGAGCTAAACCCCTCCTGCAGGGATGCCCAGAACAGCGACTGTGCTGCTGGAGAGAGGAGACTGACCCTGGGTCTGGCCTGCAAACCTCAGTGGTGCAGATGAGCGGGGTCTCTCTGCAAAGGGAAGAGGAGACACTGAGGAAGAGGAAGGCAACAAGCTGAAGTCAGGAACTGTCGGAATCGTGGGCAATTTAAGCCCTGCACAGTCTGTGTTACTCAACAGCTGGAGTCTTAACTGAGCCCTGTTTGGAGTGCATGGCACATCCTGGGTGTTGGTGGGAACCCAGGGACACAGCCAGACCAGAGGCATTCCCTGGGCCTGTGTCTGAGTTGGCTCTAAGAGCCTCTCAGGCTGACCCCAGAGACCCCATGGATGGAAACTTGGCACGTGCTTCCCCCAGGGACTGCCTGGATCTCAAGCAGATCTGAGAGGACACAGAAGTTCTGAACCTCCAGGACATGCTGCACAGCAAACACAACAAAACAACAACTTTGGTCTCTTCCTTATGCCCTGCTGAAAGAGGGAAGCCACTTCTGCCTCTTCATCAATGACTGTGGCTGTTTCAAGAGCACTTGGAATCAGCCTGGGAACTACAAAGCCCTCTTTCTTGTCCACACATGTTACTTCCCACTGAACCTGCAGGTAACATCTACTTCCACAGCATGAGCCACACTGACCTACAAAGTGAAGCTTTGAAATCCTGCAATAAGGACTGAGTCTGTTTCTTAAATCAGGAGTCTATCACATGCCTCTAAGAGCTCTCCTTGTTAAATGTCACTGGACTGAACTAAACATGCTTCAAAATGCATCAGGTGTGACCAGCTCCTGAGTGGATGAAATGCATGGGCAGTGAGGATGGAGGGGGCAGAGTCAGAAATTCAGGATTCACCACTGTCTAGGCAAAGTCCCAGTTTGCAACTTGGTCATATAGGGGATCCTTTCAGCTGAAAACCACAGCAAACACCCTGCTGGTACGGCAGTGCTGGCTGCCACAGGGGAGCACTCTGGCAAGCCTGTGCTGTTCCCACACTGCTTCATCTTCATGTCTGTGGAGTGGCTGACATGAACTAGCCTGTGCTGCTCTTCTGACACATCCCACCTACCCACACTGAAGAGAACACACACTTGAGGAGAACCAACCAAATGATTCTGTGTCCAGCTAAAGGCATTTCCAGCACACACCAGCTGTCATCACTTTTTGCACTTTCCCATGTACCATGAATGCTTTGGGCGGCACTCAGAAGCTGTAGTTATGATTTAACAAGCTTTTTTTTAGACTTCCTCAAGTCCAGCTTTTAAAGTCAAACAACCTGGGCTGTTCTACATTATAAGCAATGGAACTGTACACAATTCTCTTCCAGCAACAGTCCTAAATCAAAGATTTCATTTTTGACAGCACATCATGGACACAGCTCAGCTTTGCTCTTTGATTAAAAGATCTGTAGTCAGCTGGTTCTATTATATTTACAATGCACTCATTGCAGACACACCTGGATATTGTCACATTGCTCTAAGGAAGGGCAGATACCAAAAGATAGTGTCATACCTGTGGCGGCAGCGTCGTAAAAACCGCATAATCTTGCGAGCAGCTTGATCCTGCTTCTTGGTAAGCAGACTGCTTCTAAACACAAAAAACCCCAACACTGAAGTGCAGGCAAAACTGGGGAGAATACTACTAAATGCAAGAATAATTATCCTACGAACCACAGTCCTTTTCCCACTGGCCTTTGTCTGTGAAGCACAGCACAGCCTTGAAGAGCATAAAAACCATAAATGAAGATCCCAAGAGCACCAGCAGCCTGGGCTCACCTGAGTTTCTGCTGCACGATGGTGGCTGCCCGGCGGTTTTGCCTCCTCTTGCCACACTCCTTGTAGCTGCGGTAGTACTGCTGGATCAGCATCGCGGCTCGCCGGCTCTGCTGGAATTTTTTCTGCTCATAGTAACTTCGGAATTTGCTCTGGATAAGAATGGCAGCTTGCGTCATCTTTTTATAAAGTGCATACTACAACAGAAACAAAGAGAAGCTGAGGCATCCCAGTAGGACCAGTAAGAAGCAGGTTCTTACAGTGAAAGACTCCTGAGCCACTAAGATGTGATGAGAAGTAAATGAAGTCTCTATTCCCTGACTGGGAATGGTGTAAGAAAATGGTGACAGCAAACTGGAACAACTGTAAGATTAGGGGCAGAACTTAGCAGTTTTCTTGATGCAGGCTATCTGTTTTTCTGCCTGTGGAATAGTTTGACTGGATTAATAGAATCATAAAATAGTTTGCATTGGCAGGAATTTTTAAAGGTCATCTAGTCCAACCCCCCCAGCATGAAGAGGGACATCTCAAGGAGATGAGGCTGCTCAGAGCCCCATCCAGACTGCTCTTGAATGTTTCCAGCGATAGGGCATCTGCCACATCTCTGGGCAATCTGTGCCAGTGACTCACCAGCCCCATTATAAAATCTTCCTTGTATCTAATCTGAATTCACTCTATTTTAGTCTGAAACCATTACCACTTGTCCTATTGCAACAAAAGTCTGTCCCCATCTTTCTTAAAAACCAAACCCTAACAAACCCCCAAAACCACAATAGTTGTAAGTCTAATACTGAGCCTAAGACACAGGCAAAATGAAATCTCATTAGAAATCTGTAACAAGCATCCAATGAACTCACAAATTTGCATGAGCAGTCACACACTTCCCAAATTCCATCTAGCACTGTATTATTTCTAGTCCTGTGATTCCCAGTAAAGCAGGTGTACACTCTTAAAAATCAGATCTTTATTCTACATCCTTTTCCTCTGACAGCATGCAAGGTGATGATCAATTAACAGAAACCATGTGCATTCATGAATATTTTAAGTCCTTTCTAAGATGGAAATACAGAATAACGTATAGAAATTGCATTTATACTAGTATAACAGAGGTTTTCAGCGTCTGCTGATCTCATTTTGCTAAGCTGTAATAGTTTTAATACTTTCAAAACTGATGTGTCTATTGTTCCTGGATATTTTATCAGCTTTCTGCTCACTTTATCAGACAGATGAGTAGCAGCTACTGCCCCATACAGGGTAGTGTCCTAACATTTCTCAGTATTTTCCACTCTACTGGGAACAAAAACCCCAAAAGCAAACAAACAACTCACCCAACATAACCCCAAAGCAAAAGATCCTCCAATATCATCACAGACCACCATTTACCAAATTTCACTTTTTGGAATTGAAGCAGTCATTAGGAGCAGTTATATTTTACCATTATTAATTTCTATTGTTTTTTTTGTTTCCTTCTTTTTTTTAACATTTTTAAATTAATGGATCAGATTGTGATTTTAAATTTGTTGTTTTAAACAAGTCCACTCATGAGCTAGTAATGGTTTTCCTTCAAAGTTTTAGCCCAGATGGGACTTCTGTGGCTGAGTTACAAACCCCTGAACAGAAGGGTTCAAATACAAAACCATGCCATGAGCTGTGACTGTTCCAATCCAGTCACAAACCTTCTCTGATCAGTGCAGTAACAGATCAGAGGAATAAGGCATGTGAAAGAGAAATTAGCAGTCACTGCACAGACCAGACCCCACTGTGTCTGTATGCAGCTCTAAGACCTGAGTGGCTGCAGCCTGTCCTCCTCTTGTTCCTTTCTTATTTCTGGAAAGGGGATCAAGCGGAGATGTCACCTGAACTCCTCCCCAAAGAGGAAAGCCTTGGTGAGCTCAGTGTCCCAGAGCTCAGCCCACCTGCAGTGACAGAACAGTTCCCAGCCTGAAAACCCAAAACCACAGGGCAGGGGGAAGCTGTGGATGGAATATCACCCCAAGGACACATTCTCTCCAGGAAAAGCACACCTTGCCTCCCGATAGCCCTGAGAAAAGCTCAGCTAATTCTAGAATCTGATGAGATCAAGATGTTGCACAGCTGGGAAACCCATCTTTCCAGCAGAGAATTACTGACTGTGAACAGTTCAAGAGTGGCACCAACAGTTGTGCCTCCAGCATGAGCAGCAACGTACTGAGATGTTGGTCTTAGGAACTCAGCACACAGGTATTTCAAAGATGAACATACTTCAAAGTCAAAACACTTCAGCAGGCAAGCAGAATGCAGAGGACATTGGCTCACAGGTGGGATAAATGTTCTGTGCTCCCCAAATGCCAAGGCAAAGGTCACCAAGTGACAGCTGATCAGAAGCATTAAAGCCAGTCCTCTGGAAACTGGCTGCAAAACCCTCCCAGCAGCTCAGCCCATCCCTGCTCATGGGAGCTGAGGCAACTGTGGCACAGCAGTCCCTACACAACTCCCAGAAGGTCTGGTTTGTCACTGATTTCTCAACCACAGGCATTTATTAGTGGATACTACTAAAACGTTTCTCCAAAATGCCAGTTCTCCTTGTTCATACTGAGTGTGAAAATTAGTGACCCGTAGGGAACTGTTTCCAAAATAGTGTTTGTATTTGTATTACCTTCAAGGCTATCCAAGTAAGCTTGGGAAGAAACAGAAAAATACAGAGTTAATGTTAGTTCTGCAAATAAAGAATGCAAAACAAAACAAAAGACCCAAACAATCTTCTTTCAAAAAGAAGCGATTCCAGGATCCAAGGCAAAGCAGTTTTCAAGCAATTTTTGAATGGAATTGAGCTTCCCTACTACAGGAAGCATCACTCCAGAATGAAAGCCATGTGATGGGTTGGATGTGAACCACAATGCAGTCACCTAACACTAGAAAGACTTCCCAAATAAATGTTTTTGAGGGTTGTAAAAGAGCATGGATGCCTTGCCTCACTTTCTGTTACCATGCTGCCAGGCATTAGACAGACTGTGTCTAGCTGGGTAAAGTGTGAAGAGGAATGTGGGCTCTAGTCCTCACCAAAAAAACCCCAAAACCAAACAAAAAAAAAAACCCAAAATGAAACAAAACAAAAAAAATCCAAACCAACCAAATGAAAGACCACCAAAAAACAACAACAACAAAAACCTAACCAAAAATAAAAGGAAAGGTATCTTCTTTTTCTGGGGTTGAGAACTCAGCCTGAAAACATGTCTCCAACCAGAGTCTGGAGAACAGTCTCAGTCCTGGAAAAACTTGCATCAACCTATAACATGTGACTTCCCATAGTTTAGAAGTTTAGTATGTGGAAAATAAAACAACCTATTTTTCATCTTCACCTTAATCAAAGGCAAAACCAACTTCAATTTCACAATGAAATTTGGCAAGCAACTAGTTAGAGAATCCTCAGGCTGTAGCATGCATAAAGGCCAATATGGAATACATCACAGCCCTCCATCTCACAGCAAAACCACAGGCATTATCACAAACTAATTGCAGGGATTCCCTCCAAAACTAAGATTCAGAACACAAATCTTCTTCCCTTTTCAATTTTGCCTGAGCAAGGTATTTCACTACTGCATGCTGAAAAGCACAGGAGAGGAACAGTGGGACAATGCCCACTACAACAGGCTGCATTCATGGCACTCACATGTGCTTCATGAAATTTCACTTTCTTGATTACCTGTTTGTACTTTCGGTAGCAACGCTGAATAACAGCAGCAGCCACCTCCTGCTGTTCCCGGAGAGGACGACCCTGTGTGGACAAAGGAAGGAGCAGCATCAGGCAGCGTGCACCCAAACCCAGGACAGGTGACCTGGCTCTCAGCTGCTTGCAGGGCAAACCTCTCCTGTCAATGCTGCCTGGTCCAACTCAGGCCTAGGCATTTCCTGGAGATGCCTCTGCTGTCAACTCACAAAAGGAACAAACCTTCAAAATGCATCTTTATACCAAATGGGCAACTAAGCAGAACCTCTGGGGAACATTTTGAGGATGTGCTTTGTGAGTGCTGCATGGCACGGCATGCACTTCCTATACAGTACTTGTTGGGCAAACATCAACAAGCACATGTCAGAAGCATTGAAAAGGTTATGATAGAAACTATATTTTTGTCCCTGGAGTGTATATTACCCACATTTCAGTCTGTAACAAATTATACTCTCGCTCACACACCCATTAAGGAAGACACTGGACATTTGAGCCACATACCTTGTATTTCCTGAATACTGTCTGGACGAGTTTGGCAGCTTCATAGAGTTCTCTCTGCTCATGATCAGACAGAGTTAACTGTGCAAACTCATTTTCTACCTTCTCGCTGGTGGATGCACTCAGAAATTCAGACCAGTCTGCTGCCGAGGGAAGGCTGGGTTTCTCAAAAGCTATTTCACTGATTGGTGAGCCTGCAGGGCTCAAGCTGGTGTTCGAAGAAGGGGTCAGGGGTTCACTATACAGACTTCTGAAATACCAATCACAGTAGGAATTATTGGCTTACAAAGCACTTGGGCTGGCATCACAGATAAGGACAACAACACTTCTGAGTTCAAGAGAGAAGTTTATGCTCCTGTCTCTCACTGCAAGCAACATCCCACACCCCTGAGCCTGCCTGTCCTGCACTGCACAGATGTGGTGCTGGAGTGAAAACCCCATTCCATGAATTTGTGGCTGTGCTGGAAACAATACATCTGAGCACAAGAGTGTGCCTGGGACAGCAAGACCAGAACTGAGTCTCACTGAGAACTGGCACCTGCAGGCTGAAGAGTCAGAAC
Organism: Pyrgilauda ruficollis; assembly: GCF_017590135.1. Classification (NCBI taxonomy): domain Eukaryota; kingdom Metazoa; phylum Chordata; class Aves; order Passeriformes; family Passeridae; genus Pyrgilauda; species Pyrgilauda ruficollis. The sequence goes on along the minus strand of NW_024525378.1, from coordinate 5,503,913 downwards.
ATGCTGCCCAGCACTCACACCACACCAAAACCCAGAGCAACTTCACAGCTCTCACTGACCTGATCTGTGCAGCACTGGGCAAGTGATCGACATCAGCAAGGTAACTGGCCAGCCAGCTCATGGTGGTGCTCATGGCAGCACTGTCTGTCCTCTCCACCAGCAGCGACTCCATTGGCACAAAATTCTCTCGCTTGATCCTGTCAGGCGTAGCTTCAATAATGTGCTCTGCAAGTGTCATCATGTTCACCTGCCAAGGGGGAATCAACAGCAAACTTTAGCTGCCTGGAAAAAGGTGCCTTGTGCTTCCACGTTACAGCCCAGCTTTAGACAGAATTCCCCATTTTGCCCAAGCCTGTGTAAGGTGGAGTCTACTGTTTGTTTCAACAGTGGAGTGAAACCCATTAACAAGTGCTCATTTGATTTTCTGATTCTTCAGACCAAGCATGGCAGGGTTTCATATTCCCTGGACCTCTTTTTTCCCTTTATGGGGAGCCCAAGAGATCTGGAGAAAGGTATCTGGGCCTTCCCTCTACAGCTGTCACTAGTATGTTATTTCCAAAGGAAAAGTGACTTGGCCACTCTTTTGCTGAGACGTGCAGTAGAGCACGACAGGACAATAAAGGTACATCAAGAGAAGTTAAAAATCTTGGGACAAAACATTGTCAGGAATCCTTCTGAATGGTATACCACAGAGCTCAGCAAGTTTCACAGGAATTTTCAACTCAGGGAACAGAAAACTCTTCTTGTTTTGCAGTGGTCTGCTTCACCCATGTTACACCAGCCAGAGAACATTCAGAGATGCCAAGGCAGAACAGGTAAGGCTGTGTTCCCATTACCCATTTGCTCAGACAACCACTGTATCTTTTTCAGAGTAATAACTTTTCATATGTCTCTCTTGCTTCTGTTATATTTTTATTTCTTCTATTCCATACCTAGTGGGATTCTTCCTTCCCCAAAGCCACTGTCTCTTCCATTCTCCACTCTTTCCTACCTCCTTCCCTCTGAAGTGCAGAGGCCTGGCCTGCAACCACAGCACTACCTCTCTCACACTGTTTTTGCAGGGACTGCTGCCCAGTTCCCACAGGACTATTGGGCCACCTGAGTCACATGCACTGCTGTGATCAGGCTCTGCTTTTTCCTTTTTCCTTGCACAACTGCAAACAATTCTGTGCATTCTGTATGCTGTTGAAGTGTACAACCCTAAATGCTAACCATTAGCCTTTATATCTGCATTGAAATTGGAAGAAAGGGTCACACACTGACTGTGTGACCACCTCCTTCCCCAAAGCACAATTCAGAGTCTCTAGAGGCCTCCATGGGAGTTTTTCATGGTCAGGATCCTCTGTGCAGGATCCTGATCTTGGTGCTGTGGGTGTGTTTACCTGCAGCTCATCCATGTGGTGTAAACAGTCCTCATCCCCTGCGCTGTCCCTGTAGGACAAGAGTTCTGCATCCACCATCTCCCTGTCGGCCATCATCAACACATTCATCTGCTCCCGCTGGCGGAGCCGATGGGCCACAGCCTCCTTCCCCAGGGCAGTGCCCTTCTGGCTCCCTGCCACCTGCACTGCAGACACACCAATATAAATGTCTTTTGGGTTCCATTTGATGCCTGCTTGGCTGCCAGAGCCCCGGTACCCAGTAACTTCTGGGATGTGCTGGGAGAGCTCCCGGCCATAGTCCCTCAGCCCTTCAGTGGGGCTGATTGTCTCAGTGGAGGATTGCTTGGAGCTGGAGTTCTGCTTCCTAATGCTTGGCTGTTCCAGGCTCAGTGCAGTGGAAAGCAGCTTCTCTTGCCGGGCTTGAAAATACTCAGGGCTCAGCTTATGCTTTTTGGGTGCAGGGTAATCTTTCTGAGTCTCACTGCTGTAATAGCTGGAAGGTTCTGATCTTGGCCGCCTCAGCTCTGTAAACAAACAGATCAATGGTCAAAACGAAACATGCAGCTCACAACTGCTACAGGAACATCAACAGCTTCTGCCTCAGGCCAAAGTTTGGGCTGTGGACACGTGACAGGATGTGCAAAGGGAGTAACAACCACCCAGGGAGGATACTGTCTCAACCACACCTAAGATACACAAGTCTTTCCAAAGCAGGCATTCACTCCTCTTCCTGATGCTTATGGCAAGTGTACTTAGCACAAGAAAAGAATTAAGTATGGACAGCAAGGCTACAGGTGGAACCTGCTGCCCAGGTGAGCTCCTCGCCCCCACATTTTCACATGTTAAATGTCAGCAAAGCAGAGCACACCCTCCAGGACGCTTTACCTGTGTTTGTACTGGAAATCACTGTGACTCCCTTCTGAGGCTCCTGAGAGGCAACAAGCTCACTGTGCCACTGGGACACCCAGCTCTCTGTGTTGGAGTCTGTGCTCGAGGGGCACTGAATCCTGGGGTTTTGCCCAAGTTGAGTTTGCTCATCTCGCTGTAGCTGCTCCAAGCACTCTGCCAACTTCACGTGGCCCCGAGAGCGAGCGATGGCCAGCGGCAATCTCCCGAGGGAGTCCGGAATGGAGATGGCTCGGCGGTCCCACTTGTACAGCACAACAGCTGCATCCATGTGGCCCAGGGCACAGGCCCACATCTAAAGAAGAAAAGGTAACTGACCCACTGGGAGACCTGCCTTCTCCTTTTTTGTTAATGCAGTGGAATCTGCTCCCAGCTCAAGGAAAATCTCTTCTGATAAACAAAACCATGATATGCTCAAGGCAAACAGATCACATTTATAAATGTCCTAACCCAAGAAAACCATCCCAACCCAACATAGGGGACTGAATACATGCTATTCTCTCCTACAACAGAGAAACCTCCAACTGACAAACAAAGCTGAAAGTTTGGTTTCTTCTGTTTTCGGGTTTTTTAGTGACATTGACATCACTGCAGAGACAGAACAGCTTCATACACAAAGGAATCTCTGACGTCAGAAATATGCAGACAGGACCAAAGGTTGGAAACCATAAAATCAATACATTGTGAGTGGTAAACTGGCAGTTCTGGCTCCATCTGTTTTGGCTTTTTGCTTGTCTAAGTCCTCAGTCATGATTTTATGACTCCAGTGACCAAGACAGTTTATAACTTTACAACATTTACAGTTAAACAGTCACAGAGGACAATGAGAAAGAAGGCATGTAATGTCCTTTTCACACCATGATAGTGGAGACTAGATTCTGTGGGGACTAGACACTAACCAGAACTATCTGTCTGTCCCCTTTCCTCATGTTTCTCAATGACAAACTTTTGTTCTATCTGCTCTCTCTCAACAAAATGCCAGGAAGCTGACAGTACCATATCTTACCATGTATGCAGCAGGAACATGCACTCTCCAGAGAGTGAAACACTTTAGGAAAATGACACATCGGAAACAACTCCCCAAAGACTCAGAAGTTTCAGACCCTGCTCTTACCAGAGGAGTGCAGGAGAAATGATCCACATTCAAAGGGTCAACTTCCAGCTCCAGATCAATGCTGTCTGCATGTTTGGTGCTGCAGGGGAAACAAGAGAAGGAATGATGCTCTGTAACCATGTCAGGACCATTGTCTAAGCACAGATTTATCCAAAGCACTGTACCACAGAGAAGAGGCCACACACATGCCCACAACACAGGTATTTACTACAGACAGTGCCCCCACTACAGACATGAAGAGCTTGATACATCCAGCAGCTGGACTCGCTCTCAAGAGACAGGTCCCATCAGATCAGGGCATGGGAGCAAGTCCAGGGACTTGGCTCTTTGTACAAGCAGTGTGGACTGAGCAGAGTTTATACATGCTCCTGCCAAGCCTGTGCTGACAGCCCAGAGTCCAGCAGGCTGGGTCTTACCGCCACTTGATGAGGGTCTGGATGAGAGTAGCATAGCCCTGGGCAGCAGCCAGATGGAGCAGTGTCATTCCTCGGAAAGTCTTCGAGTGGATCAAGTGTTTGGACTTTGCCCAGCACGCACGACTCATCATCTTCTCACACACCACCACCACGCGGCTCTCAAAGCAGCTGCCCAGGGTCCCAGTCCCAGAAACGCACTGAAACACCACACACATCCCAGTTTAACCATGGAGAGGGGCTGCAGCTTGCCCTGAACGGGCAGCCTTCCACTTCTACAAGTCCTGACACAGTGGCAAATGCGACCGAAAACCAGCTACTGTTAGACACCCACAAACACCTTTCCAAACTCCTTTCCAAACCCCACCCCACAAAAAAAAAAACCTTTGGTAAGAAAGCATAAAGCTGTGTCTGGACAGAAGGGTTCATACCTGCACCTGTGTTCCACTGTTCCCATTGCCATTGCTCCCGCCTCCTACTCCTTGTTTGTGTTGCTGGGAGCCTGTCATTTCAGCCATTCTCCTCTCCATCTGCTCAAGTCGTTCCAATATGGACATCCTGAACTGGTTATCTGGGTGGGAGAAAGCCAGAATAAGGACATTTCCATGGAAATGAAGCTCAGGTTTTGACAGCCAACTACGGAAGTCACGAACAGCTATTCTGGAAGTGATAGAGGAGATCTGCTCTGCTTGGAAATGCACACACACTTGCTCTTCATCCTAGCTCTTCAACTTCCTGCAGCAACCCTTTGACTGCAATTCCAGAGAACTTCCTTACAGAAAACAGACAGTAAAATGAAAAAAAGCAGGCAGAAGACAAATCCCTTTCCCTGTGAGTCCAGCTTTAGGCACACAATACTAGGGGTAACGCAAAGTCTTTCAAAACACAAACTAAGTAAATACACCCATTCACTGAGCATTTCAATAAGATCACATCTGGCATTTTAGAGTCACCCCTCTACTTTACAAGAGTCCTGAATTCACCTTGGCCTGTATCCTGGAATCATGCAGTAATGGTACCTGAAAGAAAAAGACTCCTCTGCTTCCCTCTGTTCTTAGGAAAAGGAGCCTTTAACATGGCACTTGCTCCTTCCCTGGCAGGCTCCCTTTCTTGGAAAGCAGCTGCAGCCAAGTGCCAGAAACAGAACTACCAGAATTTGTCATATGGGCACTGACAATCCACTCTGGAAAGCCGTGCAACTCTGGAGCCCTCTGGTCCCTGCAGAAGTCTCAGGGCTGTGTTACTGATTGTCCCCTCACTGCATTTTAACACAGCACTATCCTACAGCTACTAAGGCTTGAATGGTGGAGCAGGGAGGCTCAGACAGATTAATGGATCACTGCTGAACCCAGTCCTGTAGGGATCAGCTGAGGCAATGCTTCTCTGGATAGGGCCAGTCAGTGCAGAGGAAATGGCTGCAAAAGCAAAGCTCCTTCTGTCCTGTGACCCATAAGGGATAAGTTTCATGCAGCTCATGAGAAGCTGGGCAGGACTGTTTTGTGCATAGGGAGCATTTAATGAATCCTGGTATCATGCTAAGAGCATAGGTAGTAAACTGTAAGGGAGAGACAGCCCTCATACTGTTCTGTTCCATGCATCCATAGAGATGGTGTGGTGGTGCAGAACACTCATAAACCCAGAACCAATCCCAGTGACAGCAAAAGGAGTATGTGCACCAAAATAGACAAGCTCTGATGAAGTTTTAAACATGTCAATCTTCTTCAAGAACACAGAGCCCTCCCTGGAAGGCTGTAGGAGTACTCATATGCTACACTCTGAGGCACAGCTCTCAGCAGAAGGTATTGGAGAGATGTGGATCTCTGCTGTACTGCACTAAGGACAATATTACAGACCAGTGGTTCAAGACAGCTCAGCTCCACTGGCTGGAGACATCCCCTTCTCAGCAAGAGGCTGCTGTGGTCTGACAGCAGGCAAGAGCTCCACTCCCTTCTGGCCAGCTTCAGCATCCCCCTCTGGCTGCTCAAGAGCCAGGGACAAAGGACTGTGGCCAGCACCTCCCATCTAACCTCATGTCAGAGGTGAACTCACAAGTCCAAAAGATTTATTATTAGTGCCTCGCTAATCCTTCATTTGTCCTGTTAATTGCAAAGCCCTGGGAAAGGGCTGGCAGCTGTATCACCACACACTGATGGTGCTGATGAGCTGTCAGGGCCCTGTCCCTCAGCTGCGGTCAGCACACGGCAGCACCAGCAGCCCTGTTTGCCCAGCAGATCTTTGTTCCAGGAGTGCTGCAGTGTGCTGCAGTGCAGTCCACACCGCTGTCTCCTCCCTCCCCATTGCCAGGCAGAGCACGTCCACTGCAGAGCCTGGCAGAGACCTGGCCCTGCTGAGCGTCCCCTCCCTGTGCCAGCGCAGCTGCGACAGCCCGGGCACCTGGAAAAGGCCACGCTTGCCCTGCAGGGAACAGCTCTGCCCACACAGGTAATGCCACCCTCCCTGGCTGGCTACCAGCACCTGCATTTATTAGAGCTGAGAGCAGCAAGCCACACTGGGTATCACGTCTGAGCCCTCAGCCTTGTGCAGGCACAAGCAGCATCTTTTTAAAAGAAGAAATTTGGCTTGAACCGGAGTAATAAACCAACAAGCTCAGGGCTGCCAGATTGTGGGATTTGCTCCTACTCATTTAGGGATCCAGAGAGAATAATTCTGTACACCTTGGAAACCAAAGAAGAAAATAATGCCAGTGAAACACAGAAGTACAGATTACTATTTTCTCCCCATTTTTTTTCAATCTAAAAGCACTCTGCAACAGAAATGGAGGGCCCTATGTTTGTGACTGTTTTCCAGGCTCTTCTCTCTGGGCTTTATGATCTGTAATGAGTGAAGCCTCCACCTTTCCTGATCCCAAAGATACTGAGAACTTCCTGTCAGTTTTTGTCAGAAGACTGAAGTTACCGAAGGTACACCTGTCACCCACCAACGTCCCCAGACACTAAACAAAACACTACACCAAAGAAATGAAAGCAGGGAGTTTTTCTTAGGAAACAGAATTCAGAACATCTGGTGTTCCCAGGTATTCCTATTCAGACACCTGGCAGTGCTCCTGGAAAATACTAAGGGCAGGACTAACTGGTTCTGACCAGATCAGGCGTTTTAGAAATATGCTGCTACTGGTAAAATGGGAAGTAAAAACAAACATTCTGGAGCACCAGCACAGCATGGCCAGAGCCAGAGCCCTCCCTGTGTCTAGAAGAGACACCCAGAATTTACCCAGATCAGGGTGTGCCCCAAATGAGAAAGCTCCAGGCAGCAAATGAGGTAAGTGGGGCAGCAGTGCAGGGAAGGTGCCCCCATGCTGCCCATTTTCCAGGTGACCAAAACTGGTGCCTAAGCAAGCCACAACTGATGACAACTCCAAAATTATTTATGTATAGGTGTTTCCATTATTTTGTAGTATCAATTACACCAAGATGCCCCTTTCAAAAGGAACCCTGGTCATTTGAAGTGCATGCACTGCACTAGCTTACCAAAAAAAAACCAAACAAAACAAACTAACAAACTGAAAACAACAACAAAAACACTACAACAACAAAAGCCCAAACTAAAAAACCCCAAACCAAAACACAAAAAAAGGGAAAAAAAAAAGGGGGGGGGCAGGGAGGGAGTGGGAGAGAGAACACCTTCCCTCAAGGTTTCTCCTGAACTCAGCAATGAGGCAGAATGCTCCTTTCCCAGGCCAGCCCTGAACACACACCAGATTAGCAGCATTTTGGACCATGTCCAGCTGTTTCACACACTGCCAACAGATGCACCTTGCAATACCTGAGAGAAGGGCTAAACAACCACAGGGCTGAACATTACAGCTAGCACTCTGAGACGTTCAAGACCTTTTATCCTGTGTTATTTCTCATTTTTCTCTCTTCCTCACTTCAGGGGGTCTCTGCAGGGCCACCTGCTTAACAGACACTGAATTACAGGAACAGTTTCCACATTCTTGTCTTTTCCAGCCAGCAGAAGATCTCATGACAAAAAGTCTCTTGCAGGGCACTGAAGAGAGCATAAAGATCACTGTCCAAATAAGCTTTTCTCCTGCTACATTGTACAGGAAATCTAAACAGCCAGAGCCCAAGGAAATGTCTTGCACTGGAAGCATTCTCACTCTGTCCAAAGGCAACAAAGATCCACATGGATATAAACATATTCATATATTTAAGATTTTCCCAAAAATTCTGCATTTGATGATAGAATTTAAAATATTTTAAAGAGCTAAAAAGATAGACATGCAAATATGAGCATTTATTGAGCTTTTCCACTACATATCAATCTAAGAAAATTTTTTATGTTCTTTAGGAAACTACAGTGAGTGCTTCTCAAGGTATTCTTCAAGGCTTCCTCCACCAAAGGTGATGAAAATAACCACATTTCTGTATCTCCAAGAGACAGAATAATTTCACAGAAAATATTCTGAACACTGTATCTTTCATAGAAATTATCTTCTTCAAATTCAACAATATCAATGTAACACCAAAATTACTTCTCACTGTCTTCCCCCTACCATAACAAGGAGAGGTGGAGGCTACCTCAGGGGAGCTCAACTGTCCCAACAGGGAGGGACAGGGAGGAGCTGCCTGGTCAGATTTTGACCAGTACTAAACAACTGGTTTGAATTTCATAATCATTTCCCTAAAACATGACCCATCTTTCAAATGCAGAAAAAGCTTCATTTTCATCTGCATTGTGAGAGAGCCTATTACTGATCACACCAATGACAGCAGGTTATGCACTGAAACCATCTAAAGATGCAGAACAATTCTGGTACAAATCCTCTAAGGACACATGGTTGTTTACATCAGCCAGCATCTTACAGAGTTACAGCCTGTATGCTTGCACAGTTACACAAAGACAACCTGGATATTGTTTAACATTGCCTTTTCTTTTTTTATTTTTTTCCCCCAGAGGTTTAATCCGGTGGTGTTTTCTTAACCCAGATCCCTTCATAATGAATTAAAAGCACACCTGTACCAACAGCTCAATAAGCAACCACAGCAGGCACAGAGAGTGGAAAACGCAGGGAGCACAGGAGTTAGTTTGATCTCCAAGATTCTGGAAGCCACACCTCCATTTTCTCCCTCAGTGCTCTCCAATAAACGCTGAATTTTCTCAGTAAGAATCTGAACAGATGCCAGCCATTTACGTGACACAAGTTCTCAGTGGAGGCTGCAGAAGCACGTGCCTCGTGCAGCCTGGTAACAGCTCCTGACTGCACAGACCCTGTACTGACAGGGGGGCTAGAACACAGCACTGCAAGCACTTCACACCACAGCCCCTCCCTGCACAGCCCTCCCCGCTGCCTCTTCCAACAGCAGGATTTCTGGTTTTGAGCTGTGCACGCAGTGTCCCCCACGGGCAGGCACAGCTCAGAGCACTGCCTCTGCCCACACTTTATTACAACAGGTAGTAAAGGCACACCTTCATCAAACACCAGTTCTGCTCTTTGTGTGGTACCCAAAACACCACCACGGCCCAGGGCATGGAGCTAAGAGAAGAGCAAGGCACAGCAGCAAGTGACAAGCCCTCCTCTGCTTAACAGGCCAATTTTAAGAAATGAGCACAGGGAGCTGCTTTTCTAATCTCTGCACACTGTTGTACCAGACAAGAACACATCCCAAAGGATCTTCAGTCCTTTTGCCAAGCAAGCTTCAAACAGCAAGAGACTGTCTGTGCCACACATGACTTGGCAGTGCAGCCAGAACTATTACAGAGGAAATATTGCTGAAAATACAGATGAAAAATAAATGGGCAGTTCTCAGTAGCAAGCAGTGTAAAACACTTGCTGTTTTTTCACACTCTCCCCTGGACATCTGGAGGTTTTTACCATGCTGCCCAATCAAAATGACAGACAGTACCTGTCTGGAAGAACTAAAGGATCAGTGTCCATGATCTCCTGCACATTCCACTGGGGTTGCATCTGCCCAGCACATAATTATTGTCCCACAGAATTCTGAGCTTACAGTGGTGTGCAAGATCTGCATGTTCCCAAGCACTGTGCTTGGATACTCTGGTGTGGAGGAGCCACTCTGAGGGCTTTGGCTTCCCAGCCTGTGCTGCTTCTTTACCAGCAGTTTCTGTGTTAAATCATTCCCTGCATGAGCACACACAGACTGAACTGAACAAGTGTGACAGCTGAGCACTGTAAAAAAAGTCATGCAGCATGAAGACATTTTTCTGTTTTGCAGAGCAAGCCAGAATTCTCTCACCATATTCTCTCATACAGCACAAGCTGTGGGTGGGGATGGAAGCAGTCTAAGGCCACGTCACTCACACTGCCACTGCTCTGTTTCTATTTTGCAAATCATCTGTCACTGTCTACAAAATCTTGCTCAATTCTCCTGTACAGTACAAACCCTGAACATCTTTCATGCTGCAATAACAATTTTATCATTTAATGCTGATTGCTGAGGTGGCATTGTTGCAGGAACATCTATTTCTGAAATAAAACTGTGGTTACATCCTCAATGCCCCTTACGAGAACCTCTCTTTAGCAGTAAGTTGTTACAGGTCACAGTCTCTACCAACAAATGAAAACATTTAAAATTAATATTCTAGGACAAATGCATATCTGTATTAATGAGGCAGGTCACTTCCACGACTTCTGATCAGTGAGAAATGCCACAACTACTGAGGTATGAGGAAAACACTGCATTGTACACTCTGAGCCTAAGTAGCAGCTGAAGAAACTCCATGCTTTCACCCAAGAAATGAACACTACTGGACATGGGCAGGAATGATGAAGTCATCCAGACCTGCACACACAGGTACTGTCAGTGATTTCAAGCCATTAATGCACCTGCCAAGACATGATTTCTTACTGTCAACACTTTCCCCACAGTTCTTCCTGTGCTGTAGGACTTCAGCTATTATTCCCATGCCACCTGGGATTACTCTGTTCCTCTCTGTCACCCCCAGTAGCCAGTGCTCCCTCAAAACAAGGTACTTCTCTACTTTACCACGCCATTACTAGAAAACAGAAGCAAGAGGGTTGCTCAGGCTGACTTCTTCCCCAAGTGGCAGTCTCTATACCAACAGCAATAAAGCACTTGCTGCCCTATTTTTCTGACTTCTCTTCCCCAGGGCTTAGGGAGGGCAAGATCTTAATGCTATCCAGGAACAGCTGCTTCAGGAAACAAAGGGGAGTTTTAAACATGCCATGTCTACTTTATATATTTTAGAGGTAGAGCGCACTGCTAAAGACATTGTTTCTTGTGCTGTTTTGTAATTTGTATAAAAAATTTGACTGCCTAAGGTCAGTCTCTACATCTCAGGTCAGAAACCAACCTGACAGGTGCCAATACTATAAAAAATGTATGAGGAAAATGCTCTTGGATGTATGCAAAAGCAACAGCCTGGGAGAACATGCTGTGCTGCTGCTCACCTGCCCAGTGCTACTACCCAGAGCTCCTGGAGATTTCCTCCTCCTAGGGATACATGCTGAAGGACTACAAACAAGAAAAAAGCATCTCATGCCACACATGCAGTATCTGTGCTTACAGTACTGTGTATGATATTTATGTATGCATATGGTAACAATACTGACCCAAGTTTTCTCTCATTAAATCTGCAACCTCAAGAGTCAAAATACTCACTCTGAAATCACCAGAATGAAGAGCAGCATGCTATAAAATGGCCTCTATTTGCTGCAAAGTTAGATAAATAGGAACTGCTGCAAGCTACAAAACTGAAGCACTGGAACAGGTCAGCAAGTGAGACAGAGATCTCCTTTGCTGGAAGCTCTCATGAAGTCTGACGTCAGTCATGTTTACCCCATCTAAACTGCGAGCAGTCCACACAGCCTCCTGAAGTCCTCTTCCTAGTCCCGCTCTTTCTGCCAAAGCACGCTGCAAAACAAGTTTTCCAATACCGTGGTGCGGAGCAGGCGTGTGTTTCCAGCATCCCTAAGATCCCCAAGAAGGTCTGGGCTACCGACCTCCTTCTGTGCCGTAGCAGCTCAGAACACGAGGCTGTGAGCTGCAGGCGCTCCGATGTAATGTGTCCTGCTGCACACGTGATGCTACAATTAAAGTGCTGTCACAACTCCGAGCCTGCATCGCAACATCACTCGGGAGGGGCTGAGGACCAACACGGGAGGGGCCGAGGACCAAAACACGACCACATCCCATGGCTGGGGGCACAGCGAAGGGGGCACAGCGAGCAGCAAGGCGTGCAATCACCGTGCAAGTACAGCAGAGTGAGGCACAACACAGAAGCATGCAGATTTAAACCCAAACAAGCACTGCGCAACACTTCATCCTGCAATACTTACTGAAAGCAGCACTTTGTCACATGTGCGCATCCACGCAACGGCTGGGGGTCCCGGACCCCTCTGTAGTCCCTCTACCTGCTTCCAGGTAAATAACGTGACAACACCTGGCACCAGAGGACTGACCTGGGAGTCTACAAGGCATCGGCGGAGGCTCCAGCCAGCATCTGGCGCAGACCCCGCAGCAGGGGCGGGCAGAGCAGGCTCCCCCCAGACCTGCTTGTCGTCTCTCGCATCCTCGCAGCCAGCTGGAGCCCCGCCGTCCTGTCGCAGCGCCGGCGGGTCTCAGCGGTGCCACCCCCGCGCCCCGGCGGCCGCAGCGGACGGGCTAATGCTGGCCGGGCTAATGCTGGCCGGCATCGCTGGGGCTCGGGGCGGCCCGGCCGGCCGCGGCGGAGAACGAGCCCGGGCGCCGTTCAGCGGCCGCGAGCATCGCGGCCCGAGCGCTGGGGCCGCGGTCGGCAGCGGGCTCCGGGGGGCACGGGCCGGCATCTCCGCGCCCGCCGCCGGGCCCGCCCCGCCCTGACGTCACCGGGCCCCATTGGCGGCCGCCGCCGTGTTTACAGCGGCCCCGCAGCGGGCACCGAGCGCCCGCCGCCCCCGGAGCGCGCCGCGCACGAGCGAGTCAGCCCGGGACGCGCCGTCCCTGGGTCACCTTCCCGCTCATCCCACGGCTCTCCTCATTTCGCTACGCACACAGTATTTGTACTTTCACTTATTGCTCTAATAAGGCAAATCTGCGAGGCGGTAAAACCGGACAGTTTCGGAGACTCTGCGGTCCCACGATCCACGGAGGAAGCACAGGCCCCCGGGCAGACTGCTCGGGGCAGCAGGGCACGCTCTGTCATCGGCCTGAGAACAGACACGGCTTCCCAGAAGAATCCAATGTCTGACCATGAAGTCAGGCTGGCTCAGAAGACAACACTCAGCATAGGAAATGAAATACTCCTTGCCTCAATTCAATCACATTATGATCAAAATGGAAAAGGACAGTCTGGGAAATGCAGTCAGAGCAGTAGGAGACTGGTTTCCTGAAACAGTGTTCTTGATAATAGTATGTGAAAGGAAAAAAAACACCAAACACAGCGGGAATATAAACAGAACTGACAAAGGCTCCACACTACACAGGAGTCAGTACAGAGGAGGATGAATAGAAACTTAAGGAATTTACTAGAGAGCTCCTGTCAAGGGACAAGGTATCTGTGTCCTCTACCAATGCTCACACATCCCTGCAAGCTACCACAGCCTTTTAACATTCATCCCTCTCTTCCCAGAGAGAACCCAAATAGATAATCTTTTATGGTAACATCCAAGATGTAAACACCAGTCACCTTTACCCAGATGGAAAGAGGAATGAAAAACTGTGAATACTGTTTGTAACATAGACTTTTTTCCTATGGAAAGTCTCTTACAGCTGCAAAACATTCACTGATACTGAACACATCTCTCCTACCTGACTCTGGTGTCCTGCATCTCTTCACAGGGTAAGAAGGGCATCTGGTCCCACTAAATAGAAGATGCCATGGGTTTTGGTGATGAACATTACCACTGTACAGGGATCATGTACCTGTCAACCTGTGGAATGCCACAGGTAGCACACACAGGCTGTTTGCTCACAGATGATTCCATGCTAAAGTGAAAGTTTGGATACCACTGGTGTGGCCTTGTCACGCCAACACAAATGAGCCACCAAGCCCCACTCCCCGAGTCTTTTTATGTTTTCCAGCTGGGAAAGACAGCCAGATCATACACTGAGAGCCCAGCAGTAGCTGAGGTGCTGCCTGTCAGGTGCTCCTGCGTCAGTGCCACTTGCATTCAGTGCCAGTCACACCCCTGTCCAACCCGTACACACTTGACTCATCAGTACACACATGGCCTGCCCCTGTTTTTAGGTTCTGTCCTCTTTCCTGCAGATGCATAAGTGTAATGCCAACAGCACTCATAGCCATTTCCCTGGAATTTCTGATCACATTCTGTGCCAAGGAAACACCATCTCTACACACATTTTATGAAACCAGCAAAGGCTTCTGCAGAGGGCAAACACAACATGCTTTCCATTGGGAATCTGTATTGAAATGCCTTTATAATTTGTTATGCATCTGCCATGAGATCATCTCTGACCTTCAGTTCAGCCTTCAGTTCTCCAAGCCTCATTTGCTTTTTGTTTTTTCTTAAAAGAACCTTTCTACAGACAGTGAATGGGAAGTGAGATCAAATGGCTACAAAAGCACACAATGGCTTCTGAGAACTGAGTTTTACATAAAAAACAGAAAAGGTTGCCAAGTTTATCAGCAGAGATCAGGATCACATGAGAGTGCTTCCTTTATGAGAAAAAGGTTTGCTTTGAAAATAATGAATACCACTATTCAAATTAAGTAGAAAAAATGCAGGAACATCAGCAGCTGGTGTCAACTGTCCATTTGTAAAAGACCTAACTCACCCATGGTGTGAAATAAGGAAAACTCAGAATAAAACAAGTATCTCTGCATAGTTCAGAAAAGGGTTCACAATCCTTCATGGCACAACAGACACTGATGAAGGAAGGAGCCCTTCAGAGGATGGCACAGAACAGGCTGCCTTCAGACTCCTTCTCTGCCATTCCTACACTTGGCTCAATGCCTAGAAGCAGAAGCATGGTGAGAGATGGTCTCACAACTCTTCCCAGTCATTAGCAGGACTGTTCCCTGATCCCAAAGGCCAGTACTTGTCCTGTGCTTAAAAAAATAGTGATTTTTGTCATAATGTAACTGAAAACATAGAGTTCACATATAGAGTGATTTTGACTTTATTTTAAAGAAATCTGTGGAAGGGAATTGTTTATCTAAACTTAGATGAGATGGAAAGTGCTTGTTTTTTTCCTAGGGTGTTCCTGGGGTATGGCTGTTAGCTCTATTCTCTCTGGCACTGGTCATTCTATCTGGAATCATGAACTGTTTCAACAATGCAGTGCAAAGGAACTCAGAGTGTTCCACTGAGTTAATTAAAAGGAATTTTAAAATTCTTGTCAATATTTTGTGACTACAAATATTCCTCGAAATTCTTCCCTCAAGACTACGTAACAATCAGTAGTGCAAGGATTTTAAGCAGGGAAGTTAAAGCAAACAGAGAAGTCAGGGATTTGTGTATTCATTCAATTGATAGAATCAACTCACATTAGTTTTCACCTTGGCTAGCTAAGCTAACATTTGTTCTCCAGCAGTAAATGAGAAGATGTAGCTGGTCCTTTAAATAACAGTGTAATTTCCTCCCTTTGGAGCACTGTGCATCAAGGCAGAGGCTTCTGATAAATCATGGTTAGTATAATTATTCAGTCTTTTTCCCTGAAGGGCCTCTGCAATGCAGCGGTCCTCTTACTTTTTTTTTTTCCCCTCCCTGTTAGCAATGCCCTAGTTTGTTCACTGCTGCAGTCCCCCTCCCTTCCACCATCACCACAGCATAACAACCTCTAATTGAGAGCTGGGCTGCTAACCAAGAGCACCCAGAGAAGCTGCAGGGACACCCGAGACAGCACTCACAGCCACCTTCTCAGCTCCTCCGAGTTCAGCAGCACTGGGGAACTGTCAAACAAGGGATCCAAAACCTACCCACTTGGCGTGCCAGCCCTGGAGAGATTGCTGAGTATCAATCACCATCACACCCTATCAGCTGCACTCCACAGACAGCAGGAGGCCCTGGCAGCAGACGAAAAGCACCTACAGACTCTCACAATCCTCTCAAGTCAAGCAAATTCGATTCTGATGCTGAACATAAGAGGTAGTGCACCTCCTCGTTAAGAGCCAGTTCTGTTTCTGTTTGCAACCGTGCCTCTGCAGCCACACCACAAACCTCTCTTCACTCTGCAATACCCACAGGGCTCTGTCTCCATGCTGCTCTTTCGAAGTGGTACCATCCCAGCTTCTTTAGCATGTCCCTCTTGTGCCTTACTATCTCCTCATTTTCTGCTTAAATAAACACACATTTTTCTAGGCAAGCTCAAGTTTCAGAGTTCTCAGGAAAGACAATTCCAGGGTAAATGCTTCTCTCCTAGAAACTGGGCAGCATCACTACTGATAATCTCTGTGGGGAGCTTGAGGTGTTCTCCTGTAAGTAGCAAAGGGCAAAACATAGGCAAATTGAGCCAGCAGAGCAGTGAGTGCACCCCTGAGAAACAGCTACTCTTTAACCTGCTCTTTCAAAACAAAAAGAATGCTTAGAATTATTTTAAATTACTTCAAATAATTATTTTAAAGTTAATTCAGAGATTCTAAATAGTATTTGTTGTGATCTGTTGTGATGTATCAAAATGCCAAATTGTTGTTCTCACACTAAACTGGTGAAACAAAAAGGAAAATCTTCTCGATGCCAATGCACTTTTGTACAAGTATATGACATGATGAAGCTCCGAAACCCCCAGATGTAGGAGAGCCGTGCTCCTTACCTGGGCAGTAGCAGCGCAGTACCCCTGGCTGAATTAAAGATGCAGGCACTGAGATCTGATCAAACAGACAGCTGTAATTATTGCTGGCTTCCTGCCACGGGCCGGTTATCAGGACTTTTACTCCTCCCTGTGAGGAAAAAACGGAGAGACCCAAGCGTGACCGGAGAGGCCAGGGCGGGGAGCGGCGCGGCCGGACGCGCCCGCCGCCCCTTCCCCGCGGCCGTGCTGCCCTCGGGCGGCCGCCGCCGGCAGCGACACGGCCGGGCACGGGCGCGGCAGCCCGGGGCCGCCCGGTGCCGCTCCCTGCCCCGTGCCGCCTCAGCCGGTGCTGCCCCAGCCCGGTACCGCTCTCAGCCCGGTGCCGCTCCCTGACCCGTGCCGCCTCAGCCGGTGCTGCCCCAGCCCGGTGCCGCTCTCAGCCCGGTGCCGCTCCCTGACCCGTGCCGTCTCAGCCCGGTGCCGCTCCCTGCCCGGTGCCGCTCCCTGCCCGGTGCTGCCCCAGCCCGGTGCCGCCCCAGCCCGGTGCCGCCTCAGCCCGGTGCCGCTCCCTGCCCCGTGCCGCCTCAGCCGGTGCCGCTGTCAGCCCGGTGCCGCTCTCAGCCCGGTGCCGCCTCAGCCCAGTGCTGCTCCCTGCCCGGTGCCGCTCTCAGCCCCGTGCTGCTCCCTGCCCCGTGCCGCCTCAGCCGGTGCCGCCTCAGCCCGGTGCCGCCCCATCCCGGTGCCGCCCCATCCCGGTGCCGCTCTCAGCCCGGTGCCGCTCTCAGCCCCGTGCCGCCCCAGCCCGGTACTGCTCCCTGCTTGATGCAGCCCCGGCCCGGGCCTGCCGAGCTCGCCCCCCGGCAGCCGCTCGGCGAAGGCCGCGAATGTCCGGGCCGGCCCCATCACCCTCGAGGGGCCGCATCCCCCCGGGAACCGGCCAGCGCTGCGGGGACACGGAGACCGGCCCGGAGCACTTACTGCACACCCCCGAACACACACAACAGTGCTCGAAGGCCGGGCCTATGGAAACAAACACCCCCCACCACCTTTTTTTTTTTTTTTTTAAATTCAAAATAACCTTCTCTTCCCATTAGTGGCTCAAACAGTCTCGTTCCTCCACAGCAGCAAGGTCTGTGCTGCTGCCATTTTCAGCTTATGGGGCATGTGACTGATTCTGGAAGTCAGTGAGATGGAGGGAAAGGCTGAACTCATTAAGACTGTGCAGGCCTTGAATTATTCTCCTGGGAACATCAGTGACAAATATAAGGAACAGCTCCAGTTTGCAAATACTACTGCTCTACTGGGCCTAGGTAGCACCATGAAGCCATCATGTGGAGAAGACTTGGCTTTCAATGAAACAATACCTTTCTGTTCAGATGCTTCCTAAGTGAAGAAAGGGCCCTGTCAGGATAATGAAGTGCTTAATTAAAAGTACACCTCAGACATGCAAGCGGCCTTGAATGCTCTGACTTGGAGAGAAATATTTTAAAAGGCCTTTTCAAAGCTTTAACAAAACAGTTCCCTTATTAACAAAGCAACGCAAGATAAAGCATGAGTGAGTAAAAGCCCTGGACTTACCTCAGGGTAAGACCATTCTGGTGAATAATCTGTCACCATGAACAAGCGCCCACTCTGCTGCAGCAACCCCAACGTGCCTTGTGCCGCAGCTGCCGAGACCACCTCAGCCACGTGCATGTATGCCATGGTGCTGGCTCCGTTCTCCGTGCTGCTGAGCTGCATGTTGGCTTGCTGAGGGCTGCAGCAAGGAATGCACATCTCGGCCTGGTTGTACGTCGCTCTGTTACTGTCTTCAGGCTGAGACAGTCCAGCACTGTCACCTGACACCAGCTGGTGTCCGTACAGAGCATTGCTCCCACCTTCTACCGATATGAAATCGTTAATTAGATCAGAAAACTGGTTGCTGAAGGAGATGTCAAAGTGGTCTAAGTTAAGCTCCATGTTGGAGGAGTTATTTAAGCTGGGATGGGCCACAGGATAGAGTCCTTGTACCATGTTTCCTTGGAGAATAGGGAGGTTGTTTCCATTCCTGATACCCCCGTTGGCCTCAGGCTGCAAGTAGTGTTCTGTGTTGCAGGCTTGAAGATCCCCTGATTTAAGTAGATTTTCATTTCCTTCTGCCTGCTGGGAGGTCTCCATGGGAACTTCAGCTTCTGCAGTCATAGCCTGGAAGTTTGCTTGGAACTGCATGAGCTGGAGAGAAGAGGTGGACTCTATTCTGGTTTCCACTGTGCCGTTACAGTTGGACGTGGTTTGGGACGAGGACTCTGTTTTCACATTGGAGATTCCTAACGTGTTCACAAATGAGCTACCTGTGTCATTCAAATTGTTGTGAGTGTTTTGTTCAAGGGGAAGAGGTTTGCTGGCATCCTGCAGAAAGAAGCTGGGGGAAGGGGTCTGATGGACGTGAGGGCTCTGGACGGTCTGATTGAAGCTGGAAGAATAGTCCTTGTTGGAGTCAATGGCACTGAAGTCCATCTGCTCCAGGGTGGTACTTGGGCTCAGACCTCCTCCAGATGGAAGTAAACCTGAACCAGTACTGAGTGTGAGAGTGTTAGATGCAGAAGTGGAGGAAAATGCTTCTTTGGACATCTGTTGTTCGAAAGATGTGTCCTCAGTTTTAATTTCTTTTGTGAGGGTTGTATTGAAGTTGAAGCTACGTTCTGTTGTGGGTGACTGCCTTATGTTGGTATTGATGCTGTCACTTTTCATACCTCCTCCACCATACGTCTGCCCTTGCTTGGGATTGTTAAGAAAACAGTCTGGGTCAAAATTCATGGTGGTTTCTGGAATTTTCCTATTTCCTTCTAAAGTTGTGGAGAGCACAAGTTCCTCAGAGACAGTGCTGGGTAGCATCGACAAGCTCTCTGAACTGCCAGTTGTTGGAAAAGCAAACTTGTGTCCATCTGAACTCACAGCAAGTACCAGTCCTTGTGCAGCTGCATCTGAGGACAGAAGGTGCTGATTTGGGCCAGATGTGGGTGACATCGTGTACACAGCTTCACTGGTGACTTCTGACATAAATACGGTGGCACTTTGTGACAAACTTCCCATAACTGACGCTACAGCCATACTGGACACACCAGTGACAGCTGGGCTATCTGCCATATCTGGGTCGCTGTTTAACCCACTGCTGATGGACACAGGAGAATTCTGGGTTGTGTCAGGGACCTCCACCTGGTTGGTGGAAGAAACCTCAGTGCTGTTTTGATGGAGCAACACTGGTTTCGCCACTTTGCCGTTCCTCTTCTCTCGGCTGGAGGCCTTGCCATGACTGTGCTCGTTCTTGCCTTCAGAGACATCGTTATTTTGTACCTCTGAATGAGTGCTGTACCCACCTGTCCTTGGTTCAACCTTTGGTGATATGATGCGGTGTTTGGCACTGTTACACTTGTGATGCACACTGCTTCCTGCCCCTGTGCCAGAAAACAACAGTATTTGCTGTTCAGTAAATACAAAATTAGATCAATGCTAGTTGTGTATCTCGTGCCTGTAGCAAGGGACAGCTATGCTTGTGCATACATGTGAGACAGTAAGTGAGTACATACATGAGAGAGCAGGAGAGATCTTGGAAATAAAACAAATTTCTCACCAGTGCTAGAAGTACAGGTCCTGTCTAATGCACAGATCCACTGCATGGAATAAGAGCAACCTCACAGCAAGCACATAGGGACCCCTACCCTCACCCCATGTAGCACCTGCCCCCTTCCTCCCTGCCCCGATCAGAGGGGAATTGGCATCTGTGACAAGTTTCAGAGTTATTTAAATGTGCCTAATCTCAGTGCAAAGTCTGCAGAGCAAGTGCTGCTGCTGTCAGCAGTGGCACAGGGCCCTGTTCCCTCTGCCCCACGGACAAGTCCTCAGCCCCTGGAGCACGGATGCTCAGGTGGGGCTGGGAAGTTTGACAACCACTCTTGGGGCGTGGATGCTGAGCAGTAAACTGGAGGTGACTGATGCCACATCATGCCCCTGTCCCTGGCATCACCCTGCTGCCTAGACTGTAGTCCACATCATTGTGTCATCACTGTGTCTTACAGTTGCCAGTCAGATTATTAAAGAAGTAACCCATTAGCCATACAAAGCATTCTTGCTCTCCCAAAAGGCTGGTGATGTGTTTGTCTGACTCTCAGCCATTCCTGTGCTGACAGACACACTGAACTCTGAGAGGAGCACACAGCCAGCACTGGAGCTGCTGAAGAATGTTCAAGCAAGGGCCACCAGAAGAAAATTCTCCATGAATTAAACCAGCCAGCACATTACTGGTCTGTAAAGGTAACATCACCTGCATTCCTGAGAGCTTGTAATCAGGTAGGATGAAGTAAACAATTCTGTTTTAAAGGCACATTAGTCACAAACTCTGGTGCAGGGACTGCTTTTGCTGTTTAAAGAACAGCAGCCCATGAATTTTTGATTGTTTCTTTCCTTAATTGATTAATTTTCCCTGGCATGAGGTAACAACATTAATTACAGAACTGTAGAATGACTGAAGGGGGAAGAAGCCTCATCACTATAGCTCATGGCTACAATTATAAATGCCATCTTCTGGGCAACATAAAACATTTTTGTAGCCACCACAATTTGCTGAATCTTTTGTTGCTTGCCCTTGAAGAGGAACTTCTCTATTATGTGTTCAAGATTTGAATGAGGTCACTTAAAGTATTTCAAGACAGTGCTTTTGAGACTAAATACAATATTAAATCTCTCTATTCTCCTAGGTATAGAAATGAACAGGAACAAGGGAAAGACTTTCATGCTGCTGTATTTGTGGATGACAGTAAGGGATTGGAAATGTGGGTGTCAATGTGCAAGCCAGTTACAAAACAAAGCAATACTGTTGTGTTAAAAAGCACTGAGCAGACTTAGCACAAGACAAAACATCAAAGGGAAGAATAAAAGGATTCATGTTCAGATCTGCAAGCCTGGATCAAATGCTGAGCCTTAAGGGTGAATTTTAATCCAAACTCAGGTATTTCAGAGGTCATCATTCTTATTTAAGCCTTGATTGTATAATACAACTGCTCAAGAAAAGAAGAAAAAAATAACCCTTTGAAACACTGACAACTTTCCCTTATAAGCTTTGCTAAAGACTAGTTAATGTGTCATATACTTTATTTGACCAACGTGCTAGAAAGGAGCAGATGAGTTGGAAAGTGAATCACTTAGCTTTCCACTGTCTGTGGGAAATGCTAACACCAAGGATGCTGTTTCTTGCTGCTGTAGTGTCATCCAAAACAAGGTCATCTCCTTTAACAAGAAAGAGATCTGTATTTTCATGATACCTAAATAAGACCTGTCGTATCTCAGTGATACCTTGCAGTTAACCACCTGAGCACTTTTCCAAAAAAGTGAGCTGCAGGGCAAGGAATTCAGAGGGTGAAGCTGGAAGAACATTAGATTTTGAGGCTTTGGTAACGGAGTTTGCACATGTAGAAGAGAATGTACCTTTCTGAGCAGCTCATGTACGGACTGCGTTTATTAGAAAGCACTGACATTTTCCCCAGAAGTTCCAGCTGCATCTTTTTATGCTGGAGACTTCTCCCGTCAACTCTTGAGTCCATTGTGTCCCAGTGTTTCATGAGACAGCATTTTTATCACCTCAGTACTAAAAGCCTTGCTCCCAGACGGGATGAAGCTGTCACTCTGTGCCCTCCCGAGGTACTCACCCAAGGTACCAGTGCAGAGACAGTTGTGTGTCCGAGGCTGGGGCTTGGTCTGGTGGCTGTCAAGGATCTGCTGCACGAGCTGCTCCACTGAGAACCCTGAACTGCTGTTGCCATTGCTGCATGTCCACTTGATGCCATGAACTGCAAAGAGAGCAGTAAAATTTCCCATCAGAAACTGCAAAATCATGCCAAAACCATCAAAAGCCACTCCAAATTACCAGCAAAAATCCAGTCCTGCTGCTTTCTGTCAGAACTGAAAGGAGCCCTATAAAAAGCAACAGTAATGGATATTGGTTTACTATTCTCTGCTCCTTGGTATCAACAGGCTTCCAAAGGCAATTCCTGAATTAGGTATATTTAGAGGAAAAATTCCTCAGCAGAGTACCTGGCTCTATTTCAGTCTGCTGCTAACAGGGACTCTGCACCTGCAACAACTCTCTGTAGTACCAGCAACCTTCACTGAAAGCCCAAAACCAACAAAAGACTTGGTTCCATTGAAGTAAAGCAGTATAATCCCAAGAGCGTTTTGGAATCTTTTTCTGTCTAATATAAAAACAAAATCAGCCCTATAGTAAAATCAGCAGCCAAAAGTACACCAGAGTAACAGCAAATGCAAACCTTCTGCCAGGTCTTCATTGTCAGATCCTGGGTGGCAGCAGTGAAGGCTGATTCATTTTTTGGGAGTGACTAACAGACACTGTGTGAGTTCCTCCTCAGACTTGGATGACCTTTTAGTGATTTGGGAAAACGGACAGGTGGGTGATGTTACAGAACAGGTTGCAAACTGAAGCTCTTTTCTTGGGAACTCTCTGGGCCTGTTAGCTATTTAAATAAGAATGCTAGACTGCATGCAGATACATGATTTGAATAAAGACTCACTCTCAGAATATTTTAGTTGAAGAATTTCCTATAACAGTGATATTTGCAACCTGACTTACAATGGAAATGGCACTTATAAAATATTTTATCCATAATAACTGACTCAAAGCATCTTCTGTCTCTTTTAATGTCTCTCTGAGCAATTTATATGTGCATATTATTTATTTATCCTTTAAATGCACCACAGCTCATGTGCAGATTTTGGAAAGTGCTGATAAGTGACAACATAATTTCCAAGGTGTCCTCATGTCTGGCAGCTTCTTTCAGCAGAGTCTTTGCCATAGTCTGTCAAGGCACGTTCCTTGCATCTTGTGTTCTAAAATCCTTAAACCAGACTACACAAAATCAAAGCTGAAAGTCCCATGGACTTAGGCTTTGTAGTAAAGCCACAGATCCCTGCTTGGTGAAGGTCCCTGATGTGAAGGGGGAAATCCTGGCAACAGCAGGCTGGGCTGATGCTCCTGTACAGCCACAGGCTGGGGCACAAGCCAAAAGCAGCACCATGCCAGGAGATCAGAAGCAAATGGAGGGATGTTTGTGACATCTAATGACTGTGGTCACAGGGGCAGCATATCCTGTGAACAGTTCTTCTCTCTGATGCTGCTCACTGAGTGTGTCACATGCAGCTGGTGGAACAGAGCTCCTGGATTGCTCTGTGAAGCAGTTTTATTGCTTTTTTGTTACCTGTTGCTGTATTGCCTCCTCACCCACTAATGTCATTTTGCCTAACAGCATCTCATCTTGGTCTAGTTCTATACTGCAGAATTCACATTGCTATTGGCCAGGCTGGATAACCTGCAGAAATACTGTAAATCAGGTTTACAAGGATTCTTCCCCATATCACTATTTAAAGTGCTGCAGATAGTTTTGTAATAAGTCCCTCTATGTTTGTTTGATGACCACATTTATTGTTATCGTGCCCAACAGATTTTGCTTCCTAGTATATTCACAGTTTTGGATTTCCTCTTAACACTCAGTCTCTGTTATTACATCTAAGTTAGACACGCTTGCCACTTCACTACCTCTGCTCACATTCATTTTATTATTGAAGATACATTGTTCTGTCACCAGTGATATTATGTCTAATAAGTGATGTACAAATAGCAAATTTACAAAAAATACATTGTCAGTGAGATCAGAATGCAGTCAACTATTTTGGACGCTTTCAGCTATACAACACAAAGTTACTGAACTGCAATTATTATTGAGAAACTTTGCATTAGGTAATTTCTGGTTACTTCAGAAATACTTTGCTGAAGAAATGAGCTGGTGTCCGTGTGCCTGGGTACAAAAAGTCTGTTTTACAGCAGGATGGCAGCACTGCTCCCTATTGCTGCTAAATCCTGGGATAAGCAGAGCATCAAGGGGGCAAGTTTGGGAAGTGAATCACAGCTCTGGTTTGTGTATTCATGATAATGGTTCTTAAGTCTGAATCAAGCTGTGAGCTAGAAACTAAGGCAAGATGGACAGCTTTATAGCTGGGTACTTAGAGACCCATGCCTATTATTTTCAGGTCCTTCCAGCATAGCAAAGTCCCATTGAGGATCAATTGCTGCTGAGGAAAGGTCCTTCTCTAGCCTTGCTCCAGCTGATCCCAAAGGGCTCCAGCTTCTGTCCACGTGGTGCCACCTTTTTTTTGGTACTTATGTTCCCCATATGCTATGAAGGTTATAAAATAAAAAGCCAGTGAAGGGTGACAGATTGCAAAAAAAGAATGTCTGGATGCTTAATGCAAATTATCCACTATCTTGGCACATCCAATATGCAGATTTTCTTCCTCCCTCTTTTAAAGAAAGACTCCTGTGCCTGGTGAATTGTTAGTACTGAATACCAAACACTATCAAGATGGCTTTTAACATGTCACGCTTGGCTTCCTGACACATAATGAATCAGCAGGAAAGGAGATTTCTATAGGGAAGAAAGTGCATTATGAAAGGAAGGCTAATAAAAAGCATACACACATACTCTTCCTGCTTCTTAGTGGTTCAAGAAGTGAAACCACTGTAGAACTATGTTTGATTAAATACAGCCATAATATAGGAACACAAAGGGAAAAAAAAAAAAAGTCTGAAGCTTAGCAGAAATTCTGGAAAGGATTTTAATCCAGATTCCTGTTCAGACTTCTACTGCATTTCTTGATAATTTAAAATGAAAACTGTGAATTGCTTCAGCTCTTCCCTTTTCAGTGATGGCATGGGGGGGGGGGTCTAAAAGCTGCTGCATTACAGCAGCAACACATTCCTCCTGCCACACACCCTGTGCACAGCGCCTGCAGCACCAGGCAGCACAGCCAGGCAGTTACTGGTGCTGCACTGGGTGCTCAAAGGAGAGAAGTGAGGCTGGGGTCCACAACTCAGAGTGCTAACGCTGCTGCAATCTTCTTTTACAAACTTGGGCTCTCACCTTTCTTGTCTTTCTTCCTTTTTGAAGAAAAGGCAATAAAAATGACCTTCTGATAGTGCCCAGCAGCTCCTGTTCATTAGCACTGCCAGGACTTTGACCACCATGAGCAAAGGAACGAAAGATGATCTGAATTACCAACAAAAAGGCTGCTCAGAATCCAAGGGAAACTTGCACACAGAAACATATGATTGTCAAAGTTTCTTACACCACCTTGGCTATTTCTGCCTTCTGCTGCTGCTGCTGGTACTCAGTCCTCCTCAATTTCCAGGCCTGCAGTCCTGCTGTCTTGCAGATATCTTCCTCCTCCCCATCACCTGAACTCTACCTTACTGTCTCATCATCACTCCAGAGCCAACACCATCAACAGATGTTTCCCTGTTTCTCTCCCTGTGGTTTCTCTACCCTAAGCAAAACTTGTCCCTAAAGTACCCTCCCACATTTAAATCCGATCATTTCACCCTTTCTGAATCCTCGTAGACATTTCTCTTTGCCACTTCAAGCATTTTACACTTCCTGGTTTTATTCCAAAGACGTTGCTCTTCCATACCACCTCCTCAGAACACAGCTTACACATACATGTACATGTACAGAACATTATCAAGCCATTCCCTATATCCTCCATGTGGCTCCTCTGCCCCAGTTTGGTGAGTCTTTTGTCACTTCAGTAACAACAATGAGACCTCCCCCATGAAACTGGTATGTTGGATAGACTGATAGAGCTGGAATACCTAGAATCATCAAGGTTAGTTTTCTGTTTGCCTCTGCCTCCCGACGTATCTTGACAGCCTGCTGCAAGCCCTGGTGTCAGAAGTCCTGCCCTCAGCCCCTCCTGACCCACACAAAGTGCTTTAAAAATCCCCAAAGTGCAGCTGGGAGCGTGAGCGGGTCCTTTGTCCAGCTGCCCATTCCTGCCTTGTGCCCACATCCCGCTCCTCCACGCCTGACACTGAGGTGTTTCCATGGCGATGGTCAATTGGAAATGGCAGCCTTGTCCCTTCCATTTCCACTGCCTTTCTGTTGACACAAGTAAAGGCCCTGCTCTGATTTCTCAGTTTGGCTGCAGGATATTTCCATTAGATTTATCCTTTCGTACCCAGACGCCCACACACAGTTTAGCTTTGATTTTCCAGCCTTCCATTTCCACTCGTTACTGGTTGTGAAGGACGGGTTTACCTGAGCCTCGCTGCTGGGGACAGCAGTGCCACCCCCTGAATGCTAATGTCCTGCACGGACTCACAGGCGCCTTTTGCTCGGAGCTGCTCTTTAAAGACACGTCTGCCTTCCAAAACAACACTTTTCCCTGAAAGACGCAGTGGGATGCTCGCAGGGGCTGGGCAGACCTGCTGCCCAGCGTCCCTGGGATGGGGCCAGCAGGAGCGGACAGGACCCTTGGGAAGCCGCTGGGCGCAGCCCCCGGCGCGTTTGCAGCCCGTGTGTCCGAGGCTGCTCGCACACGGAGCAGCAGAGAGGCAGCCACTTCTGCCGCTCGGTCTGTGTGGTCCTCGCCCTCCGCCGGCTGCGGCTCAAGGGCACCATCACCATCCTCCCCCTCCTCCTCCTCCTCCTCCTCTTGCTGCTGCTGCTGCTAAGAGCGGCGGGAGAGGCGCCCATTGGCCGCCAGGTGGCGCCAGCGGATAAGGAACGGGATAAGGGCCGGGATCAGCACCGGGATAAGGGCCGGGATAAGGGCCGGGATCGGGACCGGGATAAGGGCCGGGATCAGCACCGGGACCGGGATAAGGGCCGGGATCGGGACCGGGATAAGGGCCGGGATCGGGACCGGGATAAGGGCTGGGATCAGCACCAGGACCGGGACTGGGATAAGGGCCGGGATCAGCACTGGGAGCAGGACCACGTGTCCCGGGGTCCCAGACCCATACGAAGCCCAGCAAGGCCTCCCCATTTCTCTAGAGTAAATTTAAATTTTTTTTTTTCTCCAATTTTGTTTGGGTTTTTGTTTTTGTTTTTGTTTTGTTTTGTTTTGGTTTTTTTTTTGGTTTTTTGTTTTTTTTTTAGCAAGAATCTTGCTTGGTGTATTTGGGGGAAAAAATTCCTCACAGAGGGCTTTGATCCTTTCCCAAGGCTCCCAGCCCTTTTCCCCAGGGCTCTTCCCCAGGTCCCAGCCATCCTTCCCCAGGCCACATCTCTGTGGCACTGCCATGAAGATTTGGACTGACACCTTTGCAGATGCTCTAGGACTGAGACTGCCAGTCACTGCCAGTCTGCCAAGTGTTAACAGAGGAGATAAAATGCTAAGGAAGAACAGGAAACAAAGGCTGGCGTGCCTGTAGTCTCCTCAGAGAATCACAGAATCACTGGATTGGAAGAGACCTTCAAGACCATGGAGTCCAACCTGTTCCTGACACCTCAACTCAACCCTGGCACCCAGTGCCACATCCAGGCTTTGTTAAAACACACCCAGGGATGGGGACTGCACCACCTCCCCGGGCAGCCATTCCAGAACTTTATCACTCTTTCCATGAAAAACTTTTTCAGCAATTGCTGCATCTGGTTTAACGCCCAAGTTTTAGGGGACAGGAAACTATTTGGTTTAGGTTTCCTCAAGTTAGTTTCCATTTCTGCTAATGGTGGGTTCCTACTGGACTGCTGCCAGCACTCAGTGGGATTATTTCACTTTGGTGTCCCCAAACGCAGCCGAAAGGCACCAGCTGAAACACAGTTCCTAATTTTGTTCTTTCGGCAAAGTGGGACTGTCTATGGTAGGTGAAACTCGAGCACAAGTGAAACTGTTTCCCTACAGAGTGGCCCATGTAGGCACGGGATCAAGCTTCCTCTGGGGACATAAAGGCCACTGCAGATCTCAGAGGGAGAGGAAGAGTGTATTCCTGCATGAGCTGCACACCTGCAGGAGTGAAGGGGCTGGGGGAAGATGAGAAGCTGAGCAGGAGGCTGATGAGCAGGAGGCTGATGAGCAGGAGGGTGATGCTGGCCACACAGACAATGTGAGCAGGGGTACTCAAAGTCCAAGGGGTGGGTGGATGTAAGAACCTATCTAGCACCTTCTATCATGTTCTCTTTTTAATAAAAACTCAGACTGTTGCAGTAAAACTGGATGTCAGCATTACTGAATCCAATGTTTTTTTAAAGAATCCACATTGCTTTCTATGTGGTCAGCTGAGCTAAGCTGGCAAGCTTCAGTTTCCATTGAGGGTGGTACGTTGGAGCTCAAACAAACTGCTTGGGGAATTGTGAAATTCATCCCATGTAGCATTTTTGTACAAATGATCTTTTAAGATGAAATATAACCCCAACCCTTAAATAGAGTTACTGAAATTGAATATAAATTCAAGCCAAGGTAAAACTCCCAACAACTCAGTTCTTCAAACTGCATTAATTCCAATTGCTGCTGAGTTTTGTTCCGAGCTACAGGCGTTTGATGCCTTCTCCAGTGATGACAACGCAGGGATGCAGGTTGAGGTCACCTCCAGGAGGCCTGGTGGCTTCACTGACACAGAATTAGGGACTCTGGGAAAAGGCAAGAGCAGCCCTTGCCCATGGACTGATGAGCACACATGGAATTTCCAGCTTGCCAGCTGTGGCTGCGTGCAGGCAGCACAAACAGGAGCCCTCAGTTCCTATGCAGCAGGGAAATGCAAAAAGCTTTTCCTCTGAAAGGAAGACAGCTCTTAATTATAGTGGACCTGGAACAAGGATTGCAACGTAGCACCAGCTGTGAGCTTTTAAGTCATACTTTGCCAGCTGAAGGATGAGAGAGCCAAAAGGGGATGATTTGGAGAAACCCCCAACATGAGCTGGCCCACAATTTGCTGATCATATGGAGTTTATATACAGAATTCTGCTGTGATGGATTCTGCCACTGAATTTGCTTTTACCACCAGATGCCTCTAAGGACATCTGCTAATCTATTCAGAGAAATCTCAAAGCAAGACTGTAATGGGGCACAAGGGGGGGAGGAAATTGAAAGTTATGCCAAATTGAGACTCATTCTTCACACCAGGCATCCTGAAATGACTTACAGGTGTCTCGGACCACATTCCTGCAGAATTTTCATGGATTATAGCTATTTACTTTACACAAATGTACCCAAAAGCTGCATTCATACCAAAGCAACACACACACACACGACAACCCTTTTGATTGAGACACCCAGCTGAGATGCTCCCAACAGCTGGATTATCCCAGCTCTGGCATCAGTGGAGGTGTCACAGCCTTCCCTGGGCTCCCTGACCTTGCTGACACTCTGAGACAAGGGGCCTCCTCTCCAAGCCTGCAAGGAGAAAGGAATCATCCTGTGGGAGGTCAGGAATGTGTAAGAGGCTTTCCAGGCTCACATGCTTCAGTCTTGAGGACTGCCAGGTTGAGGTCTGACAAGCCAACAGTGCTGGTCCAGAGAAGGCAGTCAGGAGGTCATGGACAGTGTGAAGGCAGTTGACAAATAGATTACAACTCCAAAGCCATGAAAGCTGAAGTCAGGCTGATTAATTAATTATTTACAGTCTCAACGCAGCTGGAGGTGTTGAGAAAACCTCAAATCCTTAGAGCATCTGCAGCATTTACCTTTCATGGATGTTCAGATGGGTTCATTTCAGTCTCTTAATTAGTTCACACAGCTATGTTAGAACAAGTTAATGCTCTTTCCACAAAGCTCTCAGAGCTCTATGGCCACTCCATAAAGGTGGGGTTTTAGTCCATAACCAGCAGTGCAAGCACAGTGACAGGATGAGCAAACACCACCCCTGCAGCCAGCCAAGAAGCTCTCTCTGGGTTCAGCAGTCTCCCTCAGGAGCAGGGCAGAAGTCATCTCTCAGACTTCAGCACCCTGCTCTGCTCAGGGGGGTGACAAGGCTGGCACCAGGGGCTGGTCCCTGTCCCTGAGGCTGCTGCAGACTTGCTGAAGCCTGGACTGACTTTGGGATGATGCAGTAGGGAAGGAAAAGGGAGCTGAGCAAATTATGGATGCAAGAAATGTAAACAAACTCCCTGATCTTCCCAGCCAGGGTCTCTCTGCATTTCAGGAAAAACAGTTTGATGTATTTGTCTAGCTTGGACTCCAGGACTGATGCTGCTCACCCTGCCAGCCATCTGCCACACTGCTCTTAGTTCTGCAGGCCAAGAGAACATGCTCCCACACTGACTGTCTGCTACCCTCCATTCTGACAGAAAAGCTTTAATACCTGACAGAGGTCAACAGCTTTAACACCCGACTTCAGCCCAGGCTGAGTAGGACTTAAACAGCACTTGTCAGTGAGTCAAGAGCTGGACACTGCCACCAACCTCTGACCAGGAGGAAGCATTTTCCCCAAAGAACCAGTATCAGCTTCTCTCCCTTAATCCTGAATGACGTCAGTGGTCTGAAATGGGAACCTACCTGCAGGTACAGAGGCCTTGGACCTCTGCACACACCCTGGCTGCAATCACCACTAACGTGCCTTAAATGAGAAATTCTCATGGAAAACAGCAACCAAGAATACAAAATAATCAACAAAACCCCCACACAGCTTCCAAGCCCAGAGGAATAAAACACAACAAACCCCACAACAGAGCAGGTAAAAGGGTGAGGCTGTCACTGCACCAGCGACACCATGCACAACATTTTGATTAAGCCATTGACAAATCTGCTTTAGGGCAGAGAAATTTGGAAACATCAGGCAATCAAACTGTGAAGTCTGTGAAAGAATGTGATTAATGCAAAAATGTGATGAAACTAATGTGCTTGGCTCCAGAATTTCATGGCACACCCTATACTGGAACCAAATCTGATGGCTTCTTGGCGAGCAGTGCCCCTCTGTGTTCCCCAAACACGGTTATCCGTGTCCTCTTTGTTTTCTAGGTCTGATCAGAAAACAAAGCTTTTATTGTAGCTACATTTCTAAGGATGTGTTTCCCAGGATATGTACCCATAAAAAGAGACGTGTACATGCATATATACTCTGAATAATTGCGCAGAATTTCACTCTTCCCTCCTGAGACATAAAAGAGCCAAGTGTTATTAAATTTACGGCGAGTTCGTTGTAGTTTTCACATAATTTTCTTGATGCACTGCAGATTTTTTAACAGGCTGCTGCTTCCTTTCCTGTTTAATGCTAAGGTACTTGTCCAGTCTCAGCTATGCCAACATCCTGGATTTCTGTCTAGTTTATCAGCCCCAGGGGCAAATTTTCTCTCCTCCTCTGCCCTTCAGCTTTGTGCGGAAAAGGAATACAGGGGCCTGCAGAGTTCAGGATGCAACAAAGGACTGCAACTCAGATTACCAACACTGTGGTCAGCACAAGGCTGATCTTTCACGGACGACAGACACACATCAGGATTCACTCCATGGCTGTGACCTCTAATTACAGGAGGCTGGGCATGACACCAGCATCCAGGCAGGGGCAGGGGGCAGGAACAGAAGCAGACCTGGTATTTGTTGACTCACATTTGGTATTGTGGCTTTTGCAGTTGATTTTCTCTTGGTTATGGGCCCACTTTATGTCTGATTTTTCTTTCATTGCAAAAAGATGTTCATGTGCACATTGGAATGTGCTCTCCAGGGGAAGACACACAATATAACTGTGATGCAAAGGAAAATATTATACACAAGGCAGATGCAGAGGGGTTCAAAGAACTGCCTGTCTGAGGGCAAACTTCCTCATCACTCTGCACACCTTCTCTAAGCAGCCTTCTCTTTAGGCTGCAAAGTTCAAAACTGTAGGAAATGATGCTCAGTTCAACACACTCAGTTCTATGGGGGCTGTAAGCTACAGCACCCCACTGTCACCTGACAATGACCACCCAAACAGGGAGTGCCTTTGGGGGAATCCACCTGCCCGTACCACACAGGCTCTTGGCAAGTGAGCAGGTGCCTACAAACAGCCCTAGAACATGCAAGAACATAGGTACAATTTTCCCCCAGTGTGCAGAGGAGATCTCTTTGGGGACAGTCTGGGCAGCTCTCATACCATGCCTTCCAGAATTGTTTAATTTTGGAAATAAAGTGCGTGCAGATGCAAGCTGAGTTGGATGGACAAATGATTCCTCCACAGGATGGTTGTTGGCTGTGAGACACAATGGACTCTAAATACACAGCAAAGAAGCAAAACCAGCTCCAGATACTCACACATTGGTTTGAGCTGCCCGATGAGCTCCTCTTTTGTCCACTTTGCCCATTCCTTCTTGTCGGTGTTTATGGAGCACAGGATGGGGCCGCACGGTTTCCCGCAGTCCTCGATGGCCGGCACGTTCAGGTAGTGCACCAACACAATGTCTGGGTTCTGCAGGGACACCAGAGCAAGAGTTATGTTGCTGAGGCCAGCACACTCTGCATCTACCTCCTAATTAAAACCAGGGCAGCAAACATCATGAGCAGACCCCAGATTGTATGAGATTTCCTCAAATCCTTTAAAAGAGGAGTGGCTGACAGTTTGCACATGGCTTCCCCCACCCTGAGGGCCCTTGGCTTGCAACTCTCCTGCTCCACTGGTATGCTCAGCATGAACCTCTTTTCCAACCCTTGCAACACCAAATACCTGGAATATTCCTATGAACATCACTGACGATGAACACCAGGTAATATGCTTTGGTTTAAAGGACCTTTTGTTCATTTGAGACAATGCTTCCATCAGTCCTGGTTCACATCAGTCTTTTTTTGAATATACAGAAAGTCACCTGAGAACATCAGGAACAGCCACACTCTCCATACAGTGACAGAAAGGAGGGAGGAGCCGAGGAGGCTCACAAACAGTGTTACAGAGCACCCAAAACATGGGCTCTTTACAGACAAGCCTGTAATTCCTTCTCTTTTGAAGATGTTTGCAAACTGCAGAGGGTTGGGACTGGAAAAGCCCCTTGCAGGACAGCTGCAGGAGGACAGAGCTGCCTGCTCCCGCAGGCTGATCCTGCAACTGATCCCACAGCTGATCCTGCAGATGGATCCCTCAGCTGATCCCACAGCTGATCCCACAGGTGGATCCCAGAGCAGATCCTGCAGGTGGATCCCACAGCTGATCCTGCAGCTGACCCCTGAGCTGACCCCACAGCTGATCCCACAGCTGACCCTGCAGCTGACCCTGCAGCTGACCCCACAGCTGATCCCACAGCTGACCCCACAGCTGACCCCACAGCTGATCCCACAGCTGACCCTGCAGCTGATCCCACAGCTGATCCCACAGCTGACCCCACAGCTGACCCCACAGCTGACCCCACAGCTGACCCCGCTCCCCTCTCCCTTCCCGGGGCTGCAGGGACAGACCCTGCTCTGGTGCCCTGCGGTGCTGTCCCACCACGTGGAGCAGGAGCTGAGCTCTGTTACCACCCTGTGAGAAAATGAATCATCCTAACAGCAGCAGCAACAACTCCACCAGTTCCCCAACAGCATCCCAGGGAGATTGTTCAATAGATAATAACAAGATTGAGGAGATGATTTCTTTCCCTTAAGTCATTTACTCCTAAGTTCGCAAACTTTAATGACTGCTTTGGAATTATTTATAAAAATAAATAGGATAATGGTGTAATTAAAACTCTAATGTTTCGTTAATGCTGTTAGAGCCCTGTTCCGAGGGGGAGTGGGAACACAACCACTCATCCACTTGCACAGGTTGTGCTGATGGGAGCACTTGCTCATGAAACCAGGGGAGAGCTGGAGCTGGACAGGGACACCTTCCCCAAGGATACCTGAGGAGGGAAATTCTGGTGGGCAAAGCACAGCACTGAAGCCCAGCACGCTGGAGCTGCCCCCAGAGCAGCCCAGGGCAGGGGCAGGCTGGCACCCAGCACTGCTGTGTGTGGGGTGACCACGACCCTCTCGTGCACCCTGCACTCAGGGAGCATCCTGCACATCCCCAGGACCAGGGGGGCTGGCCACGGCTCCCAGCTCCTCCAGGCTGGCACTGGGGAGGCCACTGGTGCCCGTGCACAGCAAGATGAAAAGCAGAGCAGCCCCGCAGAGCATCCCCTTGGTGACCAGATACATCCCTCTGTCTGGAGGACAAGCTCGAAAGAGCTTAGGAAAAATTTCCTTAGGTTAGGAAAATATGCAAGCAGGAACTTGCATTTTCCCCCTCGATAGACAGAACTGCAAGCAGGGGATTCTCAGTGAAGATTCTGTGAGAAAGCAGTATCAAATTCTTGCAGCCAGTGCTAAAAGAGTTGTACTGCACAGGAAAGAGGCAGTGCTGGTTTGTCACCAAGCAGGTCAGGATTATGGGGCCTCCTGGCTTCAGTGCAGCACAGGCAAGTGGACAGGCACTAGAATTTTTACTTTTTATACATAAAAGCATATAAAACAAGCTAAAACCAAGCAGGTTTGTTCCTTATGCTTACAGCTAAAAGCTGACCTCAGAATGACAAATCTCAAGAATGCCAATCTACTTGGTGAATTGAAATGTTTTGACATGAATGAACAGCATACATATGTTTTGGAAAACTCACAATTAGCAGCAAATCACTATTTGTGGTGACCTACCAGGAGAGCAAGAGAGATGCGAAAGACTGAAAGAAAAACTACAAATGTAACTTCCACACAGGAAAGGCATCAGGACAGTGGACACAGCAGGGCAGAAGCCCTTCCCTGGGGTGGCAGGGGGGAATGAGGGGAGCCTGCCCTGGGCTGCAGATGGCTCTGGAAACATTCCTGCTAGAAATCTGCCCATCACCCCAGTGCCTGCAGCCTCAGCAGAGTTGCTCTGCTCCCCCCAAACCCGAGTGGAAGGTGTTGCCATCTGTCCCTGACCTGGACAAGGCTCCTTGGCTTCTCCTGCCTCCTCAGGGTGGCAGAGGAACTGCTCCACTGCTGCTGGGGGGTAAGCAGGAGATGGTGCAACAAGTGGTTAAACACAACAAGTCCTTGGTTTTGATGAAGAAAAATGCAACTGCAACATCTGTCTGACTCTTGTTTGAAGCTTCATCAGCACTAAGTGGTCAATAAATCAGACTGGCATGGCGTTACATTTCTTCCATGGCTTAACCATTAATCTAATGCCAGTTCTCATGAAAAATGAAGGAGAAAAACTTTGTGATGGTGAAAGTGTACACATTATCCAGAAAGTGATAATGGCACATAATGGTGCTTGCAGCCCTCCATCCCAGTGGCTGGAGTAGCCTGGCAGCCTCCTCTGCTGCCACCACACACCATGGAAATTATCTGATTAAAACAGGGATTGTTTGTTCCACCAGCCTGCTCCACGTGGGGATTTTTCACAGGAGCAGAAACACCAAACTGGAACAGTTCCAGCAGGTGGGGGGCCGTGGGCAGCCAGCACAGGGCTGACCAGTGCTGGGGTGAAGGCATGGTCAGCTCCTCCAGAGCTCCACGACGGCTCAGCCACAGGGGAAACTCTCATTTCAGCAACCACCTTTTGCTTCTTCTTCACTTCCCAGAATCAGGCCCCTCCAAGGGGAAGTCTCCCTTCTCAGGGAGAATAATCACAAAAACCTTCTGCCTTACCAAAGCATGCTGGTTCGGTTCTCTTCTTCTATTTCTTTTTCTTTTAAAAGCAAAAATCAAAAGCCATTTCTGGCCACCTTCCAGCTGCTCTTCAGTTGCTCAGCCAAGGCAATCAGCTCAAGGCAAAATCTCACTGGCAGGGGCTCCCAAATCACCGATGACCACAGCTGAAGATAATTTTCTTTGGAAAAATACCTCTGAGCTGAAAGTTTTGCATTTGTACTCCCTGCTGGAAGGATGAAAGGAAGTAAATCATCCTCAGGTGTGAAGAGATCAGTGAATCTAATCTCAGCCAAGGAATTACCCCCAAATGCAGCCACCTGCCCTGGATGGCAGGGGACATTTGTGTCAGTTCTGTTGTGTCAAACCTGTGAAGCCCCACACGTGGTGAAACCAGCAGAAGGGTGGGAGAAGGGGAGCGTGGCCCTGGGATGCACAGGCAGCTCCTGTGCCCCACTCCCTCCCTGTTCACCCCCAAAATTAGAACAGGTTTTTTCTTTTTCGGCAGCTATTCATTCATGAGGTTGTATTTCTTTGTATTTCTTGAACAATCAGAAAGGCTGAAAAGGAAATCTCAGCTTTCTGGGAAGATAATTCACATCCATTGCTGTGGGGTGACAGGATTCATATTTGACAGATTATCACCTCCAAAAAAAAGCTAATATAAAGAGGTCCCATAAAAAGCTAATATAAAGAGTTTTCTGTGGTTTTGAGGAGCTACCATTACATGATGCTTTAGTACCCACAGGTGACTCAGGGACAGGTACTGGGAGTGCCTGTGTATCATCTGTATGTTATCTAAAAATCAAACCAGTGAATGAAACTATTCCCAGACACATGGATGACAGAATCTTCTACTATTTATAGCAGTGTCTTTCTGAATGTTTTTTTTTTTCTGGATTTTCAAAGGTTTGAGAGCAAAATGTGAGATACCTGAAGAAAAAGGCACAAATGCATAACACAGACACTGAAGTAATGGAATTTTTTCAGAGACCAAATGCTAGCTTTGGGCAGATTATTGGTTTGAATCCCAGCAATTTCTTTATCCTTGAACTAATTTCTAATTGAGGTCATGCTATGGAAGGCAACCTGGTGGCTGATGCCTTAGAACATATTAATCTTCCACACTAACTGTGGAAAAAAAAAATAAAAATCCACTGCCTTTGAGCACACAACCTACTGCCTTAATTTATCCAGAGCTGGGCATGTTTAATTAGGGAGAACGAGACAATTACCAGAGACATAGCACAGCCCTGGCACCTGAGCTGAAGCACTGGAGCACAGGGAGAAGAGTGGGACTTGTGCTGCAGAGCAGGACACTCCTTCTGCTGGAAAATCCCTTCTAGCTAGCACAGCACCTCGAATTAACCTTGTCCCCTATGGCTCCAGCTGACCAAAGAGCTGCTGGAACTTCTGGCCCTTCCATAGGAAGACAAGATGCTTGGAGTCAGCCAGGCAGGGAGACACTGGTGCATGTGTGGTTTTAACTGCAGTTAAATCCTGACACATTTGCTCAGGATCTTGTGCCACTGTCCTTGCCTGGGCACAGGAGCTCTGGGTCCCCTCTGGGGTGGTGGCCATCCCCACCATCCCCACATCCCAGCCATGGCTGGGATCTCAAGATTTATACTCTGTGGATACAATGCTTGTCTCAAAAGGTCAGCCGGCCCACAACTCTGACACAGAGTCATTTTCCCAGTTTTTCAGCACAAATTCTTTTGAGTTTTTTTCTTTGTTTAAGTTCAAGAATTTTTGAGACAAGAGACAGGACAATACAGCTCCACATACTGCAGTATTGAAAGGCTTGGAAAGTAAAAAAAATATTTGGAGATTATGAGATTTCCTGCAATTGTTTTAAAGAGAATCAAGATTTCATCTGGCTGTATACTTTATAATGTGTTCCCCAGTTCCTCTTCAACACCTTGGTAAGGGCACAGCACACAGAGCAGGCAGCATTTAAACAGCGTGAGCAGAAAAGAAAGAGTCTTAATATAGAACAAATACCAAACACTCACGAATACATCATCAAATGTGATACACTTGAAGGTATTTTATATAGAAAGAGCTGCCTCTAAATACTCCTGAGGATCATGTTTACTTAATGTACACTTTGAAAGACACAGAGAAATAACATGCAGTAATTCCTGGCCTCCAAAGTTCCAAAATAAATTGATTTCTGAGATGTTTTTTATCTTTCATAGCAATACCTCCAGTGCTAGTAAAAGGTGTAACAGGAAGATGATGCTACACAACCAGAAACATGCAGCAAAATAAAACAAAAGGCACTTCTCTTTCTCACACAGGTATTATTCTTCTGGACAATGGAAATTTCTTTTCATCTGTGTCACCTCTCCCAGCTGGAAGCTTTAACTTACACAGGCAGCTGACAGGGACAAGATAATTCTGCCATAAGCTGGGACTGCATTTCTTTATCTGGGAACATGCAGGGAGCTTTGCTGCTGACACAGAGGTCCCAGGGATGGAGGTGCAGCAGGGAAGTCTCCTGTCCTGCTTACTGTCCCAGAGACCATGGAAGTGCTTTCATGGGAAGGTCTGAGGACACTGGAGCACCTGTGGTGTTGGTACTGCAGGGCATCAATGGCAGAGCATCCCTCAGCACAGCCTGGCTCCCTCCCATCTCTGAGAACCACGGTGGGCTCCAGGCTGCCACCCACAGAGCAAGGCTCTGTTTCAAACCCATGGTTTTTACTGTCTGGATTCTGGAAGGACCAGCCTGAGACTTTCATAGCTTTGAGCTGTCGGTCAGAGGCAGCTGATTCAGTTAATAGCCTTCTGCAGTTATGCCCTGCTTGTGTATAAAAACACAACCATCATTAAAGCATGTAGAGAAAACTCAGAGAAAGCAACCTGCCCTACTTCAGCTTACTCAGAGATACTCCTTCTTCACACCCCCGCTCAGGAGAAGTGTGAAACAGCAGCAGCAGCTGCTTTAACCCAGCTGCTGCATGCAGCACCGACTGCCTCTACAGGGAGACAGATTTGCTGTGGAAATCACCAAGGCATCTCCTCCTCCTCCCTGTCACTTGCTCTCTGCAGTTTTACAATTCATTCTGCAAAAGCCTTGAGGATTTTCAAACAATAGCGCTGAGGGCAAAGCAAAGGTTTCTTTGGGTTTGAACTCCTCTGAGATACTCTTCCTGACAAATGAGGCTTATTATAGCACACACATCTCTTGCCATACTGAATATATTCTGCTACTCCAGTTCTCCACCTTTGAGGACTTACTTTGCACAGTGCCTCTCTGTTTTCCTATGTTAAACCTGAATACTGCAACCATTTCTAGAATAGTGGAATTTCTTCTGCAAGGAAAGTGGTGCAGAGAAGAACATCAAAGCTACAAGATATTTAAGTGTCCTACACCTGAATTGTGCTTCTTGTTTTCAAAACATCTCAAAAGATTTCCCAATTGATACAGCCCAATTTATACATCAGGATTACTGGATTTAACAGCAAAACACAACTCTTTATAGAGTAACACAAAGAAAAGGCTTGATTGCCAACAAAGCACCAGTGAGGAACCTTCCAGCCACCAAAACTGAAGATGTAGAGCAGAGCTCTGCCCTGCAGCTGCAGGAATACTTTGAAATAATATTTGGAATCATGCTGCCCATGCACACACAGGCAAAGTCCCAACAAATCACAGACACAAATGTAAATATTGAGGTACTGCAAATGCTGTAACAGTGCTGCTCTCTTTGCAGGCTGCTGCTCTGTAAAAGATTTGCTACTGCATTTGGACTGTTTTTCCCCAGAAGTGTGAGCCAAAGATCCCTCAGCTGACATTTGTGAGGACTCTTTATTTTTTTTTTCATTCTGAAGTACAGAATCTCTTCTCCCTCTTTCTGTTTTTATTGCAACCTTTACATGGGAATTCTGTCATTGCATTTCAAACGAGCTCAGGCAGAGCTCAGCTCGGAACACTTCCATCCCCATCACCAGCCAGAAATGCCAGCATTATAAATCATGCCCCAAGTGGCTTCTGCCCTTTCCCAGCTCACCCAAGCCAGAGATACAATAATAGTTGATCTGAAATAAGAAGAAATTTTAATTTCAAAGCTCCACTGACATTCACCAAGTGCTTTCAAAGTTTCTATCAACAGAATGCTTCCAATTCTAGTTGGAATGAAGATGGTGCAAGTTTTTCTCTCAAGCTGATGGCCTAGTTTACCTCAATAACACTATTATCTGTTAAATATTAATGCATTTCTGTGAATTAAGAGCAGTTCTACGGGCACCTGCAGATGCGCCACTTCTTACTTTTTTAATTGGTATTGTTGTAGGTGGACCAAGTAATAGAAAGCTGACATTTCCAAATACCAAACAAGAAAAGCCCAGGAGAATGTACTGAGAGCTCGTGATAAGCTTTCCCTACAGAGACATGCTGTCCTTCAGCACTGCTCCTAAAGCTTCACCAAGCTCCAAGCTACTTTTATACATATAAAAATGATTTTAAATCATTTGGAAGAGGATTTCCCCCACAGCCGAGTACACTCCCCACAACAGCAGCACCATGGACTAAGGACGTGCCCAAGAGTTGGCCCAGCTGCACAAGGCAGCAGAGCAGCACTTCCCAGGGTGCCACAGACCCCCAGCCCCACACATCCCACCAGGAAGGGAGCTCAGGGCAGTGCTGGAAGGTGATGGCAGCTCCAGCAGCATCCCAGGGGCTGAGCTGTGCTCACAGGGCTCTCCAGCCCCAGCCCTCTCCCTGCACAGACACGGTGCAGGGGCATGGGGCTGCAGGTGCTGGAAAGGAGACACGTGTGAGCCTGATGCCTGCCTGAAGGAACAGCAAATAAATGCTATTTAATGTTCCATGCAGCCTATACAGTACGTGGTAAGCCAACAAGTCCTTTTTATTTTTATTCTTTGCTCTTGCTCTGAGGCCTCTACCATTCATAGCTTCTATAAATTTGTTACTTTTGATATCAGTGACTGGTAATACAATTCCCAGAGGAATAACATCAATAACCTTCAAAACACTTTCATAATGTTGCCTTTGATAGTCTTGCAACACGTTTGTTCCTATGGCAAAACCCTTATGACACTGCTATACAGCACACAGGTTATTCACTGAAGGTTTTGTTGTGCCTGGATAACCCTTCCAAACATGAGTAACCCCAGTGCCAGGGAATCCAAAGCTCTCCTCCTTTTGGAGTCCAACTTTTCTTTTGCGTTGCATATGAGAGCTCACAAAGTGGAGGGTCCAAACAAAAGATGCATAAAAGCAAAGCATCACCAGAGGAAGAGCAGGGACACCCCGAAGTGCCATATCAAGGACATGCCTCCCTCCACTCTCCCTACAGCTGCTGGCTGTGACTCACTAGCCCTGGTGTCCTGAAAGGGATCCACAGCAGCCAGCTGGGAACTGAGGCAGCACTTTAAACAGGAGACATCAAATCCTAAAGCAAAAAGGGAGTATCAGACTTGAATTTCTTCTGAACTGCAAGAAGAAGATTACTAGACAACCTTCTTTCTTCTTCACTCCCACTCAGCATACAATGGGATGACAAACAGGGATTAGCATCTCAGCACTCCTGCTGCAGACAGCCCAGCTCTCTGGGCATCCTTCACATACATGTGCAGACTCTCACGTGGATGCCTTGCAATCTTAAAAGGAAATGTGACCCCCAACAGTGCTGCTGTGTGGCTCAGAGAGGCTTCTCTGACCTGCTGATAAGAGTGGGATTATCTCCTTATCAGACCTTTCCAAGGACTGACTCCTGTCTGGCCGTGTAGGCATTCAGGTTTCTCTAGGGGAGAGCTGACAAATGGTTTTTGTTTCTCTGTTTCACTATGTCAGAGCAAGCACAGAAGCACTCCCAGGGTGCACAAACAGCTCTGGTCAGTGCCAGCACCACTGTGATCTCAAGGGAGGGGCACTCACTCTTTCCTGGCTCCTTTTTACCCCAAATCAGGTTTTTCTTTCACAAACTAAAAGCAAAGAATGGTAAATTGGCCAGTGAGCCCATCCTGCCTCAAACTGCCAAGTCAGAGCAAGCGACCTGGCTGCTAAGGGAGATGTTATCAGGGATGAGCAGAAGTTGCTACAGCAAAGCAAACTGCCTTCAGCCCAATCCATCAGCCTCAGACTCCTGCACAGGAGCAGCCTGGCGATCTCCCAGCACAGAACAGTGCCCTGATAACCTCCAAAGCTGTGTCATTTAAGCAGAGAAAGGTGAGCTTTGTTTAGCCCTTGGGCTCAGGCTGAGCTGATGACAGATGCCAACACTTCATCCAATTAGATTTTTAAGTAGTGAGCGCAAATTTGTCAGGAGAGCATTTGGAGATGTGGCACACGAGAGTTATCAATTTCTTTGGTAACTCCATGGCTGCATCTCTCCTGGAGAGTCTCCCTCATCTTTTTATTTCACAGTATGCCCCAAGAAAAAGAGTGAAGTTCTGGCAATGCCTTCTGAAGAATACAACAAATAGCAATGCAGTTGCTGTTAAATGCAGAAATTCCCTCCCCCTTTTTATTTTTTTAATCTACTTGCCAAATGTGACTATGAAGCTCAGATATTTTATACACTAAGTGCTGCTGCCTGTGGTGTACATTCACATCAGCAAGAGAAAAGAACACACAACGCCTATGACACTGCATGCCTTACAAAATACAAAAAGGCAGGAAAGCTTCTGAATTTCAGTAACAGATGCAGACTATTACACGCAGCCAGTCGTTGCTCATTTCACCCATCAGCTACTTGACCCAGCTACACACACTGGTATCTTCTGAGACATCCCAAAAAAGCAGCAGTAGTTGGAACATCCA
The DNA here is from genome assembly GCF_017590135.1 of Pyrgilauda ruficollis. NCBI lineage: Eukaryota > Metazoa > Chordata > Aves > Passeriformes > Passeridae > Pyrgilauda > Pyrgilauda ruficollis. Next base: position 5,461,266 of record NW_024525378.1, on the reverse strand, counting down.
GTGCCAGACATGGGAATATTAAAGTTTAACATGGGCACTTTTAAGTTGGTAAATGCTCAGCAAAGTAAGCACAGATCAAAGGGGTTTCTGAGCTTAGGCATCAATGCATCTCAAGAAGCATCTAAGAGAGAGGTAACATTGAGGAACGAACAGCTTGTGACAAGAGTCCTTGAAACCCCAGAAACAGCAATACTCTGCACTATCCAGGCTCAAGAGTGCTCTGTGCATTTTCTAATTTACTGCTTTTTCCTTTTTTTTCTGTCTGTACAGAACATCGAAGAGGAATGGAGGAGACCCTTTTTTGCTGTCCTTCAAACCAAGGGACAGACCAGGTTTTGTTCTTCAGCTTGGACCTTCATCAGGCAGCATGAGAATTGACCTGAGGGTCTGTTGTTAAGTGTGCCACACATGACTGCTGGTAGGGCTGGTTTTGAGCAGAATATTGAGAGTCTTACATGCCCACCTACATTTTAGCCTTTGTACATATTCCACACAGGTTTTCTGCCTTTTATTCCCCCAGCAAAGACTGTTTGAGTCAGAGACCCTGCCCAGGTGCCTCCTATTTGTTGCTGGGGATGAGCGAGTTCACTCATGCAGCCACAGATTGCATCTCTCTGATACTGCTGGAATGGAGAGCTGGTGCTCACTCAGCAACAGCATGATTTGAGGTGACTGCAGTTGTGCCTTTGCAAACCACTCAACGATGAAGATTTTCATCTTGGCACAGGCACAGGAGCTGCAGCTGCCTTCTCCCCTTCATCAGGAACATTTCTATTGCCATCAGAGGCATTTCCGTCACCTGCCACAGCTGCAGAGAGCGAGGAAACGTCAGCTACAGCAGGAATCCAAGGCACCAGGATTCCCCACGTTATTCCTCCTCACTCTCAGAAGGACACACACCAGAAGTGCAGGTACCCTGTGCAGGGCTGGACACTCTCCCTGTGTCTGCCAGGAGCAGCAGTGCCCACTGCCCCTGTGAAGTGGCTCCAGCACTGCCATCCTTCCTCCACCACTGCTCACAGCCAGAGATGGGGCAGGGAACAGCCAGGGGGATTCTGTTCTCATTGCACAGGCAACAGCTGGGGATGCCATTCCCAAACCCTGGCACTGAGCAGCAGCACTGCCCATCCCAGGGCGCTGAGATGCTGTGATGTGAAAGCACGAGGGAGAGCATGTCCTGCTGGACCCCCGAGGAGCAGGTACCTCACATGCTCTGTGCTGCCTGCCTGCCACACCAGGGAGCACTAAGGAACCTGTAAAGGAATGTGTAATGAGATAACAGGCAACAAAACCAGCGTGGGTGAACACAGGGATTCCCTGCAGAGCCTTCTTTTAACTCTGTGCTGGGAAAACACTCTCTGAGGAATGCAGCATCCCCCTCTTTAGGCAGAAACACCCTGCCAGAGGAGATCCTCCATCACCACTGTTTGGAATGCTTCTCTTCTCCAGTTTTCTGATGTCTTGGTGTTATGTCAGAAATGTTTCAGCTGGCTTAGTACTGCAAGAACCTGGAAAACATCACAAAAATCTTTCATCCCAACTTGCACACACCATTTGGAAATGACTGGAGCAACCATCATGCCTAAGGAGATTAGAGCCTGCTTGCTGAAACCAAAGCCCATCCCTGCCACACCAGAAGCTGCAGCAGGACAGGTGAAATGCCCAAACTGCAGCTTGGTTGATGTGGGGATGGTAACAACAGCAGAGCCCAGAGCTTGAAGGCATGTTCCCAGCAACAGAGCAAACTCCCCACAATGTTCACCGTGTCCTCAAGTCATTCTGTTTTATAGATAGAGACACAAGGAAAAAATGAAATCTAAAAAGCATTGTCAACTTGAATGATTTTTCAGGTTCTTGTCACTAAACAACCATCATCCCTCAGAGCATACGAAAAGCAATAAACCCAATAGAGCTAATAAAGGAAAACTGTGTGGAGCTTGACAGATCTGGCTGTCCCTGGCATGTGACAGCCAATTTTCCAAGCAGGCAAATTGAAGCTGCAGCAAACTTGTCCACAGGATAAGTGAGACCCTGACAAAAACAGCACCAAGTCCTGTTTTTTAACACTGTTAAGTTCTGCTAAAAAAAGGTCCATCTTGAAAGAACATTCAAAAGGTTCTGCAAAATACATTTGTGGCCAATACAAAAACTGCCCAGTAATTGCTGTTTATTGTCTCACCTCTGCTGAGCATCAGCACAGACCCAGTGGTGTGTTACACACGTGAAGGGACACACCTCACCTTGTTAACACTGCTTGTCCTCTCTGCCTGTGCCAGTCCATTACCTGTGCTTCTCTGAATGCTGAACACCCATCAGAAGCTGTCATTTCCTCTAAAAGCTGGAATTCCTCAGGCTGTGTGGCAAGCCTGCACAGAAAGGTTTGCAGGGAGAGCCTGTGACCAAACCAAGACCTAATTTACCCAAGAACCCATTAACATTTCCCTGTGTACTCACTGAATGAAGATGCTTTTGAAGCCACTTATTTACCAATAAATTAAAATGGTCTGGAATCATTAGCAACGAAGTAAATTGTTTTAATTGATCTGAACTTTCTTTTGCAATGCAGGAACTTCCTTCCTGTATATTTGTACTTTCTAAAAGACTAAAACAGCAAATGAAAGCTCTCTTGGAGCTTTGTGTCTGTAAAGTGCTCCCTATTCTGAAAGGCTGAAATTATAGAAAATAAGAAATCAACAACTCTTCCATTTTTGAAACCTTGAACCTGCCTTATGGACTTGGTAAGGGGTCAAGGAGTTTTCTATGTGGAGGGACACACCACAAGCCACACACAGAGCTCATGTAGGAGCTCTTGCTGCACTGTCCAAAATCAGTGTTACAGAAACACAGAATATTCAGGGCCTTATTTTTTTATTTTTTAGGGATCAGAGAAGATGAAGACTGTGCAGAGTTAAACAACTGCAGCTCATTTGATGTAACTTCAGGCAAATGCAAAGGGACAGAGGTCCTGTTAAAAAAGACTCAGGCCCTGAGTAATGGCAGCCTCTGCAAAGAGAGGGAAAGCTGCAATGTAAAACAAACACAGTGCACTGCCATCAGGTATAAATACATTTCTATTCAAATTGGTTGGGGGCGTTCAGAGGAAATATTCAATTTATAAGTAGAATATAAACGGCATCTTTCAAAATCAGAGTTTTCAGCACAGATTAGCTCTCCATCCCCATTGCTGCTGAGAGGGCTAATCACCAGCCTGAATCAGTTCTTCAGCTGAACCTGACACTGGAAATAACATGTAATTACACTGATTAATTCTGCTGAAAACATACATTGTTTTGCTATAGAATGTAAACAAAATAAGGTGAAAGTGTGTTACAAATAGAAAAAGCTGCACTGTTCAGAAAAACCTGCTCAGGTGCTACAGGCATTGGAGTGACTTCATTTATTAAAAGAGCAGCACTGATTCCCACAGCTGCCTCCTGACTTCTGAGAGGAAAAAAAACCAAAAAAAAAAAAAAAAAAAAAAGGCAGGAGAAAACTGGTGGATATATGACCCAGGAGTATAGCTGCAGCCTGCTAAAGGCATCCAATTATTTATATATACATCAGAATAAAATTAAATGGAACAATAAAAAGGGCTGCTTCAAACAGCAGCAGTCCTGCACATGGAAGGGCCTGATGTGCCAAAGGACCCCGGGTTCAAACAGGGGCTGGCACAGAGGGAGCTCAAGGGAGGCAGGAAGGAAACAGAAGGAACTCAGTCCATCCCTTGGGAGTGAGGCACTAACAGCCAACAGAAGAAATAGAAAAAGGCCCACAAAATGAGGAAAAAACACCCTAAAATTAGGAATTCCTCCTTGTACAGAATTACAGCAACAAAGCCTGGTAATTTTGCAGAAAACACCAGCATTAAGACAGAGCACTTAAAACCAAGAGACATGCTTTCCTCCTTAGCTGCATCTTGCTGTGCAATGATCTGAGAAGCCGCTGAAAGAAAATTGCTTGAATTTCCATTTCAGAGCTGCACTTAACCAAATACTATCTGTCTTCAGACATATTGGCACGGAAAAGTAGCAAATTACTTGTTTTTCCTGTAGCACCTAAAATCCCACCAGCCACAATGTCAGTCCCTTGTCACCCACCACCTCCAGTGCCACCACACTGCTGTGACCCCTTTCCCTGCGCGCTGCTCGCTCAGATTGTTGCTGTTATTTTAATTTATTCACCGTATTTTAATTTAATTTATTTATAAACGCCCGCCTACAGCAAAGCACCCACATCCCACAGGACAGCAGCACGAGTTCCACGCACTCAGCATTTCCCAGGACCCTTTTGCAGCATACAGATCATGATCCCATGAGCCAGCCTTGCCCTGGGATGGGGCAGCCCCCAGCACCTGGCTCCTGCAGGCAGCTCCTGGAGAGGAGCACCCGGGCTTTGCCTGATGATAAACGGAAGGGAAAGGCAAACACAAAGCTGCAGCTGAGTAAGGAACATTAAGTCTGACACGGGGAAGCTGTGATGCATTACTCAGCCTGATAAGTTTAATGTATAATTTAGAAAGATATCACCAAAATGGAAAAGAGAAGCTGTTAAGCAGCTCTGAAGGGTATTGGGCTCAGGCATCACACGCAGTTAGTGTTCACAGGAAGCTGCTTGCCCCATGGCACAGAACAACCCCTTGCCCAATAACTTGATTTAGATGTGTCTCAGCACTGAAGCAATTCAGAAAGAACTCATTCCTTTCCATAGGCCTGATTTAGGCTTTTCACTGAGCATTAAGTATTGCCTCCCTGCTGGATAAGCAAAATCATCAGATGGGAAAGCCCTTCTCCAACTGCTGCTCACAGTAATAGGCTCAACCAGGCAATTTGAACCCTTTGACACCTTGGAAGTCACTAATAATCCCAAATTACATCAAAAATACCTTAGAGAATGCACCAGCAGAAATAAATTAAAAAAAACAAAAACCACTGCTCACATAACACATCGGTTATGATTTTTGTTTAAGAGTATAAATGACAGCCACCTTGCAACAGTCCTTTGAAGAAATACTCATCTGGGGGAAAAAGAGCTTTGCTGGGGGTCTTAGGGACCCCTCTGCCCTTTTGGTTCACCAGGACATGCAGAGGAGGAACGCTGCAGCTGCTTTTTGAGAAGGCTGGTGAATGACAGCTCAGCACCTGCCTGACAAGGGAGGCATTGACAAGGAAAGGTTTAAGGATTTATTTGCCCTAAGTGTCCCCTGGAGCCCACATTTCAGAATTAATGACTTCTGATACTGCTCATGTGATCACCAGAGGGCCTATGGAAAATATTTTGATGATGAGGGATGCCATTTGTTAACAGGATGAATATGAAGAGCAGAGGGAGGACAGCCCAGGACACCCCCAGCACAGAGCAGACCCTGCCAGTGTGACACCAAGGGTGGGACAGTGCAGGGGTCCCACCCCACACAGGCCCCCAACAGCACCTGCTCCAGCCCAGCACCTCTGTGCTCAGCACCACTGGCAGCATTCCAGCATTGCTGATGAATCTTCAGCTGCTGACTTGAATTATCCCCGCTCAGCTCACTGCAGGGAGCTCAGTCAGCTCTCCATGGATGCCCCAGCCTCACACAGACACCCATCACCCTAACTGGGGAGGACTGGCAGGCTGTGCTGGGAGCACAGTGCCTGCCCTTCAGTGCAAACCCACACTGTCCCACCAGGATGCTCCTCCACACATCCACGTCAAGGCTGCCATGGGCCCTGACAGGTGAAGCTCAAGCAAAGTAGAAATGATGGGTGGCAGCAGTTAGACCTGAGACAGGAAGGAAATTCATCTACAGAGCCCAAGCAGCACTGTGGAGGGAAGAAGGTCACACAGCAGGACACTGACAAAAAGCTGTGGAGGGCCCCAGAAGTGCAGGCAGTCCCTGAAAGGTCCGAGTTTTGATGTCCCTTCTGGCAGTCCCCCTAACAAGGTTGCTTGTTATTTCCCTGGATTCTCTCACCATCCACACATTTTCATTCCATTTTTGAGTTTACCACACTCGAGAAGGGAATGACATCTTGCAGCAGTGTCACTGTATTTCCTCTCCTTAAATCAGATTTAACTTGTGTTGCTCTTTAGCAAAATTCATTGTCCTCTTATTCAGTACTACCAGATAAAAAGGACAGAACTGTCTTATCTACAATTTTGGGAACAATTCCTCATCTGACACGGTATTTGTACAACACTGCCATTTGTCTTTTCCTAGTCTGTTAATGTTGACCTTTTCTATTTCCTTAAAACAGGACCTTTCCAGAAGTGATCTCTCCCCATCCAGCCCCTGTTGAACAGGACCATCCAGCACCACCTGCAGTGTCTTGGACAGGGCTGTGACACAGGATTAGGTTGCACTTGGTTTTATCCCATCCCTCTGTTCTTTATTTTTGTATCGACTTTTTGCTCTTGACTTCAATTCCATATTAAGAGAAACACTGAGAAGCCACGACTCCCTCTAATGACATCCTAACCACCCCCCAAGTGCCTGCAGGACTCAGAAACAGCTTTCCTATTTTGTCCCTGTTTCCCAGCTCCATTAAAAATATACATTATAAAAGGTTTTGATTCTTGCTGGCTCATTATCCAGAGCACCCTGTGCTCCAACAGCTGTCTGACCAGTCCCAGTGACATTCCCATCCCAGTGGCATGGCTTTTCTGGCTTCCCACTCCCACCAAAGGGGGAGATGCTTTCAGGACACATCGTCACTGCAACTGCTCCAGGAATTGCTTTATCACACATATATTTTAAACTCTTGACAACACTCACACAGAGATAAGGGAAAAGGAACTTGGGCCACAATTTTATAACATTTTCCCTAGTTCTAGTGGTTTATCTCCAGAAAATATCAGTGTGTCTCCCAAATCCTTACAAATCAGTGCAGCTGGCAATATCAGCCTCTCCGACCTCAGTCAGTACTGCCTGCAATGATTCACTCAGAATAATCAGCTCAAAAAGGGAGCCCTTGTTTCAAAAGCCTCTGCCTCAAGCACTCCAACCACCAGGCACCCAGCTCTGCAGTGAGACCAGAATTCCTTGGGATGATGTCAAAGCAACAAGAGTACCTCCACCTGCCACACAACGACCTTTGACGTGCAGAACAGCAGAGTGGGATCCTGAATTTCCTTCCTTTCAGAGGTTACAGTGTGGGGGGAATGAAGGTGTGATGAGTGTCACACCACTGCACCAGCCACGGGCCACCAAGCACCTGGAAGGAAGGTGCTGGTGGCTGCTCCAAGAAGCTGTCACAGACCAGAGTCAAGGCAGATCATGCAATACATGAAAAAGGGGCCTGGGACAGAGAGATACCAAGCACACGGGCAATCCCAGCCAAATCATTTAAATGCACACAGTTGGATCCTGTGATTCTGTACACAGCAGGGAGCAACTGGCCCCTGGCCACCCAGACATCCTGCAGCTGAGCAGGACCAGCACCTGGTGATGGGTATAATCCCTGGCATGCTGTGAATGCCTATGCTCCCTCTGGATATGGAGGAACTAATCCTTGGGAGGGCTTGGTGCAGCTCTGCAAGGAGCAGGTTTACCCTGCATGGAGCAGGACCAGCAGTGCTCATGAGCCAGAGCAGTCTGAGGCTGCACTTTGGTGGGGTTTTTTTTAACAAGCACAGACTGTGCCCACAAAATCTGACATAATTTGAGTTCAGAGATGCAATAAAAAATAGCACTCCCTTCCCAGAGCTTTTAGACTCAAAAATCTCATCAAAAAGAAATGCAGGTCTATAAATTATGCAGCCCTACCCTGCCTATCACATTCAGCTGATGCGTAGAGTCTCTTCACTTTCTCAGTGGGTTTGAATTACAAGAGTTGGTAAAAATGCTGAGGTCTCCTGCCTCAGGCTGTGGGAGGGCAGCCCTGTGCTGGGCTGCTGCCTGAGCTGCTGAATAATCTCCCAGCCAAAGACAACGATTGCTTTTGCTGCAAATGCTCCTGAACAGAAGGTTATGTGGCTCAGAGGGGCAACCACACTTGGGCAGGAATATCCCAGCCAAAGGAAGCTCCTCACACTGGACAGCAGCTCTCCCTGAAGGACACTGGCCCCAGAAGCACAGCAGGGAACGCCTGTGCCAGTGCTGGGCACTGCCAGTGCTACCTGTGCTCACACACAAGCACACAGTGCAGCACTTTTCACCATAGTCAGATCTTGGCACAGCATACCATGAAAGACTTTCAGCACTGCCAGTGTGCTGAATTTAGCAGAGAAGGGAGCTGGGGAGATGGGATTCCTACAGACAAAAATAGAAAGTTTTAAAGCTGCAGCAAAGAGAAAGACTGCTGGAACATGGAGTCCTCTAGCAGCATCCAGCCAAGCAGCAAGAACCAAAAGGAAACCTATAAATAATATAGAGCAGATCTGCTCTGATCCACTAACCTACTTCAGGACAGGTTTACAGTGAAGAATAAGAAGAATTTAAGCTTGATTGTGGCGATTTAGAACATGTACAGTGTTGATGTATATTCCTTGCCCTGGTTTCTCAGCTGGAATGAAACCAGATCACTAACTCCATGCACAGGGAAAGCAGTCTGTGTTCTCTGGTTCTGTTTTTGGAGAGCAGAGGGGAGGGAGTGCCTTGCACTGCCAGCTCAGTGTGCTGTGTGGCTGCTGCTGTGCTCTGCTGGTGGCCTGGAGCTGTGCCCTTGGGGCAGGCAAGATCCCAGATGCTGTGACAAGAACACAGCAGGATTAGAGCACCCTCATGGGAAAGGAAAGCAAACACATGGATGTCACCTTTTATCAGAGCTGTCCTGGGACATGCAGCATGTGCAACACTTGTGTACTGACAGACACAACATCACAGAACACGGGTGGCTAATTGCCACTGTGGAATGTTTGTTGATGGTGGGTGAATGGAGGCACTAAAAATGAGCCCAGCTTTCCCACAGGGTGCATGGCAAGACTGTCAGCAAACCCAGGGAACAGTCTTAACTTTACTTAAGTAATGGTAAGTAGTAATGTCCTTTATGTGTAGATTGAATACAGCAAAATGGTGACATGTAACTTCACAGGAATTGCTGGATGCCTCAGCCAAGCAATTCATGGCATGGGACCCCTCAGTCTTGTGTTACAAAGTCCTGCCCTCCCCTGCCCTGAGCACCCGAATGAGGTGCTGGATGCCATTTCATCACTGGCTGAAGCGTTCTTCAAAGAACACCTCCATGGTGACAGCACCCTGGCCCAGGGTCTGCTGAGCCTCTCTGCCTCCTTTTTCCATTCATCAGCACCATCTTCATTTCAAGCACACTCCCTGAGGCAGACAGAGGCATAAATAACCTCCTACCTCATGGTCTCTGCTCTCTGGGAGCACTGGCAGGGCAGGCAGCCCTGCTGCTCTGATGGGTGTGTGCTGTGCTTTGCCCAGGTGGGTTTCAGCAGTGCCTTCCACATGTGAGGAACACCCACCCACAGCAGGGCTGGAGCCTGCATGCACACCCACTCCACCAGGAAACCTCAGCATGACTGGCGCTTGCACAAACTTTAAAGATTATTAATTACTGTTACTTTCCTGAAAACGCTTTGAAAAGTAATTGTGAACATGATTTGGGCTTAATGAGCAAATGTGTTTGTGTTTTTGACATAGGCACAGCTAGACAGGTGGATTGATAGCCTGTAATCTGCTAATTTATTATTCCAGACTCTACTGATGTTCTTAGCATCCCACTCTTCCTATTTCCCATCTATTTCCATTTCCTTTTGACCTGAAGGAGATAATCCAATTTTGCAGGTATATGTTCCCATTTTGTCAGTCTTTTACAGAATTCACAGAATTCACAGAATGACCAGGTTGGAAGAAACCTTCAAGATCATCAAACCCATGCCCCAACACCTCACCTAAACCCTGGCCCCCAGTGCCACATCCAGGCTTTGTTAAACACACCCAGGGATGGTGACTGCACCNCACAGGGTTTGTGTTCCCAGCCCCTCACCAGCCTCGTTGCCTCCTCTGGACATGCTCCAGGTCTCGATGTCCTTCCCAAACTGAGGGGCCAGGACTGGACCCAGCACTCGAGGTGTGCCCTCAGCAGTGTGAGTGCAGGGGAAGAACGACCTCCCTGCTCCTGCTGGCCACACCATTCCTGATAAAGTGGAAGCAGACCCCACTGTTTGGGCGGATGGTGCTAGTCAGTGCCACCAGAGCAGCTCTCACAGTGCCCGTGCCTGCTGGTCCAGAGGGGTAACACCAAGCTCCTCTCAGAACCTTTGGTGGTTCCCACCTGCAGCAAACCAACTCTGAGACTTTCACTGCTCCAACCAGCCAAGACAGCAGGCAAAGGACCAGGAGCTGCTCTGTCCCAGACCAGCCCTCCTGTCCCTAAAGCTCAAACCTACTCTGAAAGCAAGGCTGGGGCACCTGGCAAGCAGTGCCTTGGGAAGCCACACACTGCTGCCACCGAGCTCTCATGCACTTCTGTACAAGCAAGCCTGCTGTGTTTTGCCTACATGACATGCAAATTCACACTTTTGTGTGGGTAGATAATTTCCATAAAAGATTTCCAGTGATCATGCACAAAGTCTGGCACTTCAGAACAGGTCTGCCCTGTGTCAGCACCTGAATTTTTTTTTGTTTGTTTGTTTTTTGGGGGTTTTTTGGAGGATCCCAGTACGGCACCCACAGCCCACCCCGAGAACAACACAACCAAACAAATCCAGCACACCTCAAAGCCAAGCAGCACTTCATGGAAAACAAAAAAAGCCAAATTTTAGCTCCGTGCTCCTGGATTTTTCTGATTAGAGAAGCCCATGCTAAACACTTTTAAAAGCTCTTCTGGCCCCAGGTAATTCCTGGCATAATGTCCTTCCCAGTAAATTGGTTTTGGGGGCGGGGGACTTGGTGCAGACTAATTCCCTGTGTTTTGCTGCCAGGTCTGTGACAAAGAACTGCTCCATTGTTCCAGAGTAAGGTAATCTCTTGCTCTCAATCAAACACAAAATCACAAAAATACATTCCCCCCTTAATTCAGCTGAAACCTTGAGCTGTTCCCCAGGTAATTAATAATGTTTGCAAATGTGCCTCCTTTGAAGGAATATTATCGTAGTTTAGGTGACAAGCTCAGACTTGGATTCCTCTTTATAATTCCTAACATCTACTCAGGCAGCATTAATTGGATTCAAAGCAATTACAAAGGAGTGGGGTTGGCCACTTTATATCAAATTCCTCAAGAAATTTTGCTTTGGGCTGCTGTGAGCTGCTGTGCTGTTTCTCAGCCTCTCCCCATCCAGGGCACTGGGCAGGTCCTGCCAGGGCTCAGCAGAGCAGGGCAGCTGAATTTACTGACTGCAGAGCAGCCCTGTGGTGGGGGGTTTATTTTTACATGAGAAGGACCACGAGATGCAGACTGGTCAGCTGAGGCCATGGTGGGTCACCCCACCTGGTTGGGGCACTGTGCCACATTTGAGAGAAATCCCTTGGCATGGCAGCCCCAAAGTCTCCATGGACACCCCAGGAACAGATGTGGCTCCAGAAGGGAAAAAACCTAAAAGGAATGTCTGTGTCAGTGCAGTGCTGACCCATCTCCCTGGGCTCAAAGGAGGAAGTTTCTTGGCTGTTTCATCCTGCACAGACCCACGCATGCAGGCAAGCAAAATAAACTGAACCCAAGGGCCTGATGGAGGCATGCCGAGGAAGTGTCTCGAGCAAAAACTGCTGAGAAGGGCCTAACACTGGAAAAACAACAGTGTGATTCACTTATTTCATAATCATTTAAGATAGCCAATACATAATTCAACAGAATTTGAGGATCCTGGCTGGAACCAGGACCAAGCAGCCAAGCTTGGTCTCATAAACTCTCCTGTAGAATCTCTGGCTGGTTGAATATGTTGGGGGTTTTTTTCCAGCAAAATATAAGCTTTAAATTGAATTTGCCTGTGTGTAAACAAGATGCACCATTTTGCTCAGGAGTATTTTTTCTTTTCTCATTAGAGACTACCAAACAACAGAGATTATTTTAATAGCAAGTCCAACACAAAGTCCATTTACTCCCAGACCTGCTGGGCAAGCCGTGCTGCCAGCCCTGGCAGGGCTACCTGGGTCCTGAACTTCTTCCAGGAAAGGGCTGAGACTGACCCCATGGGATGGGGATGAGGGCTGGAAGAAAGCACAAAGCAATCCTTGAGGAGGCAAGGCTCCAGGGCTGCTCCTGGAGTCCCTGCCAAGAGAGCTCCACACCCAAAGTCAAAGCAGACAAAGTCTTGGGCACACCAGCGGGAACCCCAAAGAGCAGAAGGGTTCTTTGTCAGGAGAATGAGGAAGAAATGGCTGGGACCAGAGGTGCCAGTGGGCCTGCCAGGGATGGAGCAGAGCAACCTTGAAAGGTGCCAGAGCAGAGCCAGAGGCTCTCACAAGGAACCAGGGGCACAGGGGCCCCGAGGTCATGGCAGTTAGTATTAAGCCCAAGGAATTGCAAAATGATTTGGTGAGACGTTTGCACTACACCTTTTGTTGAAGCAGAGCAAGTTAAGCCCAGCTCTGAGCCATGCTGATGACTTTCAAAATTTTAATACACTGACTCTAATATCATCACTCCAATTATCCCTGGGAACATGCAAAAAAAATCCACGTTTTGCAGTGGTTCCCAGTCACATCGTGTGCCTGTGGAGGAGGCATCTGCAGAACCTTCTCCAATAGAGTTAATGGGCTGCTCTGCCAGAGTCTATTTAGAATTCCAGGCAGCACCAATTTAGTTTTAATGGGCACAAATTCAATTCCAATGGCTAAAGTATGCAAATAACAAATAAAAGGGAACCACTGCTCCAGCAGCTGCTGGAGAGAAAATGAACGGGCGCCCAGCTGCCCACCTTGCCCCGAGCTGCTCTCTCCTCAGCCCATCATCTCCAGCAGAAGCAGCCCTGCGGTCACACAGGCAGCTGGCAGGGACAGGGCTCGCCCCCATACTGCCAGCTGATGTATTTATTTGCCAGTGAGTGCAGAAATGACACTAAAGGGCCCTCAATAATACCAAGCCTCATTAAATTTTAATCAGGGCAGCCTCACACTCCCTCTTTAAACACCAAGGCGTTGCAAGGGAGGGGATGTGATGAGGAGCTCCAGTGGGGCAGGGGAACACCTTGGGAAGGGCCTTCCCAAAGCACCATCACTGCAACTCTGCCCACCAGACCTGGAGGAGACAGGCTGCTGCTGGGAGATGTGGCACTGGCATCACTCTGACCCTCCTGCTGCACCACACCACTGCCCCTCCTCTCAGGGGATCCCACACGAGAGGCAGGTCTGTCCTACAGGGTCTTACAGGAACCAGCAGAATTGGATTTCTGCTTTGAGCAATACCATAAAGGGCTTTGGCTTCAAACTTGAGCTCTGAGCTGCAGCTGGGGCAGATTTTGTCAACACTCAACACGTGGTCACCTCTGTACAAGTCAGGAACAGCACTGTCACCAGTGTCTTCCCAACTGGGAGCCACTGGCACTGGGATTCACTCATGGGGAAGCTGCATACATTCATCTGTACATATTTGTGCTTTTAACCCAAGGGCTGGAAACACCTGAGAATACAGAGGTGGGTGAGTAAAAAATCCTTTCCTTGCTAAATATCATACTGGCACAACATGGTGGATGCAACACACTCAGTGACTCTCACTCTTGAAGGTGGCTTCATTGCTTGTCATGGGGAGGAGGTAAAAAATAAAGACATTAGAGACAACTAACAAGCTGAGAACAGAGCACAGGAACAAACACCTGGCACACCCCAGCTGTTCTTCAGGTGAGCACAGGTTGGGCACCAGAAAGGAGCTGGAAAAGGCCAAGTCTCAGGTTTGCTACAGCACAACATGCCAGAGCAGTTGAGGAAACCTTTCAGGAGTTCCATGGTACCAACCAAAGATCCAGTTTCCCCCAGCCTGGGGTCTCCTTTTTCACTCTGCTGTTACAGAAGATGAACTCAGATTGAGTTATGTCATGCAGCTACACAGGAAAAGTGCTGAATTAAACAGCTTAGTAACTTTACACCCTCAAACCAGGGCAAAATACCATAAAACATACTAAGCAATGGCCACCTAATGTAGATTTCTTTCTTAAAAATGGCTAAGGCAGCAGAAACTAAACTAGGAAGGCAAGCACCAAGAGTTTATGTCCTCTGTAGCTGTGGCAGACCTGGTCCCTCTTTGCAACATCACCTCTGCAGTCTCTGCAGCCTCTCCTGAGATCACAAGGACACCAGAGGGAAACCAGATGTCAGCAGCTGAGAAACAGAGAAGCCTAGCTTTATCCAGGGGAACTGAAGATGCTTCTCCCTGTTAATCACTTCAACATGTATTTAGCAGGAAAAGGCTGCAGCAATTCCCTGACTCCCATCCTCTTCCTGCACTGACTGCTTCCTTCCCAGCCATGGCAGTGAAAGTCTGGCCAGGGTGTTGGGATTCTGGAAATGCCAGCCCTGTTTGGCACCTGTGGGCACCCCCTGCTCTGCCCCAGGCAGCATCACTCACTGCTGATCCCCTGGGTCCAGGCATTCCTCCTCTGAGCTGATTTACTCCTTGACAAAAGCTCATTATGTCACCAGAGCAGCACCAGAAAAACACTGGTGGATGAAGGACTCTGCAAGGACACTCTGGGGCGTTCACAGAAGCTGCCAGGCCCAGGAAGGAGACAGCAGGGTGATGTGCCCTGGGATGGAGGGATGCAAGTGTGGGATTCACATCTGAACACAGACAGACATAATTCCCTCTCCCAGGATTTTTCCTAGGGAAGGCAGTGAGAAAGCTCAGAGAAAGAAAAAGGAAAACAATTCTTGTCTCTACTTGCTGCCCCTGTTGTTTGGCACATGTGGAATGTGTTTACCAAAAGGGAGATTGTTTACCAAAAGGGATTTGTTAATTGGACTCTGCTGATGGTTGTTTGGACTGATTGACCAACTGGGTAAAAGCTGTGTCGTGACTGTCAGAAAGGGTCATGGGTTTTTCTTTAGTATCTCTTTAGTAAAGTATAGTTATAATATAGTATAACTATAGTTATATACTATATTCTAACTATATATACATAATATATGTATGGACTCTTATATATAGTTATATATACTATTTTGTAACTATATATAATAACTATATTATATATAGTTTTATATATATACTATATACTATTATATATAATATATAATATATTATGTATTATATAATATTATATATAATGTATATAATATATATTCTATATTATATATACTATATACTATTATATATACAGTATATACTATTTTATATATATATATAACTATATTATATATAGTTATATATAGTATATAGTATATGTATACTATTATATATTGTTATACTATATTATAACTATATATTATAACTATATACTATATACTAGTATATAGGATAACTATATAGTGTATATATATAGTATAACTATATAGTATATATATAGTGTATATATATAGTTATAATATAGTATTAGTGTAATATAGTATATCTTAATAAAGCATTTCTTCAGCCTTCTGAAATCATTGGAGTCACTGCACGTTATTCCCCAGATGGGGGTCACTCTTCTGTGACATGCAGGAATCTGCAGCACAGAGCTGAGCATCTCCTGCCCCAGCCCAGAGACTCCTCCATGTGATCTGCAGCTCTGCTGTGCAAAAGCTGCTGTAACTCAAGAGGTTACAGCACAGATGCATCCTTGCCTCTCCTGCATGGCACTGCAGGGAAAAGGGCACACAGGGCTGGTGTGACACAGCACAGCCTGGCTGTTCAGGGCTGTTCTTGTGCGGGGGGACACTGTCCCCAGCGGTGTCCCCAGTGCTGCAGTGCCAGCACAGAGGGCCAGGCACAGGTGAGACACAGCCCTTCTGCCCAGGGAATGCAGCACCTGTGGGCACACGAGTGGGGCACGCTGCCAAGCACAGCACCCTCCTGCTCCAAAAATCCTCCTCGCCCTGCCAACAAGCAAGGACTCCTGGAAGGATTTTTCCAGCAATTGCCTCAGCAGAGGTAGAAGGCATTAATATTGCTGTCTGCTCCCTGCAGGTGCACTGAGCCTTGTGCTGCCATATGCTGCATTGCTCCCATCAGAGCAACAGCAGCATTCTCCTGACACGGCTTACAGTCACTCTCACGTGTTTCAAGATGGGGTTTCCCTTAAAAAAAAAAAAAAAGATTTCCAACTGGGAAGTGGTTTCTAGGAATCTCTCCAGTTTGGCACCGAAGGGCTGGCACTGAGGGCCCACAGCTCCAGCATGCAGGAGCCTGCATCACGCTGCCTACCCCCGTTCCAGATCCAGCGATGCCCCGGCTGCTGTGCTGCGGCTCTCAGCTCAGAGCTGCCTCCTTCACTGCCCTTCTTCCCTGGCCTGGCTGTACCTGGCTCTGTCTGTCAGCACAAGCTCCTCAGGTAAGGAGCCACGGGTAGGGATCAGGCTCTGGTAGCAGCAGCAAAACCGAGAAGTTTCTCCCTTCTGCTCCAGGCACAGCAAGCAACACTTCCCTGACCTCAGCTGCCATAAATGCTTCTAGTGGGATTCCCACACATTCACAGTATCACAACAGAAATGGAAATTGAAGTGAAGTCATTAAGATGATGGACAGGAAGCCTGGGACCTCTTACTCCAGACACAAGGAATGCCCAGTGCAGGTGTTCCTCAGCCCACTCAAAGAATCCAAGCTGTGTTGTGCACCACATGCAGGCACCCCCTTCTGTCCCCTGTGACCTCAGCAGAGCCCTCCAGCACATTCCAGACACTCCACTGGAGGAGTCTCAGGAGCAGCTACAGCTGGACACGTGCAGGTGACCGCCAGACACCCAGCACACCTCACCTGCCTCCTGCCAACAGGGTGGCACCCTTGGCTTGTCCCTTTGTCCAGTTACCCAGGACAGAATGAATGTGTCCTCTTTTACCAGTAAGGATAACAATTTGTGAGGTGCAAAGAGCTTTCCACGTCAGGAAATTGAATCTTATTCAAATTCAACAAAGATAATGAGAGCAAAAGAAATGCACATCATCAGGGCACAGTGGCCAGAGAATGGAGAGGGTGAGCCTGATCAATGGCTGCACTTACTGCAGCTGAAAAAAAGGAGAGCCTGGGTCCTTTCAAACCTTGGGCTGCAAAATATAATTATAACACCATGGGATTATCACAATCAGACGTTTTTCAAAGACTGCATCTTGAGTACTTTATATCAGTGATTTCAGTTTAAATCTCAATTCACAATATGATTTCTATTTATAGGCTCACATTCTATTTTTGAGAAAAAGAGGAGTTTCTTTCAAAAGTAATACCTAGTGTGATGAAAGATGGTATTTCCAGAAGAATTAATCCCTAAAACGATGAGCACTGTTCACCTGAAATATAATTTTACACATAATTGCTGCAAGATTGCCTTCCAATGGCAGAAGACCTCTTTAAAAAGTCTCTTCAAATCAGGGCAGTAACTCTGGACTTTTTATTGTAGCACATCTAATTTTGGAAAGCACCAACTACACTGGCAAATGCTAATACATCAAAGAAGAATAACATGTGCATTCTCCCCAGAAAGGAAGCGCCCAGGAAAGCAGAAGGTCAATGCTCAAAGCTTGGCTGAGAAGGCAAAACTGAGAGGGAGAACGCAGAAACACAGCAGCGTGCAAAGCCCATCTCCTGTCCCAGGACTGAGAGCAAAGGGCCTGTCACACATCTGCCCATCCTCATCAGACAGGGAAACACACACAGGAGCATTCCTGTCCCTCAGTGCTCCCCCAGAAAAGACACCTCGCTCCTTCCTTTTGGAGATGCTGTCCCCTTGGCTCTGGGTGGATATTTCGTATTTCACACTCCTAATATTGCAAACTGGCCCAGCATGACCCCTCTCTGCTGGCTGCACTGTCTCAGTCCCTCAGCAAGGACAGGGTCAGTGCTGCTTGTGGAGAAGTCACTTGGGGCATCACATTTTCACACAGACCACAAGGAGTAAATAGAAGAAAAATCAGCTACTGCTAATTACATCTTGACGTTCTCACCTTCAAGCTTTTAAATCACAAGTGACATTTCCAAATCAATCCTATTCTTTTTTGGAGAGTTTAACAAGAAACATTCAGTCTCCAAGAGCACTTGGATTTATTTCTTCAGTAATTTGACAAGAACCCATTAAAATCTACTGGAGGTTGCTTTACCCCCCTCAGAGAGAGTTTAGACCAAGGGCTTTTTCACAGTTGCCTTTTGGTAAAAAATGTAAATGGAAACTCACGGTAACAGGGCAAGTACTGGTAATGAGCAACTCTAAGATGCTAATCCAAGCATCCTTCCCATCCTGCACCTGATGCTGAGCTGCAGGAAGTGCTGCAGCACCTGGAGCAGCTGCAGCCCACAATGCAGGGCAGAGCACCTGATCTGTTCCTGGAGTGAAAGCTGGGAATGCCTTCCTCCTCAGCCTAAGAGGAGAGTAACCCCTGGCTCCCAGGTTTTCTCTTGTCAAGAAGGGAAATGTTCAGTTCCCCAGCAGGTTAAAGGTGCTTCCAATCATGTCCTGCTGCAGCTTTTCCACTGGTGTTTGACTCGGTGCTGCACACTTCATTTACAATTCAGCTTTACAGAACAGAGCTTAACTAAGGTTATTTAGCACCAATTTGGGCCTGCAGCTGAAAAAAGCAACCATCTCCAGAAAAGGGGCAAACTTTTTCTAAAAAGACCTTCTGATTAGCAATATTTACCAGAGAAAATAATTGGGAGAGTCAACACCCTGTCTACAAGGAGATCAAAGTGCAGATACAGTCACAAATCATCAGCTGATTGTGAACTTGCTTTAATTGCTGCCAGTGGATCCCCAGCAATTAATTCCTTATCACAATGCCCCCAGCTTTGTGCCTAGCCAAGGAACATACAAAGTGAGCATCAGCCACAGGATAATTATGGGATGGAACAGGCACCACTGCTGCTGCTCTGAGCCCTGGCACCCTTCAGCAGGAACAGCCTGTGTCGAGTCAGCTTCATTAGGTATTGTCTAGTGCCCCAATCCTCATTTGTTTGCATCAATAATACATTCAAAGGATTTATCTAACTTGCAAATGTGAATTCATTTATTGGTCTCATAAGCAAGAAAGAGCTGTGACCAGAGAAGTGTTTCATGTTACAGGTTGGGCACTAAACTGGAATGACTTGCTGAAATTTCAACAATTACACCCTAACATAAATGTTTATATTAGTGTAATTTCCCTGTGCACATTGTAATAATGAATTTTACCATAACATTGCCTGCAATTTCAAAGACACATATTCCTTATAAGAGTGGTGCAAACACGTGAACATTAAGAGATTTGCTTCTACAGTATTAACTTAGAAATAAAGTTAAGCAACAGAGTCAATAGAGTGCAATTTGCAGAGGCTTGGCAAACCACCTGTGTTGACCCTCAATTCCTCCTTGGAGTACCAGTATTTTTCTACCCAGCAAATTTCAATTATAGTTGCCTTTTCTGATCTCACTTTTTACAATGACACATCCAACTTTGGTATTCCTAGTCAGTAAAATGGTCCTCCCTGCACTTTCTGCCCTGGCTGTACAGTATGAAGCAATACTGAATGCTGCTGTTCCACCTGAGATTACAGGTGGGTTTTCTTCTTGCTATCTTGCTAAAAACTGGTGCAAGGATGCAGCAAACCCTCACAAAAATAGAAAAAGCTCAGAGAGAAAAAAACACCTGGGACTGGTAAGATTCAGATTCTGCCATTAACTGGATTACTCCCTATAAAAACTACCTAAAAATAGTGACAAACCTGTCTGAAATGGCCACCACCCACAGCAAAAGCTGCCTGCCACTGCCACAGCTGTCACCAGCTCCGAGGAGCTTCTGAAAGCTTTTTTGTAGCAATGAGGCTTAAATGAAGATGGCAGGGCAATAATCTGCCATAACAACACGCTCAGAGGTTTCTGCCTGTTCACTGAGACTTGGGGAAGCTCAGGGATGTTCTGCCACAAGGGTCTAAGTCCTCCAGGCCTTACTGGCTGCACATCAAAAAAAAATAAAAATAAAAATCAAGAGCTGCCATTTGCTTTAAGGAAAACAAACAGAGGAAGTGGGGACTAAGAGAAGATAAATTTCTCTGACAATTTGTGCATCACTGATGGCATTCCCTGTGTCAGCAGAGCTTTCTTCAGTACCTGCTTGGAGGGGCAGGAGGGGGCTCAGACAGTTCAGTCTTGTTGGATTGAAAATTAATTCTCTGAGCTGGACAGCAGCACAGACCAAAAGCAGTGGCAGAGCCTGTGCTGGTGGGAGCCCATCACCCACATGTGCTGAACAGAATTGTGATGTGATTCTCACCAAAGGGAGGCCCTGTCCATGTCTTCCTTGAAGCAATTAAAAAGTGATTTGGCTCAGGCCAAGATGCCCAGCTTTGTGCTCCCACCTGCCAGAGCTGCTGCCTGGAGTGGATTTGTCCTGGAATGGGTCTGGGTGACAGTGCTGGACATCTGCACACCCCAGGATCACCTCAGTGAGATGCACCCATGGCAGCAGGACCCTTTGGAAGATGCTGACTCACTCTCTTACCCACTACTTAACTCTTCCAGGCAGCGACACATTTGGGACTTTGGAATGAATTCTGATGATATTTCTTAATAATTATGAGAATCAGATGAAATATGGATTTAAAAAGAGGCTCCCCAAATTCAAATGAATTCCCAAAAAGATGGAGCAATAGCTCTATCCGGAGGCAGAGCAAACTTTGCCTCCTCTATCTCCCCTTCTGCCACCATTTCAACCCCTTTGATTCCCCTCCAGGCTTCCAGCACATCAAACATTAAAGGACTAACGTTATTTTGAGCACACAACAACCCTAAAGTTCAAGATATTCTGCAGATGGATTTTAAAATCTTTTAATCCATTGTGAAGCCAAAATTCTGCCGTAAACACTCTCTGGCATGCTCCAGTTAGCTGCTCATGCAGAGAGAAAAAAAGCCTTTCCAGCTTACTCTGCAGATGACCTTGCAGTCCCCCATCCCATGTTTCATGAACCTCAGGGGACCAGCGAGGAATCAGATAAAAGGATTTCATTTATTTTTGTTGGCATTGTTTTATGAAGCTTTCATTTTATCGACACCTTAACTTCAAACCATTTTCAAACACCCAGCAAGGCACCAGAGATCAGCAGATATTCAAGGGACACGCTGAAGGTGTCTTGTCTTTGTACCCATCAACTCTTCCTGTGAAGGGAACTCTATCTTGCACGTGGGCTGAGCTTTAACCTAAATACTGGTGGCCCCATGTTGCTGCTCTCCTGCTGTGCTATCCACGCCAGTGACACCCTTTGCTGAAGAATGAGCCGTGCTGGATAGCTAATTAAAGATCTGCAATTAAGCCTCACATGGTCCTGAAAGCTATTTCATCACAGGGCTAAATCTGACCTCATTTCCCCAACAGAAGTCACAGCAAAAATTGTTATCAGGTGCTTTTGCCCAGCTTTTCAGACAAGTAGATGATCTCTCCTAACACGCTGCATGCTCACACATGCAATCTTATTCCTGGCTTTTCAGGCAGGAACGTGGAAGATGCATGGCTGATACTGCTGGAAATGGAAGGCAGCTGTTTTCCCAGGGGCTGGAGAGATGCTGAGGATGCTGAGTGCGTGGGGGGTGATTACTGGCTACCTGCTTCCCACACCACAATATGCAAACACTTCATTGAAGAGGCTCATATATCACCAGTCTCCCAAGCTCCTGCTGAGCATCCTCTGATCTGTTCTCCTCTGCATGACAGGAACTCGGGGATCTCTCTGGAAGCCAGGCAGGAGGTAAATTCATGACCTCTTGGCTCAGGAAGGGGAATGATTTTGTGTGACATACCTCCCTCCAGCACAGCCTTTGCTGCCACGAACTTGGATCTTTCTTTGTCCCCAACATAATGATGTCCCAATTAACAATACACTGCCAATCATTCAGACCAGTTAAACTCAACCAGGAAATACAAACGTTTTTTAAAACATCAGGTTCTTTTAACACCCCATCCCCTTCAAATACAAAACCATGAAGGCAAAGTGCTTCTGGGGCACCTGCTGCTGCTGCAGCTCCTGCCCTGCTCAGCCCCCCAACCCTCCCCAGGGGTGGCACCAGGGCACAGTGTCCTCCCCATGTCCAACCCCTGCCCCTGCGTGTGACAGCTCGGCTGGGGGCTGCCTCCTCTGCCAGCGTGTCCCCCTCTAGACACAGGGACACCACTGCTGGCTCTCACCGTTTCCTTCTGCTTTTGATTCACAGTTCAAGCTGCCCTGCTCCTCCCCAGCAGCTCTGCCTGCATGTGTCTGTCTGTGCAGCCATGTCTGCCCTGTGTTTTTTCCACATGGAATAGCCCTTGGACCAGCACCCTCAGAGTTTTCTGAGATCCATCAGAAAAAAACAGTTTGCTGAGCTTTGTTCCAAAAAGCCATCCAGGCCTTCTTAGAACTATATTCAGGTCCAGAAAGCTCCAGCTGAAACGCATACACAGCAAAATGCACTGGGTTTATCCTTGTTCCTAATGGGTATTTAGCCATTTAATAAATACAGTTGCTACTCAATGAAGTTATTGAAGCCTGAGGCATCTGGGAGCTCTTCCTGCAAATCTGGGACAAGGAGAACGAGAGGCCTTGCAAGGGATGTCTGCTGGGAGGGTGGGTGTGCTGCAAACCAGCACAGAGGTCCCAGGGAAGGGCTCTCCTTACCTTGCACTTGACCATCACACCCTCCCTGTCACTGTGTCACACATCAGTGCCAAAATAGCATCAGGAGAGTGCTCAGATAATGGTGCATTTACAATTATAATTGCTCATGTCCAGGAGTAATCCAGTTTAAGCCCTTTACCATCTCAAATATTTAGAGAAATCCTGCCAGCTGCCTGGAGGGGAGAAAGTTAGGAGCCCTGGGAGAGCACAACAGATTTTCATCTTTCCAGCCCTGACAGCCTTTCATGCATAAATATTCTCTCAGCCCTGCTTCCCCCTTCTTCATGACAGAGCCACTGTCCTGCCTGCTGACTGGCAGTCCCAAGTCTCACTGCCTCCCAAATCTGGCCCCCAAACCACCACAGCAGCCCTGCCCTGACAGCATCCTCCAGAGAGAGGTTTCCATTTGGCTGGGACATGGATTTTTACTTTTTTTAAGCAGGCAGCATGTGTACATCTCCTGGACTCCCTGGTGCCAGGACTGGCAGGGTCACCATCACAGCTGCCTCAAACCCATCCCACCTCCACCAGCATCCCAGATGTGCAATTCCAGCAGTTTTTCTTTCACAAAGGCCCCTCCTGCCATGTAGGATCTTTGGGCAGAGGCCCTGCAGGTTCCAAGAGCTGCAAAGCTCATTCTGCAAACTCCTCTCTTTTCCTATTTTTCTAGCTTTTAAGGCCAGGGAATAGCAGTGCCCACACCAATCCTGCTGCCCAGCACAGTGACACGGGTGGTGTATTCCAGTCCTCAGCAGGAACCTGGCTGAGCAGGACACATCTCCCCAAACACAGCACATTCCAGAAGAGCTCTCACTCTCTTGGTAACTACATTCACCATTCATACAGCAAACACATGAGCAAGTTTTCATTTTGCTGACTTGGGCCTTGTGAGGTCTGTCTCTTGTTGAGCTTTTATCTGCTGCAAGTGCCTCAATGCAAGTCAGTTAATAGGCTGTGACCAAACCACTGTGTGGCTGCCTCTCTGAGCTGCTTTGTCCTCTCACCAGCATCTCTCCTCTAAACCTCTGTCATTTCCCACCTTTAAAGCAAAAGGACCACGGCTGGCTGCACGTCAGCACTGCTCATCACAGAACTGAGCAGTGTCCCCACGTCCCCAGATCAGTAACATTCATTGCCCTGCAAGCCTTCTTCTCTCACCTTTTTTATGCAAAAGCTTGCTTTTCAACTCAAACATGTGCTGACAGCTCTACCCATCTCTAATCACCGTGTTCGGATTAATTTCTGTGACCAATGTTCATCAATATTTATTACCCTGCAAAACTCCACAAATCCAAGTGGCGATGAAACTTGCAGGTAATGATTTTATAATTCCTTTCAGATGATTGATAAAATATTGAATACTACTCCAGAGCAACCTCAAAGGGATGCTGCCAGAACTGCCATGACAATCTGATGAGCTTCCCATTAGCAAGGAAGTGGCAGGATCCACCAGTGGCTGCTGGAAGCCACAGCCACAGTCCTTGCACATGGAGTTGATGTCTACACCATGGGGTTTTTTTTATGCTGAAGAAGACCATGGCTCCAAGTCAAATGCTTAATCCTCTCCCAGCCTGAGGTTCCCAGCAGGACAGGCCTGTGTGTGAGGCAGGAATGTCCCACCTGGATGCTGACAGTGACACAGCATTGCCTCGATGAGGGACAGGACAGTCTCTGCAAGGAGCAGCAGATGTTCCTGAGGGGTGGCAGAGCAGACCATGGATATTCTCCACCTTTGAATCCATGCAATGGATGCTCAATGGGACCTGAGGCTCCTTCCAAGGACTGCTCCATGCTCCTGAAGCATGCTCACCCCAGGGACCATGCAAGACCTGGACAGGAGAGCTGTGCAGGCTGTGAGGTTTTTTTTTAACACTGCAGCTGGACACAAGCAGAATATTGAAAAATACATTTCCACATGCATCACTAAAATGACATCCAGCATTTCTCTACTTTGCATCACAACTCCCAGTCATCAGAGCCCCAGTGACTCCTTGGTACGGGGGATTAGATTAAAGAATTATCATACTGGCTTCCTACACTTCCTCCATTTGCCATCTAATGCTATTCTGGAGCCCAACAGGATGGAAAACCTTTGCATCTGATGAATGCAGACAGGCTGATATTAAGAACTGTGGCAGTTTTGTCAGCAAGAACCCATCAGGCCATCAATGCAATATTAAAGAGAGAACACTGGGAGCTCTCCTGAGCTTTTGTGTGAGCACAGCCATGGCAGAGTGAATTGCCCCATCAATATTGCACTGCCAAAGAGAACCATTCATCATTACTGCTTCAGACTGGTAGGATGGAGCACTGTCCAACTTGTAAATCTCAGACTCAATCACAGAATAGTTGGGGTTGGAAGTGCCCTCTGAAGATCATCCCATCAAACCCCCCTGCCAAGGCAAGGTCACTTGGAGAAGGTGACACAGGAAAGCATCCAGGTAGGTTTGGAATGTCTCCAGGGAGAGACTCCACACCCTCCCTGGGAAGATGTTCCAGTGCTCTGCCACTCTCCATGGAAAGAATCCTTCCACATGTTCTTGAGGTGGAACTTCTTGTGGTTTAGTTTATGGCCATTGCTCCTTGTCCTGTCACTGGGCACCACTGAAAGCAGTCTGGCACCATTGTTTGACATCCACCTTTGAGACCTTTATACTCATTAATATGATACCCTCTCAGTCTTCTCTTCTCTAGACTGAACAGGTTCAGCTTCTTAAGTCTCAGGTCATAAGAGAGATGCTCCAGACCCTTCATCATCTCTATGGGTGTCTGCCATCAGCCACGGTGACATGAGCAATCAGCACCAGGGAAGCTTTCTTGCATCTTTTCTCATCTCCTGATTTATGTAAGATGTTTTCTTCACAATGGAGTTGCACCTGTTTTTTTACAGAAGTGGCAGCATGGCATCCCAAACTAAGTGAAAATGGCTTGGGGACAGGATGTGCAGGCTGGCTTCAGCACATCACCTGTGGACCAGAGGGAGCAGCCACGAGCGCCCAAAGCCCCATCCCTCCTGCACCACCTGCTTCTCCCCCTTGCCATGGCAGTTGTTTTCACCAGAAAAACAATATTTGAGGTGCTGGCTCTGTGTGTGATGTAAGGAAAGTGGGGAGAAGCATTCATCAGCAAAACCCAAAACAGCCAGACACACGGTGGGTTTGTCAGATGGGTCTGGTGAGCTGAACTCACGCCTCTCTCTCAGCAGACATTTATCTCAGTCAAAGATAACAGGTTGCTATGCAATGGGAAAAGGAGAACTGGTCTATGTTCCACTCCTCCCTGCTGTGTTGTCAGGTGTGTGCTGGCACTGCTGGGGGAGAAGGGGGAGCAGGGAAGGTGCTCCATGGTAATGGGCTCCAAAGGGACCAGAAGGTATGGCGCAGAGAGAGAGCCACTCTTCATCCTGGTGCACCTTCTGCTTCCTAGCAGGATGATGAAGAGCTTGCATACCCAGAGCTGGCTGAGATGTAGCTGCAATAAGAAGATCCTATGACTGTCCTTATAGTCCTGATTACAGAAAAATGTCCTGCATAAAAGTGGAAAAGATTTGCCACCAGCAGCCTCCTCTTCACCGTCCCCATCCGAAAGCGCCGTATGTATTACTACCCTCCTCCTTGCTTAACATTCCTACCAATTCCTCCAGGCCTGCCACTGTTATTCTGCATTATTTTTACACTCCTCTCCTGCAGCAGCAGTTTAATGAGAGTGCAGCTTCAATTAATGTGCTCCCCAGAGGGAAAGGGTCAACCCACGTACGTGAGGAATTTCTGATCCGGTTACGCAGGAAGAGAGGGATCTCCTCTGACAACTTCTAACAGCACAGAAAAATTAATTCCCCTTTCCCACAGAAGTTTATAATGAGAAAGCCACAATATCAAATTGTTAATAATTTCACAGGCACAAATTAATGTTGCTGAGTGAAGTCTCACTCCTGTAACTTTACTTTTAATGAAAGGACACAGATGTTGGACTGTATTTGCATTACAACTTGAGAAATGTTTCATAGTTTAGACCTCATCTATGTGGTCCCATTAGCTCCATATCTGAGCTGATCTGCATAAATTTTCCCTTGTACCCATTCCCAGTGGCCAGGACAGTTTTAGTGCCAAAACCCCAACAAATCTGACTGACCACATCCTCACACAAGCTCTTGTGTCCTGCTGGTGCTTTAGGCAGCTCAGAGCCCAGCACAGGTCCCACAGCTCCACTACGACAGCCATGGTTCACATGGATCCAGTCAGCTTCCAACTGACATCAACTTTTCAGTTAGATTACTTGTTTGGTCTCTCCTTAAATGCAACCAGAGGATTCCATTATTCCAAGTAAAATGAGTTTTCCTTTCCTACTTACATACAGAACAGATAAAAGTTAAACCCATTCTGCTGAAAACCATGAACTCAGCTTCTCTTTCATTCAGCTTGTGCAAACCTGAGGCAACGCTGATATTAGTGCAGACATCATTTGCATAGGAAGACATTTTTCTTTTGATTAAAGACAAAAAAGCCTTTCTATATTTCTTGGTCTGCTTGTGGTGGAGACAATTGTGGCAGCTTCATCACTGTGCAGTTATCCAAAGATCCGTGCAGTTATCCCAGGATCTGAGCCATCACACCACGGGAGTTTGCAGAAAGTCTGGTGAATGCATGAGTGAACCCCCGACTCTGCATCCCCAGATGCAGAAAAAGCACTAAAAAGACACCCAAATTGCCCATTCTTACTGAACTCCTCAGCATATAAAGACAACGTCGTCAGATGTGACAGGAGCTCTGCTTTAGCAGGTGAGTGACAGAAGAGATTGAGTCTCTGTGCCCAGGATGCCAGAGGTGCCTGGAGGAGCGAGGAGCAGAGGACAGCCCACGCCTGCTTCTGCTGCTGCTTCCTGCAGGACTGAGGTGCTGCCCAGGGAATCCTCAGCTCCAGGCAGGCTCCAGGGCATGTCCACTGGGTCAGGCTTGGATTCCAGCACCATTTTGGGAAGTGCTCACTCCAACTGTTTTGCTGAGCCTCTCTATAATAACCACATCTCCCTCCCACTACTCAGATGATTAATGGCTGGACTTGATAGAAAACCTGGTGCTGTGCCCCGTTTTCCCAAACCTCCATGAGAAGAAACTTATTCTGCTATTTTGAGAGGAGACCTCACCTTGCTGCCCATGCCATTAATTGAATAACTATCAGTTCCAATTTATTCCACTTGGCTACAAATTAGATTTCAGCTGGCTACTTCCAAGCTTGCTTCAACACAAACTTATAAAGCTGAGTCCCTTGGCTGATGCCACTTGTCAACCTGCATCTGTTCTTGGGGTATTAAAAGACAACAAAGCCAGAAACCCGCCAGTCTCTGATGAACAGAACCCAAAACGTTTGGCTTTGCTTTTTTGGAGTTTATCATTGCTTTTAATGGAGCCAACTAGGCTTAGTATTTCAGAGGCTCTGCCTGGCTGCCTGCATCCTGCAGCCCTCCCTTGAGAGCAGAGATACAAGAGCAAGTCAAGAACTGATCTCAGGAAACCCAGGAGCACCAGTGCTCCCTCAGAGCCAGGAGCAGGAGCATCCTGCAGCTCCTCAACAGCATCTCCAGTGCCAGTTCCAACTGTTGTTCTGTGACTGCAGCCTGATTTAATTCCTATTGGGGTATAAAAATTAATAACAGTAAAATGTCATGATCATCTCACACTAATTACGCATCTAATGAATAATTAGCTGCGGACACATTTGACATTTTTGGTCATTAATCTGAGCAAGTGTTTTAAGCCTTGAACAAAACTCTGAAAATGCAAACTTGGTGCTGAGCAACTCAGACCTGCAGCATTGATGCTCCAGACAGAGACCACCCCCTGGTTCCTGTCCCCTTCCCTGGAAACAGGGGAGCTCTTCAGATTTCGTGGAGCAGCAGAGCAGATCTGTGTCTGCCACTACAATATCAGTTGGTGGAAAAACTAGGATTTAGGAAGGCAATTTCTGCATGCCACCTCTCTCTTTGCATCAAACCTGGCTATTTATACATGTAGCTGTGAGAAATACTTTTTCCTGAACACGCCATAAATTTTGTATAAACCATCAAGACTTAAAATTTCAGTTGTAAGCTGTCATTTTTTAATGATAAAATCATTATACAAATGGTGGAAGAAGGCATAACTTTGCATCTCATATATCTATGCACACACATCTTCCTCTGCCTGGCTCAGGCTTTTACTACCTCTCCATTCCCTCCACCTCTAACATTTTGCCTGCAAGGTCTTTGGAAGGAAGGAAAACAAGAAGGAAGTAAATCTCTCCTCAAGGGTAGAGATGAACTCTGTTCAAAAGTGCAACACACATCCACAACTAATGAACAAAATGTGTCTCATATTTAGGATGAGGGGACATATTAAAAGGTCACAAAAGGCCAGAATTAGCACCAGATTGAGTACTAAAACCAAAACAGAAAGCAACAGATGTTTCCCTCCTAATTTACTCCATTAGGATCTTCTCCAGCTAGCATGCACTGCTGCTTGCTAATGAAGCATTTCCATCTCCTTGCTGCACAACTCGTAAATAAGCCTCCCTGAGGTTGCCCCTCCCAGGCAAGCTTTCTCTCTTTTTATAAACCCTAGTTTTTGTCAAAGAGAAAATAAAAATCTGTTCCTAAATTCTCAAGTAATTCTGACACAACTTCATTGCCTCTTCTTGCTGAACTGCATTTCTTGAACAGGGATGCTCTAACCCCACGGTGAACCCCTGTTTCCTTACGCTCATCAAAGCAACTCTACCCATCATGAACAGCTGTGGATGCACCAGGTGTATTGATTTTTAAACTGCAGGAGCAAGGCACAACAGACCTAAAATAACAAAGTATTTCACCTCCTGTATTGCCACTCTTGGTATTTTACACTAAACTGGAGAAACGCCCCAAAGCTGTTCCCTGTGGCAGACCCCTCACTGCTCCATCTCCACCTGGAAACAGCCCCCAGCTCCAGCCTGTGGTAAATAAATCACCTGCAGAACCAACCTCAGCACTGAAACCTGCCTGCTGTTGCTGCCCCAGCCACCACAGGCACGTCTGAGAGCTGCAATCGTCCAGTGAGCCAAAAGCTGGGGAGCTGCTGCCTTGGAGAGGTTGTTTTCCATCTCTCTAGCCTGTGAAATGTGACCTGGGGCTGAAACAGTACCTCGGGGGCAGCAGGGAGCACTGCCTGAGTCTGCTGGTATTGCCTGCTGTTGAGACACTGAAGACAGACACTTCCTGAGCAAGACACACAGAATCACAGAATGTTAAGTGCTTGGAAGGGTTCAAGCACTTTTAAGACCATCCAATCCCAACCCCCACTTGCCACGGGCAGGGTCAGCTATCCCAGGTTGTTCCAATCCCTGTCCAACCTGGCTTTGACCTCCAGGGTTGGGGCACCCACTTCCTCCCTGGGAAACCAGTTCCAGTGTCTCACCACCTCCCTAGTAAAGAATCTCCTCTATTAACCTAAATTTCTCTTCTTTCAATTTGTACCCATACACACATCCCTACCCATTGCACTACAGCTTAATTATAATGCTCTCACAAAGAATTTCAATTTATCCTACCAAGGGAACAAGCTCTGTAATGAAAAGGCTTTATTAAAATAGAATGTAAAACATGATATTAATTAACGAGGCTGTGCAGGTGTGTTCAGGAACGTGGCTGAGCTCTGTTAGCACTGAAGGGAGGTGGAGCAGGGTCAGCTGTGGGACAACACCCCCATGGCCATAATGCCACACACCCTGTCGTGACATCTTACACAGCCAACACAATGCTGCTGCCCAGGTTTGAATTCATATGGGAAATCCCATGGAGCACCTGGGGAGAAGATGATAAAAATGTGCTCCTGGCAGGAATTCAATGAGAGTTTTAAAGCAGAACCAGCCTGTGCTGTGCTCACCACCACAGCACCTGAGAGATCTGACCAGGCAGAATTTCGAGGTGAGAATTAACACGGGCCAACAGCACTTAAGGTCAGAATGCCTTATCACACAGAAAAACATGAGCTTAAAGACAGGCCTGTCTGACACTGACATAAAACTCCTGCAGATGGAAAGCCAACGAGAGCCAAAATGTCACGGAAGACGCATCTAGCTGCAGTGAGGTTCTCAACAACTTGCAGATTGTCTGGGGTTATTTTTTTTTGGTTTTTGACATTCAGCTCGAAACTGTGCCCTTCATTATCTGGGTGTTTGCAAACCTGAAGCAGCCCTGTGCTGGTGGCTGCTGGAGCTGCAGTGGAAGGACACCCTCACAGCTGTGTGAGGCCACGAACAGCCCCAGTTTGTCTCCTCTGACAGGAGCTCAGGGCACTGAGGGATGATATTCTTCACTCCCTTCAGCTTATTTGCGGAAATGCAGCAAATTACACTGCAGCAGGTGTGAGCATTATGCAGGGCTATTAAAAGGAGGCTGGTGGTATCTTACACATCAACACAAGAAGAAAACCCACCCATGGTACACGTTCAGATGCACGTTAGGCTTGTAGGTATTATCAGAGGTACAGCCTGGGTGCAATTCTGTTCTCAGGGTCTCTTTTGGTAGAACAGAGGTATTCATGGCCAATTTTTATTGTGTGGGCCAGATATACTTCGGTGAGTAAGCTAATCAGTCCAGGTATGCAAAACCATCAGCAGATCCACTTGTCAGCCCTGAGAAAGGCTGTGTCCTGTCTCACAGCTCTGGTTCAAGATCTGGTCAGATCAGAACTCCCTGGGACCCAGCACCCCTCTGGCAACTCTCCCACACCCCTGCCAAAGGCAGCATTTCCTGACTGCCAAGCAATTAACTTTGAAACAAAAACTTAGTGCAATCTTACACTGAGTTTTAATACAATTATACAGAGCTCTATGTATAAATGCATGTGGGAAGTGTGGTTTGTTCTGCTTGCAGGAACTACATGCTAGCACCCCCTCTGCATGACAGAGCTGCAGCTGTTATACATACACACAGCCAATTTTTATGGCTCAGCTCTAAACCTCTGAAAAATAAGGTTTTTAATAGAAATCCTGACACCATCTAAAATATGGCAGCACTACTGGGTGCTGCTGGAGTATGGCCCTAATTTATAAACCAGGGAGAAATCCTGTTCCATTTTGAAACTAAGAGACAGTAATCTAGAAAAAGGGTAAACCACAGGGAAAAATGGTAGTGCTGTCCATGAGCTATAGCGTCTAGTCCATCCAACAATTCAAAAATAAAATAGGATGCCACAATATTTAGGCCACGCACTGAATCTTGGACTGTCACAAAATAAAAACATGGTGTATCCTAGATGGGGGTATATTTCATAGAGCCATATGCCATTTTCCATGCTTCTGGGTAGTATTTTTCCAGTGAAAATCTGATATGAGAACACTAGAAGTAAAGAAAAAAAAATTACGGGAGAAGTAGAACCCAAACCCTCCAGTGTTGCTCGATACAATAAATGTTTTTGCAAGAGGGCTTCTGTGTACTCCCTTCTAAATTGAAAGAAGTGGTGAAGCAGCAGATTGCTCACTCACAGGAGACACAAGTTTATCACTAAACCTTAGGAAAAAGCCCTCGATTGCCTGGAGGCTCGGCTCTGCATTAAAATGCATTGAGGAGGCGGTGATTCAGGGGGCAGCGGACCAGAAACCTGTTTGAGATATTCCTGAAACACGGAGCAAAGGATTCAGCCTTGGGATTTCTGTTTGAGGAGTGACTCTGTGCCTGCTCAGGCACCACAACCTGGGACACTGCTCCCAGCACCAGGTGGGAGGAGGCAGTGGGACAAACACTTGGCTTGGGAAGTGCTGCTCACTTGCAATTTTGGGAAAGAAACAGGAACCTTTTGGAACAAGGGCTGGAAATTAGGAGGCCAGGCTCATCACTATCAATTGCTGCAAAGCCTGGAAAGAATTCTGTCTCTTCTCTCCTACACACCAAGACTAACCCATCCCAGGATCACATCCTGATACAGCCCAAAGGGACATTATTCCCCCACAAGGACCTTTGGGGGCTCACAGGTCCACCCTGCAATTTTCATTGTGGCCATCCTGGATTCCTTTCCTACTTCCCCTAAACCATCTCCTTTTGCAAGCTGAGCTTCAAAGGAGAATAAATCCAGAATTATTGCATTTTCCTGCTAAAGCTATTTCCCAGCAGAGTTGTTACAAACCAAGCACACCTTGTTCTTGTTGGCCACATCAGTGTCCACCAGCCTGGCAACATTTTACCTGCCTCAGGCTCAGCCCCCCTCTCAGCTGAGCCCTGGGCCCTCTGCATTCCTCATGAACAAAAAGCAGGATTTGCTTATGGAAAAAGCCAACAGCAGCAGCCCTAAGTAGCACTGCACACAGCTGTGCTTCCCCACAAACCTTCCCCACAGGCACTGCAGGAATGCCCAGAATGAGGGCAGGAGAGGGGCTGAACTCTTCATGAGCTGTTAGCAGGCTAACGAGGGCATCTGCAGGAGGAATAGGCACTAAAACTGAAACTAGATACAAAATAAATATCCCAGAGCTGGATTTCTTAAAAAAGATTCTGCTGAGCTATAGTTCCACATCAAATTTTTATTGAATACATTTTCTTCTGAGAATTTGTGCACTAAAACCAGTCAGAATCATATGAGAGGAGTATAAATTTCACGTACAGTTTTCACTGCAAACATCCTTCAGGAGAAAAAGCAAAAGCACTTTTTAATCAAGCCCACTCCACATCCTCTCCCTCCTCCCATGGAACCCAAGTGGGAGGGTGGGAACTGGAGCCCACGCAGTCCCTGCAGCACTGGGGCAGTGGGGAGCTATGGGGAGGGATGCTCTGCATGAACATTGTGGGGAGGGGGACACATGATCTCCCCTCTGCCATGCCTGAAGGCAATGCCTAGGTCTGCTTCACACAGAGGAAAGCTGTGAAGAAGGTGACATTTTAAAGCAATTGATATTCTTAGCTGACAATGTGAATTCACACAATTTCAGCAAACTTGTTAAAACCCAAACGTGACACTGCCTCTTCTCCCAAATTCAGAGCTGTCCCTCCAAAACTCACTTGGTCACATTATTTTCTGAACCTGGAATGGATTTCCTGTCTGATTCTACAAAACCCAAAAATGAGGGGCTGGTTCCCTGGAAGGACAATGTTTCTTACTGTGCAAATGATTTTGGGTCACTTTGAGCTTGAAAGGCTCTAGGATCTGAAATTCTATTACAAGCAGAAAAGCTATTTCAGTCAACTTCTTTTAGCAGCATCCCAGCACCCAACACTTTTAACTTCTTCTCCCCCCAACAACTACAAGCAGAATTCAGAAAAAAACTTCTCTCAGAGGTTTCCAGATTTGTCACTGTAATGTAAACTTTAAACAAGTCTAAAATCGAGCATCTTTCAGCACTTGAGCAGGCTTGGTGGCTGTGTTGCCCAGATGCTCACACGGCAGTTCTTCCTTGGAAGAACTGAGCTACCTGGACCCCTGAGAAGAAAATTACACTGAAGAAAAGGTCAATAAATGGCAGAGAGGAGATGACATCCCATAATAGTTATAATTACTGTTTATCAGAGTGCTGCACTGCACAGGTAGCAGGTTACAGGATGTATTTGCTGTTTTTTTCATTAAAAGAGGACATGGCTACAGGACTCGTGTGTCTGCTGTGTCACAGGACACACCACGCAGTCACATCTCCGTGGAACCAGTGACCTTGAGAGATGTTGCATTCATTTTTCTTCCTGCATATTTTTGTGATGGATTTATTGTTCAATAAACCCAAAAGAACAACAGTATTTGATGCTGGAGCTCTTTGTGCCAGTGCCAAGAGCTGCAGGAGGAGCTGGGGCTGGATCTGCACCTTGCTCAGACTGTTCATGGCTGAATTGATGTTGTGGCTCCATTCTCCACTGCAGACCAAGGAGGGGATGAATCTTCTATTAGGAAAACTATAAGGTTTTACACTATGCATGTAAAGCAAATTCCCAGCAGGGCAGCTCAAGGAAATGCAGAAGCATGAGATAAGCAAAAGTTGACTGGCATTGTTCAGAAAATCATTATGTAAAATCACAGAGAGACACTGCATCTGTGCTGGTCAATGGGGGTTGAAAGACTCTGAGATGCTTGGCTGAACCAACCTGAAAAGGTCCTTGCACCCCAGAACACTCAGACACCAGTGCTGTGTCTTGAAAACAGCAGAATCCCTACAGAAAGTGACTCAAGTCTAAGCTATAGAGAGGAATAAACAGCAGCATTCTGTATTCAGAAATAAAGACTGCAATTATGGAGCTGTTGGCACCAGCTTTTGAAGAGTGCCACAAACAAAGATAATCAAAGAATGGTGAAAATCTTCACCATTCCACAGGGAGAGCAACCTCCTCTCTCCCTTCTCCAGCAGAAAGTGCTGTGGTGGCTCAGCTGAATGGTGGCTGTCATGAGAGCTCAGCAGAAGGGCAGTGGTGTGTGTCCCACTGCTCTGGCCAGGGCAGCACCAGGAATGGTGGATGTCATGAGAGCTCAGCAGAAGGGCAGTGGTGTGTGTCCCACTGCTCCAGGTACCGTGGGGACCACTGGGAGCAGCCATTCCCTTCTGCCACACCACAAGGGGAACAGTGTGAAGGCACACTGAGTCAAACAGACTTATTCTGTCCTGGTGACATTATTGGGAAATCTGCTTTTCTGGGAAGAAGAGATTTCACAGTGGCTTAAACTGATAAAAACTTCAACCTCTATTTCACTCTGCCGTGCCTTTTTGCTGCCCATGGCCAATAAGCATTGTGAGGCAGCAGACAGTTGTAGGTTACACACCCCACGGCAGCACGAGGAGCAGAGGCAAAGCTGATGTTTAATGGAAAAAAATGTACAGTGATAAAAATTGTGCACTTTTTCCTTGACACAGAAAATGATCCCCTTAGGAACACTGCCTGTCCAGGAGTAAAAGCCATTAAGGTTGGTCTTTCTCCTCTGGCTTTTGCCCCTTCATTACTAAGCTAAAGAAGACCATGATCTCACAGAGGACTAAGGCTGTGGTCCCTACACACCATTTCCACAGCCTCAGAGGTGAGCACAGCATTTTATAGTGCACACCATGAACTTGGGGCTCTTTTTAAGAGCCTTTACTGCCTTATGCACCGTGTATGCATTCATGGGTCTAACAGCCACTTTGCCATCCACTGGTCTGAGCCACGACATCACCATGGGTGTGGAGAGAGGGATGCAGTGATGCATCCCAGGTGGGATCAGGTGGCAGGATGCAGGTGGCAGCTGTGGGAGGTGACAGGGATGGAGAGTCTTCACTTCACACCACTGAGGCAGTGTGAGACACAAGAGGCATCACAGCTTCATTAACCCAGGGCAGCGCAGACGTCAGTGACAGCTGAGGCAGCCAGTTGATAGAAAGGGAGTAGAGACTCCTTCAGAAATGAAAGATTATTTTGAGAATAAAAGCAACCAGGGTAATCAGCAAGACGTTTACAAAGGCAGAGGATAGAAGGAAGAGCACTCAAACCTGCAGGCACCTGGGAAGTGATTTATCCAAAACACTTACAAAAGTGTTCCTTAACAAATAAAATACAAGAGTAACTCACTGCAGGCCAAAACACTGCATATTAAAGGAAAAAATATCCTGCATTAGAAAGAGAGACTTCAGCATTGGCAGCATCTGCTCCAAGTCCTCTGCTGCCCACGCCAGAACAAACTCCAGATCTCTAAACTCAAATTGTAATTTGCTTCACTACAGAATTCCCAACTCAAGCCCCAATTATAACTCTCCAGTGAGGGTGAAACTCCAGCCAACAGTATAATACATTCACCGACACCTGCAGACCTAATAATTGACCAGGGAGGACGTGGGTGAGCTCAGCAGAATTGCTGCATTGCTCCTGCAAGGCTCGGTGTCCTACACCAGGAAACAGCTTCACTACTGCAAGGTGCATAATTTAATAAACCATTAACTCAAACCTGAGGTGAAGTAAATTCAGTGTATTATATATTTCAAAATAGCACTAGAATTCAATTTAAGTGTCACCAAAAGCCTAATCCTCAGTATACAGAGCATATTAATAAGTGTCTTGGAGCCTGTGGTTTGATTTCATTTCCAGCTGGGCTGTGCTGCCGCATGGCTGCGATCCCTGCTGCGAGGATGTCTCGGTGACAGCACCACTGGCCTGAACCAGGGCAGAATCACAGGGATGACAGTTCCACTCTGTGGGGTCTTCCCAGGAGAACACAGGGGTGGGAGCTGAAGCACAAGTAATCCTGCTTCCAGTGGTGTCACTTCTTGGTGGCCCTGCTGAGATGCTGATGTTCCCCACTGACAGCAGGCTTCTCCCACCCCTGCTGCTGGGTCCCTTTGCAGCCACAG
This sequence comes from Pyrgilauda ruficollis, assembly GCF_017590135.1. NCBI lineage: Eukaryota > Metazoa > Chordata > Aves > Passeriformes > Passeridae > Pyrgilauda > Pyrgilauda ruficollis. Next base: position 5,424,358 of record NW_024525378.1, on the reverse strand, counting down.
GGGCAAAACTCATTTTAGGTAAGGCAGGAGCTCCTGTTCACGCCGAGCTGCTGGATGAGGCACAAGCAGGCACACTGTGGCTGCTCTCCAATCATGCTGTGGTGCATGATAGAGCTGCAGCCCCCAAAGAGAACAGAGCCAATGCTTTCCCTCCCCTGGGTCAAGCATCCAGGCCAAATGGGGCATTATTTCCACCACTGCTTTCCCTCCCCTGGGTCAAGCATCCAGGCCAAATGGGGCGTTATTTCCACCAAGAGCTGAAAGCACCAAACCTGTTCTCCCTTTCTGTGGGAGTTGGAGACGTTTTGGCCTTTTCTCTGTCTCCCCTGCCAGAACTTCTCTCCATCAGCAACCCAGGCACATCCCCCAGCAGTTTGGGAAATGCATCCCTTCTATAAATGACAACAGATTATTTAAGCAACAACTGAAGCACTCTGACTGCTTTTTAGTTTGCTCGCATTAACGTCAGTCTCCTCATATATCTAGGGAACGAATCCGGGATTTTCTTTAAAATGGTGGAGAGCAGTACAAAAATAGAAGCCCGCTTGTCTAAAATAAAGTTATGTGTTTGAAAGGGTTGGAAATTGTTTTTTAATCACAGGCGTCTTTCTTCTGGAATATAGTCTGCCGTCTATACATTCTGCTCTTCCACCCAATTTCTCAGGAAAATGCAGCAAGTGTGTTAATAAATAATTTATAAAAACATTACAAAAGATAAAGCACTCCTGCTAAAACATTTCCAGCCTTTGACACACCAGTTCATTTGTAATCCTCTTTGCCTCCCCTTCACTGGAACATCAGCAGAGGGTTCGTGCTGCTGCTCTTGCAGCCCCACCTCACCCACCCTGCAGAGTCTCTGGTTCATAGGGATCCAGGCAGATACAGGCACAGCCCAGCCCGAGCCACAGCTCAACGTTATCTGCTGTAGATTTCTGTCAGGGAAAATTCTTCTCATGGAAGCAACATCCTGATTTATTTTTGCCATCTCGCGTGAGAGGATGGCTGCAAATGCAGGTGGCTGTCCCAACAAACAGAGCCCCAGGGTTTGTCCTTCCTCCAGCAGCACACAAGCTGTGCTCTCTGTGACACTCCACAGGGTGGTCTGGAGCAGAATGCACAGGACCCTTTGCTTCTCTTACATAGTTTCCCTGAAATTCACTTTCAGGAGTCAGTATGTTAGGCATGTGACCAAAAAAAAAAAAAAAAAAAAAGGAAAATCAAAACAATGAAACTGGACAACTATTACAAAAGAGTTCACATAACCCTTGGAATTTCAGTTGGACTGAGCAATAATTTTTGCACAGCTCCACCAATTCCATGAGTATTTCAGATCTTTAGTGAACCCTGAAAAACATGATGGGAAATCTTGAGACATGGCTGTTGCAGTGACTGCACGGCAGCAGGGACACAGCAACGAGCACGGTGCCTTCAGAAGAGCTGGTGAGATGAAAGGAGAGAGCATCCTTCAGAGAGATCAAGCCAAAGGCACGTTAAGGAAGCATGAAAAGGGTACCCACAACTTCCTCATCCTCTGAAAATGCTTGTGCATCGTGAAGCCAAGTGATAACACAAGAGGACTGACTGCTGCATCCTGCCAACGTCTGGTACCAAAAGCACCCCTGCTGCTGCAGCTCACAGAGGACATTCTGCTCTCCTGGAACTGCTGTTTGGTCTCCCCAGACACAGTCTCCTCTCCAGCACAGCTCCACATGCACTCAGGGCACTGGGAACAGGAGCCACAAGTCTGCTCTGTGAACATGCACCAGTATCCCAACCATGGCTGGGATGTGCAGCCACACTGCAGGTGGTTCAGTACCACAGACCATGCTCTGCTGTACTGCTATACCACTTAATTTCATCACACAGGCTAGAACACATTTTGGGAACACGTGCCAGCACAGCAGCAACAGTTTATAATCCCATTAGCAAAAATGCCCAGGCTCCTTGTGCCGAGGCCTCGCTCACACCCCACCCCAACACACAGGACCCAGCTAAGTGCCCATGTGCAGCACAGCATTTTCTGTGCTTTATTGCCCAGCCACTTTTATTTCACCCAAATGAAAAATAAAAACCCATTACTAAGCAAAAGTCTTGAGAAATTTTATGAGATTGTAATGCTTCCAATTTATGTTGAAAAAGCCCCAAATCCTCAAGCTGTCTGTCGCTGCTCCAGCCAGGGAGGCAGGAGATGCTGCTGACACAGCACAGCACAAGTGATCAGAGAGGGAAATGCTGCTCTGACGGGGTGCTATCAAAAATAAATGGGAAGGGCTTCCTCTTGTTTAGGGCATAATGGAAAACCATAGCAAAAAAATATAGAACAAACACTAAATTTATGCAGGACAGTGACAGATGTCATGTAGAACATTTTAAATGAGTTTTAGGTCTTGATATTTTCTGCCCACAGCTTTCAGACAAGATGTATTTTGGGAAGGGAACACACTCAGGGGGCATCAAGCATCAGTGCAGACACTCATAGTAACAAACTGCTGAATATTCAAGTGTATCAGAAGGAAGAATTCAGGAAAAAACAGAGTAAAGAGAGAATATTGCAAAAGCCTCTGACATTCAATCAATGCTTACACATACTCTGCAAGGCACAGCTGGTGCACACAGAATCACAAGAACAGTAATTAAAGACCACTACCCAATTAATGCCCACCACCAGTGCCCCCCCAGCATCTCCCACTTGCTCCTTCTGTGGCAGACATCCTGCCTGGATATTACACCTGGCAGGACTGCTGATGTCCCTGACTTTCTCCTGCCATTTCCTACCCTACAGAAAAGTATTCCATGACTTCAATGGCTGCTGGGAGCATCCTGTGAGTGTGTGAGCAATAAAGATGAAATGCAGTTTTCCCCCAGGCTCCCAGAGAACTGGATTATCACATTTCAGCAATTACTGGCAAACACTGGATTTACAGCAGGGCTCTGTGGAGCTCTGGTGTGTCCTTGTGCCTGCATCCCACTCTGCTTCCTTGGCTCACCTGCCACAACAGTGCCACTGACACTCTTCTGCACCAATTCTGAATTATTCAGTGAGCACTTAATGCATGTGCAATGTGAAACAGCTCTCTGCCACCTCTCTCCAAGGCTTGTTATCTTCATTTGTTTGACTGGCCAGGAGGTCTAAATTTACAAGTTTTTAGCATGATCCTATAGCACAGTTTGTGTACTTTTTAATAAAGAAAAAGGACAACACTTTTAAAATATGTATTCCCTCCCATGCCCATAGCACCTGAACAGCAGCACTGAAGGAGACATCAGTATCTGCTACAGGTGGAACACGATGAGCATCCAATGAGCTCAGCACCTGCAGCTGTGCAGCACAGGAGTGGGAGTGAGCAAGGGGCCCATCACAGTCCATGGGTGAACCCTGGAACCCTGGCAAGCAGCAGCCTGCCCAGAAGTCTGGCAGCCAGATTAATTTTCAGCTCCTGGGGTGCCAATTTCCAGCACACAGAAGGGAATGCTGCATCTCCCTGCTCAGCTGTGCCAATGTTTGAAAATCATCCATGTCTGAGAACCCACATTTTCCCTCCATTAGTCAGTACAACTACAAACAGGGGGTTTTCCTCTTCTGTTTCCATTGACACAAAATCTGGTAGTAGGCTGAAGGTCTGACAGGGGCAGCCTGAGTCCTGCTGGTGACAAACCAGCGCACTCAGAGTCACAGCTGTGCCACAGCCTCTGCAGGAGGCTGGGACCTGCCACCACCCCATCTCAGAAAAGGTTTCAGCAGCTCTGCTCCACATTCAGTGAACTGTGGACAGCCAGGGCTCTGCACCTTCTCAGAAGCAAACAGATAAAGTAAAACAATAAAAAACTGAAGTTCTACTGAGGTGCCTTCCTCAGCCACCTGTGAAGAGGCCACTCGTGTCCTCACCCCCATCTTCTCTGCCTGTGTCACTCACCATGATCTCATATTTCTAGACATCAGATAATCAAAAGAAAAATATGAGAACTAAATGTGGGAAACCACCACCTTGGGCATGCTTTCTTCATTCAGGCCCAAGAGTGAGTGGCCAAGAGAGCATCCATGCAAGAGGCTGCCAGTGCCCAGGTCGGGACCGTGTCCAGCAGGAACGTGTCAATGCTGGCTTGGAAATTACAGCACCTGTTACAAATATTAACGTCTTTGGGGTAAGGCAGCACTTAAAATCCATTGTCAAGAAAGCTTGAAATGTCACAGAAACGTGAAACTCCTTCAGAAGAGAGAGGAGGTGGAGGCCCCATGCAGCAGACCCCAGCCACAGCTGCCAGCACCACGGTGTCTGCCAACAGCCTAAGAACTTCCAGCAGAGACCCAGAAAACTGAATCATGCAGTTCCAGATGATTGGTTCTCATTTCTCATCCCTCTGACCAGTCTGCAGGGAGCAGGCACATCATGTCAATCATAAATGACAACACAAAGTTGTTTAAGTAAGAAATTGGACATCACCACATAATTAATGGTTACGGCGCCATGTAAATGCATGAGAAAGGCTCTGAGTCCCTGTGGCTGGTTTGAGTCCTGGCCTTTACACTGAAAATGTGAGGCAGAAAAGATCAAGAACATTTGTGTGTGGATTTTTAATCGATATCTAACCTGACAATAGGACTGGGAGGAAGATCATCCCATAAAACATAGACAACATCGCAGACTAATTGTATTTATTCCCCATTGACCAAACACTGCACAGAGAGCACAGAGAGGAAGGTGCTGAACGTCTCCCCAAAAAAAGGGAAAGTCACCCATGTGCCTCAGTGAACTATAAAGCTGAACATATTACACATTGCCCTGGCTATACCTATTTTTGAATACCAAACTCATTTACCAGTGCTGTTGAAGCGAAAGCTTCTGAAGGAGATGCACAAAACACCTTCTGTCTCTCTGGTGTCACTGCTCCTGAATTCACCGTGGAGCTGAACACAAGCACTGTGCAGAGATAGGGAAGTGTCATCTATTCTTGGCCAGCTCCTTTCTGCTGCCTGCATAACCTTGAGCGCATGACTGAAGGATGCCCGTTTGTGCCTGGAGATGCTGCCATGAATCACAGACCCCTCTTCCTCCCACAGCGAAGGCACAGCATGTCCTTGTTGAGGAATACCAGTCTACCACAGCCACAGTGAGATGTCCTGCAGCACATTTTATAAATAGGCTTCTAAGAAATGTACTTCTCATCCTCTTGACAAAAAGTGATTACCAGAGCAAAGAAAATGACTAAACATTGATGCACACCCTGTGAACGTGAAGAGGCAGACCCTGGGGAACAGCTCAGAGATCCTCCAGCGCTGCAGTGCAACCCATCAGGGAGATGCTGGCTAAGTGCCACAGCAGCCAGGGCCAGCAGCACTTCTAGGGAGCACATCACAACGAGAAAAAGCAATACAAAGCTGAAAAACGAAGAGAAGAGAGCTGACCTCTGGGGCCAGGAGCTCTCGAGGAGAACAAGCACAGCCTGGGCAGCCGTGAGAGAACAGGATCGATGCAGTCACGCTGTGTTTTCAGAGGAGCCACAATTCTCCTCTGCGAGGTGCAGAGCTGCTCCCACCACTGCAGCCAAGCATCTCCTCTTTCCTTGCACACAGCATTTTTATGCCACAGATGCAAACGGAGCTGAGAACACACAGATACCACAGAGGAGGGTGACATCTGGTGCGTGTTTCCTTTGATTATGTCCACGGTGTGGGCACCATCCTCTGTGGGTTGGGAGGGGTCTGTCCTGCCCCAGTGACAGCAGCAGCGCCTTCTTTTTTAATATGGAATTGCAATTGCAAAACCAGGGAGAAACAGGAATTATTTTCCATTTGCTTCTAGAAACAGATGTCACTTTCCTCAGATTTGTTTGTTTTCAGGACCATGGGAGTTTAATCTTTAAAACAATATTTTTACAGTATGTGTCAAGTGCAATTTCATAATGAAAGAAAACAAATTACTTTCACTGTGTACACCATAGTAACCAGTCAAGAATGTGAACAGCTCCTCAAAGGTGGGGTCAGCAAACACCCCCTGGGCAAATTCCCACATGAGATCCTTTGCACACTCCCACAGCCCCAGGGGAGCTGCCCAAACCCTGTGTAAATAAGAGGAAAATTTGGCTTGACTCCTCCTGGGACTTTGCTGTTCCCACAACAGCCAGAAGAAAAATCATTGAGTGACTTCAAATACTCCCTGGAGACAAATATCTCACTGGAGGAAAGCAGATCCACTGCAGGGCCAGCTCCAAGGTTCACCCCAAACTCAAACACAGCCCCAGGGCTCTCCTCAAAGTCAAGCACAGCCCAGGGCCAATTTCTGTCCTACACCATGGTATGCCCAAGCAGCATTCACTTCTCTGGCTCTGCCTTGCTTCAGGATGGAACAACACAACATGAAACCTCCAGAAAGTCTCACTTGAGCCAACTCCATGTTTAGAGAACATATGAGCTGGCATCAGCTCCATATTGCTAGAGAAAATATATAACCCCTCCAAACAGAGACATACAACCAAGAAGACCCATTTCTCTTTCAGACAAACAAAATCCCCCATAGTAAAGCACAGGATGCTGACCCCCCCAGCAGCAGCTTGACCAGGTGACCCCAGAGAGAGAACTCATTTTCATCCTACCTGCAGAAGCCAGTAGCACCTTCTGTGAAACGTGGGGATGATGGAGGAATGGACATAGCAGCCATACAGGCACTGGGGACACAAAAAGAGAGAAAGCAGAGTCAGGTTAGTGGAGGAACCATCCCGAGAGGCCGTGCTGGGGACAGGGCAGCAGCGTGACCCACAAATGGAGGACACTGTTCTGCCCTTGGTCTGGGGCTGGTGATGCACAGACAGCACTGTGGCACCCTGGTTTAAGCACTGGAAGCTTTGCTACAGGTCACAGAAGCCCGTCCCTAACAGTCCCTGCTGTGCTACCCCTGCCCAAGGGTGCCCACCCTGGAGTGGCCAGAGCCAGCAGGGGCTCATGACTCAGACAGGGCTGGTCTGGGGGCTCTCTTTGAATCTTTGCTCCATCGTAATTTTATTTTTTGGCAAATACAACACGTTCATCTTTTTTTCCATGGTTTATCTCCTGGGTATTTCAACTGAAAATGTTGTGTTTGTAAACTGAAAGAAATGCTGTCAGATATTTTAGACAGCAAAATGCCAAAATATAGTTTGTTTCTTTTTTTTTTTTTTTTTCTTTTTTTGGTGGTTTTTGTGGTTTTTTTAATGAATTCTGCTTCTCTGATTAACTGAAATCAGCAAAGCCGAGGAATTCTTTCTGCAGGAAAAAAACCCCTCAATTTCCAGTATGTTAGAACTTTTTGGTTGGAAACCAAACGCAGTGCCAAGCCAAACCCACAGAACTGGTTTTAATTGCAAAGACCCCGAGCACAGAGGGGTGCTTGTGCTGCTGGACATGTGCACTCAGTGAGCACATGGGAGGCTGCAGCAGCTCCCCCTCCCCAGGATCACTGCTCACAAGGTCAGCCTGAATTAAACAGGATTTAAGGACTGGCTGCTATCACCGAGTTATTTTTAAAACACAAATGACAAAGATTAATAATGTTTTTAAAATGTGTCAAGGGTACATTCTACACACTGAAATGCAGGGAGGAAAAACAGAGGAGGAAAAAAGCCCTGCAGAAAATAATCCAAAGAAAAGCTTAACATTTAAATCCCTCCTGAGGGCTGGGGAACAGCTGCCCTGACAGTGACTCCTGCACATGGCACTGGGGGCTGCATGGAAAGCTCTGCAGTGCTCAGTTCTGCTGACTCAGAGCTCTCCCCCCACTCCCGAGAGCAGCTGGGGAGGTGCAGCATCTCCCAGTCCAACCTGCTTCCTTCCCAGTGAGGATGGGAAAGCTGGTCTGGAGCTGCTGGAGCAGCCTTCACAGCAGCCAGGACCACCTTGTGAGATATGTATCAATCTATTCCAGCACCCCCTGACTTGCTTCCCACCCCAATTTGCTGTGGAGTCGATCGAAACTCTGCCCTGATTAAAACAAAAGGCAAGGCTGGGCTCTGTGCAGCTCGTGGTGCACAGCAGGCAGGAGCACTGCCCTCCCTCTCCAGAGCTGGCTCACAGATAATTCTAGAGCTGTCAATAATGAATCACACAAAAGCCTCCCACCTTCATGAAACTGGTTCTCAACATTCCAGCAAGCCATTAAAAAAATCCTAACAGCTCACAGAGTTCATAAAGCACACAGAACTTAGAAGGGATTTCTTAAATTTTTCTTTTATTTTTTTCCCCGTGGCAGCAGGACATGAGAATCTGATTCTGGATGGATGTTTTGAGGCTGGATGCCCTAACCTGGGCAGCTGGGATGAAGGAGACACTGAGCAAGCTCCTGGCCTTGGAGAGACAGCAGGGACTGTCCCCACAGGCACAGAGAGGTACCACAGCAGCACAGAAACACTGCAGGGGTGAAACAGACCCTGGGAGCCCAGCACGCAGAGCACAGGCAAAATGAGTGATGGCAGCAATAAAAACTACATTAATTTTTGGGTAAAAATGCGTAAGGAAAAGTTGAGGATATAAATAGAAACCTAGGAAATCTGTGTGTCATTGTTTTGGAGGATTTTCAAGATTAATGGGCTAAGCTCTGTGGGTGACACAAAATCTGCAGCTCAGTGGGGGCTGTGGGGAGGTGGGTGTAGGATATTCCTACACTCGGATCTGCTGACCCCTGCCTGGGATGGCCCAGGGCTGCTGAGCAGCCAGCCAGCTCAACACCCCTCTGCAACTAATGAGGAGAGTGGAATTAGCACCCTGCCTGGCCAGAGCAGACACACAACCAGGGCAGAAGTAATAACCTTTAGCTAAAACAGGCTTTAAAATGAATTCTTGCTCAAAACAGGCAAAGGGGCTTTCATGAGCTGTGTTTTCTTTTATTTTTTTTAAATTATTTTTTAGTGGGTAGGTAAAAGCTGCAGAGGCCTGTGTGTCTGTGGAGATGTTAATGCCAGGCTGGGCACCCAGCCAATGCATTAAGTGAAATCGAATTCCAGAAACCAGCTTTAATCAGCAGATTTTTAAGGTTAGAACGACTCTCTCCTCTGCAAGGCTTGCCAAGGTTAATTCTGTCCTGAGCAGGCTGAATTAATGGGCTGGACAGAGGAGAACATTTTTTTTTTTTTTTTTCATGATTCTCTTTTAAGTTTACAAAATCTCCAGGAGAAGAGAAAAGGCATTTTGGAGCAGTCTGAGGAGGAAGGCCACCTCAGCAGAGAACACGGCAGGGGCTGGCATCAGCCTGACCCCAGAGGAGCCCTGAGCAGCCAGGGACACCCGGCTCTGGGGATGCTGTGACCTGCTGGGTGCCCATGGTGCTGCCCTGTGGTCCCATCACCCATCAGGAAGCGTGTCCTTGTCCCTGGAGATGACCCTGTGTGTGTGGCCGTGGGTGTCCTGAGCACACACCGTGTCCTGCCACCCTGGGGATCCCTATGAGACCCCCACACCTGCCCCAGGAAGCAGCTACAGGCACCTTCTGAGCAGCCCCACACTGCTGCTGGAGGGCCTGGCCCTGCCAGCTCTGCTGCTGCTCATCCCTTTACAATTCCAGGGGTAATTAAAGAGGAAAAGCCTTCTCTGGGCAGCAGGGGAGAGCGAGCAATTACAGCTGCCCGCCCTGCCATTTGTATGCAGTGCACACTTGGCATTACCAAACTTCTGAAAACTGCAGGAAGGGGGAGGGGAGAATATAAAATCAAATTATTAGTGGATTTTTTTTATCCTGAGCTCCTTAAAGTGATTGTGGCTTATTTAAAAATAATACAATAATGCTGAGGTGTTCTTTCTTAACAAGCATACCTTGGGAATGGAAATAAGAAAGCAGGAGAATCAAAAATTCAAGATAGGGTTGGACAGGCTTTGAAATTCTTCTCCCTGGTGAGTTACACTAGTGGATATTTTAAAAACCCTAAAAACCGCCTAGATTTTGTTCAGATTTTCACACTGAATTCCCAATTCCCTTAATAAGAAGCTAAATCAATCTTTAGAGAACAAATCACGTAAGACCTATGGCTGTACATTATTAAAATATACTTGAGTAATTTTCTGGTGGTAAGGCTTCAGCTTTCAACACCCCAGCAGCCTTTGGACACCAGGAGCAGGATCTGTGCAGGTTACTGGGGAAAAGGACCGTGCCCTCTGCTCCTGGCTCCGTGGTGGGATTGAGCTCAGCCCAGCAGCTGATCAGCTCCCTGGTACATCCCCGTGCTGCTGGGATCTCCCTCTGTAATTGCTGACCATTCCAGAGCTTCCCCACCAATTTCCATCAGGGAGCAGCACACTGCTGGCAGTAGCAGCACTGCTGCCATGGATCAAACCTCCAGGGAAAGCCAAGAGAGGCGCTGGCTTCGTTCCTCTCATCACCCTGATGACAGGGTACAGGTCTCCTGAAGCAGAGGCTGCATCTGAGCCCAGCCACACTCTGCTCTCACCCTTGCCTGCTGTAACCAGCACGCACTGCAGAGGAGCAGCAGCCCTGCAGCAGCACATATGGATGCACAGGCATGGAGGGGAAACTGGAAAAGCTGCCTGTAAGTGCTCAGATGAGCATCCTTCAATGCAGCAACCTGTGTTTTGGTGATACAGTCAAAATGCAACAACAAACCCCACTCTCCCATCTCTATCATGATATATAGAATTATTCTGTGATTTTATCACAGACATCTCCACAGTCTGTTCTTACAGGTTCTGCTATGCCATTCTTTTCACCAACATTTCCATATCCCAGCAGAGACACCATCCAATCTTCCTGAAACCAATTCCTCTGGAATTGGTTTCATAGAAATCATACAAATCATGACCAGAGGAATTTCTCACCTATTTGTAGTGATACATTTGTTTTACATGTAGGAGCAATTGTCCATCTGTGATTTCTGTAACCAGCACCCAAAAAAATCTCTGCTGAGCCTTTGAGAGGGCAGAGCCCAGCTGGAAAACGGAGGCTGTCGTCCTGATTTTTTAACATTTTCTAAGCCTTCTGATGTTTGCATTCTTGTAGCAAACTTTCTCACACACTTTCTGTAAACAACTTACTGTTTTGCATTCTTTTATGGAAGAAGAGAAATTTGATGGACTGTTGGTTTGTCCAGTGTCATCGGAGAAGTGGCACTTTCACCCTCCAATCCACTGCCACCTTTGGAAATCTATAAACGTTGGAGTCAGAAAATAAACTTCCCTTTTCTACCTTGAGAGCAGCAGCGTGTTCATGTGGTGTTGTTTCGTGTCCTGTAGCGACACAAGGCAGCTGAAAACTGGGTTTCTTGTCCACTGAATTAGCAACCACTGGGGAAACCCCTCAGAATTTGTGTGTGTGTGTGTGACCTCTGAAGTGAGCGCCTTCTGAGATGGGAGCATCCTCCAATAGATCATCCTTCCTTCAGGACAGGGATGCTGAGGCCACAGCCCCATTCCAAACCCATTCAAAGCTCAGCTGAGGCTCTCCCCTGTGAGCTGCAGGAGCCGGGAGGCAGCGGCAGCTCCCGCCCACCCCATGAATCAGGATTGACCAGAGGAGCCGGAGCGCTGCTGCTGCGAGCGCCCCGAGTCGCTGCCGCGTGCCATCCATCCCCTGGTCCTGCCGGGCACGAGTGACAGGGGCTGTGAGTGCCAACCCTGGCAGGGCACAGCCACGCTGAGCAGGCAGGGAGGTGTGGAAAATGCGTGGTTTATCATTGGCTTTTCGCAAATATTAAAATGAATATTATATGGGTTTTGTTAGGATGTGTTATATGTGTTATGTTAACATGCGTATTTTATGATTGGCTTTGCAAATACTAAAATTAATATTATATGGGTTATGTTACAAAGTTACGCTGTATTCATTTTCTTAAGTAGTGTGTTGTTAAATATAGTTTTGGGTTTCAACATAATGTTAAAACAGAAACTATGCTATGTAAGATGCTTTTTTTAAAGATACTTTTTTCCCACCGAGATAGCAGCCACAGGACATCTAAATCTTTCAGAGAAAAAGAATTTATTGCTCTCTTATCAGAAGAAAGTAACTTCTTCCTGCCTGGTTCAGCCCTGAATACATAGTCAGGATTCAGAGGAAGAAGTTGACACTGACCAGACAGAATCCTCTGTTTGAATGGAATTTATGCATCATGGATGAGGTGTATGAATATGCAACAGGCTATTGCTCCTAAGAGTTAATCCTCTCTTAACATGGGTCCTTTTTCGGGCTTATTTTGCCCAGAAAAAGGTACCCGGACTGTCCTTAACTCTTTGTTTTTATTGTCTTGTATTGTCCTAATCCAAATTGTCCAAATTTTTAATACTCTAATTATATTACTATTTTTATAACCATTTTATTACTATTAAACTTTAAAAATTTTAAAAACAAGTGACTGGCATCTTTCACAGAGGCGACAGGAGATTCTCAACATTCCCCCGTGCAGATTGGCCCCAGTTCAGCCTTTTAAAGCAGTAAACAGGGAGGGGAAACCACATCTGAACCCTGGGGAATCCCCAGGGCCAGAAGGCTGCCGCCAGAGCTCTTATTTTGACTTAAGGAGTGTCATAATATAGGAATGCATCCAAAAATTCCCATTACTGCTGCAAATCAAAACCAAAACGCTGCTAACCGTGTTTTCTCACTCATCATCTTGGAGAAACACAGATATTAGACAGGTTTGGATTTTCCTCTGACGTTCATAAATAGTAACTTTGATTCAGCAAAGCACAAAACCACGTGCTCAGATCTCAGCCTGGGCTGAGACACGCTGCTGGCAAGGTTCGCCTTTTATCCATGTCAACAGAACTTAAGCAATTGCTTACAGTTTGCCAGGTTGGGCAAGGAGTGCCTGGTACTGACAGCAGATCCCAAAAACATTCTTAACATTTCTAGGCAGCTGCAAAACCCAGAGAACCTGACCCTTCACTTTTCAGCTGTGGCATCACAGCACAGCTCTGTGCAGCCCTGGGCACTGCCTGCTGTGCAGGCGCTCAGCCTGGTGCAGGCATTTCAGGTTTATTAATGCTGTCAGTTCTTCTCCTGACACATTTCAAACTCCCCCCACCATGCCCTCAGTGCCACTGGCAGCAATACCCAGGTAACAAGTTCTTAGACTTGAGCCCAGGGCTCTCCTGATCAAGGGAGGAGAGGTTACACAGCCAGTGCATTGCAGGACCTTGTCACTTCTGGTGACTTTTGTTAACAAATATTGTTCTGTTTACCTCAGGACTCGTTAGAAAGCAATTTTTGAAATGCTCAATATTTAATGAAAGATTTAAATGTTTAATGGGTTCTTTTTCAAGCCCTGTTTTCCCTTTGTGGGGTTCTGAAGTCTCTGCAAGGATGGCAAGGTTTTAAGTTTCTCACTGTTAGAAATGAATCCTCTAATGACATTGGCTTAACAACAGAAATCAGTGTACGTGGGGACTGATGCTTCCACAGGCAGCAACACCCATTGCCTGGCCCACTGCAGGATCATTGGTATGCATCCCCACACCCCCACTGCAGTGCCTGCCTCTTCATAAATGCATATTTCTTTATTAATACAGGGATACTTTAATCTTAGCCTAATTTTACCTTTAGGGAAGCTCTATCCTGAGGCTGCCAGGAGCTTAGACCCTCCAGATGCAGTGGTGTGATTTGTATTCAAAGCAGCAGGTCTATCTGTCAACATGTTTGTCTCCCTTCTCTGCCAGCTCTTATTTATAATCCCATTCAGATTAATGAATGACAGTAGTTCTCATCACAAGAAATTTGATTAATCAATTTAAGTGCTTAATCACCCTGGCCTGGGTGAAAAGCGTACTGGAGGGATGCTGCCTGGATAGGGGCAAAGTTGTGAGATGTAGGAGGAAAACCTCATCACTTTCCCTCACGAGCAGCTCGAGGCAGGAATGTGCACTGGATCCTTGGTGAGATTACGAGCTTTCCAAGAGCTCAAAATTTTCTCAGGGCCAGCAGTCATGGCCAATTAGTAATGAAATATCCACCTCCTCATCTGACACAAAAGGCTTCCTACTACTCACCTCACTCCCTGCTACCCATGTTGCTCAAACTGAACCCAAAAACTGTCAGATATAAAAGCCCCTGCAGGGTGATGATGAGGATGACACATCTGGGCATCCTGCAGCGTCCCACTCCCCCTTAGTCCTACCCATCCACTCCCCCCCAGTCCTGCTTTCCTGTACCCCAAAGACTCTCACAGCCTGGCTGTGTCACCAGCCTGAATACTCCAGAATAATCTCCAGGGTTTTCTGGAAACCTGGGAGGTATTTCAGGTGAGGGGTAGGAGCCAGGCTGAGCAGAAATCACTGATTTGTAGGACAGAGGCCACACAGTGTGAGCACTACCTGTAGCTGCTCTTGCAGATACTGTGAATGACATGATAACCCCAAAAAAACCCCTGTAACACAGCTCCAAACAGGCTGTGCTCAACCAGGTATGCAGGATATGGGAATTCTCACTGGGAAGGATTCCCACATTCACCTCCACTACCTAAACTCAAAGGGACTGGGAGGCAGGTGACCTGTTTGGAGCTGGGTACAAACAGGGCAGCATGAGCTCTGTGGGCAGAGCATCTGATGACACCTGTGTGCAGGGGATCACTGAGAGCAGATATCTGATGACACCTGTGTGCAGGGGATCACTGAGAGCAGATATCTGATGACACCTGTGTGCAGGGGATCACTGAGAGCAGATATCTGATGACACCTGTGTGCAGGGGATCACTGAGAGCAGATCTGGGTTGTTGGGAAGGATGAAAGTTTGACAAGAAAGTTTCACAGATATGTATGCTTGGCAGAAAGATTTTTGAATGTAGAACCTGAGAATGAAATAGAGATGGAAGTAAGTTTTGATATAGAAGAAAAGAATTGCTGAGCCAGTCTTACTGGATAACCAAGGAGGCAAAGGGTGTGTTAGTTAGAAGGGGTTTTTATGGCTTAGAGCAAAGGATAAACCCATCTCAAACAAGAAGATGTTTTTACCAAGCAGAAAGATAGCACAGGCAAACAAGTCAGCAGATGTTGCAAGTAGAAAAAAGGTCTCAGAATTTTCCACTGCAAGAAAACTGAAAAACAACTTCTAGCTTAAACTGTAACGTACTAACTTTTAGTGGTTGGAGAATAATGACATGAACATGGTAATTACAGTAGTTATAATAGGCTATAGGTAAAAGTGAAGGTATAGATTGGTTCTTATGTATTAAGATGCTCAGCAAAGTATATAAAATACACTGCATTGTAACCAAAAAAATATAATGCACTGTAACCAAAATTAAAGGGTCTCCAAGTTTTTCTGCAGCTGGAGCTGACAGCTGTAGGCACAGGCTCTGTCACCCACGACCCTGCACTGCTGTAACATCTTGGATGTAATAAACTGCATTTTGAAGAGCTGCCTGGTGTCCCACATCTCTCCTTCAGGCTCTTATTCTGAGTGACACATTGCTCCACATGATGGCCAGGCTCCCATACTTTCAGGTAAGGGAAGAGCATTCCCAACATCCCTGAGGTGAGTGAGCAATTATTAGGAGGAAAAGTGGTACAAGAGACTGCTCTGACAGCACAGGCCCGTGTTCCAAACCAACACTGCCCAGGTGGTTCTCCAGTGGATACAAAACCCCCAGGACAGGCATTACCCTGGTCCCTGTACACCCTCAACCCCCCCAGCCTCCTCAGCCCGTGCCACCCTGTGCAAGGGCTTCCTGACTGTCACCACACGGTGAGAACTGTGAGCTGGAAAATCGTGGAGCATATTAATGTCACACTGAAATATGACACAATACACAGAAGTATTTTATATTTATTCTCTTTTAGAAATGTTAGAAAGACAATATAATGAGAACACAGCAAACAAGTCAAGCGTTTTCCTCCTAATCTGGCAATAAAAATGTCAAAGAAATGCCTAAAATCCTAATAGGAGAACAAAAAAATAATGGGGTGGGCTATAACAAGGATTTAGCTGCAACTTTACTTGAAGGCTTTAATCATGTCTCCTACAACATCAATGGAAAATCAGATACAATGCTATATGAACCATTAATGTCTGTGTTGGTTGCCTCAGCTGCTGGTGGGCTGAGACTGAACAGATCAGGCAGAGGCTAATGAAGACAGGCTGGGGTCAAAATACCTTTATATCCGGGGAAACTTTGCACAAAAGAAGGATTACTGAGCTGGTCTTGGTGGAAACTTGACTAAGGTAGCAAAGTCTGTGACAAGAGCAGCACCACATCTCCAGCCCAGCTGGCCCCACTGTGGCCATCGTGGGCAGACTGCACCCAAGTGGGAAACCTGGTCATTATCTGTCTGATTCTCCTTTTTGGGGAAAGAAAAAAGACCATCACAGCATGGGGGAATCAGACAAAAAGTGACAGTGCCCTGGGGAAATGCAGGCTGAGATGGTATTTTTGCAGAAACAAGCCACATCTGGAACAATCCCAGGGCATGCAGGGCGTGAGCAGATCATGTGAGGGGCGTTTGTCTGACGTGTTCACTGTCTGTCTGACACAGGCAAATAGGGACAAGTCTAACAAATCCAGCTTGTAGGAAATATATAAATATCTAAGAGAACTTTTGGGAGCTATTAATTATACATGCAGTTTTATCTTGGATTAATTTTGTGCTGGAATGGACAAGAAGCCTTCGCTGGGATCTTTTTTTGGCAGCCTCCCTTGGGCAAAACCAGCCTTGGAGCTATCTGCAGCCATCCCACACTGCAAAGGGCTCGGCTTCTGGGTCCTGTTCTCTTTACTCCACTTGCTTACAATTAAGAGCAGTAGATGCTGCGCCGAGTGACTCAATGACCAACACATGTCCATCCCTGACCTCAGGCTCTCTGCAAAGGTGGCACAGCTCCACTGCAGCTCTGCACAGCCTGAGCAGAGAGCACTGGGCTGTGGAGGGGCTGAGTGCTCCAGACAGGGAGCTTCCAGTGGAAGCTGATATGGGAAGCTTCCCTTCCCATTTCAGGAAGCCATTTAAGGTTTTCAGTAGCTCCTGAATTCTGATAATTGAATCCAAGTACATAGAAAACTCAGAAGGACCTGACTTTCAAACCTCCTTCCAGAGAATCCCTTTATTAAAAAGCATTTACACAACCTAAACCAAATTATTATGTATGCCAATACTAAATCTTCCCATTCTGATTTAAAATCCCTACAGCCTCACTATTGCTCACAAGCAATGGCAGGAGCTACAGTAAGCAGGCATTTAAGAATGTCTTTCTGGACAAGCTGTTGTAGAGATACTAAGTTTATACAGCTTACAACCAACTTATCAATATTTCATTTCTGTCTCAAAAACCCAAACAGAAAAGCAGTAATTTCTCAAGGCTAGGGCACCAAAATTTACTGAAGTTCACCAGCAATAAACAGCGGAGTGTTTCTGACGCTCAATAAGCAGTGAAAAGGTCACCGTTTTACTTGCATTAATTTTTTATCAGAGAAGGGAAAGCTCATTTTCATGACAGATAATGAACACTGGAAGAGGTCTTCTATGGGAAGTATACAAAATGGGGGTACTCTCCATATGAAGTGTCTGAACCTCAGAGTCCTTCCTGGTAGCAGACTGAGGTGGTATTTACCTGAATCCCTGAGGTAGGATTTACCTGAAGTGACTTTATCACTGGGACTTTGCCTTCTGAAGAGCTCTTCAGGGCTATTTAACAGTTATGTCACTTGAACAGCTGAGGGAGGAAAATGCAACACTAAATACAAAAGCAAATATCTCCCATATGCCCTGAGACATTCTGGAGGGTAGAAACAGAGATGGCAAGCTAAGAGCACATTTTCTTCTTGTAAAATAATGGTGATTTCTATCACTGGCATTCAAAGTACAGCTGTCCAAAGAGGATTTGTCTGCACATTCCCAATGAGTTATTTGCACTCTTTCAGGAATGGGACTCGGAGGCAGTGGCATCATGGACCTTGGGTCTGGAGCATCCCACTCCTTCTTCCTTTTGGGCCTCTCCACCCAAAAGGGGGGCAGAAGGGCAACAGGGCTGCCTTGCCAGGAGCTGTCCCTGCACTCCTCTGAGTGGACTGTCCTCCAAGAGACACCTGGAGTCCTGCCATGTACAGAACACCAGCCAGCACCTGGCCCTGAGACCCTCGAGTTCACTGTGCCAAGACCCTGCATCTGCTCCTGCAGCTGCCCAGACACCCCGTGAAGGTGCAGCCCCTCAGGATGTCACTGCCACTTCTCCTGCACACAAACTGACCCAAAGGGATTGACTTTCACTGTAACTGATTTGTCACCAGCATCTAATAACAGACCTGGGGGGCTTTGCTGATTAATTAGATGCAAGGCTTCACACAAATGAATCTTAATGGGATCTCACACATTCCCCTCCAACCTTTTGTACTCTTTAGCTAAGAAGCTGAAAATGCTCACAAAGGACGTGAGTGGAAATGCAGGTTCTTTAGCAGGTCATGAGGGTTGAAAAGTCTCCCAAAAATGCATCACTGAAGGTCACCCAGGCCTCACTGGGTGGAGAGTGGTGGTGGCAGCAGGGCAGTGCCTGGCTCCAGCACAGCCTCCTCCAGCTGCAGGGTCCCACCATCCCACAGCCTCTGGTGGCACTGCACAGAGAAGGGGACCTGGCAGTCACAGAGCACTGACAAATGAAAGTCAAGTGATTAGCTGGTATGTTCAACAGTTTTGCTTCTAAAGTGCTTTCTGCATATTTTCTCAATAAAAGCAAGACAGCACTGATGAGCTATATGACAAAACAGAACGCTGAATCATTTTTAGTACATCACCTCTTCTCATGCAGAGGGAATCTTCTGTCTTCCCCATCACAGCCAATTAGAGCATTCACAACATTTCTTCAAGGCTGACAGTGATTAGAAAAGATCATGAGACTCGTAAGAGACAATTCCATGCTGTATGTCGTTAGGTCTGTTCTTTCCATCCTGGTTTCTGGGTGTTTTACTGGCAATGCCAGAGCAGCATTTTGCTCAACCCAAACAATTTTTTCCCTGACTGCAAGTACAAAGTGCAGCTTTGCTGATGTCAACAGGAAAGATGGTTTTCCCTCAAAACAGCAGGGGTGTGTCTGGGGTGTGGAACAGTGGCTCTGAGCCCTGTCCCCTGCTCCTGTAGAAAACAGCATCCTGGAAATCCTCTGTCCTTCTGCAGAGAAGGACACAGCTGGCTCAGGAAAGAGAACTGCTGGAGAATGGTGCTGAGCAGGAACTGAATGTCATTTGAACATGAAATGACTATTTCAGCTCTTTTCAAGACTGAAAAGGTGAAATGCCATCCCTTGAAAGGAGTCCCCTCTTACAAAACCTAGACCCATACATGGAAAGTTCAGACACTTTCTAAAATGTTCACTGGCTGAATCCAGCTCAAAAGGAGATCAGTGCTCTCACGGGTAACTCACAGTGTCCAGAGGCTCACAGTGCTGACAAATCACAAAACTCACAGTGACACAGGCCAATTTAAAGTGTTTGTTTCATTTTTGTAAGCAGAAGTTTTTCAGCATTTGGAGAAAGGTGCAGACAGACACTCATGTGCTTGTTCACTGCCAAGAGAAAATGCTTTGCTGAGACTGAGCACTGGCTGCAGCACAAACTGAACAGCAAGATTTTCCCTTGTCACTGAAACCAACTTCAAGATTCAAGGAAAAGCAGAAGAAAACAGAAAATTCCAGGCTGCTTGCTTCCCAACCTCCCACTGACACCACAAAACTGTCATTAGAAATGAGTCCCACGGGCAGGCAGAAATCTGTTCCCTCGGCCACACAATCCATCATCTCTATCCAATACACTGCCTGTAGGTTTACAAATCACAAGGAATTTACCAAGTGGCTTTCATAAGGAAAAGTGGACAATAAATCATCATCACACCGAAGCCACTCATGTAACACACAGCTTCATTTTCAAGCCAAATTTCATAATTTGGTAGCCGTAAAAAAACCACAAACCCTTCAAAACTTCCTTATCTGAGCAGTCTTCAAAAGTAATAATACCATATTAAGGATGGACATTAATTAAATTATTCACCTACCCCTTCTTCTCTAATTCCATGCTGAACCTGAAAGGGTAGGAACTCAGCCCTCACCAGAGCCAAGGCTGCACTTTGCCCCAAAGAGCTTTTGAAAACAACTGGTTTTACTTGCATTAAGCTCCAGGGTCTGAAGGACAGGGACAATCCCTCTGGAACTCCTGCCACTGCTGTGCAGTGGCTGCAGCACCTCCTCAAACTTTTGATAAATCCTCCTCTGAAACGGCAATTAACACCTTTTGCAGGTCACTCCACAAGATTAATTTTCCAAGCACAGATTAATGAAAACGCAGACAGAAGTGTTTAGAAAATATTTTCCCTATTAATCTTCATCAGCAGCAGATTACCAGCAGGGCGGATAATGAAGACATCGGCTCGTTAAGGTGAGAGCAGGCAGGGAGAAGGACAGGGCTCTTCTCCCAGGCACCACAAGCAGCTCTGTCACCACCATGTCCCAGTACACTGCAAATTCCACAGAGAAACGACTCAGTTTATCCCAAAACACCGACTGGGTCCTACCCATGTGCTGAAGGGCAGCTCAGAGGAGGGAACTGCCCAAGAATCCAAATCATCACAAACTCCCACAGCCAAGAGGTTCCAAGTTCCACAACAGGAGCACAGACAAACACATTTAAAAACCTTCAGTCTCTCCAAATCCACCAACAGCAAATGCTGCTTCGGGTTGAAAGTTTACCCTTAGGACTGGAAGACTCCTTTTTGACAGAACTTTTCTCTGCCACACACAAGTCTCAAAGGATGTGTAATTGAATTGGAAAAAGAGTCTGAAACTTTCTGAAATACAAAGAAAATCCTGCAGAGGAAACCTGCCCCTGAAAGGAGCTCATGGTCACTGCAGAGCTCATGGATGATGGCTCTGTAAAGAGGATTGAGTGTGCCGACCTTCCTGAAGTTGGACTTTTTGACTCCCAGAACCCCTGTATTTCCCCAAATTACCAGAGAATGTTTCATGTTTCTTTCTCTAACAACCGTGTCTCACGCAGTTCCAGCAAACAAAACTTTCTTTCCTCATTCTATTTTCTTTTCCAGCATTAACCCTCTTTTAAACTGAAAAATACTATTCTGCCCTTATTTTTCCAAGCTCATCGCTGGCAATGTTGCATTTTGATGCAGCCTAGCTTAGAGCCTGGTTTGGGTTTAAAAAGAGCAAACGTGTGGGCTTAGGAACCTTGCCTCGGGTAAGGAAGCACGCTCCTGCCTGGCTCCCTCCAGAATCAATCAAACCCGCACTTAATGGAAGGACAGGAAGGCAGTGGGAGGAGAAGCTGAAACCACATCCCGTCCTTTGTCAGCTGCTGCACTCCCTACCCTTCAAAACTCCTTGCAGGCGGGTGGGGAACCACTGCTGAGGCGCTGCGGGTGCTTCCTCCCGGCAGCTCACTCATCCTCCTCCTCCTCCGCCGCCCGCGCAGCCTTCGGACCAGCACCGAGGCTCGTGCCAGCTCCGAGCTGAAATAAACAGGACAGCTGAACGAAATGTTAGCAAAGGTGACCTTCAAACCTTCCTGGTGTTTAAATTCAGCGTGCACCCTCACAAATTAGCCATTACCTGTTTAATATGAGGGATGCCGCTTCACCATGCTGGAGTATGCTTTATAAAATGAAAATACCGTGGCTTTCTGTCAAGGTTGGCTTGCAAGTTGAGTTTGTAATAAAAAGGTGTCTCTCTAATGACGTCAAGGAAAAGAGAGGGATGGACTCAGGCTAAGTCTGACCGTGACTGTCAAGACACCAACTCACCTCTCCCTTGCGAGTATAAAGTTTAATGCTACCCTGTTTAACGATATTTTCACTTCAACCGAACTGTAAAATTAACTGAGAACTAACATTAAAAAAATACTTTTATTTTATGCTGATCATTAAGTAAGGAGGTTTCACACTTGAGATCTGTTATATTAAAGGGGGCTGAAATTGCTTGTATCAATTACTTTATTCTAAGTGGACAGACTTATGAAATATTGAAACTGTTTTGTGACTATAGAGGAGAAAGCAGCCAAATCCTGGATAGGGGGGGGAATCTCTGGTCTGTGGCTGCTGCCCGCACTGCATGGGGCAGCACTCACCTCCCCATGTGTCAGGGGAGCTGCTACAGACTCCAGGCTCAGCACATGGCATCGTCCCACAAGACCTTTGGTGGACCAGAGGCCTTATTTTCTGCCACTGAAACAACCTTCTTCAGGTTCTACTACCTAAAGTAAATGAAGATGCCCCCCACAGAAGCCTGGAAACTTTGCTGTTTACCTTGTCAGTAAATACATCTCCGAGTGAGGTTTAAAAAAATAACAAACTGAGGAGCTCAGAGGAACCATCCTCAGCATCACCCAGACACTGAATGGGTGGACATACACACAGAATTAAGGGGAAAACTGCTTAAGCAAAAGAGCACAAGAGCATGAGCAACGGGGAAGATGCATAGCCTTAAGTGAGTTCTGCACCAAACTGGCTGCACCAGCAAGCAAGAGTGAAACACAGCCCCTAAAAACTGATACACTCCTCTAATGATATCACTGTGGCACCTCTGATACAGCTCAGTGCCACTACAGGTATGCAATTAATTACAGACCAGGTGTAATGCACTTTGCAAATGGAAATTCTATTAATATGTGATTATTAGTTCTACAAAAACATAATTATTAATTCCATTACTATTACCGCCAACGGCACAAACCCAGTTTGAAATGTAAAACTCCCCTCAGGTAACTTTAAGGCACACAAAAAATGGTGCAAGGAAACAAAGTATTTGGAGGGTCCTCAGGCCATTAAAACTTTCCAAGCACAGTGCAACCCACCCAAAGATCTGTGCTTGCACAAGGGCACGGGCTGCTTTAGGAAAGCTCTTTTTTCTGCAGGTTGTGTGTTTTGTTGTGATCATCCCCAACATCCTCTTTTCTTGTAACATACAGAAAGAGGCATTTTTCACTTGCAGAAGGTGCTGACTTTGCAAGATCAGGCTTGCCAGTGAAGTATGGGTTATCCCCGTTTATACAACTGCTCAGTGTTTATTTAAACACGAGCCAAAGCTCAGCTGTGTGAGGGGGACGAGCACATGGCAGCGCCAGCCATCCAGCTCTGCTGCTGGCACCCACCAGCAGAACTGCTCTTTGTCATACACCCACAGCCAGGGAGGCTCCATGAAGCCAAGCCCTAAATTTAGAAGTCATCATCCCAAAGCTGTACGTGAAACGATTCATCACGATGACAGCAGCAGCATGTGAAATGGAGTCGTTTGGGGAATAACTCAGGCAGGTATTTGCACAGCACGTGGTGTTTGGAGTCTCAGGAGTACAAAACGTGCTGCTTCACCATGGGTGGGGCTTTTCCAGGGTCCTGTAATGACTCTGCCACAAGGCTTAACCTCAAATAACATTTCAGCCCTTCCTAACACATAACAAAAATCTAACCATATTCTGAAGAGGAGAAAAAAAAAAAAGAAATACAGTAAGAAGAAAAAGGACTCTTCCTGCCCAGAGCGGTCCTGCTGTGGTGCTCAGCAGCACCAACAGCTCCTGACCATGAAGCCCAGCACTCCCCTGTGTGAACACCATGGGCATCCTCTGTCCGTGCCATCCCCCCTGCTCCTGTCCTCATGAGCCCTGCAGCTGGCACCTGGCTGGGACAGAGACTCAAGTCTTGAATGTGCATTTACCTGCAGCCACTCTTGCTCTGGTCATTCCTGTGCCAATGCCAGCCCTCATTTTATGTGATTTTCACCTCCCTACTTTATTTCTTTGACATTTGTAGATGGAACAACTGCTTCACTTCCCAGCCCTGGTTTTGCCAGATTAAACAAGCTTTTTATTTCTTCTCATAAAACAGCCCATTTTCCTGATCCGACCTGTCGTTTTCTGTCCTGCTCTGCGCCAATGTCCCCTGAACACTGCGCTCCTCCAGTGTATACAGAGGTGTAAATGACATGGTACCACCTTGCTCATGGCCCCATTGTGCCCCACTGCTGCTGTTATTCCCTCTCTGAAGCACCCAAAGGACTGCACATGTCATAAGAGCCATTAGCACACGCTGTCTGAGGTTAAGGAACTCCAAATAACATTCAACAGTGTGTGCAAGCCACCCTAAATCGACTGATGAGAGATCAGTTCTAGCTGGAAAGATCCTCCAGTGTGAAAAATGTTGGTAAACACAGGAAATTTAACTGAGCATGGCCTTACCTGGCCTGCAAGCAGGACATCCCCAGGCTGGGCAGAGGGAAATTAGAACACACCTCCAAGAATAAAAGTGATGTAAAAGCTAATCTCTCTCATTGCTGTATTCCCAGTCACAAGCTACATGTTCATTATCTTCCATTAACATATTGTGTCCTCTTCCTTAACTAATACAACACTTATCTCCAAGGAAATTCTGCAGAAAAGACTGAATTTGCACACACATAATAGATCTGTCAGAATGTAAGATGCAAGGACTTGGTATTCCAGCCCAGAGTGTTATACATGATTTGTGTTAGCTTCCCTAAATTCCAGAACAACTCCAGTGAATCCCATCCCTGCCAGTGGCACTGTAGGACCAACTGCAGACCTGTTGCATTTACTGAGGGTACAACACTGAGCAGGAACTGCACATTTGGGCTACACATGTTTTGGGGCAATCACTCCCATAATCTAAATGCAGCTGCTTAATTGTGCACTTCACAGAGGAAAAGCCAGATGACAGTGAAGCACTAGGTGGGATAAAATCTGAAAAATTAATAGCAAGGAACTCATGTTTCCTGAGGAGGAGGGAAGGTCTGGAGACAGGAGCACCACAAGAGCCGGAGCACTGGTGCAGCTGGCTGCCCCACAGCACCTCACATCACTGCACTAACCACCAGTGCAATGGCTCTGTGCATGGGAGGGTCCCAAAGGAGAAGAATCTCTGCAGATGATGATCCACCACAATGGCTTTCTGTCAGAGCCAGAACAGCCTGGAGTGCTAAAGGTGAATTTCACTTGCAGATCTGCTGTGCATTTTGCTCCAGACTGTGATGAAAACTTCTTCCCCTGCCAACAGCAATGTCTACCATGATTTTTTTTAAAAAAACTATTTTTGAAAGCCTGCTTATAAAGCAGATGTGCTCCAGGGGACAGAGAAGGCAGAGCCAAATGCACGATGCAACACTGGGAGGCAGAGCTTAGGATACTGACATTATAAAACCCAGGTAGCAACGGAAAATAGTGTTTTTACAAAGGTTACAAACAGGAATGCAAGGCCTAAGGGCAATTATCCAGATGCTGCTCAGTAATGTATCGCACATTCCCTCCTTTCCTATCAGTGAGGCAAGGAGAGCCACGCTGAGCAGAGCTGTGATGCTCCCTGGCCACACTGGTCAGTGTCCTGTCACCAAGAGCAGGCACACCCTTCCTTTCCTGGGAAACAACCTCCCAGGTGACAATTCCCCAGCACGAGAAGCATAATCCCAGCTCCACAGCTGAGCCATACTCCAGTACATCCCCCCCATACCAATGGCTCCTGCAGTTCAGTTGCTGTCTCTGCATCCATAAATCAACTTTATGGAATGCACCAATTCAGGAGCGGTGCAATAAAATACACCTGTATTATTGGAATATCAACTGTGTTTGCAAAGAAACAAGTTTTTTTCCATGAGCTCCCCAGGCACCTCCCCCAGTATCTGCAGAGCTGAGCATAGAACAGGACAGAGGTGACTCTGCCTGGCAGGGAGAGGTTGTTCACAGCCCCCAGCCAGCTCCTCACACCCTGAGGAGCAGCACTGAGGGGGGAAAACTGTGCACTACCCATGGTAAAATCCTAGGTAACAGAGATTTCTCACATCCATATTTAAAAAAAAAAAAACAATGCGAATCTCAGAAATATCCTCGGGAAGAACTGTGCCTTGCTTTCCTCCATGAAGAGAACGTGCCAACACCAAACCACGGGCGAGGCAGGGATTTTGGCCACCCGCAGCCAGGCGGGGGTGGCTCGGAGGCGCTGGCCAGATGCAGGTCGGGGCAGAGGCTGTGACAAAAGGCTGACGGCCGGGGGGCTGTGCTGCCCTGCCGGCTCCGAGCCGAAGCATCGCGGTCCCCCGGCCCGCGGGGAAGCGCCGCAGCTGTTTCCAAGGCAACGCCGCGATCAGAGGCAGGATTCCTCTCCCATCAGCGACATGGCTCACGTATCCATTACGTTCCGCGGCGGCTTGAATAACAAACACGAACGCCAACAAATCAATGAGACGAGCAGGATTTTTAAGCCCTGCAAAATGCTTGTTTTCTTCTGTATTCCCTCGAGCCCCAGGCTCCCCATCCGAGTTAGAGCAAAGGGATTTCAAATTTGGCAAAGAATCTAGGCAACAGATCCTCCTGAAGTGCAAATTGCCACAGTTCCACTGAAGTCAGCAGAGATATGACAATTTACACCCACTTAGGTTCTGCCACTGGGTAATTAGCACATTGCAAATAAGAAAACTGTGCACTACCCATGGTAAAATCCTAGGTAACAGAGATTTCTCACATCCATATTTAAAAAAAAAAAACCCCAAACTATTTCAAGTAGTCGGGCAAACATCACCCAGATGGCAAGTTTGCTGTATCCTTGCTGAAAAATACTATGCAGCCAACAAACCCATATGGCCAACCAGAGGAGCCACATAAAGATAATGATACACCTATACAGGCAAAATGTTAATGAATTAGACCCAAAGTACATAAAAATCTGCTACCTGGTCCATTACACCTGTTTATGAAATCAATGCTTGTATTTACCTTAACATTTAGTAGTTCATAAACACGGGATGGACATTCAGGGTCAATGCAAGGGTGCTGCCAAGAGGTCATCTCTGCAGCCCACTCTGCTTCCCACACCCCAGTCTTTACCCCCTTTCAGCTGGAAATGGGGTCTCACAGTCTTCAAATTCCCCTGAAGGGGAAAGGGATGAGACATACAAGCAGATGGTCTATAAATAAGATTCTGGAAAAATCTCTGAATGCCTGTGAATTTATCTCCTTTAAGAAGGTCAGCCCATTCGCTGGAGGGTTATTAAGCTCTCTGCCACGTACGTGCAGGCAGTAAAAGAGATGCAGAAAGGGCTGCATCACCTAAACCACTGACTCAAACAAATGCCAAACACTGACGCCTTCAAAGCTCTGCCATGGTCATCACCTTCTCCATGGCTCACATCCATGCAAGAGCCACTTCTGTTGTCTTCCAAGATGACACTGAGCTGAAAAAGATGTGGAGGGAGATAAGAGCATGAATCTTCTGTATTAGGATGTCACCTAATTTTTCTGGAAAAATCCCCTTGCCCAGGATTCTTTTCCTGAGAAGCCTCAGAGAAAAAGGAAAACAATATTAGGTCATTTGCTTCTCCTGTGTTTTTGGATTGTTTGGATTGTTTGGAGTGGTTTGGAGATTGTTTATCCAACATGTGAATTGTTTTGACTTATAGGCAACAGATCCTCCTGAAGTGCAAATTGCCACAGTTCCACTGAAGTCAGCAGAGATATGACAATTTACACCCACTTAGGTTCTGCCACTGGGTAATTAGCACATTGCAAATAACTGGAAACAGATTCCCAAATAAGAACACTCTTAAGCTTGAAGCAAGAATGTTTAAAAAAAAAAAAAAAAAAAACCAAAAAAAAATGGATTGTTTGGATTGTTTGGAGTGGTTTGGAGATTGTTTATCCAACATGTGAATTGTTTTGACTTATTGGCCAATCAGGGGCCAAGCTGTGTCGGGACTCTCGAAAGAGTCACGAATTTTCATTAGTATCTTTTAGCCTTCTGTCTGCATCCTTTCTATATTCTTTAGTATAGTTTTAGTATAGCATTCTTTTATATAATATAATAATAAATTAGCCTTCTGAGAACATGGAGTCAGATTCATCATTTCCTCCCTACCACGGGGGTCTCAGAAAATACCACATTAGGATTAATCAATTAAGTGGCCATTACATGAGGAACCATTGGGATGCTCAATGGCCAGCAAGATCTGTATTTGTGCCCTGCTGCCTGGAATCCCCCACCAGTGATTTACACTCACAAACACACACACACACATACACACACGAGGCTTATCCCTGCTCTGAAAGGAGGGGTGATCCATCTGACCAACTACTGTAAATCAAAGGTGACTCTGATGAATGGAGAGAGAAAGAATGATGCATCTGACGCCAACTTATCAGAAGGCTAATGAATTACTTTATTGTACTATACCATATACATTTCATCTAGACTGAATCTGCCTTGCACTCACTCTTGCTCACAACTGCACAGACCTACACTCATCTCTGATTCTCCCATGACTGTCTCATGACAGTCTGACACACACAGCTCTTGGCCCTAATATGCCAAGGAAACAAAACATCCTCACTTTGGATATACAATCTCCATATTGCATCCTACTTTGGCACAACACAGGCACAGCAAGTGGATTAAGAACTGTGTTTTCCCTTTCTCTGAGGTTCAGACAATGCGAATCTCAGAAATATCCTCGGGAAGAACTGTGCCTTGCTTTCCTCCATGAAGAGAACGTGCCAACACCAAACCACGGGCGAGGCAGGGATTTTGGCCACCCGCAGCCAGGCGGGGGTGGCTCGGAGGCGCTGGCCAGATGCAGGTCGGGGCAGAGGCTGTGACAAAAGGCTGACGGCCGGGGGGCTGTGCTGCCCTGCCGGCTCCGAGCCGAAGCATCGCGGTCCCCCGGCCCGCGGGGAAGCGCCGCAGCTGTTTCCAAGGCAACGCCGCGATCAGAGGCAGGATTCCTCTCCCATCAGCGACATGGCTCACGTATCCATTACGTTCCGCGGCGGCTTGAATAACAAACACGAACGCCAACAAATCAATGAGACGAGCAGGATTTTTAAGCCCTGCAAAATGCTTGTTTTCTTCTGTATTCCCTCGAGCCCCAGGCTCCCCATCCGAGTTAGAGCAAAGGGATTTCAAATTTGGCAAGAATCTAGGCAACAGATCCTCCTGAAGTGCAAATTGCCACAGTTCCACTGAAGTCAGCAGAGATATGACAATTTACACCCACTTAGGTTCTGCCACTGGGTAATTAGCACATTGCAAATAACTGGAAACAGATTCCCAAATAAGAACACTCTTAAGCTTGAAGCAAGAATGTTTAAAAAAAAAAAAAAAAAAAAAAACACAAACCTCCACAGTTTTTTTCCAGGATTAAGGAAACTTGCAGCCTTCTCTGCTGGTTTCTTCTACTATATTGCTGGATAAAGTAAAAAATTGTCACTCTTTTTGTTCCCCTGATGACCCAGGTTGAAACCACAGCTGTGTTATGAGCCTTGCTGTACCTGAAATATTTGGCTGACACATGTCCCACAGGACCAGCCCAAATGCCCTTTCAGTACCAACTCCCTGCACCTTCCCAGGGACCCAGCATCCCAACCACTCGTTCCAGTCATGCCCGGGTTTTGTCACCTACCCCATTTTACAGACTTTTATTTCAAACACAGAGGCAACAATGCACATGTTGATCATTTGCAGGATGTAACAGGCAAGTTCTGTATAGTTTCTCTCTTAATCAATACCAAAAAAGGTCAAGCAGAATGAACCCTTCCTTCTTTCACGTTGGGCTGACTGGTCTAACATCAGTCCTGGGCAAAGCAGTGGAAAAATTGATATGAGATTCAATTAATAAGGAATTAAAGGATATTTTAATGCATTTAATGCTCACCAAGTTGGTTCCATGGGAAATAGCTCTTGTCAAGCAAACCTGATTTCGTTCCTTCAGGAGGTTCAAATTCTGGTTGAGAAAAGCCACATATTTTGAAGGCACTTAAAATTCTGTATGGCATTTGACTCTGTACCAAACAGCATTTAATGTTACAAACAGACCCACATTTAATGGATGAAAAGCTGTCTAGCAGACAGATCTTGAAAGCAGTGGTCAGTTGGTGCCTATAATTGCATCCTGAGCTTCCAGAGACAAGGCTGCACCCCGGGGAGGGATGACCCTGGAAGAGCTCAGGCTCTGAAATGGACAAATGGCTCAGCCCACGTGTGCAGGCAGCTGTGAAACCCAGCTGCTGTTGTGTCAGCACTAATAGCAGAGACACGTGGTTGGTGAAGGTTCCTGCAGAACAGCTGGAGACACCCACAGATCTCCTCCTTTGCCTGAGTTGTAACTGCCTGGCTCTGTCACACTGGTTTGCCCAGTTAGAACAGTTTGAAGGAGGGGAAACATCTAAAGTGGCACAGCAAGGATGTCCTTCCCTGCCCTTTTGCTGGGATATGGATTCTCCTTGCACCCATCCATCACATATGAGCTGTTACCTCACAGCAGAAGGTGCGGACCAGCCTCTGCCCTCACCCACAGGTGAGCTCGCTGGGGGGAGTCAAAAAGGCAGAGACATGCAGCAGTAAGAGTTTTCCTGGATCTGTTCCTTCTGCCACCAGCAGCAGACACTCACGGATTCCTGAGAGCTGGAAAAGCTGTCCTGCCTGCAAAAGACCTGTGCTCTGCCCCATCCCTGCCCTGCTTAGGGACTGACCAACAGCCTGCCTTTCTTCTCACCGGGTCCCTCTAAATGCCAGAAGTGCTGAGTCAGAGAAATTTAATGCAATCTCTAAACAAAGCCACAAAACGTCCCTGTGCTCATCTGCCAGCATGTCACTGGCTCTCTCATCTGCATGAAGAACTGTCTGGAGGGAGTGCAGGGCAGGGGATCCCTGGGAGGAGATGAGAAGCACTCTGCTCTGAGGCGGGAGGGAAGGAAGGGAGGGAAGAGAAGGAAGAGGAAGGGAGGGAAGAGAAGGAAGAGGAAGGAAGGAAAGAGAAGGAAGAGGAAGGAAGGAAAGAGAAGGAAGGAAAAAAGTGCTAGCACTGAGACAGGATCTCCCACCCACAGCCCTGTCCCTGTTCAGGGTGCCAGACTGCTCAGAAATCAAGCCTGCTTTAGCAATGGCAGCTGATAACTCACTGTAAGGAACTGTGGCTGTAAGGAACGTTCGTGTTTTAACGCCATCCGACGGGGAGTGGGAGCTTGTCTTCCCAACGTCTGGTGTGCTGCCTCTGCTCACAGCAGAGCCTTCCCTTCCATCCCCTCCTCACAGCAGAGCCTTCCCTTCCATCCCCTCCTCACAGCAGAGCCTTCCCTTCTGTCCCCTCCTCACAGCCAGGCTCGTTATTAGCCAGGGAAGCAGAGGATGTCCGATGGCAAGGGGGGAATAAATCATTGTTCCCAGCTAAATGGAGTAGTGCAGATCTGCTGGAAATGCTGCCTTTACCAGCAGTGCAAATAATGGAGATTGCACGCGCCGGGGCCAAGGCAATGAGCCACCACACTATTGATGGGGCATTTGTACAACTGCAGGAGATGTGTTTCACAGCTGGCTTTAACAAAGGCAGCGTTGCTGCTCAGAGCTGAGGATTAATTCTGCTCCTCACCATGCACAGGTTATCCCAGCCAGACCCCAGAGAAGCTGAAGGACAAGCAGCTCTTGCCAGTGTCTCCCCCTCAGCCACTCCTGGGTTTGTGGGATCCAACATCTGTGTGTGTGTGAGGGTAAACAAATATTCACAGAAATGCATTCTGTATTTAATCTGGGGGAATTATCCACTTGCAGACATGAAACAGAGCCATTACCATACTGGATCCATCCCCATTTCACCTCAGTTCCTGTTCCTGACAGCCAGCAGCACAAGATGCACTGGAGGAAGGTGAAAGGCTTTTGCACAAGACATCAGGAACACCTGAAGGCATTATCCAAAATCCTAAACAACCTTCCACGCTGGAGCTATTCTAACGGCAGGGAGAATGAGATCTATGAGAAACATGATTTATCTGCACAATTATAATTTACATTTTAATGAATTATGCTGCAACAAACACACCAAAGTATCTCATCTCTAGCATCTAATTCTGCTGATGCCAGTCAACATGTTCCACTGTTCACCATTTTTACTCGAAATTCCTGGCACCGCTGGCTGTGTAACCTCTTTATTCCACCTCCCAGGAATCTACCATCTGCATCTTTGTCCAAATTAAAAAAGGAAAGCACCCAAGGGGTTGACAGCCACTTCCCAGTGAGAACCACGATGGGGGCAGTGACTGGAGAATTCCCAGAAAGCCATTCTGGTAGAATTCCCAGAAATTCATGCATTCAGTAACAGGACAGAAGACCTGAATGAACCCAGGGAGAAACTTACAGACTTCATTCTCTGCAGGAGTTTACAGAAAGTGCATAACAACATATTAGCGTATAAAGATGAAAGGCCTATAAATCTGTACAAGAAAGCCCAGAATCTCTACAAAAGAAATGCAATGAAAAACAAAATTACAGATGAAAACTAGGCATCAGCTGTGACAGTGCTTGCTCAAGTCAGAAAAAACAGCCAGGATGTCAAACCAGTGCAATAACTCACTCTTCGGGTTTACTTTTTTAACCAAAGAACTGCAGCTTCTCATTGATTTTTTTTCAGCATATTTAAAAATAGATTAGTACATTACTGCAACTGTGGTGGGGTTTTTTACAGATGAAGCAAAATAGCATTACAGATACTCCAAGCCTTCGAAATTTTTTAAAATGTGACTTGTTAAGTAGTCATACGCATTAGTAGATAATTTTCTACGAAACAGAAAGTCAAAGAGGCTTTTCCATTAAAAGCATCTCTGCCTTGATCCCACCTGCTCTGCACTGGAGCCTTTTATTCCACTCTCTATGTGTGTCTGCCCTTACAGAGATCCTGGAACCCTTGGGTTCAACTGAGCCTTATTACATTTTAAAGCCTTTGGATGGCAGCAGCAAAGTGTTCTGCACTATAAACCAGAACACAGCTGAGCTTTGATGGGTATGCTGCTTCTTTCTACCCCACAAAACACTTTCTAAATGCTATTAAAATTTAGCATACGCCATAATAACCAGGCTGCCTTTTTTTCACATTTAAGTCAATTGACTTTCAAGTTTTATCTTTCCACATACTTTGAATCAAATAAAGTTGTTTCTGCAGCTCAGGAGTGTGGCTCATCTTGACGAGCAGCAGTTCCATGAGAAAAATTCTGGGTAACCAAATAAAACTGCCAGTGGCCAGTGGAGACAAAGTAGAAAAGTTCTACATTTTCTGTCTTTTCCAGCTATTAGATTACTCCAGAGTGACAGGGAATGCAGAACGCTCCTGTCAGCGTATTCTCAGGGGAGGGAGACTGCGCAGGGAGAACAGGAGCAGGAGGATGCAGGCAAAGGTCACTTTTCACATAAACTGGAGGGGTACTGAAGCGAGGCTGGGACCAAAAATAACTCCTGGAAATACAAACCCTGGTGCAGTAAGGGAAGGGAACAGACAGTGGGGTCAGGGACCCCTGTGTCACCCAGAGGGACCCCACCTCCCACTTCACCAGGAAAGCTGAGCACCGCCCTCGTCTGGCTTCAAACACTTTTATATTTAACCACACTGTGTTAAAAGGCAAGTAATTCTGAAGGAGTGTCACTCAGGGAAGACTCTTCAACTGGAGCTATTGGACTCTGTCTCTAACGTTACAAATATAATCACAACCATCAGCCTGTGCTAACCAGTGGGAAGGGGAATGATTTGCATCCAAACTGCAGCCACGTCAAAGCAGAAGATGCTTCTGAAACAAGACCCAGCAAGGCACTGAGCTAGTAAATCCTTCCATTTAAAGTTTCAGATGATATGTAGGGAGTCATGCTAGGAACTCCTCCTGCCAGCTGAGTCAGGATGCAGAGGCTAAAATGAGCCACTTCTGAGTTATCTTCAAAATAAACAAGACAGACAATGAAAAAAAACAAACCACCACCCACCCCCGCCAGGAGCTGGGCCCTGTCCCACTACCTGTGTGGGTGGAAGGAGGATGTGGCTGGAAAGCTGCAGAGAAGAAACCATCAGACACTGGGACTAGGACTTATGTAGACTGCAGGAAATTTACAGTAGGTAGGAAGAAGAAAACTCTTCCTCAGCTCAGGCAGAACATTACAGAAGCCTCAGTGGCAGGATGATTTATCATGTGTCAGACTCACCTCCTGGCCCAGTGATGGAAGTTTCATCATTTGGAACACTGGAGGTTCTGCACAGCTTTAGGGAACACACACCCCGGGGCACAATCCACCTTTGGCTCCAGCAGCAGGAGGAATCACCTGATAGATTTTCCCTGCACCTGGTTTCTATGATTCAAGGCTTTGGATTACAAAGAAGTGAGGAAGGAAATGTTGCACAGATCACATTTGACTATCATTTCCTTCAGCTGATGGCACTGGTGCCACAGAGGGGAGCGGGAGCAAACGGGAACTGCATTGTCCAGCAGGCCACTTACACCCCAGCCTGCACACTTTTCACAGGGACTTATTTATGAGCAGCCTGAAAACCTGGGGCATTTATCTTCTGCTAATTTCCTCCCAAAGCAGGTGACCAGACAGACACAAAGCTTACCCCACAGTGACCAGAGCATGTGCTTGCTGTGACTTATTTGCTCACCTGCAGGCAGCCTCCTGCTGTGTGCTGGATTGGCTTCTATGGAGCACACAAGCAAGCCCTCCCTTAAAATACTCAGGAAATTCTTTCCCTGGATTTTGCCCCCTTTCTTAACCTTCCCATTTCCAGACAATACAGAAAGTGGGAAATGCAGCACCTATAAATCCAGGTTGTGATCCAGCATCCCAGGGATACTCTAAGACACTTCTACCTCCTGGGATCTGGGGAGGTTTCCAAGGAGCTCTCCTTAGCCACACACAGTTGGCTTGAGGAGGGTTGTTTATAGTCACTGGCAGTTCCACAAACATCGATGATTTAGTTCCCCAAATATTTGTCTCCCATGAAAGTCGGGAACCTCTCAATTTTACAAGAGTTGTTACAAGTCAGACAAAAGCTATTAATAAAGTGTGAAACCTACAATATCCCCCAAGGGGGATGGAAAAAGAAATCAGCGCTGGAAGGAAAGATCAAGTGCTGCTCCAGTGACAGATGGTGCTCCACAAAAGGTCAACCCTTGGCTCATTCTGCTGCTCATTATTTATTAACAATCTTTCTGACATTGGCATTACTGCAAGAGTCCAGCGTTATGCAGATAATAAAATGCTATTTTACAGTCCAAGGTCTCCTGCAGGTACAGCAAAAAGTTTGCAAAGTGATTTCAGTGTTGCAGGGCACTTTTGAGGATGCCTGTGCCAGGAGAGCACAGCCAGCCTGCAAAGTGAAGATGAAATGGAAAAGTTTCATGGCTCACATGCCTGGCCTCTCACTTACCCAGACTTTTGACCACCATTTCCCACATCTCACCCAGAACAAGACAGCCAAGGGCAGGTATGCCAGTCTTCACTGGCTGTAACAGCTCACGGGTTACGTGTGCCAGGGTCTGAGAGGAAACCTTCCCTGCCCAGCTTCCCAACAGCTGAGGGCACTACCAAGGACTGCTCTGCTCCTTCCACAGCAGCAGGGAGAGGGAGTCAGCAAGCACAACAGGGTGGGAGAACCTCCTCCCACACCAGGAGAGTCTGTGCTCCCCACAAACAGCCCCCTCTTTACTGCAGTAAATAACATGCAATTGGTTTTTTTCCAGCTGCAGGTGTGAGCACTCAGGAAAATTAGCTCCAACAACAGCCACAACACTGCTACAAACTGCCCAGCCCAAGAGAGCCCAGAAAGAGCCCGCTGGCAAAATAAGAGACACTTCCATTGGAGTGAGCCCTCTACTGCCTCTGAGGAATGATCAGCATAAGTATGATTATATCAATAAAAACATCATAAAAAGTATTCGGGCAGAGATAAGTTTATGACTAATTATGAACAGCATGTCATGCCCTGACTCCTTGTAAAATAAAATATAGTCTATTTTTAGTATCTGCTGCCATGACTTCCAGATAAAAGACATGTTTACTTCCAAGGTTGTACCTTGTTTAACATGTCAAGAGTTTCAACCACATGCAGAGAAACCACCAAAGGCTCCTGCATCCCACAGAACTCATGGGAGCATGACTGTGTTTGATTCTCCTTAATGTGGCTTATCAGTAAATATCAACTGAAATTCATTGTAGACACAGGTTAAGTTCTACATATACATCTACAGGATTTATGAAGTACCAAAATATTTAGGATATTTAGGTTTTTATCCAAAAAGAACAGGAGTCAGCACCAGCAAAAAATAAATGCAAATCAGGTATTGATGTTGGCAGCAGTTTGGGAATCAGAGCTACAAGCAGGGTGGGGATTCACATCAGTGACTCCAGAACACAACCACTTTACTTTGACAAATTCAAAATGGTGATTTAACATTTGCACTGTAGATGCAAAAAAAAAAAAAAACCCTGCAGAATTCTCCCACCCAAATCCAGAGGGAGCTGCAGGCTCTGCCTCTGTGGTGTGATATACCCAATGTGATTGACTCTGGAACAATGACAAGGTTTTGGCAGCCAACACACATTTCCTGAACCCAGTCCCTCCCAACAGAAGCCCTGCTTTGGCCATCCAAATTGTTTTACTAAAACAAAGTCAGATCACTTGATCAGGAATGGAAAAACCTTTCATATTCTCCCCACACTAAACTCCAGCAATTTTCAGCACTTAGAATTTATGTCTGTAAGAAGTTTAATGAACTTTCAAAGCTTCCAGGGAAGGAGGGAGTAGTGGCAGGCATTATCTCTGGGAGCTGGTCCTCCTATAGCACAAGGGTGAACCAAGGAATGAAAAGAAACAGCTCAGGAAATGGCCCAAGGTGTAACAAGCTGAATGACAATCCTTGCAGCCTCCTAATGGAGTGATAGCCACGGGACATTCCTCTTACTGTGAGCTTTTTGGAGCCCGGGTTCTGCTGACTGTGAACACAAATGTGTATAAATAAACAAAGAGCACACTGGCAATGATGTTAAATGATGCTTCCTATAATTATCACTATTCTGTGGTACCATTAACAGGCAAAAGCACAGAATCTTAATGACCAGGTTCTCATGGCAGCCTGGATTTGTTGTCTGACACCACGTGGCCGTAAAACCTCCCCATGAACGCAGCTGCTGATGGCACAAGACCCACAGGCAGACAGCAAGAGTCTGTTTAAGCAACAGACAACCCATTTTGTGCATGAAAGCAGCAGAGTCTTACAGCTGGAACCTGAAGTCAGGCTTTCTCCATTTACCCAACAACCTGACAAGACCCAGGTCTGGTCCAGCAGCTCTGGATTCCCTGCCCTGTGTGGGAATTCCCCAGGATGCTCATGGAGCAGGATGTTTGTGGCCAGGGCCTGCATGATCCTGCTGAGCAGGGGCTTTCCAGTGCCTCTGCCCTTATTTCAACTCTAACAACAAATCCAGGTATTTCAGAGTTCTTGAGATTCATGTGAGCTACCCAAAAGCTTCTCCACTGAGGCCAAGAGCTTCAGGCCAAATGTTTGAAGGTTTTTGTGGGCAGACTGCACTCCACTTCTTGTTACAAGAGAAGCAGCAGCAGGACTGGACTAAGTCAGTGCTGAAGCACCTTCCTTACAACAGAGGACACTCTTTACATCATGTAACTCTTAATGAAACCGAGCCACAACCACAACACAAACCCTACACAGCTCCAAGGCACAAAGCCTTGGTATTTTATTTCTCAGCTGTATACCTACCACTTAACTCTGAAAAATATTACTTATAAAAGATGATTCCTAAAAGCAAAGTTTGGAATTTTATTACGCCTCTGGGCTAGATTGGCTGATCTTTGAAGAAATAGGGTTGTACCCTTTTCATCTGGTATCCACAGGACAATATTTTAGCAGTGAGAGAGGTCAAAAGAAATAGATCCACAGGGCTCTTGGCACGTGATGCATGTTTAGCCAGCCAGGGCAGCACTGCCAGGCTCAAAGGGCACCACACAGCCTTAATAATACAACACTCTGGAATTTGATGGATTATCCCTACCAAAGTGGGAAGATACCATCCAAAAGGCCATAAAGCAGATGGAGCATGTGAAAAACAAAAAAAAAAAGAGAAAGTAGTGCAGGAAGGAATCCCTGTGACACCACACTCATTAGCAGTGACACAGAGACTTCTTAACCTCAATAATCAAACGTCCCTTCCCATTTTACAGAGCACGCAGATTATAATAACCACTTCTGCTATCACTGCTGTGTTTTATCTTCATTTTGCTGTGTGAGCCACTGCAATTATCCCTTTCAGAGCTTCATTTATTCCCTAGAGAAGGCAGGACACCCAGGCAGAGATAGCCATGATGGATCACGGTGTGGAGGAGCTGCTGGACACTGACCAAAACACCCAGTGCTGGCAGGTAACACCTGTGGACATGCTGGTGGGACAGAGGGGCAGAAGTTCCCTCAGCTGTTCTGAGCCCATCCCAGTTTACTGCTGCCAACTCCCCTTCTTTAACACATTAACGCCTTGAAAATGTCACTGTGTCTTCAGGAAGGAAATGGCTTTTTGAGAGGTCATTTAGCTGAGGTCAAAACAAACTGCTGTTTTAAACCCCCATTCATTTACACTTTTATTTCCCTACCATTCCCTAATTTCATGTCTTTCCAAGCCTTGGTCTCTGCAGGCTGTACTTCAGTCCAAGGGCAGGTGGTGAGCCATCCACCCAAGGTGCTGGAACTGCAGCAGGACCAGCAAGGAACACCAAGGGAGCTGCATGCTGGGCTTTTCCCTTCCCTTCTCCCTTTGTCCCAGCCAGCTGTGACTTCTGAGCTGCCTTCCTCCCCTGCCAGAGGAGCTGGGGCCTTGTCTGCATTTGGAACAGGAGAAACGTTCCCGCAGGCAATGAGAGGGGAAAATCAACACGGAAAACTGAAACAGTTTGGAATTGCTATGTATTGAAAATTAACTTCTATTTTAACGACAATTTAATCCATACTTTTCTTTGGTAAATGTGCCAATAGGTGTTTGCTGCTTGCAGATTGTCACGCTAAGCAAAACATCAAGTCAATTTGTTTTAAAAGAAATTGATTTGAGAGCATTAGATTCATCAGCATTCCCTTTTTCTAACTGAAAACAGGGTGTGAGTAATGACTCAATATTCTACCCCAAATCAAATCTTTAGTTTAACTTTTTTAAGTACCTGAATAACTTTTTCAAGCACCTGATTAACTTTTTTAAGCAACCCATGGCTGTTGGGACACTGCCCATCCATCACCACGGCACTTCCCATCAAGCCACTGCCGAAATGTTCCCAGGCAGGAGCTCTGCAGACAAAGCTGTTTGTCCTGAGCAGACCTGCATCAGCTCCAGCGAGCAGATCCATCAGCCCAAACTGCCTGCAGATTGCCAAAGCTGAGCTTCCTCCTAAATCACACCACGCCATGTCCTGGTTGGAGAGCCAGCTCTCACTGGCACTCCAGCTGCTGGGTTGTGACAAATGTGTATTTTATGATTGGCTTTTTGCAAATATTAAAAAGAATAGAACAAAGTGATTGGCGTTTTTCGCATGGGTGATGAGAAGTGTTTACATGTCGCTGCCTCCAGAGCCACTGGTACATCCTGCAAGTAGGGCAGCTCTGAAATTCAGCTGTGCCCCACCAGCACCAGGAGAACCAGGAGCAGCAGGAGCAGCAGCACCAGGAGCACCAGGAACAGGACCAGGAGCACCAGGAGCAGCAGCAGGAGCAGCAGCCTGTGGAGCAGGGAAGGTACAGCATCCCTTCCTCGGCCTCTGCCTGCTCCCACCAGCAGTAGCTGTTTCTCAACAAACACTTGGCAAGTGTATTTTTAAACTGCATCCAAGGTTTGAAGGAGCTGCCTCCCCTCCTGGGAAGGTCAGGAGAGGATGAAGAGGCTTCCCTGGGGAATCTGGCTGTTCACTCTGTACCATGTGGCACGTGGCCATCGGCCTGTGCAGCACATCCTGTCCAGGGAGGGGACTGGCAGCCCCCACTGCTCATTTCATGGCACAGGAACTGCCCTCGGACTGCAAACCACCTTTCAGCTATGGGACCAGGCAGGAATGATACCAAAACTGCTTCACTGGCACCACTGCCTCCCCTGCCAGACCCCCCAGTACCAAACTGCCATGAGGGTGCTCATGGAGGTGAACCAGCCTTCCACTGTAAATGTTTGGACAAACACTCTCAAAGCTTACATACATTTCTTAATTTTGCTTTTTAAAACAACAGTATTAGAGGTCTCCCTTTCAGCATGAAACAAAGAAATGTGACTTTCCACTTCCCACTCATTTTATTCCATGCTGACATTGCTGAAAATCCTATTTTTAAATAGAATTTCTTTCTGATGATGTATATTGGCAATCAAATGCAGGCACAGCATGGTTTTCTGACAAGTTAAAATTCTATGGTATTTCCTCCTAAATAGTCTTATGTACTGATTACTTAGAAGAGTGAATTCCCTGCAAAGCTGTACCCAGGCACTCGGTTTTTGCTCCAGCTGATAAATGTAAGCAATAAAAATATGTTCCATTCTACAGCAGTGCCTATTAAAATGTAAACACCACTGGAAGATTTTGAGCAGGCTACAGAAATGCTTTATTCAAAAGCAAAAGGCTGTCTGAGGCTGCCAAAACCTGGCACAGTGCATCCATTCGTCAAACAGCTCCTTCCAGCAGTCAGTGGGACAGTGCCACAGGGGTCACACTGGGAGCACTGGTGCTGGGACTTTCCCTCCTCAGCCTACAGAAATCAGGAGTTGCCAGGGACCAGGACATGAGTGTGATGGGTGCACAGTACTGTCACTCTAGGACATAAAAAAGAAAGACGCAGACACTGGGTTTTCTAAGGTAAAAAAGAGGGTGTTTAATTTCTGACTCCAACATTTATAATAGAAAGAAGCAGACACTGGATTTTCTAAGGTAAAAAAGAGGATGTTTAATTTCTGACTCCAACATTTATAAATTTCCAAAAGTGACAGTGGATTGGAGGGTGACAGTGCCACCTCTCCAATGACACTGAACAAACCAACAGTCTATCAAATTTCTCCTCCTCCAGAAAAGAATAGAAAACAATAAGTATTTACAGAAAAGCGTGTGAGAAAATTCGTTACAAAGAATGTAAACATCAAAAAGCTTAAAAGAACTCAAAAAAGCAGGGCAACACAGCACCCCAAGTTCTGCTGGGCTGGTGGGAGAACCATGGCAGCAGGTGCTTCCCCTTAGCCATGCTCAAAAGAAGCCCCTGCCCGAGCTGTGGGGAAGCAAATTGTCCCATGCTGAGACAAACTTTCCTACCTCTGAGGTCAGAGGTGCATCTACAGCCTGCATGAAGCAGGATGCTGATGAATAGAAATTCAAAATGTCCCTCATGAATAATTCATTGAATGTGTTTGAGTAAGCTATGGCAGTGTAAATATATGTATGGCTACAAACAGATATGTATATATGCAAATTAACAAAGGAATGGCTCAAGTTACCCACACGGAAAAATTCCAGTGACTTGAGGACGTGTGCTTCATATGGCTCAGACACATCAAACTGTAACTAAAGAAACAGCCTGAAATTTATCAAACCATGACGTGAAGCCGACGTAACAAATCCTCCTCATTTATTTATATTTGGTTTTTTTCCTTTACTCAAGTTTTGCTCTCCCAACCCATCATCTCCACCATGCCAAAATGAAGTCCCCACGTCACCAGGAGCCATCAGCTCAGCACCACCTCGTCCACCCTTGGCAGTGAAATTACATGAATAACCATTACCATGGTAGGCCAGCAAGTGCATTGAACCCCTGGAATTCATATAAACAACAGAAGAACATAAATGACAGACACAGGTGCAGGGTCCATCGATCATCCCCTTCTCCTTCACAGCAAGAAATGTGGGATCACATTAAAAATAGAACAGACACCTGCAACTAGACGGGTATTTATACAGAATATTGTGACAACTGTCATTTCACATTAGTCAGCAAGATCCCACAGGACTTGGAGAAGTATTAACTGTGCTGCATTTTTTTTTTTCTGGCAAAATATAATAAAATCCACTTTCTTGATGGCGTCCTGGTGGGGATTGCTCCTCTCCCTGAAGTCATTCATGAAATAAGGATGCACCTCCAAGAGCCTGGATAGAAAACACTTTACCTAGGCACTGCAGTATGGAGAGAGGGGGGGTTTGTGATTCTTCACTTTGGACTCACTCATGCTTTTTCACAATGTTTTGATGATGCCAAACTCAAAAAATGACCATAAATGACCCAAAGTCAAGGGACATCCAATGCATGATGGTTATCTAGTTAATATTTTGTATTATGACCCCCATATTGTGAAGATCAGAGAAGGCCTGTGCACTCCTAGGAGTCCATTTATTGAACAAGTTCCTAAAAGATCTGGAGGAGGAAAATTCCAAATTCCATAGTCAGAGGTACAGAGGCACTTCTGTTTATTTACAATAACAAAAATGCTTTGCCCATACAGATGAAGCATT
This sequence comes from Pyrgilauda ruficollis, assembly GCF_017590135.1. NCBI lineage: Eukaryota > Metazoa > Chordata > Aves > Passeriformes > Passeridae > Pyrgilauda > Pyrgilauda ruficollis. Next base: position 5,382,146 of record NW_024525378.1, on the reverse strand, counting down.
TCAAGGTCTTACTTGTTACCCTGAGCTTCATGCAATAAAAATAGGACTTTTGTGAAGGTCCTAGACACTCCTTTTATTTGGTGAAAGACATTTACATCACTGGAAGCAAAATGTATCCTCAACAGCAATGTAGTTCCTGTCAAAAAACACACTGTGCCCTACATTTTACCATCACTGCAGTTAATCATTTATACACTGTGCAGAGGCACGTGGTGCTCACTGAGAAACACCAAGGCCCACTGTGTGTCCCAAAGAACAGACAGCAAGTACAGGCAAGGTGAACAAGGACAGAGGAAGAAATACCTTGGATACAACCTCTGATGGACAGGGCTGGAGAGACAAGGGATGATGGACAAGGAGACAGAATTGGAAGGGACAAAGGGAACTGGAGAAACAAGGGTGAAATCAGGACAAGAACATGTCAACAAAACTTAAAAAAACCTTATGGTGAAGAAGAGGGTCTTGAAACAGATGGAGAAAGGGCCAAGATGCCACCAACAGGTTCCAAAGAAAAGGTGACAGAATCGGGATGGCAGACAAAGAGAGTGCTGAATGCAGCCATCAGGGGCTCAAGGGGAGCCACGGGAAGGAGAAGGGCATTATCAGAGCATAGGAAGGCTTTCAGCAGCAGTAGCAGCTGAAGAAAACACCTGTAGTCTTCTGGAAAGAGCCACAAAAATGTTGTTTTAGAACAACTCACACAAGAGAAGAGGCAGAACTGCCCTGATCAGAACTACAAGGTAAAATGTAATGTGGCACAGTGGAAAGTGGAGAACTGATCTGCCTGTCATTTAATGCCACCAGAAGCATTTTATAAACACACATTGAAATTCAGGTTCTGTTTCTGAGTGCCTCTCACTGAGGGATCTGGAGAGGGCATGGCCTTGACTCATGTCCTGGCTGGCACTGAGGTCCCCAGCTGTGCCAGCTCAGACCTGTGCTCCTGACAAAGGCCATCTGTCAGTGGCCTCTGACACCCCAGAGTTCTCCCCTGCCTTGTCCCCGTGTCCAGGGCATCTGGGCTTGCTTGTACCAACAACGCTCGTGTTGAAGCACAGCCTGTCGCACAAGAAGCACAGCCTGTCACACAGCTCCTTGTCATCTGGGCTGGGAATTGGCTCAGGGACTCAACCACGCTTCCCCCATGCCATCAGTGGTTGGTCCAACCCCAGCATCACCTGCCCAGCAGAGGGGGACAGGACACCTGTCCCAGACCCTACAGGGCTTGGAGGAACCTGTCATGGCACTCTCAGCCAGGTGGAAGACATCCAGCTGTGGGCTCCTAAAATAGAACCAGCATGGCCATACACAAAATGTTTGACCAGTACAAGTGATCAGCCCCTTGGAGCAGCATTCCCAAGCCTGCAGCAAGCTCTCCACCTTTGCCCATCTTTGCATCATGACCAACATCTTTTTGGAAGATAAAGGCAGAGCAACTGAATTCAGGCAACATTAGGTGGGATTTTCCAATGTGTGCTGCATAGGCCAGATGATCCTGATGCCTTAAGTTTTAGCTTTCATATTATCCAGATTCTGTACTGCATTAGTATGTAACTCTGAACTCCATACAAAGTGCTAGCAAGTCCTCCTCACAGTTCAGTCACACAAAACAATCCTTTTCCAGCCCCAGAACCAAGGACACCGTTGCAGGTTCAGGCTCAAAATGTCTAAACAACATCAAATTGAGGAGAGCAATCTTGGAGGGGACTTCATAACCTGAAGCTGTAATAAGACAATTAATCCCAATATGTAAATGGACCAAAAGTTATAAAAGTGTAAAAACTCATGACCCACTGTCCATCTTGGGTGTAGCCTCGGTCAGGCTCTGGTACTGCCCAAGGTGAATCCTAGAAAGGCCTTTTTAATAAATCTACTTTATTCCTTTAACACTGTCTATCCTCTGTTCTAGGTGGCCTCTCATGGCATCAATCCCAGCTGTTCCTCTTGACCTTGCAATCTGTTTTAAATAATGTGTCCTCTTGGTTACAGAATATCAAGGATATCAATGAACATTACAGCTAATGATCTTGTACTTGGGGGTTTTCCTCTCACCATGGACTTTCACCAACTTACACATTTTCCTTTGATTTTGATAATCTAATGTTAAAATCACGACCTATCCCCAATCCACTTCAGATTTGGTTTGTTTAATCAAGAGTTGAGCAATTTCAAAGATGTTTTTACAATTCAAACACTGGGTGGTTGCACACTGAGCAGATCCTTTGATACCTGAAATGTTCTCCAATGCCAACCTCACAGTTTTAATCTTCCTGATATTGCAGGTGATCTAGTTGATCTTACAGATTATTCTGATTAAATGAGCTTTTTTTAATTAGCTGGGTTTTTTTTTTTTAATGAGCTCTCTCCAGTTCTCACAAAAATATATAAAATATTTACAAATGTGATATAATGAACTTTATGTTCTTCTTCTGCTTAGAGCAACACTTGGTGCACAGGTGCTGACATTTCTTAGTCATTAAAGAAACTAAAGCTAAAATTCTTTAAAACTGTTTTATTCAATACTCTATTGGGGTTTTCCTCTAACAGCAGTTACTGCACAACTCTCATAGGTTATACATGAGAAGAGTTATTTTTGTGGATAAAAGACAACAAGAAGTCAATAATCTTTGGCAGACAGCCTTCATTGTTCTGCTAGCACAAGCGCATCCAACTGCTGATGACCCTTAATGTTTCCCTGATATTGTTTTCTGCTATAAAATGGAAGATCTAATATATGCTGAAGGTCAGTCCCCACCAAAGACTGCAATCAGAGATAGCCTTCATAAACTCACTGAAATTTGTAATATTGTGCAACATCCTCTGCCCTGTCACAGCAGTGACTCCATCCGTGTGTCCTCTGCCCAGGATGCTGCAGGGCTGGAAGTGCCCCCACTTCTGCACCACTGCTTGTGCACGAGGAAAAGCTGATCCATGGATCACACCAGAGCATGTGGAAGCTGCTGGCACAGCCAGTATATCCCATAAACACTTCATGAAGAAGAATAAAGCCCTGCCCACATTCCCCAGTGGCCCCCACCTCTGCTAGGGACACACGCTTGCACTTAGGGAAACAGCAGCAGAAAATCCATCCTTTCAGTGATCAACTCTAAATCCACAACATCTTTTAGAAAAAATCATAAGTAAAACCCAGACTTCTCGCCATAGCTTGGAGTCAGGCAATTATGAGGGACTTTTAATAAGTAATTTAGGTAATTACAAAGTCAAATATACAATATGCAAGAAGCAGCATCAGTGAGTCACTGCTCTGTGGCACGGTGCTCCTGATCCTGGCCAGTGGCTCCAGTGGCTCATGATGGCTCCAGTGCCACTGGAACACATCACTGGGGCTCCATGATGGCTGCAAAGGGTTTTCCATACAAGCCTGAGCTTGGCTCATCCTGGAACATGTTTTGTCACCAACATGTATAAAGTATGTTGGGTAATTGCTGCTGGAATTCAACATGTGCTGTATCTCATCTAGGAGATGCAATTTACTGGCTGTATTCCAGTGAAATAACTTTATGGCTTTCTGTCATGATAAATAACTGTTAATAGCATAATGGAATTAATATTTACTTTGAAGCTATGCTGTCTATTCAAATAGAGTTGCTATATATAGAATCATCCCCATGCCGCTGGGCTTTTAAATGCTGAGAATTGACAAGACAACAGGCAAATATTAAATTCCAGTTCCCTCCAGCCATTAATAAACCTTTTGATTTTGGGTTTGTGATTGAAACCCTTCTGTCTATTTTATATAGCTATGATAACTCAAGAAGTGGTAATTCAAATGTGGGACAGACAAGGCAGGAAGGGCTTTTGGGGTCTGGGAGCTCCCTCTGCCTGCCCTAAGAATGGAGACAGTGTAGGATGGTGGGTCTGGACCACCAGGCTTGGAGCTAGGGGCAGAAACCTCAGCAAGTGTTCACAGGAAAGTTCATGATTTAACACAAAAAAAAATTTATCATGTTTTTGTCATTATAAATGTACTTTTTATAATTCCAACACGGAGAGATTAAAGAGACACTGAAGTCTAACCATATCTCTTCCTCCCAGCGAGGAAGAGAAGTACACAGAAGGCAAGAAAGGAGATGGCATTTCACCTTTTAAAGCTCAAAACCATGCTTCCTTTTAATAGGAAAATGCTAAAATAAATTGTCCCAGCTATGGTAGGACATTACAGACACAATGGAAACCTGCCTGCAGGGACAACAGTGAGCCTGACCAGCAGAAGGACAAGGAAGGGCCAAGGCATTGCTCCCATCATGCATGCTCAGAAGGAAGTGCAGCAGGAGGATTAGGCAGTGCAGCAGAGTCACAGGCGTTGCAAATCCTCCTCACAGTGCTCCAGCATGCTCGTGTCACCTCATCCTGCTTTTATTCAAAATTTCTTCATGGCAACAAGCACACAAAAACTGCAGGCAAAGTGTAACCATCAACAGAAACGCCCACGCAGTATCAGAGAGTGTCTGGGGTCAGACAGAAGGCAGAATCTTCACAAACATATTTAAAGTGCTCTAAGACGCTGCAGTCCTCTGGAGCACAGGGCTTTTTAATGGAAAAACACCACGGATTTGTCGTGGCAGCTGACAGGGAGCCAGTCCAGCAGCACGGTGCCGTCCAGCGTGGGAATGCCGAGGTGGGGCTGCAGCGGGTCAGTGCTGGCCGGAGCCGAGAGGAGCTGGGGCACCCAGCCCTGCCACCCCAGCACATCGAGACATGCCCCAAGAGCCCCCAGGGAGACCAGAATCCTTGGTGATTGATTTGGGTGCCTGAACTCTTCACCTTAGAGGAGTTCAGAGCTACTGTACCTTATTGTGAGAACTCGGGCGAACATTAAACCAAGCGCTGCAGTCAGAGATGGACATCGAGCCCTCCCCGGGGCGTGCAGCTGTGTCCCCGGAGAGGACGGGGGGACTGCAGCTGTGGGGGGAGCATCACCACAGCGCTGAGCCAGGGTGCAGCAGGGGCTGGGGCTGCGGCAGCCCCCCGGGACGGCAGCGGGGTCCCTCCGGCACGGAGCACGCCGCTGAGCCCCGGCAGCCACGCGATGGCAGCAGAAAGATGGGAACACCGGAGCGCACGAACGCATCATCCCGCCGCTCCAAGGAAAAGGTATTCCGCAAAGACGAGGCAACTGCTACATGGGAGACACCGTCTGCGATGGTTATAGGACAAGCAGTGAGTAGAAAAGCAGTTTTTCTCCCCGAAATACAGTAATTCACACTTTGTGCGTTCCTGATGTTACCGAGAGGGTCACTCGGGCTCCCCGGCTGTAGCACCGACACAGCACAGCCGCTCCCCCGGCAGCTTCAACCTGACCTACAGCACACACAGCCAGACCCAGAGCACAGCTCCTGCCTGCCACTAATTCCTGGGTCAGATCCCGGCTGGGAACCAAGAGAACCCTTGCTGCTGGCACTGCCAAGCCCGTCCCTGCTCCCCTCTGTCATGTCTCCCTTTCGCTTCACCCCAGGGTGCTAGTGGGAAATTAATGTTTTTTATGTTCAGAAAGTGTCCAAACACCATCTCATTAATCCTTATCCCTTGTCTATAAAAAAGGAAAGTAAATAACATCCTTCAAAGGTGTGGCCATCCAAACATGTCGGATGTGTCCACACTCTAAACCCCCTCTTGACAGGTTCTGTGTCTGTGTTGCTTGCTGGGGACAACCCCAGATTGTGTTCAGGAACTCCAGCACCTTCAAACCTTCAAACAAGACTCTGCTCTCCCTGTTCTCCCTCCCCACGCACACCTTGGCGAGCAATATCCCACTTTCCAACAGGAACTCAGGAAATTAAAATGTTTAATGCACCCCTGACGCACACAGAATCAGCAGCAATACAGCAAACAAGGTTTGCCCTCCTGCCCAACACACAGTGAAAGAAAGAAAGAAATAAAGAGGAGCTCACTAACAGCCAGGCAGGGAAGGCAGAGCCACCGAGGTTCCTCCCTTCCCATGGAAGCCCTTATCTCTGTCACAGCCCACAATGCAATTACAAGATTACAAGGCACATGCTGCTCCAGCATCTGGATCCTCCGTGCAGACACAGGGATCCCTACAGAACCAGGAAACCTCTTAATCTTGTGAGGAATGGCAGGGATTCTCCTCGCAGCACGGCTCCCACTGACCCCTCTCCAGGCACCACTTCCAGGGACAGACATTGTCTCGAGTTCCACACAGGCACAGAAGAAACTGTGTGGTCAAAAAGGTAAATGCTGACCACCAACTCTGGTCCAAAAAGCACTGATGTTTACTTTGTTTTGCTGTAAACTCATCTACATTGTAAACCCAGGGATAAAGTCTGTACCAGTACCCCTCCATCCCCATCCCAGTCCTCAGCACATTAAACCCAGACCACAGAGCCAGCAATCCAATCTCCATATATTTTATTCTCAATGTATTTCATTTCTGGCCACCAATCTTTAGATCTCCTATTGGATTTTGTTTTCATAAATAGATTTTCCAACAGAGCTGGCAGAAAATAGATTTAATTTTGAATTTCTCTAAACTGAAATAGTCAATATAAATGTCAATGTGTGTTTGTGCCATGCAGTTGGTGAGGCGACACAAGCCTCACATTTCAGAAGGATTCAGGGGCCTGCCAGCATGTTCTGTGTCTGTATACTTGTTCTAATGCTTTCCTTCATAAGGATGACTAAAAGTATATATGTATTTATTAAAATTTTTGTTTCACTGCTTTCTTTTGTGGGTGCAAAAAGCAGTATGACATCTAGCACTGCTTTGCAGGCAAGTCAAGAGGCAAAATTCAATGTCAGCAGAGGATTCTGCAAAGTGACATCCCCACAGACCCATCACAGAATGGTGTGGATTGGAAGGGACCTCAAGGACACCCTACTGTACTCCCTGGTTCCCTCTCTCCCCCCAGCAAGGGGTATAGTTGCAGCACCAATTACTCAACAAAATTCCAATCTAGCCTGATGTTAATGTCATTAGTCCACAGAGATCCTTTTGGAATCATTTACATCAAAACTTTTTACATCCTAAATGAAAAATGGTCAGACTTCAGTGAATGGGATTTGAATTACAACCCTACCACATGTGGCTCAGCTTTATTCACGCTATTTATTAAACAGGGGGAAAAATGATGATGCAGTCAATTACAGAGCAATTACCTGAGCGCTGCTGCAAACCTGTTGCCTTGCACTGCAGGGACAGTGGCTGTCCTTGACTTGGGCAGAACTTGCCTCCAGGGCACCTGCCAGGCAGGGCATCCCCCAAGGCCCTGATCTCAGCTGAATCTTCATTCTGAGACACCCAGATACTAGGAAAGCTTCTAGTGGTGAAGTTAAATAAACCATGACAATTAAAGGATTAGGAATGTTATGGGTCTTGTGAAGAAAAAAATCTTCTGCACATGTACAGGGCATTAGGAAAAGAAGCCAAAACTCAAGAGAATTTGCTGTGACTTTATGTTACTGCAAGAGAATACATCAGGGCCCTGATATACAAAAGGATTATTGATATGTATGTTCCCTTCTGAAGAGACTCCCAGGAGATCCATTCTGGATTTAACAATAATCCATACTCCCCTTCAGAAATGGCAGAACAATGCTCCCATTTCCCAGGACTGCCTCCAACACAGGAATCATTAAGATGCCATCACAACCCTGCATTCCAGGTGCTGTAAACACCAGCTGGAACAGGAATAAATCCCAACCACAGCTCATGAGCAGTCAACACCTCCACATTTCTGCACAAGCATCTGCCTGTGGTGCCCACTGTGCAGAGGTGCACACTGCAAAGGTCAGTGTGCCCCAGCAAAAATGGGGAGGTGCTGTTATCTCTAATGAGCTAGAGGGGCTTAACAGAGAGGTTGGTTATAAAGGGGATCAGTGAAATCTCAGGAGACGTGTCAGGACAATGATATTTGCATCAATAATGAAGAAAATGCCCCTCCTTGTGAGCAGTTTCTCCCTTCTTCAGGGCCACTTGTTTGTGTTAATGTATGCACACGTGTGTGTCATATTTCCAGAAAGCCTCTCACATTAAACTCTCCTTTCTCCTCCAAAGCCATTCCACAGTATTTCTCTGAAACGCATTAAGCACACTGACTGAACAATGTGATCCTAATTAGTTTGCAAACTACACAGCTCACCTCTGAGGGCGAGCAAAGCCCATGAAAATTAAAGTGAATTGCAGCGAGGTGGCTCAGGCTGCCCAAGGAATCACTCCCAGATTAGGGCTGCTCCAACGTGCCTCCTCCACGGCTCCCACCCTCCCGTGACAACTGAGTCCATTTCACCCACGACAGCAGGGAAGAGAGAGATGTACAGCCACTCTGCACTTCAGTATTCCATGGTGGGCTATTCTGCACAATGCAGAGCCCATTTGGTCATTTACCAAAAGCAAAACTCTGCTCCTTTGCAGGTGCCCCTGGCTGCAGAGGCCACTGATGCTGTCCCCACTCTGGTGACCCAGGGCGAGCACAGGGACGCTGCCAAAACCCAAATGCCACAAAACCTGTGTGCAGTTTTGATGGTGATGTCCCAGGGTTTGTGCAGTAATTGAATAATCTAAAATTTTCATTCCTGTCCTCATGGACTAATCTGCAATAGTGTTAAGGGACTGTTATGATATTAATTAAATACAAGTCCTGCATACAAAATTGATACTTTGCATCTCATCTCCACAAGGGAGTTTCTCTCTTAATAAGACTGAAATCAAGTTTTACTTTTTTGTTGTTTCTTTTTTAAGGAATTCATAAAGATTACCATATTGTACCAAGGTAACAAACACCCAATCTACAAGAGACCAAGGTATTCTCAAATACAGAAGCTCTGGTGCTTGGAGTGGGACTAGAGGAACAGCTCTGCCCCAGCCTTGGGACAGCTCTTCTCCATAACCACTTCTCAGGCACTGGGGTTTGGAGAGACTAAAATATCCTCAACACAGGATAAAGAGCAATTTGATCAGTGTTGACCTTCCAAAACACAAATGATGAGAGGGAAATTCACTATAAAAACACAACCTCATTTTAATTTTGGCAGCAGTTTACTATGAATTCATGTGAAGGCACAGTTACACTCTCCTGGAAAAGTTCACACACAAGAAAAGGCAGAAATGCAACCTCTGAGCCAGGAGCCTGCAAAGCAGAGCAGCACCATCCGGAGTCATGGCAAAGCTATTCCAACACTCCCCTTACTATTATTTATTAGTTAATATTTTTAATTATGTGACTTGATTAGGAACACATCGCCAGGGATCCTAATTAATTAGAATTTTAAAAAGGATCACAGACTAGAGATTCCACAAAGAATTGCACAAAGAGGTGTATTAAGGGAAAGGCCAAATTAACTTCTCCTTTCTGGTTTATCCAGCCTTTTCTAAAAGGACTGTGATCAGATTAACCAAGTAATACCCAAACCCCTCCTGTACAGCAATGCTAACCAAGGCAACAGCTTGAGGATTTCAGGCCATTTTCATTTAACATCCCCTTGGTTAAGTAGTTTATTCCTCCTAAACCATATTTATTTAAATGAGTGTATTCCTGGTCAAAGTAGTTTACTCCTTATTTATGTCCTAAATTGGCTTTAGCTGCCTCACCCATGCTCACCAAATCCTTCTATAGGGTTCTGAAAGACATCAACATCCCTCAGGATTCGATGTAGACTTTTTGTTTCCAAAATGTATTTTTCTATTTACCCAAAACTTGGAAAGACAAAGGAGCCATCACATTGACAACGCTCAGGAAGGAATTAATTATTAAATCTCCTAATACCAATCCCTGTTCAGAACTGGCTGGTCAGTAGTTTCACAGGCCAGCATGTTCCTCTTGCCTGCCTCCGAGCTGCCATTTCCAGAGCAATGTTTGGATGCTATTGATGCTCTTGGCTGTCGGCTCTGCAAGTACTTTTCCATCAGTACGACAATGATCCCTATTTATCTTCTGGCTGCAAGAGTCGCTGAGATGATCTGGCAGTGCCACAAGGCAGACAGTTATTTCATGCCCTGTTAAACCCTAATGCAGCTAACTACGGTATCACTCCAAATTTGAAAAAAGCCTTTTTTGTTATTTTAAATCTGCTGCCTACGTGTCCAAGTTGAGAACATTGCTTCCTTTTAGAATGGTATCAGAAACCTAAACTCAAAATGCTGTCTGTGAAGTAGCAAGGTGTACTGATTGAGTAATTAATTAATAAGGTTAAAACTACATCATTCTGCCCAAGAAACACCTGGAAGTCAAGAGAACAGATGACTTCTGCATCGTTCAGAACAGAGACTGGCAGTGACCACCCAGGTGCTGCCTGTGGATGAGAGGGTGCAAGTACCTTCTTGAAGAGAGAAAATCAGGTACTAAAGGGCTCTCAAGCTGGAGAAGGATGTAGGAATGAATGGCTAAACCCTGGTACATCCAAATCACAAAGCAAATAGTTTGACACTTATTTTCCTGAGTGGAGAATGTGATCAGCCACAAGGAGGATCCCTGAAAGCTGTGCTTCCTCCAGCTCCAGATGTGCCCATCTGTATTTGCTACTTTCCAGGAGACACTTCAGTAAAATAGAACTTAATGGGTTCAGTGCAGGGCTCTTTGAGTTAAACACAATCACCACCACATCCATGCAGTTGGGCACTAAAGGGCTGGGTAGCTCCAGCTTTGGAATAACCCCAAGAAAGTCCCATTTATTTTCTCGTGTGCTCATGTGGCAGCCAAAGGTCATTAACAATCTCTTGCTACAGGTAAAGGGACAGCACAGGGTCTGCTGTTCTGAATTGTGAAAGTTTACAGAAGTTAATTAAATCACACTCTGCAAACCCAAAACAAAAACAAGGCACCATTTCTGTGATGATGACTTTTTTTTTCTTTTGTGCTTGTCATAATAAAACATTGTTATTGGATGTAAAAATTATGGAACAAAGTTATGCCTCTCTGGTGTAATATAATGCAATCCATTTAATACTATTTTAAACCCCAAAACCTCATTAGAGCAGACAGAATGTAAGAATGACAAATGGGCTAGGAGGAAGCTGGAGCACGAGATGAATTCTGGGCACTCGTCCCCTTCCCGTTGCTGGCGCTGACTTTGGGGATGCTGGGGGAGAGCAGGGTGCCCCTCACCCCAACAGGAGGGAGATTCATGCCTTGCAAAGCATCTGCCAAGGCAGGCCTGGGGGTGCAGCTGTAAAGCTCAGCTTAGCCCCAAGTCCAGCTTGGCAGCTGCCAGACAGGCCTGGAGACACAGGTGAAGCTCTGCCTGTCATGGACACCCCAATTACCCCAACCAGGCTCACAGGCTGTCAGCTGTAAAATCAACCCAGTACACAAACACACACCCGGCAGCCTCACGTTCCAATTGGCCAAAATGACACAGCTGAACACTGCAATTACACATTTTCACAGCCTTGGACCAGTTTTGCCCCAAGTTTGGTATCCAGTGTTGGGAATATAGCCCTGCTGAAGTGGAATGAGCTGGGCACAGCTCTGTGGGTGGGCTTCTGCTACCAGAACAAGTCATTGCTATTTAATACATATAAGACTTGGATAAATGCACTTGTTATCCACACCTGTGCAAACCTTTAACATCAGCAGTGACCAGAGTGATCAGAACAGCTCTCTCCTCATGCAGATGGAGGTTAAGAAAGAAAAGTGGTGTCAAACAATGACATATTGTAGAACAAATGAGCTTATTCCAGAAATAATGCCTCAGGTGCATTCACTTGCATGAATGTGTCTGAGTGGCTGAATACCATCAGCAGAGCAAAGGTTCTCTCAAAGCACACATGGATTCTGGGTCAAATTCAACAGAAATTCTTCCCCTGCATACTGCAAGACCAACACTCTGTCAGCACACAGAAATTACAGCAATTGCTACCAAAACTTAGCTGAGATTTGTGAGACCCAAACTGGACCCATTCCAGCTACCACGGTTACAGAGTGCTGTGCAGCCCACCCTGAGGTGTCAGGCTGCCCTTGGGCAGTGCCTGCTACAAAAACCACAGAGTCCACCAGAAGATGCTCAGTGTGGAGACACTCTACAGTCACACAGCCCGGGCAGCAGCCACACAGGCAGGTGGTGAAGCTGTACTCAGTTTGCTCAAAGGAGTGATAAAGAACAAGTCTATTTGCTGGGGGTGGGGCGAGTTGGGGTTTAACCCCAGCCAGCAACTAAGACCCAGGCCAGGGGTAGCAGATGGAATTCAGCAAATAGGAGTAGTTTTCTGAAGGTGTGGACAGCCTTTGTTGGGTTGAGGTGTCTTGGGGAGCCGTCACCTCCCAGCCCAGCACAGCCCACAGCCACCCCCACCACGCTCCTACCTCCACTCCTTGCACCTTCAGTTTCATGTGATCCTCTCTGGTGGTCTTCCCGTCTTTCCTTTTTTTCCAGCAATATCCATCTTTCCTGTATTTCACTTTCTTTCTGTTGTACAGGATCATAGAACCATTCTGTGGTCTAAAAGCAAGAAACAGGTTTGGGTTACATAAAGCAACAAAACCAGAATGAAAGTGTCTATGGAACAATGCCCCACAGACCAGCAAAAGGCTCCACAGAACAGCAACAGTCAGGATTTGGTGTTAAATAAATGCTCCTCTTTTGCTGCTGTTACCTGGCTGAAGTGATGTCTGCAATCTGCAAACTCTTCTGTGAGGATCTTGTACCTAATGCGGGAAGTGCCAGTGATAGGTTAAAGAAAGAAAAAAAGGAATTCTGATAAAATAGCCAACATTTTCACTGGATGTATTTTGACTGCTACATGCTGAAAATTAGAAGGAAAGAAAATTTAGGGGGAAAAAAGGATTGTTGTTATTTAATTACAATTTCTCTCTCTTGCTAACGTACCAGCAGAATGAAATTCCAACCACCTCGAAGGTTGCACCAGGACATGAATGTTGGCTTTAAATGACAATAAACAAGCAAAAAAGAAGGGAAGGATAAAAGCACGAGCTTATACATTGGTTTCACTGTTCTGCTTAGATCAGTGCTAGACAGGGAGTAACCTGCTCCTTCTGAGCACCTTCTCAACTTCAAAGACACAGGAAAACTTTCTCCACTTAAAAACTACGATGGCAATTTGAAATGTCCTTAAAGGCATGGTGATGCCCAGCAGACAGGAGCCACTGTAGTTTGGTTGTAGAGAGATTTTGCTGCTTGCTAAGCCAAATCACAACCGAGGCAAGTCTGTTGTAACACTGAGAAATAACAAATACCCTCCAAGCTGGGAGGCAGTGAGCATTTTTTCCACATACACACAAATATTGATTGCTTGTGGCCAGAAACCCAAGCCCCATCCTCCCAAACTACACCTCCTCCTAACCCCCAGGTCCCAGCAGCCTGGACCCAAGGGCTCAGGGAGGCTGTTCCTCCTCATCACCCTGAAAATAAACACGTGTCAGCACAGCCACAACATCTGTTTGACAGCACTGGAGATAGTGCATTAATTCAGTGGAGGTATTATGTACCTCATTTCAATGTTTATTCTATAAGCCCCCAGTCACTGCACGTGGCAGCTCAAACCTTTCTCTCAACACCAGAGATCCCCCAGGCACCTTCGGGCTGTGGCCGGTGGCTGACGAGTCACCTGCATGGTGAGGGCAGGCAATGAAAAGCCAGAGAGCTGAGCTCCTGCCTCACACACGTGGTGTTCCACAAAACACAGGACCTGGAGGCTTCTGATGCCAGGGAAATCCTGCTTCCCTCACCCCCAGCGCCACGCGGGCACAGGCAGGGCAGAGCTGAGCTCTGCAGCCTCACTGATGCTCTCAGGGCTGGAACTTGGGTTTGTTGGTGATTTCTGCAATGAAAAAGGAACACAGTGAGAGGGCATGGGCAAAGCAGTTAATGAGATTTACAGAAAATAGAGCCCAATGAAACAAAATCTCTTAAGGATCTCTGGAGCGGTTTTCGATTTTGATAAGAGCGTATCGAGCTGCTTTAAGGCTCACAGAAAGCAGCTGGTTTTTAAAGATAACTTCATGAGATGAGACACAGTTTTAACCTGATCTACACTGCTGCATTTCACCCACTGTAAGGAAGAAGAGAGGAAAGCTCTGCCCTGCTCATCCATCCCTCAGCATTCAGACATAGCCCAGAGCAGCCAACTGATCATGTGGCAGACACAGCAAGCAAGGCCTGCCGGGGATTCCCAGGGCATGTGACAGATGTGACTCCAGCCCAAATCTCTGGGGGTTTTGCCACTCAGACTGAATTTGGGGATTTCCTTTTTCCCTTTGCAGATGAGAGGGACAAAGTCACAAGCCTGAGCACAGGCTGCAATTCTTGATCCGCTCTGGATTTCCTCTCCTTTACCAGCCTGTGGCATTTAAAAGCTGCCTAATCTCTATTTTGGTTTCTTGCCTGTGGCCTGAGGGAAGGAGAGGGAAGGACAGGAAGAGTAATTGCAAAGCAGAAAGCCTTTTGTCTCAAGTATTGATGAGATCTTGAATGCTTTCCTCCCTCTCTCCCTGCTATCTATTGCCAAGGCTCCCACAAATTGCCACAACAGCCTAAGAGCTACTTTTGCCCAAATTGTTCCTGCTACAGCCAGGAAGAAGGTCCTAAATTCTATTTTCCTACTTATTTTTAACACAAACAATCATACCCTGCAGCCAATGGGTCTGAGCTTGTTGCTTGGGGCGACCCAGGACTCCTGACAGTGCTCAGGAGTAATCCAGGCCACTGGATAAATCAGAGTTTCCCTCAGTAAGACAAAGAGAGGGAGGAACAGAGGAAATGAGATTTCCAGGGACGATTTTCCAGAGAGGTCATTTTGGATTTGACACCCAACTCAGCTGTGCATACTGACCTCTGGGTCTAAGACCTGTTCTGAGTGGGTTTTGTTTCTTTTGGATTAAGTCCCTCACCTGGGTCATAGGAATCTAAACCTACTTGTCTTCTTGTTAACAGGAGCCTGATGCAAAAAGGGAATAAACAGAAAGCAAGTTAAGATTAGGATATTTTGGTCAACTGATGCTTCATCTGTCACTCCATTAGTGCTCATTTAGGTCCCTCTGGCCTGAAGGACGGAGATTTCCCCTTAATCACATTACTGCAATATTAAAAATGCTTTTCAGTTTAACCAGTTCCCTCTAAATTGTCACATCGAGATGTGGTAAATGTCAGACATATCAGTTAATGAAAACTACGTTTTACTGCCTCAGGAGCTGGGGGTGCCAAAAGGGAATTGCAAATACTGCAAATCCAAAAGAGTCTCTTTTTCAAGATAACAGAGCAAAATCAGCCAGAACCATTCCTTGAGAAGGTCCATGGCTCTAAGAGTTATTTTTTATTATATCATCTGCATTTATTCCAGTTCCAATCCAAAGAGGATATTTAAAGGACGAATATGGATGTTCAATACAGCTGCCATAAAGCAGAGGTACCACACACCAGACCCTCTCTGTACCTCAGTGCACAAGCAGAAGCTGTCCCCAGTGCCTGGGTGACAAGCCCCCTCCATCCCTGCCACCCTCCACACTGAGAGATGGCTCCTGCAAACAGCCTGGATGATGCCATTTTTCACCTGCTTGATTTTCTCTGGCTGTAAAGTTATCATGGAGCCAAGGGACAACAGGAGGGGACTATCTTCCATCTTCTGCATCTATGCATGATAATAATGAGAAATTAACTTTGCTTTCCCAAAGGAGCAACCTACTGATGCAGAAACTGGCTGGGAAAAGCTGGAGGCCTGGAGGAAGACATGAAAAGAGACAGCCTTTCAAGAAAATACTGCACCGAATCCTTGTCCTCGTTTCCTTAGGAAGGCAAAGAAGACCAAGTCCTTGAACCTGTCTTCATCCAGGCCAGTGTGGGAATGGGGAGAAGTTCCAGGAGTGAGTGTGACAAGGTCCCTCCCACTCAGCTGATGCCCTGCCATGCAGCAGAGCAGGCAGAGCTCTGGGGCTAGCCAAAACTGCAGGTGATCAGCTCCGAGTAACCATCTATTTCCTTCCTCTCTGCACTGCCCTCACACTGCAGCAGTGATGGACAGGGGCTGTCAGTCAGGGCTGACATCATGCTCTCAGAAACACCTCATCTCTTATTTCTTGTTTCTGCCCAAGAAAAATATCTGATGACTGAAGTTATTTCTCCCCTGAGGAATGCTGCTCTTGAAGTCTTCATTTACCTTGACATTTCCCCCCACTGCACCTGTGGCTTATCAGAAGATTAAAGCACAAATGGAAAACTGAAAGAGGAATCTCAAGCAGTTGCAGCCCTTGACATCTCACCCACCCTCGGCCATGCAGATACCTGGACACTCACTGCTGGTTTAGGAGGTCACCCAGGGAGGATGGAAGCACCCAAGCCAAGGCAGAGCCATAACCCTGTCTCAAGGGCATCACCCACCAGCCCAGGGATGCACCTGGAGGATGCTGTAGCAGGTAGATCTCTTCCATACTGACAAAAAGCTTTAAAATTATATTTACATGGGCAAATGTTTTCAAGACTGTGGGGATTTTGTCCACCACAGCTGTAACACTGGCAGATCACACAAAAATTTGTTTGACAAACACTTTTTTCCCCCCTCCTAAATAAATGCTTGGCTTTCACCCTCAAGCAATTATTCATGCTTGCCCTGAAAGAAAAGAAACCCCAGCATGTGCCCAGCCTGCACCAGTGGGACCAAAAACCAAAGAAAAGCCCCTCAAAAACTGAATGTAGATACCCAGACTTCACCACAACTGCTGGAAAGCCATGGCATCTCATGGGGAGAGGCTGCTGCCACTGCAACCTCCACTCTCCTCACTGCAAGTTGGGATTATTGGCACAGCAACTGAAGGAATCACAGGCTATATGTTTGAAATTTGTCTGATCTTTGAACTTAGCAGGGATGAAATAAAGACTTCAGATAAGTCTTCTTATCCATGTAGTAGGAGGTATAAATCACAAGGAAATGTAAATAGGCTGCAATTTTTTTGTATCTAGAATTAAATGCCATTTCCATTTAAGATGTAAGTGAACTTCCTTCATATCTACAATATTTAAGAAGTTAAAAGTCGAAAGTCACAGACTTAGCAATTTTATCCAGAGTTGCAGTTAACACAATGGCTAATCCCATCAAGGGGGCATTAGTTGGTGTCTAGATGCTCCTTCTCATAGCAGCAGTAGGCCATAAAACTTAATCCTTACCTCCTCTTTCCAGCATGTAGCCTCTGTGTTCATCAATAAAAGTAATGTCATTCATTAAGTATGGGAGTAATTACCTGTGGCTCAAACAAACAGGACTGAACAAGCCATGCCAGTGCCAAGTTGGCTTTTGTGCTGTTGCTCAGAACTGCCAGGGGCTGCCAAGGAAAGCCCTTCTGCAAGATCAGGATAAATGCTGAATGGCTGCAACACAAGCTGCAGACCACTACACAGCTGCTGGGCATCTCCTTGGTGTGGGCTGGGATACCCAGCAACAAGTCCTACCCCAAAAGCAGCTCCTTGGGGCAATTTAAGGAGTGATCAGGATGCTGGTGCCACAAAACCACATTGTGAAGATATTCTGTTTGCATGGTTTTGGTACAGGAGTGAATCCCTAGAACATCTGGGGCTCTGCTGATGGAGGCAGGACCCCATCATCCTCCCAGCAGTGATGTCCCTGCAGCACCATGCAGTCAGGTGCCAAGCACAGCAGCTTCAGCTGAGAGTGATGGGGAGGCAGAGCCTTGCCATGCCCCCGTGGGGTCCCTGTCCCCGTGGGGTCCCTGTCCCTATGGTGTCCCTGTCCCCGTGGGGTCCCTGTCAGGCTGCAGAGGCAGCTCCAGGTACCTCGGCATAACAACAACTCCCCCCAGCACCACTCCTTCTGTGCTAACACCTGTACTCACTAATGGGTCACAAATTGATGTCTTTGCTCTGTGTCCCTGCTCTTGAAACAACCACAAAACAGGTAACTGCTGCCAGCACTAATAAGAGTGATACAATTGATCTGATTCTCAGTAGCCACTTACTCTGCTGCCATTAAGTGCATTGCAGCTGGCCCCTAAGTGTGAACTCCACAAAAGACTCACACAGCACCTCTGCCTATGATGGCTACTCAGCCTGATGAATTCCATCATTATAATTTTCTTTCTAGAGCCAATTAAAAAAAAAAATTTAAAAACAGGTTAAAAATTAAGTAGATATGTTATTTATACAACCAGGAGGGTGAGCTCTGCTCTCCCAGTGACATAGTGGGTCAGAACTCAGTTCAGCACCTTGTCTGGACTTCCCTAGGCAGGAAAATACTTCTGGAAACAGCACTATCACAAAGCTGTGTATTTAGTTCAAGCAGTTAACAACAGTTTTCCCCACATTTTACTCAGCAACATTATAATTCACGTGTTGATCACTCTGAACTCTGTAACAGACTTGAAAAAGAAATTAGAAACAATCTTTATGAACTCCTCAGCACACTGAGCAATTGAAGCCTCCCCGTAACGATGTAGGACCAAAGACAGAATATTAAAATTGTCATTAAGTGGAATGCACATGAAATGCTAAAAAGTCTTTCTGCAAATTATTTCTTGATATAATGTCATGCTGTAGAACTAAATCTTAGTACAAGGTATGAAAAAAGCCAGTTAAATCAACTTTGTTCATTTAAATATAATTTTAAAAGAACTGGCATTCATCTCTTTATTGCTCAAGGATTTTTATCAATTTCTTTAGCCCTCATTTATTTCTTTTCCCTACTCCCATGGGGCTACCATTTGATTTATTGGGAATTAATTCTTACAATTCATGAATGCTTTAAACTATTTTCAGATTAATCACCATCATCTCCACTGGTGCACCGAGGAGAGCCCCGTTCCCTCCCTGTGCTCACACAGACCAAAGGGCTCCAGCCCCCGGGTGCCAGCAGCCATTCTGCCTCATCAATTGCTCCCTCCATGGACACAGATTGTTACAGTGAGGACCAAGGGCCCCAATTAACTTTTAAAAGACTTATTTGGAGATGGTCTCCTCCTGCGGGTGGTACTTCAGTTCTAAATCTGGTCGCTTCCCAGTGCAGCAGCAACACATGTGTGTGCAAACACTGCTGCATTCTTATGGGGAAGGAAGAAAATGGAAGAAAAATGCTATTTATTTAGTTAACTTACTTCCTGTTCAATTTCCCCACTTGTAACAACACCAGCTCCAGGCTAACAAGGTTTCCACAACTCTTTCAAAGTGGGGCTGTACCTTGGTTTTGTCCAAAACACCACATACCAGGGAAATTTGCCACGATGCACATGAACCATGTCCTTGGGCTCTGGCAGGCATCACCTCCCCAGCACTGAGGCTGGAGGGAGCCACACAGGCTTTGCTGTTAATTGGGAAAAATCTCACTGGGGATGGGAGGAGAGCAGAGGTCTGAGGAAGAAAAAGGATTCTCCCTCTGCTAAGCAGCATGCAGCTTGACTCATGACTTGAGACACTGTAAAAATCGGTAAATATTTGAAAATTGAATAATAAAAAACTAATTATAAATTTAAATTGAGAACCACTCCAAATCGTAAATGCAGTTCAACAGCTGATGAACTTCTAACACTGCAAGCAGCAAAACAGCAAAGACTGGAGGAACTGGTGATGCTGGCATGGGAGGGAGCAACTCCAGCTGTGGTCCAGTAACACATCTGTGCCCCATCAGCACAGCCAGGCCCAGCAGAAGATGGGCAGAGCACTGTGGAAAGGGCTGGAGAGGGGACACAGTGCTGCTCAACAGCCACCACCAGCTCACTCTGTCCAGGCAAAAGCATCATTTGCAATACTGCAATTCAATTAAAAATGCTGATTTGCCTTGGACTCCGCTGACTGCTGGGACTCCATTGATTCCTGATTAATAGTAACTATGTACATAAATTTGGATTAACGTGGAAACCAGAGATGCTCAAACTGTCCCAGAAGCTGGGCTGACTGGGCTGCCCCTCCTAAGCCCAGAGCCAGGACCATCAGCTCTTTGTAGGGCTGGAGCTTAGGGCTGAGCCAGGACTGACCTGTTGAGGTCAGCTTTAAGATGGGACATCACAAGAAACCCCAGCCCTGTCCAGGCAAAGTGAGCACTCCCAGGGAAGGAGGGCAGAGCTCACTGTGCATCCTCCAAATGGGTTCACAAGTGGTGGCACTGACCAAGTCTGTGCTCCCTTCAACAAGGCACCTGCTGGAATGCCCCGCAGCAGCCTGTTCTCAGCCCTTCCTCTCTTTCAAATGAACCTCACAAATATAATCTGTTTATTTATATCAATTTAGTCCCATCAATTAATGATGACAAGGCAATTAACTAGAATGCCAGACAGTAAAAAATAACCACATAATGCCTTCTTTAGAGGAAATCTATTATGTAATTCTAATCGGTCTTCATTAACACAAAGTATTCCAGTAAAAGGTAGTAATCTAGTTATAGTCTGTGAAATATGAAGATCCACAAAGTAATTTTTCAGAATTAAGGGTTTTTTTAGTCAATAAGAAGAAAACCTGTCTGCATTTTTTCTGCAAAAAAAACTTTATTGCATAAACTCCGTAACATAAGGTGCTGGTGCTGAGCAGGCTGTGCAGTATCACCAAAGAGGCACCAAATTCCATTCATCACCTTCCTTCCCCTCAGTGTTTGGGGCCAGGATCAAGCTGAGAGCATGGCTGCACCCATTTTTTCCATCCTCCATCCAACACTCACTGCGCAGGTGCTGGCACCAGAGAAAGGAGTCTCAAACCACCAGTTGTAGTGGCTTTCAAACACCCTGACAAGCAGGTATTGTGCTGATTATTGTTCAAATCAGTGTTCACAGCTCTGTTTAGATGATGGTGCAATACCCCACTCATCCTAGCCATGAGCTCTCCTTCACACGCTGGCTCCACAACTGCCACGAGTGACAGGAGAATGGCACAGCACGACCTGACCTGGCTCATTCCTACCTGATGGACTGAGCAAGTAACTTGTGCACAGACAAAGACAACGTATTTGCTTCAGTATTTCATGTGAGGCACTTCAGAATTACCAGTGTTTTAATGGTGCTAACCTAATTTATCAATTGTATATATTAAAGATTCAATTTTTAGGGAAAAGGAGATGAAAAACATAAGTCCACAAAACAATCAGCTTCACATGGAAATACGCATTTTCTAATTTTAAGCCTTATTCTCCTTCAAACTTATTAATAAACTAGTAGTTGATAAGAGAGAATTAACCCCAAATATAGAAAATCCTGCAAACAAAGAACACAGACAAATACAAAAGTAGTCAACCACTTCTCCAAAACATTCCCAAGCTGTTAAGTACTCTCGACTTAAAATTTCTAATGAAGCAGCTTAAAAATCCCAAATTCCTACAGGAATGTGTTTACAATACAAACTCAATTATTGTCTTATTCTGATGCTTATCTTTTCTTACACCCTCTCAGCTCATCCTACTTTAGAATTTAATTACATTCCAGTATTTTTAGTTGAGATGAAATTACACATTTTCAGATTAATTTAGCCTAAACCAACTCTTGTTAACAGCCAATCCTTTTTCTATCATGCCCTAATTTGTGACCCTACAAGTCAGCATGAATTGCTCTTTTAAACCTTGCATCACCCCGCCACAAAGCCACGCTCACTGTCCCCAAACCCAGCACAGCACCCAGCATCACTGGGTCAAAGTTTGCCCAATTTCCTTTGATCAAAACCCTCCTTTTCCTCTTACCTCTGTTATTTTCCGAGCTCAGTTGACAGAGAACAGCCAAGGGGTGACTGTTCCCTACACACTGGTGCAGGGAAGGCGCGACCTTTTCTGATTAGTTAAAATCCAAGGACGATGTTCTCACAAGGACGTTTCAGCTCAGCTGCCACAGGAGAAGCACAAGATGGGAACACAGGCCTGAAGCAGGCCCAGCTTCCCCCAGCCCAAATCCCAGGACATGAAGCATTCCCTGATGGACACCTGATGCTTCCCACGGAACACCCTGCCAGCACCGTGCCGGGAATCCCGGCCTCTCCCCAGGCTGCCTGAATCCAAGCACGGCCTCCACAGCTTTCCTCTCACCTCCCTCCCACCAGTTGTGATCTTATGCAACTGTCAAATCCTCGGCATGTTTGAAACCTACTTGTTCAGGCGCCAAGTGGAGACTCATCTAATCCCTGCAACGAGTCAGACGCTGCAATTGTGCTAAGGCCATGCAAGACTTCCACTTTTCAGAACTTCGCCGAATTTTTAATATTGGCAAGAAACTAGGATTAAATGTTAGCTCCCCTATGAACTACATAATCTGAAGGAAAAAATCCAAACCCTAATAATTTGATCCTTTTCATACATTACCTGGAGTGCTCTCATGTCCTTCCTAAGGGCAGAACCCCCTCTCTAACCACTGCCCACTCTGGCACATCAAAATTACAACAGTGGGAGTGTGTCCACACATCAGCTGCTTTGGTTGGTTTCCCACCTGTACGTGCCTCTGTCTGTGACCAAATACTGTCTCACCCAGAACTAGGGATTTTGGTAAAGGCAGGTGGGCAGAATGAAGGAAGCCATAATAAATATAACAGTCCCTCCAGATCTGGGATCTGTGCAGGATTAGAAGTGACTTCTTTATAAATTTAAGGAGTTGAGGAGATGAGAGCAAGAATTAAAGAGGAAAAGAAACCAGACAAGAGCAGCAGTTAGAAAAGCCTGGGAGTAAAACCAGTGGGAGAAGAGGAGGCAGAGCAAGCACACAAAGCTGCGATTATAAAATCCTCCAAATCTTTCATATCCTAAATTTAAAGCAGAGCACAAAATACTGCCCTGCTCTTGGCTAGCGCTGTTCTCAAAGGCCACAGTTTACCAAAGAAAGTTTGCTGCACAATTTAGCACTGGTTGGGTCTTCTAAAGCTGTCTGGAATCACAAATGCCATTGAGCAGGGAGAGAGGTCCCCATGCCACGTCACCACCAGTGTTACCATCCCTGGCCTGAGGCCAATCTGCCTGAATACTGTGAAGTGGAATTAAGAAGCTGAACAGTGGAAGAGCCCTTTTCCACCCTGGCATTGGGAGTTGGGACTGGGCACTACTTGGTGAACCCAGTGTCACCTTACACATGGAGTATTTTCTTGGCAACTGGTCCAACAGTGTCATCATTTCTTAGTTGACAAATCCTGTTACACAGCAAAGATCTGTACCAGAGCTTTAATTTAATTACTGTAAATAAACCAAGCAACTTGGCCAAATGGTTTCATGAGGGCCAGGACCTGTAATCCTCCTGCAGTGCTGCTCCACGTGACATCCCAGGTAACACACTGCTACAGCAGCCACTGCTTCCAAAGATCCAGCCAAAGCCTTCAAAACAACTTGGGATTGCTGCCACAGAGACACAGCCCCCAACCCTGCACCAGCCCACTTCAGCTCCTGACTGTACTGTGCTTCCAGGAGCAGCTCCACTGGTGCTCTGCAGCACTGGTGCTTCCAAAGCCCTTGCAATTGTGTGCAGGTCATGATTCCAGCCCATGCTGCGCTGCCATGCAGCTGTGAATGAGCTTTGTGAGGCTGCACAGAGAACTGATGGCAGCCCAGAGACACAGGTCAAGCAGAGACTCTTGGACATGCTGCTGAAAGAGGTTTTGTCTCTCTTAAGGAAATGTGGAAAGGTTCCTGCAATTATCACTTGGCTTCCTTTGCTTGTAACAGTGTAAATCAGCCCCTAATACTCTGTTTACTCACTGCAGCAGCGTAAGAGCAGGGGAAAACACGGGAGCCCTTTAGCCAGAGAGAATTAAATAAAATGGTGGGAACATCCCACAAATACCAAAGTCAATTAATTCATTTGTTACAGGGCAAGAGTCCTGCATAATTTGTCCTCTGAGTAGTTTATTTTACCTAATTGCTTATCCAGCAAGAAGATCTCCCCTGCATGACCCATTTGCTGTGCAAGAGGCTCGACTGATGAGAAATAAATGGTCACCTTCCAGAGGGCACAGAGTGACAGCAGGGACACTCCATATGCTGCTCTGGACCTCAGACCCACATCCAAGGAGAGGAATGCACCCATAACCTGGCACCTGATAAGCAGGGTGAGTGTTGGTGTCCAGGTTCTCCGGAGGAAACCAGACCACAGGTCCCCTTTCCAGGAGAAGCAGGAGAAGGGAAGGCTGCAGATAAGGCACACCCCAGATAAGGCTTTACTTCCACCCAGCTGCATTGCTGCAACTCACAGCAATGTGTTCACCCATCACTCGCCTTTTACAACAGCACTTAAGGCAACACAACAATTCCAGTTGTGAGGGTGGAGCTCTTTGTCAGCCACATCACCCTCTCAGCTTCTCTACTAGAGTCAGACAGAGCAGAGGCAGAACCAAATGGCTTAATGACTCACTTGTACATCCCCTGTCTGTAAACACTGCTGGGGAATAGGTGGAGCAGAGCTGTCAGACCTGCCGCCACCTTCAGCTGGCCAAAAGATGGAACCAGGACAGATGTTATTGGTCTCATCAAAATTTTGTAAATTGAACAGTGAAATGGAACAGCCTTATTTATCTTAATTTAGTTCATGCTTGACATTTACAAAATAAATACAGGAATAATACTATGGGCACAATTCACTCTCACTGATGGCAGCAGGAATCACATGTGCTCTGACAAAGGACAGGGAATGACATGGCTACTGTCTGCTGGAAGCAAGGCAGAGGGTGCCAGAGGATCCCCAAGGGATCCATCAGTACCTCTCAGCTCAACACCTCCCTGCAGCACAAAGTACATCCTCACTGGACAGAGACAGGCAATGCTGAAAGGAGAAGGACTGCAAGATGATGCTTGGAGATTGGCTGGGCAGCGGGTTTCGAGCCACCACCAAAGAGGCAACAGGATTTCTGTCAGGAAAGCTTCCAGCTTTCACATTCCACTGGGAGGCTTCTGATGGGCTTTTACTGATGCTTCATCTCCCTCAGAATCAATAGCAAACAATAATCCCACGGCTAGGCATAAATCATGCTGCACAACTCGGCAAATCGTCACGTGGGATGCCTCCGGACGAGGCCACTTCTTTATTTCGAGAAACAGCACCATTAATGGTTTCTGCCTGCCAAGCAACAAGATTCCCACTCCACAGCACTGGAAATCTTCATCCTGCACTGAGCCCAGCCACTGCCTCTACTTACTGAGGAGCCAGTGTGGGCAAAGCTGATCTCAGCTGGTGGGTAGCTGGTAGGTGTTGGTGCTGGGGACAAGCCAGGGAGGCAGAGGGGCTGCAGAGGGGCAGATGCCCACCCGCCCTGAAACCAGTCCGGGCACGTGCCCACCTGCCTGGGGCCACAAAGCCACTTCTCACACCAGTCCCAACACACACACAGTGCCCAGGGCTGCAAAGAGGCTGCAAAAACCCCTTTTACCACTTGACATCCTGGTGATGACACCTGCATTCAGGTGCAGCAGCCCTGGGCAGCAGACTGCACTGTCTGTTCACGGCAAACAAACTGCCGCAGCACGAGTCAGAAACTGAACGCTCTCACAAACAGTCTGGAAAACCCCAGCAGCACCTTCCCTCATGTCACTTTACATCCTGTCAGTAACTTACAGGAAACAAAACGGCCCATCAGAGTTATCCAAGGGTGTGAGACTTTAGGTACATCTGTAATTAAAACACAGACACCAAAGCTGCGAAGCAGTGCCATAAAGCAGATCATTTTACAGCTGGCTGGGCTCCCTCTGATGTACTTGAGAACCATTTTTAAGTGACATAAAGTTTAACATACCGGTACATCTGCCTACCCACCAGATTCTACATGGAATTTAAAATTTAATTATATTAAAGTATTGTTACAGTGCGCATAGCAAGAACGCCAACCAAGTGTAACTTGAGGAGAATCTTTGCCAGATTGTTGTGAATCTGTGTTTTCAGGACTAGGAAGAAAATGAAGAAAAATTCAAACCTGAACACCTGTATCAGTGCTCTCAGCTTCATTATTGTTCACCCACCAACTGCTCCACGTTTGGGCTGAGCAGAGTCACACACTTGTCCAGTGTTTCACTACAATGTCAATGCACACCTACAGCACCTGTGCCTGCCAAGCAATTACTCCTCACACCACAGCAAAAGCAAAGCTGCTCACTGCCTACACACACTTATTCAGCATCAAAAGGAAAACCTCAACGTCTGCAGGCAGCTCCTCATCTTCCAACAACCACAACACAAACCAATCTGTCCTCTCCAGGCTGAGCAGCAGATCCTCTGCGATGCTTCCAGCTGCTCTGCATACACAGGCACAAACATCCTGCCCCCAGTTCCATGTTACCAGCACATGCTGGCTAACATTCCAATGGGCAACTTGAATAACACTGTTCTTGTCATTTAAGACATTGTCCCCATCAGGAAATCAAAGCCCAATCCCTGCCAGCCCAAGATGGTCATGGTGCCTTGCTTCAGCCCTGCACTCCAACCTCAGGGCCAGGTTTCCTGGATGCAAAAATCCTTGTCAATAAATAAAGAACCCAAATAAATAGTTTATTTTTCATCAGTTGCTATTTGCAGCCATTAAGATGCAACAAGCAGTTGCTGGATGGTGTTTTTGACGCAGAGAATGTATTGGAAGAAACAAGAGAATATCATTAAGGGTCAATTAGGAGCAACTTAAAGGTTATTTTTGCATATCTTACTTCCTGGACAAAAGAAGGTTCTTCAGTGCCATATGAGAATATAAACTAAGTTGCAAAAATCTTTAAAATGCGACAAAGACTCATTTTGTTGCCATTTAGAAGAGCTGAAGAACACACAGCAGGTTTTCTGCCACTCTGCAGCCTGCACATATGACACAGGAATGGCAGGTCCAAGGTGGCTCCACAACAGCCATCAAGCCCTGTCCTTCACAGCTCCTTTGATAGGAAGCACAGAACACTGGACAATATGGAATTGTCTGCCAGGTCTGGGTGTGACCATCAGAAGCCCAGCCCAACACCTCTTCCAGCACACTTTTTCATCTGTTCTACCCAGGACAAGGGCAGCTCCTCACTGATCTGCCTTGCAGTCTGGGAACCCCAGTCACAGGCCCAGTACAGGGGGCTCACACACACTGAGCAGCCTCCTCACCCCTAAGATCCTCCCACAGGGGATCAAGAACAGTCAGAGCCTGGCAAATATTGAATGTCAGTGTTGTCCAAGGCCACGTTGTCTTCCTTGGCCATACCCATAGACAGAAAAACCTACCAAGACTTGCTGCAGGCAGACGGGTTTGCTGAATGATTTCACTGCTTTGTTATCAGATAATTGCTTTTGTGACTATTCCATGTTTTCCAGAGTTCTGTTCTCCTCCAAGGGGCAATGCTGCAGGACTCTTATGAGTCCACATGAAGAGGGGAAGGAGCCTTTGCACCCCAACCCTGTGTGCCTGCAAAGCCAGGCAGTGGGGGCAGGTGTTTGTGTGCGTGGACCAGCTGTGGAACCATCTCTGACACGATCCCTCTGCTATGTGGGAAAGCCCAAGCCTGGTGCCCATGCACAGGGGCTGCAGAGCCATTGGTGGGCTGGAAGAGCCAACCTTCAGCCTCTGTGCCAGGTGAATCCACAACAGAAACACAGACCTCTAGCCTTGACTGTCCAAGTTGGCCAGTGACATCTTCTGCTGTGACACAGCTCTTCTGAGCTGCCAGCTGAATACAGAGGGAAACCAGCTCTCCCAGAGGACCAGCACACACCAGGCTGGATTTGCCACTGGAAGAATTTGGAAGGAATACTTGAAGACCATTGCCTGAGTCAGGCCAGGCATCTGTATGGCTCCCAGCAACTCTGCCCTTAGGTCACTTTACAATCAACACGGTGAGCTGTTAAAAGAATTCATTATTGGTGTCTCAACACCCCTGGACCATAGCAGCTAAAAATCCATACGAATGAAGGGCTCTTAAAACCATCTGTGCACTGTTTATTCTCTGCAGGGACAATAAAGAGAAGGAAATACTGAAAACAGTGAGAAGAAAGTGTTGAGAGTCATGAAATCTATAAAGTGTAAAGAGAGATGTGCCACATTTAGCAGGGATTATGTCAAGCAGCATCCTGAGCCAGGAGTGCTGACAGCACACACACGCTGCCTTCCACAGAGGAAAATAGGTCGGATGTGACCCCAAACATGCCAGCAGAGCTCCCAGCAGCACAGGCAGAAAACCCAAATTTCAGCACTGCCCACGGGCAAGGTTAATGGTCCTGCATCCTATGGAGAGTACAAGCCATATGAGAGAGCAGGACCTTTAAAACGTGCCTTGAAAGTCTAAACAAGGTCTTGAGAGGACATTTCTTTGCAACAAGCACAAGGGGAGAGGACAGAACTTTTGCCACTAATCACAGCTCTGGGCAGTTGCTTTTCCACAACCTCCAGTTCCCATGAGCTTCTCCTCCATGGGGAGCCTCTGTCTCATTTCCCAGCAGCCAGGACATCCTGGCAGCAGCATTCACCCATGCAGTGGGACAACTTTCACACAGAGCACACTGGAAAGAAGGCTCTCAAGGTAATGGCCTAACATAGTGAATTAATTCCAAAGCACAATTGTTTTCAATCTTCATTTAAACCCAACCTTACCTAATCTCACTTTAACGACATAGGAAATGGAAATTCCCTTAATCATGTAAGTTATGAATATTTATTACCCTATTTTTTACCTGAAAATGGAGTAATTCAATTAATTTTACTATTAATTATTTAATACAGAATTAATATACTGCAAGGTCCTAACTTTTCTTTATGATGCCGCTGATATCCCAGATAGGGGATGTTCCTCATGCTGGACTGATGGACAGGTAAGGCACAGGGTGTGCTTCCTGGGCAGTGGGCACCTGGACAGGAGGTGGAGAGACTCCAGGGACTGCACCCATCCTGCTCTCACCATGGAGTAGGGCTGGTCCCCCCAGCAATCCTCCTGTGTCCTTTCCAAGACATGAAGCAGGAAGGGGCAGAAACACATCTGAGCTACATTCCCAGATGGAAAACTGACCTTGCAGCTTCTGGGCACAGCCAAGGCTTTTCCATTGCCTGGGGCCCACTTGTGAAATACTGAAGTCACCTCGGATCGCTCAAGAGTATTTTTTAAATACTGTACAAATGCTAATGGCAGAAGGCACCTGGAAACAGGGAAGCAAAGTATCTTCCTCCAGCAGAATACTCCTGGACTCAGAAAATTGACTTTGTCATTGAAATTCCAAAGTAAATAACAATTAAGTTCTACTTGATATATAAATGTCAAGTAATTTTTTTTTTTTTTTTGTCATCGTGATTTGCATTTAAACTTGGAAATGTCAGACACTTGGCCCTGCTGCATTAGCAGAACGCTTCCCCCGCCCCGCTGCCGGAACACCCGCTGCGGATTACCCGGCACATCATCAAGTAACCAAACACCACTCCAAGGGAGCCTCAAGGTCGAGGCTTGCGAGGTGTACTCGCTAATTTATGTTGATCAACTGGAGCGCTCAAAGGATTGTTGTAATAATGCTCCAGCACATTTATATCTGTGTATTCAATCAATTGGAGTCGTTCAACGAGAAGTTTCAGAAAAAAGTAATTTTAGGGACTTTTTGCAAAGGTTTGTCATAGCTCCTTCAATGGCAAGAGGGCCTCCCCTCCATGTCCATGACTAAAGCAATACCCATCCATGCTGTTAACATGGGAAACTCTGTTTGGGAAAGAGATTAAAACATTCAGAACTGCAAGCCTGGCTCCAAACCAGCTCCAAACCAGCTCATCCCTCATTGCCACGCTCTGTCTTAGCTCAGTGACCTGTGAGGCATCACAGCCCAGCCTGGCCTGACCCTCTGCAGCAGTTCCTTCACCGGAGGCTGAGCTGGACAGCACCAAAACCCCATCACCAATATCAACCCTCTGCCCACAGCTGCAGCAGCAGCAGCTCCCACAGGCAGCGTCCAGCTGCACCTGGGGCCCCATGGCATCCATCCAGCAGTGACTCCTCACAGCACACTATACATCATCGGATTAGGAAACTCTCTGTGTGTCAGTGGTGCAATTAATTTTTATTAATTTTGTGAGATGAAATTAGTAGCACCCACAGCAGCAAACAAAGAACGGGGAGTGTTCCAGTTCAGTGCCAAATC
Source organism: Pyrgilauda ruficollis (assembly GCF_017590135.1). Taxonomy (NCBI): domain Eukaryota; kingdom Metazoa; phylum Chordata; class Aves; order Passeriformes; family Passeridae; genus Pyrgilauda; species Pyrgilauda ruficollis. The sequence continues at coordinate 5,352,210 of NW_024525378.1, read as the reverse complement.
GATGTCATTAATTCTATAATACTGGGAGCCCTGATTGTAGCAACTCAGCATTTAACTCTTCCAATTAATTTTTATATTAAAAAAAAAAAAAAAGCTAGAAAACTAACTGAACAATTTCAGAAGGACCTTGAACTCATGTCACAACTTTCCTTCTCCTGGGACATTCTTTCTTCCAAGTGTAAACACACAAGGGGAAGGTAAGGAATTGTTCATCAGAAAATTATTTTCATGCATTGCCTTTAGCAAACCAAGCTCTTAAAATCAGAAGATGCTGTTACAAAAACATTTATAATCTCCAATTTTTAATGACACTATGTAGAGCCAGACTAGTTAATGTGTTTTCTGACCCCTTAAAAGGCTTCTCTGGCAAAGGCTCAGCCAGAAATTGTTTTGAATTAATTCTGAAACTGAGATTACCAACCCAGAAAAAACTATTGCTAATATTAACTGAATTACCTGCTGTTCTGCAGCCAAGGAGAGCCTCACAGCTGCTACCAGCAGGAAAGATCCATTCAGGGCCCTTCCACTACCATGGCAGCTCCAGGTCTTGGAGAACCACTGAGAAAACAATGGAGTTTCCCACACCTCCTCCCCAGCATTTTAATACAACAAGCAAATGCATTACTTACCAATGTCACAAAAATATACAGTCTTGGAGGCAGAAAGCCCACAAAAAAGTAAAACAACACAGCTCTTTTGTTCCCATATTTCATGGAAAGCAGGTCCTCTGTGCGCCCCACCTGCAGCTGCACTGCAGAGGTGCAGAGAAGGCCTCCACGTCCATCCTCTCTTCAGCTGGGTGCTGTGGAACACCTGGAATCAATCTGTGCTATTCGTTAGGGTGGCACTGCTCCCCATGTCCCGCTGGGATCTCTGTCCCTGCTCATGGCAGCAGGAGGGGATGCCAAACCTGGAGCACGCTGCTCTGGGCACCGGCCCCTGCAACGGATGATGCTGGGATGCAGGATGCTAGAATAGGCTTTTCTCTCACCTGGGTCCCAGCAGGCTTCTTCCAATGGCCCAGCCCTCTGCAATAGGAAAGGGGTGATTGGGAAAAAGAAAAACAGCAAAAGCCCAGCAAGACCAGAAAGCAAGAGTCGTTCTCTGCGTTAGTGAGACGTATGGAGCCAGAACATAGCTGAAACTGCAGGAAAACATCCACAGCCAAAACTCCATGTCAGGGTTCCCAGGGGAGCGAGAAGTTAAACATTTATGGCAGCACGAAGAAGACATGACATTTACTGAATAATAAACTGCAAACATGTCTGTTAATGCAGCTTTTTGGGACCTCCTCACCATCAAACACTTAACCCCAGCAAGGGAAACACCAGAACGCAAACAATCCCCGTGCCTGTCTGTGAACAGGCAGCACATGGTGGGACTGGTGCTTTTTTATTTATTTAAAGTTAGAGGCAAGGGAGCTCTGTCAAGATAAACAGCCCGTGACCTTGCTCAGAGACTTCAGATCTGCTCATCTGAAGGGATACAATTAAATCCTGAGCCATCGGGTTAAAACTTTAACCTGCCAAGACTGTAGCTGTTCCATTTTTAATCAATCTGATTTCATTCAATAAAATGCTCATTAAGGCAATTAATGAGAGTTTGGTGTCACAAGCCATCAGGTGTGACTGGGAGTTTCCACTTGGTGGTCAAGGCATTGATCAGTGAGTCAAGTCATCAGCGCGAGAGAGTCAATGTGCTGAGCAGGAGAACATTACCTGGTTTTGGGGGAGGTTGTTAGCCACTCCTCATGCTTTTCAAACGTTATTAAATAAGCTGCAATTTCCTGAAAGAGAAATGCAGAAAGAAAACAGAGTTACTTGCATGGCTGTGCTGGGAACTGGAAAGTTTTATAACAGAGACATGGAGCCGCCTACCCCGGGGCCAGGCTGCAGCTGAAATCGGGTTTTGACTGACAGAAAGCACTCAGTAAATGTTCACATCCACGCCACCAAGGCCAGGCTTAAACAGGACAATGAAGAGATGCAAATGAGGAAAGGCATTAACATTTTCCAGCACAGAGAATTTGCTGGTAACTGTGGTGACCACGGCATCGCCGAGAGCCCGGTATGACGTCAGGAAGCAAAGGGGAGGGTAGCGACAATACGGACACAGGGAGCTAAATAAAATATTTATAAATAGAACAGCATCACTGCAGAGAGAATTACTGAATTATTAATCGTTGCCATAAAAAGCCAGCGGGTGACATCAACATAAGTCATTGCTCCCACTTGCAGGAATGATACGGGCGATTACTTCCAGATCAGAACCGATTTGTTTGCAGGAAATTATCGGCGCCAGCGACATAATTCACGACAGAGCCTGTAACCAGGCCTGAGGAACAGGACAGACATTCATCCATTTCCTGGGTACAAACCCAGGGTGGTCACAAGGTGACAAGTGTCACCACACCAGCAGTGTCCCAATATTTAGAGATGGCCACGGACTCCTGAGACTGTGCTGAAAATAAGTCCCCTACAATATACTCAGAAAAATGTAGGGTTTTGATGCCTATCTTCCAAAAATTATCACCCAGCCCTCTCAGAGGGGCCTGCATAGCAAAAGCTGAACAAGTGAGGTAAGTGAAACTGCCTTCAATGTAGAAATGCCTCAAATCAGACCCCCAAACCACATGCAGGATCATCTCCAGAGCCACTGCAGCAGAAGTGTCCCCAGGCTGTAACTCCCAACAGCACAACACACTCCAGTGCCAGGGCTTTCCACCAGGAGAGGTGTTTTTATTATTTTTTTTTTAGCTAGCTCTATATAAGGGCTGTCGCTTACAGTACCAAAGCTAAAAACCCCCACAATGCTCTCCAACCAGCTGGCCCAAGCATCTGCTAGAGCCACAAAATGCAATTATATTACTCCCAAACGAGACGTAAAAATATCTTGTTTCCAATACTCTTGGTTTTAAGACTCATACTTAATGTCCTCTGGGCATTGCGGCGGTGCCAGATCTCCGTGTTATGTACTTTATTAGAGCTGTGTGAATGTCATATTAATGACTCCTGACCAACATGTTTACACTGCAAATAAATTCTCCTGGAATCCACCAACACACCCCTTGTTTCCCAAGGCATTCTCTGCAGGTTTAAGGGATCCCCATGCACACAGATGACAGAGCAGCAACACGAAGCTCCAAAAACTCTTCTTTTTAATTTCTGGCTAGTGGCTACTGGCTGAATAAAACTCAGCATGAAAGACAGCCTGTGCAGACCTCCAATACCAGCACTGATGACCTTCCCAATCCTCACAGTTTCATAGCAACTGGACCTGAATCAGATGCAAGTGCTGAAATCTGGACACTACATGGCCAAAAAGTCTGACCCCAGATTTCCAACAGGCTAAAACCACCAAAGAACTCCATAACTAAAATTCTTCAGAAAATATGGAAAAATATCTCTGGGGTTTTTTGAAGCCAGTGCAGTAATTCCACGGAAAGTGCAGCAATCAGCAGAGCTCTATTCCCAACCCAACCCACTATAAGAGTCCTCAGCTCACTATGCTACAAACCAGTGTCACCTCTTGCTGTACAGTGAGATGAGCTCTGGAGAGACTGAGGAGCACTTGGGAGTTCCTTGCACATTCTCTTCAGCACCAGGCAAGCAAGCATTTACAGAAACAAACCCCTTCAATGCTAAGATGATTTAGGGGGTTCAGGTTAGTCTGAGATTTTGCCTATTCCTACTAAAATTCAACTGCTGTAAGGAAAATTAAGCCATTTTTAATTTTGTGGCTGAACAAATACATTGCTATGGCATAGAAACCCAAAGTATTTCAGGTGAAGGAACTCAGCCTTACCCATGGCACATTCACTCTGCTCCTTCCAGCCAGACCATGCCAGGCACATGTGAAAACTCAATCCCAAATCATCACTAACTGGAGGAGCTGCAGCAACAAGAGGCTCCCATGCAAGGCAGAACATGGGTCTCCACTCTGCTGACCTGGCCCACTCATGTTTGGGCAGAGGAAAGGCCAAGCTGCCAGTCAGTGATACAGATATACAGCAGGGAAGCAGGATGTGCCCCTCTGCTGCAAAACCCCCTTCAACCCCATTCCTTATATGTTCTGCTTTCTGTAACTACAACTTCATGTCAGCTCTGCAGAGGAAAGTGCTCAGCCCAGCACTGGTGGTTGATCAGATGTTGCAGGAGATGCCTCTGCCCAGTGGCTCCCTGTCTACATGGGACAGGCAGGGCACAGGCAGGGCTGGGGTTCAGCAGCTGCAAGGGCCAAGTATCCTGCTGTCACACCAACACCCTTTTTCCCTTTGAAAAAAGAGGGAAGAAATAGATTTATCACCAGAAGACACAAAGTCATTAAATAATTAAAAACAAAACTATGGGCACAATAAAAGCCCTCTGATAAAACCCTGCATTTTAATGTGTGTTAATTCCCCTAATGATTCTTTCTGTGTCTCACAGGGTCAAATCAATGTCCTCACAAAAAAATCCAATTATATCCCATTCATCGTATCTTTGGAGCAAGGCTATTGTTTGCTTTTGTCTCCTATCAAACCCTTTTCCCATTGCTTCTTGCCCTAGACTACAAACAAAAGACAGCATGGCACCAGCAAGGTCAGACGAGACAGAGCTGGCTCTGAAACCCCGGCTGGTGCTGGCTCCTCTGTGATTGCACAGCGAGCGACAGAAATCAAGGGACGCTGCACGTGACACAAATGCTCAGTCTCGTCACCAGCGAGTCCCCCTGCAGCACCAGTCAGGCCAGGTGGCACTAGGTGCACCCCAAGGCCACCCAGGTTTGTCTCCATGGGCAAGGGCACCGCACAGCACGGGCAGCAGCCCCTGTGCCAGGATGTCCCACCCAGACCCACGTCCCCTCTATCCCAGCTCTGAAATTACTGTCAGCATAAACTGAGTGAGCATTGCTGGGAAAGGGTGAATCACTGAAAGCTGTGTGGATCCAGCTCCACTTCTGAGTGTGTTGGCCAATCCCAGGGCAATGCTCAGCACGTGCCTTTCCCTCTCTGAGTGCCTGCAGGACCGAGCCCGCCACTCACACTGGTGAGAACAGGCTTGATTGACCATCTCAGAGAATCACACCATAAAGCAACGAGATTATTTAACATTCAAATCACTCGAGTTGTGTTTTATCCTAAACTTGGTCAGATAACTGTGTTTAGTTTAGACTTGGTTGCTCGGGCTGAAAGCATTTTATCTAGGTGCCCATTTCTTTTTCTTTTGCACTGGCCAGTTTGTTTAGATTATTAGTGCAAATGCACCAGGGAGCTGGGAAGCCCAGTGAGCTGCATGAGACAGGACACAAGCAGCTCCACCATCTCCAGACAACTGCCACCAAGGATGTTCCCATTGCTCCCTCAGCCTCGTGCCAGTGTGGCACCACTCAGCCTGGCATTCCTGGCTCAGGCACGCTGGCAGAGCCACCACACACTCCCCACCCAATGCTACGTGACTGCAGCTCCTCAGACACTTCAATATTTAATGTCAGCACGTAACGGCACATGGGTGACCTGATCTCACCCGCCGTGTCCCAGCCGCCGCGGTGAGGACGAGTGGCAGTGCTGCAGCCAGTGCCACAGGGACAGGGACAGCAGGGAGGAAGAAGCTCCCTCAGCACACTCAGAGCTGCCCAGCAGCTGCTGCAAAGCTGTTTGTCTTCGTGCAGAGGAGAGGAGAGGACGTGGCCACAAAGCACAGGACAGACTGACAGGCAGGGATCTGGCGGTGTCAGAGAGGCTCGTGACCCATCGTGCACACAGGAAGGTGCCAACTCTACCCTGAGCTGAAGGGTTTCCAGTGAACACACACATTTTTTGGTAGAAAAAAGAGTAAGTTAAAAAAAACTCTGAAAAGGACAATTAATGGGTTCCCTAAAGCCATGGATTGAGTGTTGGTTCCTTCCTCCCACCTCAATTCCCTCCAGGTCATCCTGCATCATCACAAAGTATTGGCAATTCCCACCTCACCTCTCAAAATAAAAAGAGAAACTGTAAGGGAGAAGGATTGCAGGATTCCCTAGGCCAGGCAGTTCTGGTCACCATCTGGTCTCAAAGCAACATGTAATTCATTAAAAAAAAAGCAGTCTCAATTTCAAGTTATTACTTTGTATGAATTATACACACCTGAATTAATAAGCCTGAATCTATGCATGTGTTGGGAGAAAGAAGAAGAGTTTCTACTCATGCCTAGATTTAGACCACAGAGCTAATAAAGCTGCGATCTCTTAAGCGAGCACATTTATTCTCTTAGGAATTCATGTCCTCTCTGCTATAAAAACAAATTCCAGCCCATCACTTCCTTATCGTCCTTCTGCTCTGAAATGAAAATAAAAATTCATGTAGACTATGGACCATCTTCTCAGCTGGGATTGAGCCATTTTCATTTCTACCCATACCCACTCTCAAAGCTATTAATATTCTGAATACCCCAACTACAAACTGCTCCAAACACCACACACAGCGGGCTCACACCACCTTGTTCAGCATCATGGGAACAAAAATCAAACTCCCACTGCATTCGCCCAGTTGTGTGGCCTAAATCAGCAACACGATCAAAGGGATATTGCTCATGAGCTGGGTGAAACAAGGAGCAGGAGAAAGGCAAAGTGAGCCCTCGAGTGTCCAGGAGGGTCAGGTGCCTGTCAGTGACAGAACACTCCTACACCAGAATGCTTCACTGCCATTTCAGGCAGGACTTGGTTTGGTCTTGAAGCACTACCCATCTGCAACTTCTCAAAGCACAAACACTGATCAGCCTATGCTGAGGCTGAGAAGGGGCTAAAGCTCAGATATTGCTGCTGTTTTGCTGACAATCTGTGTCAGCAGTACAAGCTGTGCCTGGGGGTCAGAGGTTGCCCAGGGCTGCCCAGCCAGAGCACGTGTCAGGCTAGACTTGCACCAACTTGGTTTTCCAACTCATGCCACGAATTTCCTGCCAAGTGCAGACGCATTTCTTCATACCTGTGAAAATACCACAGACTGGCTGAAGCCAGACCCTTGTTCTGTTGCCCTAATGAATAAAACCCCCACCATTTTGGGGCCCAAAGTGTTGCCTTCCCTTGGTTTGCAGGGAGCAGGAGATGGCCCAGAGCCCGCTGGCTGCTGCTGTCCCCCTTACCCAGCCAGCCTGGCTGAGCTCACCTCTGCAGAAAAAGGCCTGAGGGCAGCCCTGGCAGCACAGTCTGGTGCCACAGGACAGTAAAGCCACCAAGTGGGAAATGCCTGTGGTCTGGGAGATGCTTGCCTTGGTTCCCTGCATGGCAGTGAGCAGCAGGATTGCAGGAGGGGGGATGTTTTCATTAATAATGGTGTCTCACCAACCATCTGCTAAAGGTCCACACTATTAATTTAACAGGAAAAAAATGGAATAGATTACTCTACAGTTTTCAATTAAAGTACATGATGTCTTCAAACTGCAATCTTAATTAGATATTATAGGGTGACATTTAGGAATCCTGAGCTGTGATGGCTGCTCAAGTCATCTGACTGCAATGGTGTTCTGCAGCACTGCTGGGGCCTCGTGCACCCAGCACCATCAGGAGAGCTGTCTGCCCTCGGATTCCAGTGCTGGAGCAGCTCTGACAAACTCCTGGGGTTAAAGGACCACAACAGCAAAACCCACGGCAGCCTTGGCACAAGAGAAAAACAGCTGCAAATTGGAGTGGACACAGTCCCAAAGAAAACTTATGGAAAGGGGCAGAAGAAAGGGAAAAAAGTAAATAAAGTAGCAAATGGACAACTCAAACACTGTTTTCAGGGTTAAACCAAATATGAAAAAAACTAGATTTAGACAAGAAATAATTTTCTCTAAAACACATGAAAAGGAGAAGGAGAAAAACCCCAATCAAGAGCACAAGCAGGCACTGGAGCTGAACAAGATCTGCTCAGCTCCTTCACCTGCCAAACACATGGACAAGAGCAAACTGAGACACACACTGGGTCTTTAGAAAAGCAAGAGCATAATGGGGCACAACCCCCCAGCCATGGCTGCCCTGAACCACTCGGAAGTGCTGTTACTCCTAAGTTAGAGCAAAGTCAGCCCTTGCATCAGCCCATGCCTAATAGGATTAGGATGGATTTTATCTTCCATTTAGGCCCCACACTGAGGGACAGTCAGTGAAACAGAGCAGTAACCAATAATGCCCAACTCTGAGTTACTGGAAAACACCCACAGGTCATTATGTGATTTTTTTTTTTCTTTTAAATGACCTTGGACTAAACCCTGTGATCTAAAGAACCACGAACACTGGCATCCTGCTGGTTCAGTTCACTTGTCCTCTGAAGCCTGAAAGAGTCAAATATGCAATGTGATTAAAAAAAAAAAATCACTAAGATCCCTGTGTTTACAATGCATAAATTACAGCATCATAGCAAAAACCTCAATTATTGTACACAATTCAAACGGTCACGTGGCTTGAAGATGTCAAAGAGCATTCCTCTGCTCCAGGGTGAGCATGTGCCCTCAGAAATGCTGCCCTGCTCCCAACTCCCACAGAAAGCAGGGGGAACACGGAATTTCTGCAGCTTTCCTGCACCAAGTGGCAAAGTCTAACAGGGGATGTGGCAGGATGGGGCAGATCCCCTGTGAAGCTGCCCATGCCATGGCCTCCCCCCAGCCTGGAGGGTCCCTCCTGCCCAGGGGGATGCAGCAGTCCCACTCTCAGCAGTGGGACTGCTGTGCCCAAGGAGGTGAGAACACCAGAGCCTGCTCCATTTGCCTTCTCTTGCATGGAGACAGCAGCAAACCCTTCCAATGGAAGGATCATTAAAAGGGAAATATCCCCAGAAATTGCCCCTTTCTACATACTCCTCGCTCCCATATGCTCTGACATAATAATGTGCCACAGTCCTGCAAAACTGTCTTTTCAGCATGTTTTTGCATTATGCCTAATTCTGTCAGAGTTTTTCAGTCCCACGTAACGACAGCTCAATGCAGAGTCAGATATAAATCTGGCTTAAGAGACTCTCACCAGGAATTCATTTAAAACTGTAAATGTTAAAAGATTCTGCTGCTGATTTATGGCATTTTCTTATTTCAAACAGAATTAAAATCCTTCTTAAAATATACATATTCAATCATGATAAAAGCTGCATTCAAATGATCCTGCTGGTCAGACTGAGAGCCAAAAAGTCCAGAAATCTGGGAATAGCAGGGGAATCCAGGAATAGCATGGACTGGGACATTTTACTGGTTTGACCAATGCTCTGCAGTCATGCCACCACCTCAGTCTCACATCTTAATTAGTGTGAGTCCTGGGTGCTGGTGCTTTCATTCTCCATCTATCCCACTCCAGCCCCAGCACAAGGATCCCTTTTCCATTTGAACACAGAAGTTGCTGTACCTGAAGTCATTACTGAACGGGTTTATTCATTTTCCATTGTTTACACTGAAGGCTTTCCCAGCTCTGTCAATACCACACAAGTGTCCTGTATTTTTGTGCAAACAACATTTAGTGTTAAATAAAAATTACCCATGCTACTCATTATCATCATTCCTATAAGAATTGTTCATGTTTTGCATTTGTGAACAGAGAACACCACAGAGCCTTGAGTTGCACAGCACAGCCCTGCACCCAAGCATGGCCAGGCTGACAAAAACTCAGGAACAGTGTCTGGAATGAACCTGTGGAGCACCAGTACAATTCACAAAGGGGTTTTAAGCATTAAAGATTCCAAAAGAAACACAGTCTATGAGAGGGTCATGGCTTCTGGCTGTCCTTCCTGAAGGCACATTGCCCGACCTGTACAGGAGCCCCTAATCTCATGCTGCTCCACTCAAATAATAAATCTGAATGGAAGGACCAATGTCAAATACAAGACTAAACAAATAGAAGCAGCCAGAAAAAGCATTATTCAGATATTTATGTAATTAATTGTTTGTTATTCAGAAGCCACAGAGCCATTAGCAGAAAGCCAGGGCTCTCTGCACTGTACTGCAGGAGATGCCTCCAACAGCTCAGAGAGTGGTTCTGTCCCAGGCCCAGCTCAGCCCAAGGAGTTGTGCTGATGTCCCCAGCTCCTGGCTGCTGCTGCTGGGTTGGTTGGTTTTGGCGAGGTTTTTTCTTTTGGGGTTTTTCTCCCCAGATCTTCCCTGGTAAATTCAGAATCACAGACTATTCCGAGTCGGGAGAGACCCTGAAGGATCATAAAGTCAAACTCATACCAGAATGAGCCATATGGGGATTGAACCTGTGACACTGGCATTATTCACACCATGCTTTAACCAAATGATCTCAGGGTCACTTTGATGGATTCTTCACAAAATCAGGAACAACAAGTCCAGTTTCTGGAGGCAGCTCCCAAGTGCCCATCAGCTCCAGGAAACTCACAACACTCACAGCTGTCATCAAACCATCCTCTCTTCCGTGGGGGCATGAAAGGCAAACATTTCTGCCCCATGTCAGGATCCAGCCATGATGATTAACCAGGGCCTGTGGCCTGGGGGGCACAGCAGGTCTGCTCCCAGAGTGGCTGGCAGTTGCCAGCTGGCTCCCATCTGTGGAAACTGCTCCTCTGACCTGGAATTATTGTGTGTGTTGGCAATGGAAGGAAACAACCATAAAACCAGAGCAGCATCAGGGAACTGTAAATTCCTTGTGAGTTATTTTCAGACTTCCAAAAGTTTAGTTAAGCCTTGCCTTTAAGAGAACATATAAGAAAAAAATGACAAGGGAAAAAATGACCAGAAAAAAGGGTCTCTGTGTGAAAGAGCCATTTCACATTCTCAGCAGTGTCAGGACAGCAAACTGCCCAAAGTGCCCAGGATTCCCTGTATTTATCCTTGGAAAGGGGTTGACTAGAAGGTTGGTGAAAGGCAGGGCTGATGCCATGTCACACCAGTGACCTCTGGACTGCCAGCCCACAGAGCACTGCTGCAGGCTGCGCTGGGGCTGCTGTGTCCTTTCTCACGGACAGCAGCCAGCACAGAGCATGGATGCTGCTTCCCAAAGGTTAAGCATCACAGGCGATTTCATGCTCTTTATATTTCTAAGTGTTGATTTCTGGTTATTTTTTTTAAAATAATCATAAATCCCAACATCTGCTCCCAGGGTGGGAGCCCTTTGGCTCTGTGCTCAGCCAGGGAAGGGAACGTGGCTGCCAGTGGCTGCTGCAGGTGTTATTTTTAGTGCGACAGCTATTTACCAGCTCCATTCCCAGAGGGAATTCAGGGAGTAAAAGGGATGCTGATGCATTTCTTGCTAAATATAGAAAAGGGGGTGAGCCACCACACGCAGAGTGGCTGCAGGTTCCTGCTCCTGCTGGGATGTGGCCTCAGTGAGGGGGATGCAGCCCCAGTGGTACCCGACACCACAGTGGGGCCACCCCAGCACAGGCTCCCCTTTCACCACACTCTAGCTAACCTTCAAGCTGGTGTTTGGAAAAAAGCTTTTTAAAAGTAGCTCTTATAACTAATTGGCTTCACTTTGAAGCCCTGATCCTGTAATGAATGGCTCCCGAAATCAAACAAAGCATTTTCAACACCAACAAAATCGCCTGTTATGAAAAGCAGAACGTTTTTAGGGTAATATTGACTTTAACGCTCTGTCAAGGCACATTGACAGCAGGATGAAAACACCCCTCCCTCTGCTCAGCCAGCTCAAATCCAGCTGCTGAGAAGGGACCCTGAACACTCGTGCCAGGCTCTACATCCCTAGGAGTGGACTCATTTCCTATAATTTTAAAAATATATACCTTAAAAAAAAATTAAAATCTTGCTGATAAAAGAAAGAGACATGTTTCAGAATTACTCTGCTCCTCTCTGGTTTTAAGCCTTTAAAGTTCTGGAAAGGCAGTTTTGACATCCAGGAGCTCTGCAGGCCCAGACAGATGGGGATTCCTGGTTGAACTCCTTTTGTATTTCCTTTATTGCTTCATATTTACCAACGACCTGGAAACAAGCAGTGTGAAGGTGCCACTTGAACATGACAAAAAGCATTTCTGAGTGAGGCTCAGACAGGCTGGAAAACCAGCCCAGAGCCCTGAACAAACTACAAACTGGGCAAATGACTGACACGACACGGAGTGCGTGGGATGCAAAAAACACAAAGTAATGGGGTTTGGAAGAGCAAGATGCATTCATTATTCATCCAGCCTGTGAGGCTCGGCCTTAGTGGCATTACCACTGAGTGAGGGCTTCAGGGCATCAGGGCACAGCATGGTGGACACCTTGGATGTACCTGCATCACCTTGAGCCACACTGGTCACCCCAGATCCACTCTGTGCTGCCCAGGGCTGCTGCTCTGGGCAACAACCCAAACCCCACCCATGGGATACAGAGAGACTCATGTATCCATAAATCTATACATCCATATACAGATATTTGTAACACACACTCCTTGGGACACTTCATTTCCTTCTACAGTTTCCTAAGACCACTTCTAGAAAGAAGTGAAAAAGAAAAGAAAAAGAGTTTAATCAATTAAAGAGCAGTTAAGTTAGGGAACACTAATGAAGTCACACCTTAATTGGGTGCAATTGGGAACCCAGCCCTGCCACTGTTGGGATTATGAACTGCAATTTCTGGTCACACAGAAATTAGCAGCTCTCTTCTCCCAGAGCAACCTGAGAATGAAGTGCTGGTCACTCACCACCTGTTACAGCTCTCTCTGCTTCTATGGGGGAAAGCACCGAGGTTCCCCCCTTATTTCCTATTCCTGAGGTCTTCTCTGCCCTACTTGGCCCTGATTTACCCAGCAACCATCCAACAGCAGTGCCAGTTCAGGGGTGCCACCCTCGAGGACACCATAGGCAGGCTCAGCATCCCCAAGGGCAGCCCAGCCACAACTCTGGAGGGGCCAGCAGTGCTGCACAGGGATGGCATCCAGCCTGGCAGGCCCATCCCAGGGATGGGCATTGTGCCAGGCCCAGCTATGCTCCACGAGTACTTCAGAACAGGGCAGCTCCCAGGCCCTGTGCATCGTGCTGGCAAGAGGAGTCTCTGGCACGCACAGACAGCTTCTTGTCTGCACTTAAAATACTACTTGATTAAAATAAAAAAAAATTAAAAAAGGAAACAAATCATATTTTGTGGGACTGGGAGCATCAAGAGCAGAAATGGCAGCAGAAGCAATGCTTACTTGAGCCACGCTGCCAAGCTGACAACACTTCAGCTGTGTCTGTGTGTGCCCTTGCCTTCAGCTGGTGTGGCTCCCATTTGCTTGGCTCCAAATGGGGAGGAAAAATGCCATTCCCTCAGTGCCTACCCTGGAGCACTGTGAGGAGTGGTGAAGAGAAAAGGCTGCACTGTTCCATATACACAAAGAGTACACAGAAGTAGAAAAACGTCATCCCATCACTTAATATATGCAAATTATGTTAAATATTTCATTCATTAAATGGCTCAGGTTATTACAGAATTGTACCTTAAGCTGTTCAGAAAGTTCATTCTTCTTGCACTTGCTCAGTAACGTGAAATAACTGACTGAAATGAATATTTTACAGTTTGTGCAGACAGAACATTTATTAACAATTCTTTCCCTCTCAAAGTCCCTCTCCTAAGCAGGTTTCAGGCACCATGTGACTTAAATTATCCAGAGGGAATCAATTTCGGTTTATTTTTAAAAATTTGGTTTATTCCCAGTTTGGAAGAGCCCAACAACCTGAAAGGACCCAAACACAGCCCTGCTGGGAGAGAACAGACACGGAGCTCTTTCCCAAGAGCCGGTGGGGAGAGCCAGGGGAGAGGAAAGCAGCCACAGAATTTGGGGATTTTCCTTACTCTAAGCCCAGACAGCTCCACTGCTCACAGGGAAACAGCTCCTGCAACAGCCCATAACGTGCCACGGGTCCTCCGGGATTTCACAGCAGTAATGTGAAGTGACAGGGCTCTGGCTCCCGCCATCCCCTGTCCCTGCCATCCCCGGGCCAGCCAGACAAGGGGAAGGGGCCACTACAGGCAACTCCAGCTGCTTCCAGCCTCACCCACAGCCCAGGCAGCAGCATCCTCCCCCATGGAGGCAGGGTCATTACCAGTTCCAATTAGGGGAGCAGCTCCCAGTTAACCCACCAGCACATTCCCAGCCGCGTGGCCCAGCACGCAGACTCCCCCTCCTCAGGGCAAGGGCAGGACACAACATACCCCAGCATACACCCAGAAGACTGGCATCACACAGGCAGTGGCAGAGGGGTAACACACGCAGCTCCACCACCCTCCACGGCAGCGTCTCCAGATGACTTTGCCTTTCGCACGCCATGGGCAGCTCCCAGGGAAAACCCGCAGGGCTTCAGCCCAGCTCCTAACACGGTGTGGCAGCCACGTCTGTATGAACTTCCAGGCTTAGAGGAGACAGATGGATAAAAATAATTATCACTGGAATGGTGGCTCTGGCATCTAAGTCAGTCCCTGGCCAGTGACCCGGGAAAGGCGGCTCCCTCTGGCAGGAGTGTGTCCCTGGGATGGAGGTTTACAGCCCCAGCAGACACCCTGCAAGGTCTCATCAATCTCGGCTGGGAAAAACCTTTCCATTTCCAACGGGAATATGCAAACCAGGCTCCGCACTGTAAATCTTCCTTTGCAGCGCTAAGGAGATAAGTAGGACCTATTAACCTCCCATGTTATTTCCAACTTCATTATTGGAGCTGACACAGGGAGAGCACGCGGTGACGGCTCTTTTTGGCAGAGTGCATGTAAATCGCTTTCTCAAAGGAAATTACTTCTCTGGGCTGAATGTTATTAATCTAAATTCTCCCTTAGTCAAATTGTTGCCCGTAATAAATATGGAACAGGTTGCTACGCTCATCTCCGAGGGCATCCTAATCCAGCTGCAGGTTTTCCCCTCAATTTGAAGGAGCTCCTGAGGATCTCCTCTGTGAGAGCAGCCTTCACCCAAGGATGGAACCATCCACCCCAGCGTCGCCCAGCACATGAGCACCCTGTGATTTTATAATAAAAATGTATTTTGGCCCCGCCAGCATCGTGTTCTCCAGCAGTAAAGTGTGAGCAGGAGCAAGCCAGGGCCTGTGAGGCAGGGGAAGGGACACAAGGCATGTCCTTTTCCTGCAACATGATGTGGTAGCCTTCCATGGCCAACATCTTTCATGGCTGGTGCTTCATTTATGTCAGCATTGCTACTGTTAAAGCAGCTCAACTTACAGTGTTTAGGACTTTATGCTCTTTTCCAGTGGATATGCACTTGATATCCTCCTTGTGCAATTAAAAAACCCTGGAGTTTAAGCACAAGCTGATCAAAAACCCCATAAAAAACAGATCCAAACCTAAACTGAACTTGGCCAGAGATGGAGCTAGGAATTTTATTTGCAGGATATTCCTTCCAGTCATTGAAAACCAACTCCTTGCCAGTAAAGATTTTCCCAGAAATCCTCACAGAACACCCCTCCACAAAAAGCTACGATCCCTTCTGCTTGAAGGCACACCCCAGGTATGGAGTGGATTTGGAACACTATAAATCCAGTGGCACACACAGCCCTTCTCCTCATTTGTTACCAGCCAAGTGTGAAAATGCTAATGAAGGCAGCTGTATTAATCTACGGGAATTTCCCAATTAAAATTTTGTTCACGTCCGCCAGCTCCCACTCCAACGCAGCCTTGGAGCATCCCCACTTTCACCCAACAGCAGCCCTAATTGCCAGGCTCCATCCAGGCACCCTCACCCAGCCACCCTGATGAGGGAAATCACTGCCACTCTATTAACTCCAACTTCTACTGCACGTATTCCTAGAAGAAAATGAATGCAGAGAGATTTTAAGTGTGTGCTACCCCCCTACACGAGTATGTTTGAAATATAACACGCTGACAGCACTGAGTCAGGCAATACCACATCAACCACTTTTACTGAAAAAAGAAAAAAAAAAATTAAAAATTAAGTTTTGGGGGTGGCTTATGGCAGCCCTGGCTCGTGGGAAGCTGATGCCTTCCTGGTTCAGCAAGGCAAACCCTGGGAGCCTGTCGGGGTGTCAGGAGCACATTTCTCTCCTGGAACAGCAGAAGGGAGAGAGACACCATGATAAAATGAAGGCATCCTCACAAATAAATTACTTTTCTACCACAGTCGTGTGATTTTTAATTTTCCTCTAATTTCAGGACTGCAGTACTGATATAAAACCCCTCTAAGTGTTTTAGGGAGATGGTAATGGTCCTATACTAAAATAATTCAACCAACACTATAATTTTAGTACCACTATCAAAATGAAATAATGGCTGTTTACTGTGTTACACCTTTCAAATGACCTTCATTTGAATACAAATTGTGGCTCCAAACTCCAAAAGCTGCTCCATTTCAGGAGGCAGCAAATTGAGGATGTTTACCCGGGGTTTACTCTGCCAGCAGATTCCTCAGCATAACCACAAAGGCCAAATGTATTCGGGGGGTTCTTTTCCTCTGAAGTTGCCTAAGACCAGCCTGAAGGACCCACCTGGATCTGACCAGAAGCCTGAGCCACAGCTCTTCACTCTGCTCCAAGCATGATGGGAATCACACATTCTGTTTTATCTGGAAATATTTATTGGTGATGAAACTGTTCACTCACAGCTCCCTCCCTCCCAACCATCCCACCCTAGACAAAGAACTAAGATTACTCTGCCAATAATCAGGTACCCAGATAAAAGGAAGAGGTGGATGGCTCCTGTCTCAATCTGGGCCTTGAGAACACTTTACTTGATTTTATTTTTTTATGGTTAGGCTCCGCCTGCCCATCATGGGCTCTCACACTGGTTTTGGAGACCCCAGAAAAAGTTCTTTGTGCAGCTACCTCTGCCCAGAGAAGCTGTGGGTGCCCAGGCTGTGGGGACAGACCTGGGCAGCCCTACAGGTGCTGTTCCAAACTCCTGTGGCTGCGTGGCATCCGCAGCTCAGCCCACACAGGCACAGCAGAGGTGGTCACAAGCGAGGATTTGCAGAAAAAATTTCATTACAGATATTTGCTATATTCATTCATACACCTGGGAACCCCAGTCTATCACCAGCTATTTCACTCTAATAATGAATTTCTGCCCTTTCATCAACATTAGTCAGAACAAGCTCTGAGAAAATTCCCATTTGGTGCCAGGAAATAACAGAAAACATTGACATGAATGGCAGCAAGCAAAGCCAAGCAGTGTGGCCAGCTGCAAGGCAACACAAGCTGCCACAACCCAAATCTGAGCCCTTCCAAGATCACTCCTAAGAAGGGGGGAAAAGCACAACAAAAAAAAATTTATCTTTAAGGTGCCAGAAGTTGTGCTGCGAACTCCCTTCCTGTGGACACCAAAGGGCCATGATCCCACAAGGATACTCCATGCTCAAGAGCATTCCCTCCTCTTCCCCAGTTCCCAACAAACCAGTGGTGATCCAGGCACCAGGCTGAGCGCTGCTTTTGCTGCTGCTCACAACCCAAGTGCTACAGTGGGAAAATCCCACACGCCGAAAATACGGAGTGTCTGTAAACACTCCTGTTCCGAGACACCTACGTGTAATTACTCAGATGAGTGAGGAGGAGGAAGAAAAACCCACTTTTTGTTTTTAATTCTCTTCTTTGTGCATAGAAGCTACTGCAAGAGAAGCGCCGGCCAGCCAGCATCTCTGGAGGGGAAGAGAAGCGTGTGGCCACAACAGCTGGAGTGAGGGCAACAGTGTTTGGACAGCAGTGCCATTTTGGGGAAGCAGAAAGGGAAATCCCTTCTACAAAGGATGATCTCTGCCTTTCCCTAGAGCTGCCTTTCCTTGGCAGATGCAGCCTTCCCAAGGGCACAGCCATGCCAGCAGTGGATGCCCCAACTGGAGATCTTGACCCAACACCTGCCTCTGCTGTGGTGACATGTGGAGAAACAAAAGGAGTTTAAACAATAAGTGTTGCATAAAACATCTGAAAACAAGACAAATTAGTCATTAAAAATTAATTTTGGAAAATTACAGTCTTGTTAATAGACACTGTCGTGACTTTGCATGGTCTTTCTAGGGCAGGAGGGAGGAAGGGGACTCAAAACTCATTTTACTGTGTTTCAGAAACTGAAGAGGTAGATACCCATGCCTTTGGAAGCCTGTGTTCCTCTGTGCCATCCCGGTGCTGTAAGCATGGCCCTGTATGGTGAGGTGCCAAACAATCTGACCAGGGCAGGTGAACACCTGCAACCTGTGCCGAAACCTCCACCATGAACGTGCCTGTGGGATGCTCCAACGTTATTTTCATGTGCTCAACAGTGAAGACTATGCCAAAATACTCAAGGTCAAGAGACCAGCATGGTTCGAGGCAATCTGCACCTCTTAAAACAGTGACAAATATGTTATTTAATTTTAATGAGCTTTTTTGCATCTCCAATCTAATTACAGCATTATCAAGCACTGCTCTGAACTGCAGGTGGCTGCTCATTACTTGGGGTAAGGCTGTCACAAGCATTTTTCATGAATACTAAAAACTACCTCGTTTCACCACCCGCTCTGAAATATCCCCAGCTGATTGCTCCACTTCTGAATGTGGGGTTTGGTGTGGTTAAGAGAGAACAGCACCCACAAGCACAGCTTTATGTGCCTGCCCAGCTCCTCTGGCCAAAACCCCCAGGGAAAATGCCACATCCACCAAAAACAAGAGAGATTTGGTGTGCAAGATACTCGTGCCAGAAGCGTCCCCCAAAAGCAAACATCTCCCTGTTCTGCACACAGCAGTGAGGACACCCTGTGACAGGGCACTGAGGAAAACCCCTCACCTCCAGATGGCTTATTTTTAGCTTTCAACTAAGTGGGTGTTTTAAATCATTATTAAAAACAAGGAAAACTACAATGTCAAAGTATTTTGGCAAGATCAAAATTCTTCAATTTTCCTCTTATAAGATTGGCAAAAAAATCAGATTTTTCTGTTGCTTTTTGGCCAATTCCTTTGACCACCTCTCCTCATGGGCCGCTGTCTCCTCCACGCAGCAGCACAAAGCTGCTGGAGCTCACGTCCAAAAGGCTCAGTAACCAGCAAGAATCAGATATTTTAATCCTCCCCAAATCCCCTTTTCCCTGCACGGTTTGGTGAGCACAGGCGACAAACAAGCGATAACAAAACCCCAACAGCAGCTTTTCCTCTTACAAAGCAGGAAGGCAAGCAGGACACCCCCCTCAACAACCCCAAATCTTCATCCCTCAGGGAGGCAGGAATTGCCCAGCTCACCCTTGGATCGCCTTTTCCCCGCACAAAAAACTGGTCCAGCTTGTGGTAGCTCACAGGTCTGCCTGACCAGGAGCACTCACTGGCATCCAGGGGGGCATGGGGGTGATGGCAGGGGACCGAGGGCTGAGGGGACACCGGGCTCTGCACCACAGGGACACCCCAGGAAAGCGAGAGCATCCCAGGCAGGCTCCAGGCTTGTCCAAGTTCCCCCAGCGGCTTCATCAGCGCTCACTGACAGCAGCTGGGAGAAGCCACGGCATGTGGGGCTGAGGCAGCTGGGCAGCAGCACCTGGGCCACCTCCCACACGCCAAATATGCACGTGTGCATGTGTATAAGCAGGTGTGCATGTGTGTATACAGGTGTTTGGGTATGCAGGTGTGCATGTTTGTATGCAGATGTGTATGCAGGGGTGTGTGTGTGTGCAGGTGTGAATGCAGGTGTGTGTATGTGTATGCACATGGGTATGTGAGTATGGAGGTGTGCATGTGTGTATGCAGGGGTGCATGTGTGTATGCAGGTGTGTATGTGTGCAGGTGTGTATGCAGGTATGTGTATGCACATTGGTATGTGTGTATGGAGGTGTGCATGTGTGTATGCAGGCATGCATATATGTATGTGATGCAGGTGTGCATGTATGTATGCAGGTGTGTGTGTGCATGCACGTATGTATTGTGAACACACGTGTCTATTTCTGGGTACGCATGTATCTGTGTGTACGCGTTTATCTGTGCGTGCACGTGTGTATCTATGTGCTGGCATGTATTTCTGTGCCTGCACGTCCATGTAACTGCACACACAGAGCAGAGCTGCCCAGAGCATCGCCGCTCCGTCTTACAGCGGCACACGTGAACGCTGCCGGAGCCGCGGTTCGCTCCCGGCGCCGCTGCGGCAGTCCCGGCGTGTCCCCCTGACCTTGCTGCAAACCGCAGCGGCCTTTGGGACGCGGGATCGCAGCCGCACGGCTGTGCAGCGGGCCGGGGGATGCCACCGGGGACCCCCCTTGGCAGGGACGCTGGCCGGCGCTCCGGGGAATTCCAGCACTGCGCTGGGACAGCGCGTTCCCTGGCGGAGCGGGAGCTGCGGGAAGGACCGGGATGGGACAGCACGGGGGAGCGAGTGCGTGGAGAGAGAGACCCGCCTTTGCTCAGCCGGGCCCCGCAGGAGCACCCCGGCCGCCTCCTCCGGGCCCCTCTCTAGATAAGCACACCGACTTTAGTTAAAGTGTGTGCCAGCTGCAGCCCCGCGACCGGAGCAAGCAGAGACGTGGCGCTGAATGATAATTAAATACATTCGCATCATCTGTCATTTTTTACTGCAGGTGCCGGTGTAATAAATCCGAGCTTGACTCTTCTGTCAGCTGGCAGCGAACATGTTTTAACACCAAATCCCGGGGGATGAATTCAGAATGGCTTGGCCTTGCACAGGGAGGAGCCGCCTGTAACAACCCCAAGTGGGTAACGCATACTTGATTGCTTTCATAGTATTTTATTATTTTGGTGACACGTGCCTGATGTAGCGTTTCAACCCCACTCCCACAGGGAAGACAAACATTTCCACCACTGTCCTCCTGCCACACCCCAACCCTCCACACACAGCCCCGGCTCTGCTCGCCTCAGACCCTAGTGCTGTCCCAGCATCTTAATATGCCTGTGACCTGTTAGGTTATTAGGATTTTGGTCAAAGAAAATAAAATTCAAAAGAAAAAGGCAAACAGAAAAAAAAAATGCATATGAATTTAATTAGAACAATGACAACTCGGAAAATTAAATATTTAAGTTACTATGTTGTAAAACCTAACTCATCCCTCTGGTGCAGAGTGAAGGAGCAGCTCTGTTTCCCCATGGATGTATGCAAACTGCTCCGCAGTCATCCTGTGGAGAACAGCAAATCCTTCACTGGAGGTACTGCTGGGACACCCCTTATGACACTATTTTCCACAGGCATCCACACACCTGTGATGCAGCACCAGCCTCTTAAGTGTACTGATACTGCAATAATGAACTGTTTCAGTCTGAAGTCGATTTATTACTTTACCAATAGTTTTCTTCTCCTTGTCTTCCACCCACAGCCCAGTTGATGCACAGATCAGGTACAAATCCAGGTGCCGCAGGATGCTCCTGCGTCCAAGCTGGCCCCTGTCCCACAAAGGGTAGCCAGGCCTGGCTACAGGAACCAGTCCCTGCAAGCCCAGGTGGGCAAAGCGTGGAGTGCAAAAGCAGAAGCCAAAACCCGAACGAGAACAATCCTCCTGATTCTCACTACAGAGCACCGGTGCCACGGTGTGCCATGGCTGGGGCTTGCCAGCTGCACCCGCTATTTATAACCCTGGCACTTACACAATTACAGCTCGGCAACTTACAATACAGGCCTGGAAATCAGAACACTTTATTTACCCAGCCAAAGCTTTATCGGTGCAGTCGGCTTTCCAATGAGGGAAGTTGTGTTTATGAAGCACTTCCTTGTAGGTGCCTGTCTGCCTTCAGCTGCCCTGAACAGCATCTCCCTTCTGGCAGCACAGGCTGGTGGGAAACACGGAGGTAAATCCTTTGGCAGCACTCTCCATCTTCCAGGTCTTGCTGCACTTTTAACCTAATAAAGTCCCGATTCTAATTTGATGCAGAAAATGCAACTGAAGGGGCAAACAGCTGTGGGTCCTGCCCCAAAGTGGGCACAGGTGCCTGCAATTGCCCCTAGGTGGTTTCTACCCACATTTACTGCATGCTCCACTCCTTGTTCAGTTTTGACTTTGTCATGGTACTTTGCCAGCTGTATATATGTCCTGGAGCCACACATCTTTTTTTAACAAATTACATTAAAAGAAATCTTAAGTAAGCTGAGTGGCTCAGAAGAGCAGAACCCCCCCTTCTGCCTGCAGAACAAAACCCGGTGCTGCCTGCTTTGTGGTTTCCTTGGCAAGCTCATGGCCCTGCTCAGCTCTCCCTTGCTGGAGCAGCAACAGCCCTGTAAGATCATCAGAACACAGGGACGATTCTGAATTCGGGGGCAGGAATCACTGACACTGAACTTACAGCACGGTTACAGACCCCTTCCCAGCCACAGACTGTCCCAAGACAGGGTCCTTGTCACTCTCCCCAGCACATTCCTAAACCCATAATCTCCAAATCCAGGATCCATCAGTGCCAAAAATTCCTGGTGTGGGTTTGCAATTCCCCCCACCAGCTCTACTGCCTGCAGCATCACCCGTGCTTTAAACAAAAGCACGGTTTTCCTTTCATTAAAAACATTCCCACGGATTAAAGATTTGGAGGCCACAGCAAAGCAAGTTAAACATTTACTTTCTATTAAAACATCTAAATGAGAAGATTAAAACCTGTTTTACATTTAACAGGCAAAGTCAAATCAGCACAGGAGCAGCTTAGTGCATACTTAGAGCCAAGGCATTCTGATGTGCAGAGGTAATCAATTTACAGAGGGAGGGATTTCCTAAAACTACTCAGAAAGGGGTAAAAAAAAAAAGCAGGCATACATTTGAACAAATCTTTCCCTTCTGTCCCCATGGCCGCCTCCCGGAGCTGTTTTGCTGCAGCTCCAATCAGCTCACTCCCACTGACAGCTCTTGCCCCAGATTCCCCCATAAAATATTTTCACAGCTGATTAGTCTATTTAGCACGTTGCACGCTTAAGCTCTTTTGTTTATTTTTCATTTGAGATGGCAGGAAGAGACGATCCAATGGAATGCAGAAGGGGGTTATTGACTGTGTTTAATGGCAACTGTTTGCAGGAGTAGCAGTTAGAGGTCACAGAGGTGACGCAGACACAGCTGACTGCTGCAGGAATTTCTGCTCTAATTTTCTAACATCCAAACAGACTCTGCCTGGTAACAGAAACCACTGAACTACAGCTGGTTTCTGCCAAGGCAGGATTCCCGGGGGAAGCTGAAAAGTCTCCCTTTACAGGGCCAAAATCCAAGTCTATTTGTATTCGCCTGCAGCTGATCTAACAGCATTCAGACGAGACCAGCTCTGTCCTGCCATGCAGGTGCTGAGGCAAAGCCCCCACTGCTGCCAGGCACCTCTTCCACAGTGTGGATTAGCCAAACTTTGGGATCACTCATCCCACCAAAAGGGATTTTTGGTGATGCAATTTCACATGAGTGCCAAACCCACAGATCACCGTCACTGCTGGACACGGTCCTCCATCCAAACAGCCGGGATCCAAACCCAGGTACTGAACCAGCGCATACCGTGGTGTCTCCATGGCCAGCAGGGAACCCACAGGGACTTGCACACAGATCTCAATCCCAGGTTTCCAAGTGAGGTGCTCTGATGTAATGAGTAGCTGATTTTACATCCCCTCTCTACAACAGCTCCATCAGTTGATCCTGCTGCCATTAAAAGGATCAGAGCACCCACACTCCCATGTACCAGAATTAAACTGAATCCCCCCACATGTCCTAGAGGTCATCTCAAAGAGAAGTCTCTTCTTCAGTTATATAATCCTCAGTTTCAAAAGTTTATTTTAAGTGAGAAGCAGCAGAAGGAAGTGAGGGGCAGAGCGGATGTGTGCAGCCCCCAGGGTGGAGGGTTGTTTACTTTTAAATGATCACACAATTTCAGGGTGAAGCAGCACACAGCTAAAGGGAGAATCACGTGAACGTGCTGCTTAACTGGCCTTGTCAGACAAGTTTTTTTGGCATGAGCATGTATTATGCAAAAGGAATAATCCCTTTAACTAAAATATTTGGAAGAGGGTTGCACAGCCAGCAACCAAAGGGAGGTTTTGCCGTTTTTTCTCATCTGATCACACTGAATAAAATGGTCCAACTTACAAAGTATTTTCGGACAGAATTTGGAGGCTGTCTCTACTTGGAAGCAAATGCATTTTGCCACTTGCGCAGACTAAACATACTACATGCAGACAAGAAAGTAGCTGGGTGGCTCGCTGGAGAGAAGCCATACAACCCGCTGGCCACGGATACTGCTCACAGGGGAAGGGTCCCAGCACCAGCCACGAGCAGGAGGCAGGGGAACAACCCTGGGACGCTTTGCAGCTACCAAGCCCTCGATCCCGCAGCACCCGAGTGTCGGTGTTCGTGCTGCCTTTGCTCACACTCGACACCGGGCCAGAGCCCACAGGCACGGCAGCGGGGAGCTGCGAGCACCACCGGGCCGCCCCCCGCGCCCCTCCCCGGGCACGGCCGAGGCGCTGCCCCCGCCAGAGCCACGGCGCTGGCTGCCCTACAATCGCCGTCTCCTCCAAGCCCTCATCTTCCCTGCAAACCTGCACATTCAGTGCCTTCGCAGCACCCTCCTGTGGGGATTCCGCGTCCGTACAGACACGGGGGCAGCTGCAAACGGGGCGCGATGGAAACTCTCCTCTTCCTCGTCCTCCGGCGCGGCGCGGGCACCGGCAGCTCCGGCCGGCGGCTCCGAGGCGCCAGGCCGTGCCGGCGGCACGTCCCCGGTAGCGAGCGAGGCCGGCTGAGGAGGCGATGCCAAAAGCACCAGGGCCACCGGCACAGCCCGGACAGCCGTGGGGCTGCGGCCAGCGGCGCTCCCGGCACCGCTCCGCTCGGCCTGCAACCAGCCAGCGTGTTTGTCTATCACCTACTGACTCACAAAGCCGAGCAGTGACAGGTAATTACAAAAAGAAGTAAAAATGAATAGATTTCTTTGCAGCAACCTCTGACACACAAAAAGTGCTCCTCAACTCCTTCCCTGGGGTGTGCAGTTGCCCCCCACAGAGTAGATCACTGCTGAAAAACCGGCTCTCGAAATCAGGAAAACCTTCATTTAGCAGCACCTCGTTTGGAACCACTTTTGCATTAACACTTTTGTTTTCATGGTGATGCTGCATTTTCATTGGGATACTTTAAAGCATTTTTATCACAAGTTGCAGTGATTTTGCACAACACTTTGCACCTCAATGAAATACAAATACTGTTCTTATTTTTAAGAGAAAGAAGACTTTCTAGAAAGTTTATAATTATTATGTTACTAAACATTTAAGTTTAAAAAAAAAAGAAGTGTTTTATCTACACTCTTAATGTACAGCATTCAGAGTGGTGCCAAGATACACAAATTCCAGATATTGCAAGAATGCTGCAAAATTAAGACTTGGATAAACCTCAAATCTGAATCACTGATTGCCCTCCAGGTTACACAGTAATTTAACATCCTTCAGCATGTGACTTGCAGAGAGCACACAAATCAGTTCACTTTGCAATGGGCAGTAAGAACATGGATATGGCATCATTCACTTCTGAAGCCTCTCACACCAAATGAATTCATCTTAATAGATGATGCTTCTGCAGGAACAAACCGACTTTTTTGCTTTCCAAATGAAGGATTTTCAAGCAAGTCTGGCAGATGAGCATTAGGTCAAGTGCAGACACACAACAGACACACCTCTATAGTTTAGATGCTCTAAAGCAAGGCAAGAGCAAATAATGGGAGAGATGATAATCCCTCATCTACTTTTTCCTCCACCTAACAAGAGAAGTTCTTTCCATACCCTCATTGCCTGGCAATGAACGCTTTCACCTATCAGGAGTGGCACACTGTTCCCATCCCTGGAGCACTCAAGTATCTTGTCATGGAAAAGAACAGGGCATAGAATCAATCAGAGAGAAGCTGTCAAGGAAGAGCATCTAGTCTGGAAAATTCAGGTGCAAAACTGTAATTAAAGACTGCCTTCCCACTGCCAGAAAGCCCTTCCAACCATCATCCCGGACAGGAACTAAAACCTTCTCTTGAAAGTTAAAAATTCATCACACTCGTCAAACTCTGAGAAAGGAAGAGCTGCTCAGCTACTACATTTTGAAGACATAACTGAGCCTTGCTGTTCCAGGGCAAAGAAAGGCTGAGGCTGATGGGAAGCAGGTGCATGGAGGCTGGAGGCAAAGGCAGAAAACCCATGCAGCAGAAGCAAGGAAGGCAGGGAATAAGATGTGGCAGAACAGAGCAGGCAGAGTTGCAGCAAGATGAACCAAGCACATGATTTTTGTTGTTACTGTGCCATGAGGTCTGTGAGCAGGGAAGGCAGGGATTGGAGAAGAGAGAAGACTCTCTCATTACCGGATATACGATGTGACTTACTACTACAACAAAAACTACAGCACCTTCCCAGCAGCAGCAGCAGCAGGATTTTCTGGCCTGAAACACTCCATTTCTACCTTGAAGAATATCAGTTCTTCCTCCACTACCCAGCCCTGCTCAGGGGATAATAGAGCTATTCCCAGCTACAAAGAAAATGTGTCCTAAATAAATGGAGAAGAGAAAGGCAAATAAAATGTTTGATAATAAAGTCTTGAAGCTGTAGGCTTTTACAGGCGGGAAATAATCTCCACAGCTGGAAGGACACCTCTCCTGGCATCAAGGTCAGAACTTCTTAACAGAGGCCACGGCAGCACAGACTGGCCCCAACTCAAGTGGTACCTCGGGAGCAGTTCCCTGGCTGCTGCCTTGTACACATCCCCAAGAGGAAAAGCAAAGCCACAGCATAAACCCTGGCTATCAGATCACATGTGCATCCAACTACTGAATCAGTAATTCCTCAGCCCACAGCCCTGTAACACACGAGGGTGGAGGGGAATGAGAAATGAACAGAGGGACCCGGGTGACAGGGTAGCAGAGCTTCTCACTGGGAACACATCGTGTGATGCGGCTCCTCCCAGGCCCCTCGCAAAGAATGGAGAAAAGCAAGTTGTAGTATTTGTTTCATCCGTTCATCACAACAGGAACATCAGCCAGATCTAGACTAGGTCCAAGGGATAATCACTGTAATTAGCACTTCGTTCATATAATTACCAGCAGACCCTGTAACATTTTACAATGGAGGTAATTACCCACATTTTACAGCTGAGGAAACAGATACAGTGCAGGTGAGTAACTTAAAAGAAATCATCAGTGAAACTGTGGCACAGCCAGAGGCTGCAATTATCCTTATTCCCAGCCAAGGCTCTCCCCAATAATCCATGCTGAATTCACTTCTGTCTTGTGGGAAGGAATCCAGAGAAAATAAACACAAACTGGAATTTCCAATGTCTAGAAGAGCTGAAAAGCAGACAAGGCAACCTGAAGGAGAAATAAAAACACATGTTTATCACTGAGCATTTTCTGAGCTGAATGTGCAGCTAAGAGCGGGGGACAGGCAGAGGACCCTGCTCTAGCAGACACAAAGCCAATGCAGGGTGTCAAGGGCTACAGTTCTACTTCTGAAGCAGAGGAAAAGCAGAAGCACAGGAGAGGGTCAGGGCTGGCTGCCCAATGGCGCCAGCTCAACCCCTCAGCCATCAGAGTCCGTAATGCATGTCGGGAAGTTAGAGATTAAAGCAGGAGCAATAATTAAATTGTTTAAGGACTTTGAAAACCAACATACACCCAGAGCAGCAAGCAGGGTGATAAGCCTGAGAAATTCACCCCCACCCTAAAGAGAACCTCCCTGCGGGTGGCTGCCAGGGATTGCAGTCCTGCCCCAACAGCCAGCGCCCCGCTGCACGGCCAGAGCAGCACCCAGGCTCTGCTCTGGAAAGGGGGAATTCCCTTCCCCTCTGTGCACAAGAGCAGTGGGAGCAGCAGGATCCATGCCTAGAACCCACCAGCCCTGAAACATGAGTAGGGTTAGCTGGCACTCGGTCAGTTTATTGCATAGGGTCAGGTGCTGCACGGCAATCTGTGTTTTCCCAGGGACAGTCTTGGGCAAGGCATACAGACCTGTCCTGTACTTTCATCCTGCACCTCTGGATGAATTTCAGTGTTAACAGAAAATGGTGTGTGCTGACCAATACATCCGATTTTCAAAAGTAGTCAGATCATAGTGAGCAATTTGCTGCTGCCTATGTTTTATTAAATAAGCAGCACATGCAGATGACACACAGGTGTCTATTAGGTTGAATAAAGCAGATTAGGTTAATCCAACCCTGACCAATACATCCGATTTTCAATAGTCAGATCATAGTGAGCAATTTGCTGCTGCCTATGTTTTATTAAATAAGCAGCACATGCAGATGACACACAGGTGTCTATTAGGTTGAATAAAGCAGATTAGGTTAATCCAACCGCAGCTGCATTACCTGAACTGCAAGACATGCAACGCTCTGAATCTTGTACGTTTGCCAAGGATTTCATTTCAGCCCTTCAGCCTTCTGTTAAGGTTAATACATAAAAGCCACCAGCAGCAGAAGATATTGCATAGATTTCAAAATTAAGACTTGTTTCAGGAGTGGATGTTGTCAACATTCTGGCTTTGAGTAACAGAAAAACCTCGTAAGCAGGAACAAATCTCTCAATAGAGTATTCTCTCAATATCTAAACAGACAAATGTTTTGCTTTGCAAACATTTTGCAGCATTTGTGTAGTTCTTTGATTAAGTGTTTGATGAAAACATGTATTTGAGTTACTGCTCAGTGAAAAACAAGCTCAGTAAAGTGAATTAAGTTCCATCATCTCTTGCCATCCAAGGGTCAGCTGTTGCTGTTCCTGCGGCATCCAGCAGCACTGCAGCAAAAACCCAGGCACAGATTTTACACTGGGGCAAACAGCAGTGCTATTGCTGGGTCAACAAAGCAGCTTTTCTTGCCAATGTTTACTGTGTTTTAAAGAGGAAATGGGCAACAATTCCCATCTCTCCCTTCCCAAAGGCTGGACCACCTCCTCCCTCAGCAGCTCTAGCATCCTGGAAGCCCATGCAATAGTTGAACAGGCATTACCCATATTATTTACACCAATTACTGTGAATAACCATCTGCATCTAACACAATACATGGAAATATCACAACAAAGCATGCATCACTCTGTCATCCCACCACCTTGGGAGCTACACCCGGAGAATGCCATGGGTCAGAGTGCTTACCTTATGAAAGAAGGCAGGATGGACATGACAAAACATGAAATGAGACAAAAAAAAAAAAAAAAAAAAAAACCCAACATCAGACATTTTTATTCCATTTCTTCTTTTTCCCTGCTATTTGTTCTAGCAGGAGGCAGCCAACAGCCTGCCCTCTGCACAGGGCAGGAGATTTCCTTCAGTTTCCAGACATTTAAATAAAGGTTTTTAAGAATTGCTGCCCTGGAAAGTCAAGGCATTCACATCTAACTGCTGCCAACATAAAATATGTGTTATGAGGAGAAAAAGAGTCTTCAAGGGGTTTTCTTGGGCAAAGTAAGTATTTTTTCCCACTGAGTTTTAAAAACCCTGTTCTGGAGACTGGAGAAAAGGCTTAAGATGATGTCTGGAGGATTCTTCTTCTCAGGATGACAGGTAGCATTAAACCCAAGCCAAAGCCAAATCCCAGCTATCCCAGACAGGCTCGGTGAGGAGCAGCAGTCTGTGTACCAGAACTGACAACTCCAGGTCTACAAAAACAGTAACAGCTAAAATTTGGAACAGGAGGGGAAAGGAAAATCCACCTGAATGCTTCAAGCACTGATGGAGGCTGTGACAGTCCAGCACAGCTCATAGCCACAGGGTCAGAGAAGCTCACACAGTAACACAGAAGTAACACAGAAGGGCAGGGAATTCTGTGAATACTGGATCTGTCACTATTTCAGCAGGCAATTCTGCCACACAAGGGCAGTTTAAAAACAGGGATCTTGTGGTTAAGCACGGAGATTAGTGCTGGAAATACCTTTCTCAGGCAGGGATGCCAATTCAAACCTGTTTCCTGAATCAGGTTCTGGTGTTGATGGCGCATCCTCACTAGATGAACCAGGTAGAACCTGCCAGGGCTGAATCCCTCAAGACTCACAGAGGACTCAGGGGGGAAGGAGACAATTCAGGCTCAGCCCTGGAGGTCAGCAGGACCCCCAGACAGGGGAGCAGAGCCAAATGCAGTCCAGTGTCCCTGGGAAAGGGTCAGCAGGAGGGTGTTCAGGTGATCTTCAGACTCCTCCAGAGGCCAAGCACCAGCAGAGCCCAGTGGCACTACGTGAACAGCTCACTACAATTTTAATCTGTAGTCCTAATGAATGATATAAAGTTTTATAAGCATCAACAAGGCTCTGAGAAGACCTAAATCCATTTCAGTGCTCATTTAGCAGCTTCATCTGTGTGCAATTAAAACTTCAGCATTAAATGTTAGAGAATAAAATAATGAGACACTTAAAAAGTAATCTGTACTTCAGTGGGCTGTGCTCAGTGGATTTCATATGATCATTTACCAGATAAAAATAGAATCTGGCCAAAATCTGTCTTATCCACTGCTTCCCTTTCAAGAGGAAAATGGAAAGAACCAACTAAGCTTTGGGGGCTTTGCCATCCCACGTACACACAACACTGCTTCCCTAAGCACAGCCATGCCTAAAGCACAGCTCCAAGCATTGATAACTTCCCTTTGGGCTCCAATGATAACAAAAAATAAATGCAAATTGAGTTTCAAGTGAGATTTTCATTTTGGTCTGAAGCCTAATCTTTTATTAAAACAGCTATCAGTTTGGAGCTGATGGTTAGGAAAAGTTAACTTCAGGACAGGAAAAAAAATTTAACAGCAAAGAATAGTTCTTATTTGTAAGTGTGTCTGAAATGCTCCCAAGGTTACTTTAAGCTATGAAAGTTGACTAGAGGGGGATACGGATGGGCCACGGACAGGCCACGAGAATGGGTTTTACTGAACAAAAGAACTGTAGAAAAAATGTGAATTAAAAGCAAAGATGTACATAAATATCAAAATAGATTGAGTGGGTGAACACAGATCAAAAGAAGTATTATACAGGCAACATACACACAGTTAAACTTAGAAGAAGCAAAAACCAACGAAAAATACATATTTTATTAACAACTGAAATAATGTTTATTCAAGAAAAGGCAACATTGCGCATCCTCATAGAAAAGAAAAAAGACATCTGGGGAGGTCAAAGAACGCTACAGTTTAAAATGATGAAATGTTACAGCTTACACACCAAAATTAAAAATGAAATGAAATTAAAAAAATGAAATGGTTACCAAAGTAATGCAGGTCAAGGGATCAAAGGTGAAGGGTCACACACTATTAAAAAGAAATCCAAAAGGGCGTCTGCATCAAGATCTCTGCAAAACAAAGGAGCTTCAGTGAGTAAAACTAGAACCTTCTATGGAAGCACATCAAAGCTCTCGCACTCCACACCCAGCCCACGGCAGCACACTCTGCTGCTTTCCTGTGCAGCACACTCTGCTGCTTTCCTGTGCCGGTGGCCACTGCCCCTCCTGCAGCCACTGCCCCTCCTGCAGCCACACTGGGCAACTCCTGTTTCCAGCCACTTGGGCTCGCTATTATTAACCTCCCTGCAGACAGGCTCCTTAAAGTTTTCCCATTTCCACGTTGGAGCATTGGTTTCTTGTTTCACAAACTGTTTTCAGCACCGAGGGTACAAGGCTGCACAGCCCAAGCATCAGCTGCAGGTCCTGCATTGGCACTGACCCCTACCTGTGCTGAGGAGGCTCTGCTTAGGTCAGAACACTCCTGGCTGTCAACACAACTGCTGGAAGGCTGCTTTTCAGAGAAAGCCTGACATGCTTTTTCTACAGTTTTCTTTATTCACTGTAACTGTGGAAATCTGGTAATTATTGACACACACGCACACTGAACCCCTCACATTGTAACGTATTGCTTTAACACTCCAATAAAAAAGTAATTCAAATGTGGTTTCCAAGACAAAGGCCTCTCCTTCTGGAATTTCAATTACACAGAAGCTATAAAACAACCTTTGGTACCCATTTCCAAGCAAGATGCAGTCAATTATCTATACTAAATTTATGCATGGAACGTAATATTTACATCAGATAACTTTTGGAGAAAGACAACCACCAAGGGCATTTCATCCCTTTTCATTCCAGCATCTCTCCCCCTGCCTGGCAAGGCACTAAGTTTTGGGAGACTCTTATCTGGACCAAACCAGCCCTGTGCTTGAAGCCAAGAAAAAAACTCCCTGCAGAAAACCCTGCCTTTGTAAGGCAAAGAAGCCCCCAGTGTCAGAGAATCACCCACTGAGACGTCTGGATCTAGTCTGACTGGATGTTTTTCCAGAAAACGTCTCATCTTTCCATGTCATTCCTGCTTCATGCGTGTCACAGTCAGGAAGCTGCTGGAGAACGCAAGAAGGTTCATATTCCCCCTCAGCAACCATGTCTGGCAAACCCTCCTGCTAAAGCTACTGCTTGTTGACCTTAAAACTCAGTTCCTGCCATTATTTCCAGCATTTATCAATTCCAGTTTCTGTGAGCCAAACCAGTAAAGTTCACGTTTCTGTTGTTCCCTCCCTGCTGCGCTGGGCTGCCTCCTCTCACCACAGCTCACACTGCAGATGTGCCAGACAGCCTCAATATCAAAGAAAGCAGTTTGGGAACCCAGCAACTCTGCAATAACTCAACAGCACGGACACAGATTTGCAGTGACTCATCAGATAATTAAGTCTGAAGGCATCAACATGAGTTGTGTGAGCAGGAAGACCCCAGAGCTCAGGACCTCAGAGGTGCATGACAGGGACATGCCTGCAGGACAACATCGTGGGGCTCCCTTACAACTTCTCAGGTGACAGAAAGTTTGCAAAGATGAGTTTAGGTAACTCCAGGAACATTTTAGCCCTGGGACAACAATGGAGGGGGGGGAGGGCACAACCCCAAAGTGGGACAGCTCTACGGGGCTCTCCAGCGCCTGGCCCGGTCCAGGGCTGTGTGCTGCAAACAGCTCCCAGCTCCTGAGGTCTGTCAACAGCAGGGCACAGGCACCAGATACAAAGGAATGAACACAGCGACTTGGGTTTTCTTCCCCTGCATTGCAGAGGATTATGCCCCCTCCTGCTGTCCCTAGGACACCGTTCCCCACACAGACCACTGCTGCTTCCCCTCTTCTCCTTAGGCAGTGCCCCAGCAGAAGAAAACCTTTGCTTTCATTTGCACTGATTTTTCCTTCATATCTAGTTTTTCTTTCTCATCTAAATTCTCTGATTTTTCTCTTCCAAATGAAACAGCCACCCTAAGAAGAAGCAAACCTGAGACCAAGATGACAGGATTTCAATCCCCTACAAAATACAATCTCCTCAGTTCCCATTCATTCGCCAAGTAAACCAATTCCTGTGTATATGCCAGGCCCTGGCAGAGAGACTGAGTTTCTAAATTGACTTTGTTGTACCATTTTCCTTGCATAACACGGAAGCACACCTTGTGTAACACCATTGAGTATTGTACTCAGTGCTGGGCAAGCCAGAGACACAGACACACAATGCAGGGGTACCCACCACTACTGCTGGTGCTCCTGCAGATAAAAAGGTAAATACTAACAGAATTAATCCACTTTCCTGACTCCCTCATGTTTCAAGAAGAGTTTCCATAACTGGTAACTCCAACTTTTAATTCCCCACACACCAGATTCCATTTTTGCTTTTGATACTACATTTCAGGATAATCATGTACAGTTAACAAGGACAAGCCACAGCAGATGACAGAGGTAAAGAAAATCACACCAGATCCATCAACTGGAGGAAATAATACTCCACCTTATTTTCCCACCAGACAGACAAAGGATTCGGAGCCACTGTACAGCCACTGTCCAGGTATCTGGACACACATTTGTTGCTGCTGAACTATGGTCATCTACAACCTCCTCTGTGAAGGAACCTGGAACTGTCAAACAGCAAAAAAACCTAATACCACTGACCAATATTCAGAGGTACTGTGACAGGTTACTAATGCCAGTCAGGCGGTTAAATACCATCAACATTTTACACTTTGTGTACAATATGCTAAAACTAACTATGAAGTTGTTTTTTTTTTTTTTCTTTAGGCTATCATTAAGTGTAAAAAAGTTAATTCATTAATTTAATTTATTCAAAAGAGTTTAACTTGGACTTTTTATTTTTTAAAGTCACAAGGGCAGTGAATTACTCCAAACCCTCCATCTGTTTACTCTGCTTTACAGGAGTCACTCCAGTTCCAGCACTCTGACATACTAACTGCCCAGCTCCTTTTCACTGACCCTAACATGAACCAAAGGGAAGGGAAAAAAGACAGGTTTTCCTAAGATGAAGATGAGGATCTGTGTTTGAGCATGAACAGCATAGCATGAACAGGTATTACTGCCCTTGTTCAAATCACCTGGATTGGTAGGTAACCTTCCAATATTGCTCAATCCTCAGCCAGCTCACAGTAGTCACTAGGGCTGTAAACACAACTGAGGAACTGCAAACACAACGCCAGCAACACATTCCTGCTTTGCACATTAAGCAAAGCACAGAATTTCATTAATTTCACAAAATAAACCCACAATTAAGTGCTTCTGTTGAAGAAATTGCCATCTCGCTCACCGATCAGCCTCAAACCCCAGCCACATGCGCAGCGGGAGGAGCCACCCCCACATGCCAGACAGCCCCAGTCAGGTGTACGAACACTTGGCTGCTGCTCTGCTCTCCTCACACTGCAAACACTGTTTCCCTTGCATTTCACTCGCCGAGCTCTTTCTTCTTTAAAGCAAGTGGGGTTCCTCACGTTCCTGCTGGTGGCCAAGAGGAGGGGAGGCTCTGGACGAACAGTACCACGGGCTGGCAGCACAGGCACCCAGCTCGCTGGTGACAAAGCCAGGTGCGAGAGGTGTCTCCGAGGCACAGGACCTCACAGACCACCACCACTGAAATAAAGGATGAGAACCTACACTGGCCCTCTGGATTTTATGGATGCTCTGGCTGCTCCAGCACTTGGCAAACACTTTGCCCCCAACAAGGTATCGCCTGCCATTCCCAAGCCCTCGTCACAATGTGCCTCAGTCCCCAGCTCAGTAGCACACCAAGGGCACCCCCAGGTGCCAGAGCAGCAGGGGCAGGAGGAGCTGCTATGTGGGAGCACACACAAGCTGGTCTGCAACCACCTGCTTGCTGTTCCTCCAGTGGCGGGGAATCAGGTGGAACAGAAACCAACAGCATTTCTAGTAACAGCATTTGCCATCACTATCAGAGTATTTTATACTGCGATCACATGGGCAGCAGGCAATTAGTCTAAATTCAATATTCTTATTGCTTTTGAGAAACCCCAGAGCTGACACACACCGTGAGGATGTCCCAGCCCTGGGAGTGTCCCTAAGCAGGCACAGGGTTCTCCCAACAGCTGCCAGCAGCCTCTGGCTTTGGGAACCCTGAGCTCCAGCTGAACATATCTGAATGAACTGATGTAAGGCATTTAAAAAAATATGCTGGACTTCAGAGTCCATAGGGAGCTGTACTGAACACTGCTCCTTTTCCACAGTTTTGCCATCTTTAGGGGACACTGTGACCTAGACCAACAAAACCCTTCCCTGTTCCAGCTGAGAAACAGAAACTGGTCCCATACACCTGCTCAACACCACATATTTGTAACACATTCAGCTACTATGGTGAATAAGGAATGGACTGGAACATGCAGTGCAGAGTTACAATACACCGCACAGTCCTGGGCAGCCTTAAAACAAGGAGGTTTTTTAACTTTTCTGATGTAAGAGTCAATTCTAAAAGGCACTTAGAAACACTAAAAGAAAAAAAAAGAAAAAAAAAACCAAAAAGCAATAGCCCTGCTGCCGGGTCTGCAGCAGAGCAGGGTTTCAATGTACAAACGTGTGGCGACAGGAGCCGTGCGGTGACCAGCTGCCCGACACTCAGCTGCCGGCAGCCGAGGGGAGCTGGAGGAGCAGGCAGCAAGAGTATTGCTTTCACTCCCTCCTGCCAGCATTTCAGAGCATCACAGCCAGCCCCAAGGCTCCAGACTCGCTCCCCCTATCAGTCTGGGTCCCTCACGTCCCTCAGGCAATTCTCCAAACCTTCAAGATCTTCTCTGTGCTTTAGAGAAAAGACGGCAAATAACTCGTTGTCAAGTGAAAAGGAGAATGTCACTGTCATGCGAGCACAGCAAGGACGCCAGAGCACATCGAGATGTCAGTGAACACGCGACTCGGGCCCCCAGGCAGCAGAGGCAGAGGGTTTCTTCCTATGCTAAATAATGCTCAAATACAGTTTCATAATTGCATTATTTGAATACTCTCCCAAGCAGCACCTGAGCCTGGAATCTGAAAAATGTGGATTCTGGCTGACTCTAGAGAGCAGGGCAGTTCTGCCATGCCCCTCCAGACAAGCCTAAGCACATGGAGCAATTGCTGCTGGCTTTTTCTACCACGGAAGTTCTGGGCTTCTCCCAACAGACTGTAAATAGAGAATCCTATTGGAACCAAAGCCCAAGATAGCATTTTACATTTCCAATGTTTAACTTTTTCTTCCTTCTCGCACCGTGTCATTAAGTGTTTACAAGGATGATTAATGACTGCGGCTGCCAACTGTTAACGAACGGCATCTCTGTTCAGAGCTGCAATCCGGTGTCTGGCAAGCGCTGTGCAGAGACAAGGTTACTCCAACATCCTTGAGCCCAGCACCCCGGGAAGCTCCCACTTCCCAGACGGAAAGCAGCGGGAAGTATCTCCTGCAGACAACATATCTTGCTGCCCAAAGTGACCAACGGGTAACGAGGAGGCACCACCTTCACCACGGGACACGAGTTCAGCTGGGGCACCTGGAGGGTGGCTCTGTGCAGCCCTGCTTTGAGAACCCAGCCCTGCTCCCATGGAAGAGAGCCGAGATCCAGTGTTCCCAAAATTCTCCTTCAAGGCGCACTGCCAGCATGCCGAGCCAGAAGCCTTTGCTCCATCCACTCACTGAAACCAAACTGGATCTGCATTTCACAAACCATAAAATGGTTCATAGTGAACAACTAAACCCTTAGAGTGAGGAACTCCCTCACAAGCACAAAGCACTGCAGAAGTTTCTCGCAACTAACTCATTTGTCTTAATGTGAGAAATAATATGAAAGCCCCGTCTCTATCCTCTCCCAGAGCTGGAGAAATAAGCACAATGCACCTTTACAGGCATTTCAAAAATGTAAATCTGTAATTAAATTGCTAGGCTTAACTTAAGATTTTCTATCTCTGGTAAAAAAAATTGAATTAGACGGAACACTTCCTTCAGTAGCAAATATAAAAACCGCTATAAACTTGATTTAAGACAAGATGACATCTTGGTATGGAAATGTATTTCCATCAAACATTTCAGTTGCAAACACACGATCCGATGGAAAGCAAGCACCTCAATAATATGTTTGAAGCATTTTTAAGCGCTCCATTTCTCTCGCTGCTCATCACGTGATTTTACTACATGTAGAGTCATCCACAGCCCACCCAGCTCTCAGAGGACACAATTTCTTCCTCCCAACCACCCAATCCTGAGTAACATCTGACCATCATTCTCAGGCTGCAGACGAAGTGCTCAGGAAAAGCTATTTGCGGTGTTCCCATGGCGATGCTCTACCCTGGCTGCTCCCTGACCTCTGCACCAGCAGCCCCAGTGACTGCACATGCTCATCCTGCTGCCCACCACCCCCACAGCTGGGAACACCTGTGTGCTGGGCTTCAGGGCCACAAGAGACAGGCAACAGCTGCGTTCAAATTTCCTTGAACCATCCCCGTGCAAAAGAGCGCAAAAGGGAACGTTTAGGAGTCGGGTCTCAGCTGCGTCAGAGGGTTTGGCCCCCACTACCCCTGGGAAAGAACCCAGTGTCTGCTACACTCACACTCTGCAGCTCGTGGAGAGACTCGACACCCGTGACTGCCCAACACACACCATTTGAGGGAGGACAGCATTGTCACATGCATTCAGATATGTAAGTTGTTTAGGCATTTAATTTCTTTTCAATCTTTTACTAAACGTCCCTGTCCAGGAGACACCTCACGCACAGGACCAGGGATTCTGTGGTCAGAATCAGTACAAAAATTCTGGAAATATCACTGTATAAAATACAACTTTTTCTTCTCTACTTTACAACTTCTGTCTTCACAAGCACAGGCAGAACACCTGTGTACTCAGATGAAAAAATTTATTCCCTTAGGAATGCCTCCAGAATGTAGTCCAACATTATTATTCAATTATACCCTAAGAAAATTTCAAGTTTTATAACAGTGCACAGAATTAAACTTTCAGATTGGGGGTGGGGAAGGCAGTAAAATCTGGAAGCTCAGCTCCTTCCTCCCCCATAATTAACACAAATTTCCAAGACTTCATCTAGGCATAAGACTCTGGCTTTTTCTATTTTTTCCCCCCCTCTGAGCTAATGGGGCCAAAAAATCTCTGGCCACAAGAAAAGCTATTTCATTTAAATCATGCAACAGGGATACTGCACCAGCCACACCACACCACACAGGCTGGCAGAGTCAGCACAAGCTACAGCCCATGGACAGAGCCAGCTACACATCCTCATGGCATAACACCTCAGTGAGAGATTTGTGAAGAGAGAGGGCATACAAATGAGCGAGGAATCTGACATCCAATAAGACCAACAGGG
The DNA here is from genome assembly GCF_017590135.1 of Pyrgilauda ruficollis. Lineage (NCBI taxonomy): Eukaryota > Metazoa > Chordata > Aves > Passeriformes > Passeridae > Pyrgilauda > Pyrgilauda ruficollis. Next base: position 5,313,862 of record NW_024525378.1, on the reverse strand, counting down.
GCTGAGTCTGGGTTTAACGTCCCAGCCTGTGTCTATCAGCAAACAATCCATCCAGAATTACAGCACCAGACAATCCCACCCCAGCATTGCACTGGCGAGCACTGGCAGAATCGCTCACTCCCTGCTCCCCAAAACACTGACACGACCCTTAGGAGAACAGCCATGCTCCCGAATTCTCCTCCTAACCTAATACACCACACCAAGCACCTGCACATTCCTGCTTCTGCTCATGAATAATAACAGTTTTCAGCTGCATAATGAACTTTGCCACATCCTGTACTCATAGGAAGCTCCACACACCAATCCTACCCAAAGCCGTGTGTGCACAAAGTTCTGCACTGGGGACAGCAGCAACATTAGTGACTAAACCCCATGCCAAGCAGCTCTTTCCTGTAAGAGGGAAGAGCATCATTCTGTCACAAACCTGTGCACAGCTTGCTTGCCCCTAGCTGTGTTTGTCCAAACATCATCTGTCAGAGCCACTGGAATTGCCACTGCTCCATGCCCTGTCCCCATTAATACAAACACTATCACAGAATAAACAACAACCCACATTTTCTACGATTTACATTTCAATTCCAATGACCCAAAACAAAAACATCTACACAAAAAAGCCAAGGCCAGCAACTGCCCTGAAGACCTGATTCATTCTATCACAGTACTGGGTATGTTAAAAATAAATACCTGACTGTAACTTCCAGACACCAAAAGGAAGAGGGGTAAGGACTCCAATTTTGAAAAATACACACAGTCACTGCTCTGTGATTGATTCTACGCTCAGCAAACATACACAGAAGTGAGCTGTGTTTGATCCTGCACTCAGCTGCCACTTGCAGGTGCTAAACTCATGAGCACAGGCTCTGTTAACAAGTTTAGATCTACAAACGAGGGATCAGAGGAACAGGACCAATCAGCTCTCAACAAGCAAGACACTAACTGGAGTTTTACAGTCATTTCTCCAAGTGGATTTCCTCTATTATTAAGTGAGTCCCATAAATATGGCAAAGCTACACTAAGACAGAGCTACTAAAAACTAAAACTCACACTGTGGGTATTGCCATGGGGCATTCATCATTGCTGCACAGCTGGAATAAAGCCTAGGGATTGTAGAGCTACCTGGTTGTTCTTTAACTTCACCTTGGCCCAAAGAATTTCAAATACTTCTTTTTTATTTAAATTACCCCAACCATAATGCAGTAACAGGTTATCTGTGAACCAGAATACTCAAGAGTAACTGGATTCCAGTAGGAAACACCCAGTTCTGTGTTTTCCTTATTCTTAAGGAGATGACTCAGACAGAGGTAAGCTGGTTATTTCCCAGGGCCCTGTGTGGCAGGAAAGAACATACACCACTTTTCTGTTCGGAAGTCTTCATGCACAGGAAAGTAATACTTTATTCATCATGGTACAAACATACCTATCTAATTTTAAACCACTTTGAAACAGGTCATTAAGGTGATGTGAAATTTGACTCTGAGACAAGTCACACACATGAGCAATAGACTCCTAGAAGTCTAAAACAGAAGTCAACTTCCACATTTGCCTTCAAGTCTCACTTAAAGCTTACTTTCAATATGTATGACTTATTATTTATGGAACAGGTTCCAGAGCCAGGAAATTCATATCCTGTAACTTGCATGGCATGCTCTCACAAAACAATCCATAAGCATTAAATAAGCTGGTACATTTAAGAACAAGTAAGAGATTTAACTACCTCGTTAGTGTTCCAGCGGTGCCTCTCTTTCGGTAAACTTGAACATTTTGGTAGACATTCAAGCAGCTTCTTCGGTAAAAAGATTTTTACATGACTGCCATTGCTGTTCCCATGATCATCTAGGAAAAAGAGGAGACACATGATGTACACACAGGAGAATGGGTGGTTGCAACCAGGAGACTCAAATGATGACAAGACTTGGAAACCCCCCAGTTCCCCTGTCCAAAAAGAGCAATTTGCCATGCCAATAAGACAAATAACAGCTTTCTGTTGAAATTGCAGCTTTATTTCAGAAATACAAACACAGTTTAATTCTTTCCAGTTGCAAAGTTTTAGAAGAGCTTCAATGTATTCGGGAACAAGGAGCCTGTGTGTGCTTACCTGTGCCTATTTTAGCTTATTATTTCCCTCAGTGGCAAATTTTACAAGCAACAGCAACAAAACACTGCAGAAGCTGTGACCACAGCGGCACGACCTGCCAGGGAAGTCATAAATGAAGTTCACACTTGACAGGATTTGCAAGTAAATAAGCACAGAGCCCCAGCAGCTGCTATAATTTTGTCAAGCTGCAGCAGAAATGCAACTCAAGGTCTATTAGTTCATTTAAAACTAAAACACACCATACCTGATCAAACCCAGGTTACTTCTATTTCCATTCACAACTCAGAAAGTAAATGTAGTTTGTCAGCATGAGAGTGAGGAAGAGGGATGGAATTTTCCTATCTCACCATGCCCAAGGGTTTCAAAAGCAGAAATACTAAATACAAAATTATTCTTTTTTACTGCTAAACATGTAGAAGGTGCATCAATTCCTCTTAAAACACCTAAGTCCCAAAAAGCCCTGCATTCCCACACCAGAAGCACTTTCTCTAACACCATCAAAAGAATCAAAGCACCCATGAAATGCATATTTATCAACCAAATCAGTCCACACAGGAAAGGGAACCGAAGCAGCAGCATAAGAGAGACCACCCACAACGCAGAACTTTATCAGATCTCCCTCCAAACACACCACATCTCTATCATCTTCCACCAGCCTCATGCATCCCATGACAGATCCTGGGCAGTGCTACACAAGCAGTACAGTTACTCACTGGCATTTTACCCTACAAAATTAATTTATAATCATTTCCCAGTTGGAAATGTACAGAAAAAGGACATTAACTTAATTTTACACATCTAATCATTTTATATCATAAAACACATGCCAGCACTATGGTAATACTCCTCTGCAATTCTGTACAACACAGACATTCCCTGTGACCTGCAGTGAACCCAACAGAGTCTGGCCCAGGATCATTCTTAGAAATTACTTAGGAATTGCAGAGACTTCACACCAGCAGCCAGACATCCCTGGTATTCTTAAAGCTTGATTAGACTCTTGGATGTGTCAAGTTCAACAATATACATGCTGTTAAATCAACTGCTCGTGCAAGCCCAGCAGATGAGTTTACAAGATAAGCAGCGATGTGTATGATAAACGTGAGCTGCTCTGTAATTTATGAGTCCTGCACGCTCCCTGAGTTACTGGGAACTCCATTGTGCGCCTGTGTCAGACTAAATCAACAGGGCTGCCACTTCCCAACTTCCTACTGTGCAAGGAGCAGCCAGGCAGGATTGATTTCTGCTGGACTGCTAAAGAAATCAGGGAGAGGGTGCTCTCCATTATGCCATTCCAGGATTTTTATTTGGATATGGAGTATTTTTGACCATGAATCTGATGCCTTAAATTTTAGCTTTCATATTATCCAGATTCTGTACTGCATTAGTATGTAACTCTGAACTCCATATAAAGTGTTAGCAAGTCCTCCTCACAGTTCAGTCACACAAAACAATCCTTTTCCAGCCCCAGAACCAAGGACACTGTTGCAGCTCAAAACGTGTTAACAACAGCGAATTCAGGAGAGCAATCTAGGAGGATGGGACTGCATAACCTGAAGCTGTAATCAGACAATTAATCCCAATATGTAAATGGACCAAAAGTTATAAAAGTGTGAAAACTCGTGACCTGGGGTCCATCTTGGGTGTAGCCTCGGTCAGGCTCTGGTACTGCCCCCAAGGTGAATCCTTTGACGGCCTTTTAATAAATCTACTTTATCCTTTAGCACTGTCTAGCCTCTGTTCTAGGTAGCCTCAAAAGGTATCAGCTCTACAGGGCTTTTTGTGCACATCCTTTACCCAGGCAATGCTCTGCTCGTATGACTGTCACCACTGTTTTCCTGCACTTGAGCCACTCAAAGCCTCAGACACCCAAGCTGTGCTACCTGGGGTTATCCACAAAAACACAACTTGCTTGTGGCAAAGACCAGCCATGCCAAAGGCCTGCCATGCCAGCAGCTCCCAGCCATTTCCAGATCCACCTCCCAATGCAGCCAATACTCACTTCCCACTCCCTGCATTCATTTTACACCATTTCCATTTCTCATTCAAAACACTGCATTGCTCTACATTCAATTCATTAAGGCGCAAAGTATTTTACAGCACACATTATTGCTTTTATCAGCCAAACTACATCCCAGTTACATCTCATCAGCTTATTTTCCATGGGCACATTTTAATTGACATTAATTGTATTACTTCCCCTTACCTCCGTATCAGTCAAGCCCTCTATCACTCATTCCATTATTTTGCAGGGCTGGCAGACCTCTAATTATTCAGCTCGTTTTATTAACTTTCTTCCATTGTCATCAATTATCAGTATTACTAATCCAGAAAGTGCCTATGGATAATAGAGCCCTTTAAAATGTTTTGGTAGAAGTTGTCAGAACTTGCTGACGCTAAACCTTCCAACTCCTGTTGTTAGCATCTCCCACCTTCTGTTATTACAGCAATGGAAGGTCATTCTCACCATCCTGTAACACGACTACATCTCACGGATGTCTCCCTTTTCTGCATTTAGCAATGGCATTTCCTCACTCCAAAAAAATCCCCTATGTGAAAAACAACGGCCTCCTGCCTCGATCCAAGCAGCTTTTCATTATGGACTCCTCAAGCCGTGTGGTCAGAATAAACACAACCACCACAGTATGGGATGCAAATCCTAAATCCAGTGACCTCTAAACCAGGTCTGACCTTGGAAAAGGATGAAATTAGCCAACCAGCTATGAGAGTGAAGAACCCATAGCCCCAAACGATGTACACACATTTGCCTTCATCCTTGCTGATTCTCAGCCTTCTGTAATTACACAACGTATTCCTACAGGGAGGAAAGTCCAGGGAAGCTGGAAACAGGAGAGAAGAGGATTACTCACCCAGGAGCCCTGAGGGTACTGGTGGAACAAGAGTTCCTGTTCTTCCAAATGAACCACCACCTTCCTGTCCCCCACAAATAGCACCATGACATTTTTAGGGAGGTGGAGCAATGCCCCCTCCCCACTACCCAACGCTATCCTTGCTTGAATGAAACCTGCCACTGCTAGTGCAGCTGACAAACCCATCCACCACCATGGGGGCTCCTGTGAAGGCAGAGGAACAAGGGTCCCCATTGCTCTGCAGCCCTGCTCATCCAGCAGCACAGGCAGAGCACCCAGCGGGCAAACTCCCCCATTTATCCCCAACTAAAATTTCCTCAGTAGCTAAAAGCAGGAGCTGCAACATCCCAGCACTGATTTGGTTTTACTGTGCAAATCCAGATTTTTACTTGAACTTTCTCCTCATTTATTTTTGCCACGGGTGCGACTAACAACACCAAGATCTGCAAATCCATCCAGTGTCAATAAAAAATGTCTGTGCAAGCAGAGCCACACTGGCATGGGAAGGATTTGCCAGTAAAGCTCTATCAACACGGGGGTTTTTAGTGCAGAGCTGGCCACAGCTCAAAAATGTTTCCCAAGGCAGGCACAGCCACAGCTGAGAACTCAAGTAAGGAAGCTACAGACTAAAATATAGCAGCCTACAATGTGTCCTCTTATAATTCAGGATGAAAATGCAAAATTTAAGTTCCACTAGCAATCTTAAAGATTACTTATTAGCAAACCAGAAACTCATATAGAATTAAGAAAGTATTATAAAGTTCATGGAAAGTTCCACATTAATTATACCACATAAACCCTTCGTCATTTTATGGGTTTCTTCATGCTCCTTGCACTTTATCCTCCCAAGGGATGCACCATGGGCCATAAAACTTTGAAGTGCACAACAGCAAATCACAGAGAGTCTGTGCTCCACCCCCACTCTCCAAACAACCCCTTACCCTCTTTTCTTTTTTTTTAACCGGTTCTTAAATCTTTGGTGATTCTGGAGGTGAATTTAGACCAGCAGCCCCATTAACTACCACAGTTTGCCTATATAACATGTAATTAGAAAATTAAGAAATGGCCAAAAGGATGTTCATCAGCTGGTGATCTGCAGACAGGTCTATTCTGGAAATAAATAACACAAGTAAGCCATAAACTCACAAACCCAAGTTTTATAAACCGATTATTATGAAATAATAACTCAGGGCTGGTCATCTCCTTAACTACTTCAACAGAGGGAAGAGGTGTTAAACATTACAAATGGGCACTTTAGTACAAAACAAACTACTAAAATCCCAGTATCATGCTTATTTTGGGAAAGGGTAGGCATCCAGCTGACCCCACCACCACTGAGCAACCACTGAGGTGGCCGAGTTTCAGCCCCACAATGCACAAGTGGTGCCACAAAAACACACTGCTCAGAGGCCACCATAGTCACCCAGTCACTTGCTGACCTCCAGACACAGATAAATCCAACAAACTCCAACTGGAAGAAATAAATGCAAGGAATGACTCCAGATCCAAACAACTGCAGGACTGCCACATTATTTCTCACAGTTAAACTTCAATCCTGGCATCTTCCATCCATAAACAAGCAGCAACAGAAGCAAACCCAACAGCTCTTGGTCTGTTTGCTAGAAATATTTGTATCATTATAGTAGTAAATCTCTTGGCAACAAAAGCAGATTTCTAAATATCAATCAAGGGTGGCTAAGAGAAGGTAACCAGGTCCAGCTCTGCAGTGCTGCTGTCTCGGCAGGGCTCTGCTGGATGCCAGCACTCGGTCACACACTGGCTAAGCAAATGCACTCCCAGGCCACCAGCACGCGATGCAGCCCAGGGCTGAGGGGAGGACCAAGGAAAGACTAAGCAATTCAGGCAAAGGTAAAAAATATACAAAAGGAGCAAAAAGGCCAACACAAACCAGCATGTGTATGGCCATGACTGCTGCCTGCATGGAATAAGCAAGGCAGGAAAAAGCCCAGAAAGGATGAGGAGGGAATCACAGGAATGGTGGCAGTATGAAGGATGAGCAACAGAACAATTTTCCTCTAGAAGTTACTGAATCTAGCCTTAGTGTCTTGGAATATTTGTGATAAATACTTTGTTGCTATGACAAACTCTACAAACAATTCTAAAACCATAAGAAACACAAATATAGCTAAAGCTGCTGTTGAGCATCAGTGGCCCAGTTCCCCCCACCAGTAATGTGCTACACTGAAGTCCCTTTGTCCTTTTCACATAGCATAAAGTTTCTTGACATTTTATAAGTAAATTCAGTGTGAACACCAGTTAGGTTAAACTGCAAATGGTGCATTTTGGGGAAGGGTTGAGAGTCAAATCTTCCCTAATGAAGGCCCTCACACTGGCTGAGGGCTGGGTGACACAATCACCCACAATCACAATCATTTCTTGTGCCATATGCTTAGTGCCCTGCACAACATTTCTGAGTCTACTTTCCCCCACCAGCAAAACAAGCTCCTCTCCCTCTCCCACCTAGGCAGGTTCCAAGCACTTGCTAACGGAGCAAGAGAATTCCTTTACAGTCAGCAGGTGCATACAAGGACCTACTCTAAAAGCAAACTCTGGAAGTGTTCAAACAGTGCAGTGGCTTCAGCCTCTCCTTGCAGCTCATGTTCACGCCTGACTTTCACCACTTTGCTGCTACATCTGACAAGTGCACCAGAATGATGAAACCACTGCTCACAATCACCAACAACTCTGGTTGAGACATGTCATCAATTCCTTCACCCCTTGGTTTTCACTAAAATTACATCATCAAATTCAATGAAGCCTTGGCAATGAAGCCAAGGAGTGGTCAAGTCTAGCAAAAGGATAGCACTGGCCAAGTCTAGCAAAAAAATCAACCACCTTTTTATTCAGTTTCCAATACTACAGATGTTCTCAACACTACAACACATTTCACAGAAGTCCTCACATACTGGCTAAGGCCAGGGCAGTCACTTACTCTGACCCTACATGCTGGTAGCCACCAGCAACAGATATTTTCAATTTTCTTTTCATACCACAAAGAGTTTGAGTTTGGAAACCCACCTGGAGAGCTGGCTGGAAAAACCCAGCCCCCTGAACCAAAGCAAGCAATGTGAGCAGGACAGCGAGCACTCCATGTCCAGTGAGAACCGTGTGCTGGCATTCACCCAGTGCCACGACTGCTCCTCAGCACGGAGTGGCCCTTCAGCGTTGCTCTGGCAATACGGTGGGTGCTGTACCCCAAAGGCACCAGTACCCACAGGCAACCCTGCCTTTCCAAACCCACGGGGTTTAACAAGCACTAACACAACACAGGGCTGCCAGGAGCCAAGGAAGGTGAAAACAGGACACAAAGCAAGGGGAGAAAACTACAAAGGAAAACTCAGCAAGGTGTGGAAGTGGAAGCCAGGGAACACCGAAGCTGCAGGAAGCTGCTGGAAGCACTGCATTTCAATTAACCAGCCGGTATTCCACGAGCACTCCACCCAGCCCTGTTTGGGTTTGTTGGTTGGGGTTTTTTTCCTTTCAGACACATGTGGCTTACTGAAGCAGAGACAGAGGGACACTGAAAAAGAAAGGTCACATTCCAGCTTCCTCTTTCTGAAGGCTGTCTGAACAGAGGGAGGATAGCTACTGCCCCTTCCTCCAACAACATATACCAATATAAGGAGGTCTTTATAAGAGCCATTTAAGACCACTAGTAATGTAAGGTCAGCACTGAGTCCTTAAATACTAAATTTAAAGGTATCCGTTTTAACAGTACTTCTACATCATCGTTTCAATACGTCATCAACTGATGCAGAAAATGAAATCTGAGTTAACACATCTCCAGGAAGGTTTCCTACATACGTAGCTTTAAAACTGACAAAAATAAAACAAAAAACCTTTAAGCCAAAGTAATTGTGAAAATCATTAACAAGAAGAGATGCAGAACTAAATTTAAAAATCAGAGTTTTAAACAAGCCCTAAGCCTTACAGTGGGAATAACACGATTGTAGTACCAAAAGTACACAAAAAACCAACCTCACAAACATCTAGTTCCTCCTGTTTGGAAAAAGGGAATGAAGCCCACTCCCTGAACCCGTCCTGCTGGCTGACCGCCCATGAAGAGGGTCTAGAAACTTCACCAGGAGACAATTTGCTTTCAATTCTGACAACAGAAATTTTGGTAAAATCCCAGCACTGAGATTCAGCAAAAATTCTAGGGCAAGGAGTGGACTGAGCCGAGCGTCAAATGCTGCCTCCTCCCCGCGACAGTCTGATCCTGCAGCACACAACCCCAGCCATCAGCACACCCTAAGTTCAGGTTTGTTTAAATAATAAAACCTTAGGTAACATTTTCACAAAGGAAGTATTTTGCTGTTTAACAACCAAATCCAGAATGTTTTGTTTTCAGAAGGCTGTTGTTCCCCTGATAGTCCCTCCAAAGGCACTAACATCTGAGGCTCCACTTGCCCTCTTCAGTCAGCCCACACCACCAGCACCCTCAGCTCAGGAGCTGCTGGGAGAAACATCACCTCCCCCTACCATCCCATCTATGACCCTGCCTCAACTAACAGACAGAAAATTCAACAACTGCACGGAACCGAACTCAGCGCACAACAAAATTCTGGGCCCCTGCGACAGCCACACGCAAAACACACGGGCACTCCTCTCTGCAAAGCTCTCCGTTAGAGGTACCTGGCTGTGAGAACACAAAATTAAGAAGGCTGCCTGTGTACATTCTTCCTCTTTTGAACTTCAAATTAGAAAAAGGAAGTTTTTAAAACCCCCCTTAGCATCCCCTGATCAAGTTCAGAGCTACCACAGTGCCAAGATGGCACCGCCAAGGGTCAGTCCTCCCGGCTCAGCTCAGATGCACAAAACACAGCAGGAACTACAAAACCCACAAACCCTCTGCTGCAGGATGGCAAGAGCCGCTTGGTCACTGAACCAGCCTCATCCTGCCCGAGGAAACCAGAGAAGAGGAAACTCACCCGAGTTCTCCAAGCCGTGGAACTCTCTCCTGCAGCCAGGGGACAGCGGCGCCAGCCTCATTCCAAACCTCAACTCCCGCCGGGGATCTCCCGCTGCTCCCGGAGCACAAGAGGCCCCGACGGCAGCTCGGCAGGGAGCTCCAACGCCAGGCAGGTCTGCAGAGCCGTGTGCTGCTGCTCAGAGGCTCTCGCTGCTGCACCGCGCTGGGGGGATGGAGCAGGCGGCTCCCTAATGAAAGCAGCGCCGGCCCGCGAGCTGCCATTTACATCCGCTTTTAACTCATTGAAGTAACTAAAATCTAAAGCAACTTGTGTTCTCTCCTCCAGCACCTGCACTACTGGTGAAACACTCTGCTTGAATCACGCCTTAAAAGCATTCTCATTTAAGTTTCTGACAGGTGGAGTTTAGGTTTAAGGAATGAATGGTTTATATGTCGTCTCCTTGAAAATCCACCGCAAAAGTAGGTCAGCGGGGGAGCAGCTCTGTGACTTCGTACGAGAACACCCCGGGCGCCGGTGCCGAGCCGGGGTTGCTCCGCTCCCACCTCCGCGATGCTCTGCACGGGCACAGAGCAGCGACAGCGCCGGCCCAGCCAGCAGAGACACCGGACGGCAGCGCCGGGCACAGCGGGCGTCTCGCTGGCAGCTCCTGCACAGCCCTACTCGAAAGAGCAAACACAGCTGCCCAGCAAAGACACACCTCACCCGCCGCCCCCTGAAACCATTTACCAAGACCAAACACGACAAAAGTTGCAGTAAATAACAAGAGGAAAGAACAAGTTACCTTCCCAGCCAGGGATCACTGACCTGCCTTGTCCGTAGAGCCGCAGCTTTACAGGGCTGAGCACACTGAAACCTGTGCTTTACACAGGAAAAATCCATCGTACCTTGGCACAGGAAGCCCGAAAAGTGAATCGAACCCGACTGTGCTTTGGTGACAATACTGTCACCCCCAAGAGAACGAAAACGTCACAACCTGAGCCAGGAAGTCCAGGTGAACGCTCGCTCTCTCCTCGCTCACACCCCTGTTAGCCAGGTGGCATTTCGCTACTTCAGCGCAGTTAATCATGTACTTCAACGCAAGTGAGAAAAGAATGAAGCCCGATGCTGTCCAGACCAAAGAAAAGATCGAACTAATGGATTTAGGAGCATCAAAGAGATCAGTGAAAAATGAAGCCAACAACACTCAAAATCACCTCTACTACTTAAATTTTAGATTTCTGCAGAGCCTTTGAATTTCACGGCGCAGTCAAAACTCAAACCTGTGCCCAAGGGGCTCTACAGCCACCAAGAAACAACCCAAAAATATATTCCCAAAGCAGTCTGAGAAAAAAAAAAAATCCAGATAAAAGGTGGGATAAGAACCCTTAAATTCTATGAAGGGATTTCCCAGTAAAGAATGCAAATGGGTTCCAGGCGAGGATGTACATGTGCTGTGGCGAATAAAGAAAAAAAAATTCCTTATTACTACTAAACACCGTTCCTTGAGGTGCCCAACTACAACCAGGCCAATCCCTGGGGTGTTGGCACGTTCAACCGGATTTAGGCAGAGCATGTGAACTGCCCTCCGCTCTCTCCTCCCGCCCGTGTAAAATGGAGGCGCCGACACCGGCACCGGCCGCGACCACCCGGCCGGCGGGGTGCGGGGTAGCACCGCTGCCCGAACGAGCCGGGACAAACTTATTCCAAATAACATGAAATATCCAACCCGCCTCCCGCCGAACCAGGGCCACGGCCCCGCTCCCGCCGGGCCGGGGGCAGGAGCGGCAGCAGAGCGGCGCTTCCCCCTTGCGGACGCGCCAGCCCCGCTCCCGCCGCGCCGGCAACTTTCGGCCTCAGTCGGGCGCCCCGGGGCTCCCGGCGGGGCCAGGCCCGCGCCGCGCTCACCTTCGCGCCC